>NC_143398.1:112090094-112715094 GCF_052110815.1 Crocodylus siamensis
CTAAAAATGCAGTCTCATACAAAGCTCTAGCTTAACATCAATAGGACCTTTGCCCAAATAGGGATGTTAGAACTTGGCCCAAAGGCTGCAGCATCTGCTCCCAGCTGCTCACTTTTGATGTCAAACTGTATAGCAAAAAAAGATGGCAGAGAGTGGAGTGGAGTGGAGTGGATTGGAGTGGAGGTAAATTTAGGTCTAAGAGGGCTAATTGAATAGCATACTCTTGAGTGTGTATACATATGTGTGTGTGTGTGTGTGTGTGTGTGTGTGTCCAGTAGGATTTTTCTGCATACAGCCAGCGTTTATAGTAAATAGCAGGGAAATTTCACTGAATAAAAATTAATGATATATAAATTAGCAATGACCTAATCTGTTTACCATAACAATGACCAGCAGGAGATTACAGAGGATGATGGGGCAGTGGGAAGGAGTAGTTTAAAAACTCATTGCCTCTACTGTTTCAGTCTGGTCTCACTGGAATTAGCTTGGCCAATGTGTTCAACATACCAAAATCATTTCTCTTTTGGGAGTAAAAGGGAAAGCCTCCCACAGAGGAAGGCACTGCGAGTGAGTTACAGAAGCGGAAAGTAATTATCACAGCTGTGCATGTGAATAAGTTGACAGTCTGCCTGTTCCAAGAGCCACAGCCGGGTGAGCTTCAGTGCTTTCTTCCCACAGGAATGCACCCCAAATCAAATGGAATAGCTGTCTGCATCTATCCCTGCTTGCTGATACAAACACACCAGTGCATGCAACACTGACTCACGCATGCAGTCTGAGACTTGCACTGTCACATCTGTCCCTGACTTAGCCAAGGAGAGATCTTGCGTGACTGATATGTATGGCTTAATGGATTCTGGATTGTGGTTTACATTTCCAGTAATAAATGGAACATTCAGGCCCCTGTCCTCCTGTTGGTGATACAACTCTGATACTATAACACATTTTCATTAGCTCAGTCTGATTAACTGTTATTAACATTTTGGATAGGGGCTTTTCCTATAACCTGCCATTTTGATGGCATTAACTCCATCCTTGTCTGTCTTTTCATTAAGTGTTTGGTGCTGGGGAAGTTCTCATAGGTCTTTTATAAACCCCTACAGTGTACACTCTCTCCTTCTCTCCCCCATATTGATTAGGGATTTACTATGGTAATTCTGTGCAATATGCATAAAAATCCCTTTTGCACAGGCAGGGCTTGAGTCAGAGGGGATTGCCTTGTTTTAGTTTGTTCTTGGAAATAGCAGAAGTGTGCACTGAAGGGGGAGGAGGGAGGGAGACAAGACTTTTTTTTTTTGGCATTTAGTAATGTGGTATAAAATGCACCTTGGATTTTGCTAGGTCCCTTCTCTCTCCCAGCTTCCAGTAGCAATTTATGCTTTGTTTTCCTTTCCCTTTACCCAGAGAGGTCATGCATGCTGTCATCTCTCCCACTGCAGGAGAAGACCAACACCTCAGAGGTCAGGTCTCCTAGCCCCCTTTCCTTCATTATCTACTACTGCTATGTCTTTCCCTTCCCTAGTTTGCTGTTGTTTTGAAACAATACCATTCTCCTTTGGGGAAGACAATAGCTTGAGAAGCACTTAGCTGGATGTGTATAGTTGGTGCTGTTCAGCACTTAGTGGGTGGCCTTTGGCAACCAGGTATCAGAAATGGGGCCAGTGTCCTGAGGCTTCTCTACTTGTTTAAAAAACAAGTAGCCTGTGGCAGAGGCATTCAAGGAGTCACAGTTCAAAGTTACAATCCAAATTTTGCACTGCTTGCAGCATCTTCTTGGTGGTAGAACCACATACAATGTCATGGCTTTATAGTGAGGCACTGCAGCCCCAGTTAGAACAAGGTAGTCGTTGCTTATTAAGAATCCTGTTGCCTCATCCAGCTGGATATCTGCAGTATGTCTGAGAGCACAGAGATGGGCTGATCCCTTGCGATACTGAACAATAATGTCGGTGTAGAAAATTGTGTGTGGGGGGGGTGGTCAGTCATACATGAGTGTATATAAATGTAGGCACACATTATGCATAGCCATTTAGGGGTGCATATATATTTGCAAATGGAGAGGCAAAGTCCTCTGGATTATGCACAATTCTTATATGAACTGCATATGAAAGCCTACATATAACATATCTATCTATACAAGTGAGCACATTAACTGGTATATGAACTGTATGTTTCATTACAAGGATCATGAGTTTCAGAAACATAGTGAATTGACACAGTACCAGGAGGAAGCATGGAAAGCCCCCTCCCTTCCCCAGTGGTTTAAGAAGATGAACATTTAGCTGACTTTAAAATATGTGGTTACCAGCTCATCAAAGTCAATGCCCATAACCTGATTACATGCTGTTGCTACAACAGTAATTATCAGACTCAGGAAATGCTGAGAGAAATATTGAGATTGCTTCACAGAATGACCCAGAAGAAGTCTGAGCATGTAAAATGTCATTGTGCTATGTGGTATGGATTCTGCCTTCAAAGAAGCTTCCTGTAATAGAAACAGAGGATTGAATCTCAAGCTTCCCAGATTTAGGAATCTGACATGAAGAGCTTTTGATCATATTTAAATACTGCAGGTAGAGGTGTGTGTGTCTGAAGAAGGTGGGGGAATGGGTAGTGCAAGCCATACAATTATATAAGGCCTTCAGCTAGTCAAGTGTCCTGTTGCACACAGGTTATATTTTAGAGTTTATTTTACCATAACATGCGTGTTCAGACTATACTTGTTATAGTGCTTTGTAGGGTCCAAACTTGAGCCTCTCTATAGGGCACCCAAAGGGCAACCACCACTGCTGGGGAGGGGGTGATTTTGAATGCAACAGACTGGTTTGTGTTCATATGACCTGCTTTTCCATTACCAGATGGAATCAGAGCTGTGCAACAGCATATCTTGAATCTTATAGTGCTCATACCTATTGAGGAGTCTTCTTTGGTAATTCTCAGTGAAAGAGAGCCATATGCTTATGAAGTAGGAGGATTTACCCTGCTGCTCCAGTGATATTTCTGTAGAGGTTATTGTGGGCGGTATTTGGAGTTGCCAACATGGAATGCTAGGTAGTCATAGGGTGGTCTCACTATAAGTTCTAAAGGTTGTATCTACGTAAGACTCATAGATTCATTAGGGGGTGGAAGAGACCTTGTGAGATTGAGTCCAGCCCCCCAACCATAGGTAGGAAGTCAGCTGGGATCAAGTGATCCAAGCAAGAAACATATCCAGATGTTTTTTGAAAGAGTCCAGAGTAGGTGCTTTCACCACCTCTGTGGGGAGTCTTCCAGACCCAGGACACTCGCACCATAAAGAACTTTTTTTTATTATGTCTAGTCTAAATTGGCCCTCCTGGAGTTTATGGCCATTAGACCTTGTTATCCCTTGGGGAGTTCTGCTGAACAGCTGTTCTTCCAGGTCCTGATTTACATCTCTTATACAGAGTTTTCATAAAGTCCTTGTGCACAACCTAAGTTATTAAAGTTTAAAAGTGCACAAAGCCTTTATGAAGACTCTGTATAATTGTTGGCTGCTGCCAAGTCTCCCCTGAGCCTTCTCTTTTCCAGACTGAAGAGTCCCAACTCCCTCAGCCTCTCCTTTTATGGCCTGCCCTCCAGGCCTTGGATCATACAAGTGGCTCTCCTCTGGACTCTGTCAAGCTTTTCCACATCCCTCCTGAAGGGAGGCGGGGGGGGGGCAAAACTGGATGCAGTACTCCAGCTGAGGCCTCACCAAGGCCAAGTAAAGTGTGAGGATGACATCCCTGGTTTTGCTTGAGATGCATTGGTAGATGCACAGCAGAGTTTGGTTTGGTTTGCCAGCCACAGCATTATATTGGTGACTCATTCATCTTGTGGTCAATCAGGACCCCCAAGTCTCTTTCCGTTGTGGTGCTAGTGAGCATGGCACTACCGAGCTTGCAAGTGTGTTGAGGGTTCTTCCTACTGAGATGCAGCACCTTACACTTCTTAACATTGAAGGCCATCTGGTTTTGATCAGCCCACAAGCTGGCCTGTATCCCCAGCCTGTCTTGCGGTGTGACCACTCTCCACAGAGACATTTTACTGCACAGTAGACTAATCTACCATGCAGTAAAGCATCACCATCTACACATGCATGACATTTACTGCACAATAGATTAGTGTACTATGTGTACACTAATTTTGCATGCTACCTGCAAATTCTGGTAGTAGATTAACTGTGCAGTAACTAGTACTATGTAGTGCATGTGTAGACTGCTGACTGGGAACAAATTGCTCCCAGTCAGCCCAGACAGCAGGGGGCAGGGAAACTGTCCCTTCACCTAGGCAGCTGCTTCCCAGCCCTGTATCCCAATTAGCAGATTAATGCATGAGGCTGAGAGGCAGCTGACCTGGAAGTGGGACAGCTTCCCCCGCCATCCCAGTGATCAGGGCCTGACTCTGGTGCCAGCCCACCTGGAGGAGCCTGGAGCTCCCCGTGGATGCTGTAGGGGGGCACAGCAGGGTTGGTGTAGCCCTGCATTGAACTGATCCTCTTGGGTATGTCCAGATGTGTATGGATATTTGGTTCTCTGGGGACAAGTACCAGCAGTACACCTTGTGCTGCAGCTACTTGTCCCCATGGAACGCTTGTGCCACACATGCTTTGGCATGCGGGAAGTTGCTTTGGACAGAGTATAGGGAGGCTGGAGCTGGCACTGTGCTGGCCTTACCTGGGGGCATCCTAGGGCTGCAGTCACAGCAATTCTGGCTTGTGGAACCTGGCTGGCAGCCGCAGCACAGCTCCGAGCGGCCCAGCTCCGCTTTTCAGCAGCGGAGCGTAGTAAGTAAAATCTTACTATGCAGTATTTTACAGCACGTTAATGGTACATGTAGATCTGCCCAAAGAAGTCCTTGAATCCAGCACTGAGAGTAGTATTAACACAGTAAAAAGCAGTATTTCTACGTTAATTTGAGATAGGAGCATGCCTTGGCTGCCCACAGCAAGCATCTTGCTGTGCCACTACCATCTAATAAATAGGGAGGACATTAGGTGCAATAAATTCATGTCCTCTTTTCATTTCTAAAGGACTTGAAGATCCACACTGAATTTGAGCCAAAATGAAATTGGTGCTCTACAGGTGTTGTCTGGTGGGTAATCTGATATTCTCTGTACTCCAGCAGGATTGGAAGTTTGTTCCAGAGGAATCCAGATTTGGATTAGAAAGATAGTATTGCAAGTCAGCATGAAAGTCAATTCAAAGATCTGGATGCACTCTCTAGGGAGGGCACAATCAAAAACTGGCAGAGAAGGAGCCAGAGGTCAGGACCTGGGTGCATTACTTATGTCACATGAAGGATCCAGGCTGGAGAAGCAGAAGAAGGTACATGATAACATGTATTAGTAGAGGTGTGTAAAGGAACAAGGTTGAATAGCAAGGAATGGTGCTGGACAGGGTTCTGATGCACTGATGAACTAGGACTGAAGAGCCAGGAGTAGAAGAGGGCAGGATTCTGGCTTATTGGAAGAGTTGGGTGGGTGACCAGGGCTGAGCTGGCATAGTAAGGTTCTGATGCATTGGCAAAGCTACGTGGAAGCTCTGGTTTAGATCAGCTGAGGTGTTGCAGGTAGCAGAATATTTGCAGAGCTGTAGGATGGAAGTTTGCTGGTGTTCTGCCTGGCCCTAGTCAGTACTATTAGTCTTTCACTTCCCTGAGCACAGAAATTAATACAAAATATGAAAAAACCCAATAGAAAAGGCTCATTTAGCTTCATATTTATGAATGTAGACAAAAGACAACTTGGTATGAATCTGGAAAAGTAACATCTCAATTTTATCCTGCCCATCAAGATGATGAGTGTGGGTATGGGAAGATTACTAGCTACTGACCCCCCGCCCCCCAACACACACACTTTATAATGTCCTACCTTTCCAGAGAGCTGCTTTCCACTCATCAGTACACAGCATTCTTTGTTGGCTCAGCTTGTGATTTCTAGTAGTGCTGAATTAGAAAGGGGCTCATCTGCTAACAGATAGTCTAGTTAATAATAGCAGGTCCATCCACAAGGATAGTTCTGGCCCATTTTACAAGATTAGGATGGTGGTTGCTGGCACAATGCCTATTCATATACTTTGAAGTGACACAGAACTCACTTAGCCCCAGCCCCTCCACCCATCATTTTTGGCTGACCCTAACTAATAACTACAGTGGTACAGAGACTCTGCATGCCATGGGGAACTGGGGACTGCAGTATCTGTTGTAGAAAGACTTGTTGTCACTCAGTACCACTGTACTACTGGGTACAAGTTCATTTGTCATTAGGGTGTTTCACTTTGAAAAATCCACTTGGATTTTCTTTACCCAGTTTAATTTTTATTAAGTAACACCAGTTTTAAAGAAGACTAGATCAAACCATCTTCAAAAACCATCTTTTTGTAGAGTTAAACCTAGCACAGGTACAAATAAGAACATTATTTGCAAGAGTGTATTTTCTTTTGCCTGTTCCCAGGCTCTTCTAAAGGCTTCATATACAGTTCCCTTGCTTGACTATAAAGTAAACTATGAGTAACTCCACTGAGGTTAGTGCAACTGATTCAATAGGAGTTATTAGTCCCGATTCCATGCAAGTGAAAGGAGGGCAAGACCACTGGATTCCAATGAACCCATGGGCAAGAGATACCGATTTAATTAAGCCTTTTGTTGCAGGATGACCAGTTAATGACAGCAAATAACATTTTAACCTTGGTAGCAAGTATTCTGCACTGATTAAACTAAAAAACAAGCGTGAAGTGATAAGCAAATAGAAAGGTGGCACAGTTATCCATCATTACTGTTGGTAGGTGACACTATTGCCCTGGCATGGTGGCTGGTTCCACCAAGTAGGGTGTAGTTCTAGTGGCGCAATAGTGCTCTATATACAGAGTCATGTTTATTTAGGAGCTCATCTCCATGCCTGTTTTCATTATGAACAAGGTGAAAATGAACTTAAAAAAAAAAAAGAGAGTTTGCATTTTGGTGCTTCTTTCAGATGAGTACATACTACCATACTTTCTTGCATACCACACATCCTCCCAAATAAAACATGGATAGTTTTGGGAAAGCAAAATTAAGGGGGAGGGGGAAAGAAAATAAAAGATTTTTATAGGTATGGTTGTATCTTGAAGGCAGGAGCAGAACAGACTTCAGTGTCAGCAAAAATCTAGTTTTAACCCTTGCACAACCACTGATGAATTATCAAAAAAGCTGCTGCCAATTCAGCAGCAGCTCTGAAAGGGTTAAAGTTATACTTCTGATCATGAGGAATGATTTTTGCCCTTCCCTCCCTGGAGCTGGCAGGGAGAAAAGCATGGCAGCCATTATAGTGTTTCCAAACTTCCATTCCTCCAGTCCAGAGCAGAAAAATCAGATTCCCCACTTAATATCTCACAGGGGGTGGGGGGGAATACATGTGGTATGAGAATATATATGGCATTTCCTCTGTACAAAAAACTCTCATTACTTGCTTTTAATTCAAACCATGAAGTCTCTTCCTTTGATCTAAGAGCCTAGTGAGGATATTAGAGAACCTAATTATGATGTCATAAAGTGGACACATAAGCTACTGCATCCACCTCTTCACCATGTGAAGGAATGAGGATTTTCAAATCATGTTCCATAGCAGTTATAGCTTGTGAAATATCATTATCCAGGTTTTTTTTAAAAACCAAGTTAAGGTCCTTGTAGCAGGTTTAGCCAGGCCCAGAAGCAAGCCTCCCCCTTTCCTACCTCAAACTAAACAGAATAACAAACACCCCTCCCACTTTATTCAGGGCAAGGGCTTCATCATAGTGTTTCAGTGTTGCCTTTCTTCTCAGCTTCCCTCCCTCCCCAACATCATCTCTCTGGCAGCTTTTAACTTCCCCCAGGGCCAGCCAATCAACCCTGTTGGCTGACCCAGGGCTCCTAAGCACTGGACTCCAGTCCCTGTGTTATGCACCTTATTACAGTCCTCTAGGTGAGAAGCTAATCCTTCCAATATAACGACAAGCAAGAGGTGGTGCTGGTGGCAAACTCTCCACACGCATGATCCAGGGACTACAGGGCAGACCCTACATTGAAAGACTGCGGGACCTAAACCTGTTCAGCCTTCACAAGAGAAGGCTAAGGGGGGACCTGGTGACTGTCTATAAACTCACTAGGGAGGACCAGAATGGTTTAGGGGAGATGCTGTTTCCCCTAGCACCCCCTGGCATGACAAGGAACAATGGACACAAGTTATTAGAGAGTAGGTTTAGATTAGACATCCGCAAGAACTACTTCACAGTCGGGGCGGCTAGGAGCTGGAACCAACTTCCTAGGGAAGTGGTGCTGGCTCCTACCCTGGGGATCTTTAAGAAGAGGCTTGATGCCTACCTGGCTGGACTCATTTGAGTCCAATCTTTTTCTCCTGCCCAGGCGGGGGGTTGGGCTTGAAGCTCTACAAGGTCCCTTCCGACCCGACTTCTATGATTCTATGATTCATTATAATTATTTATTTTTAAAGCAAAGAGACAGATTGTATGCATCCGAAATAAGAAAAGAGAAAATACTTATTCTTTTCTCTTTATATTTTTCCTAAATGGCTAGATTGTGATGCATTGTTTGTGTGAGATAGTCCCACTTAAACAGTGGGCATCCCAGGAGAAGATACTACGATCTAGTCCTGGGATTGGCAGGGGAACCCAGAACTATGTGTATATGTGAGAGACTGTTAGAGCAAACATACACTACTCAGTATGGAACATTTTTTTTAGTATGCTTAAATTAGTCCTCTTCAGTTTGTTCTCTCCTTTAATAGACTGTGTGTCTAGAAAACAGTCTGCAAACCTTTCTAGGGCAAGATAATAAAGAGAACACTGACGCAAGAACTTGTTAAGACAAATGAGTTTCTGTAGAATGATTTATGTTGGTGAATTCATGTAAAGGATTTGGTAATCACTCCAGCCCTGGCACTATCCATTAGCAATTTCTTTCATGAAGTAAGAATAAATAAAGGTTGACTTGATGCTCACCTCTTCCTTGCAGAAGGTTGGGTTAATTAAAACAAACAAAAAACCCCAACAACCCCAAACCTAAACAACAGATAATTGGAGCTGACATGCTAAGATGGTAATTGATATGTATGACCCTGAATCTGCTGCATCTCAGATGAGTGGCCAAAAGGAGTCACAAAACCTCACACAAAGGTTCAGCCTCCTTCCATTCAGGTGTCCAAATGTACTGTTCTTTAGGCAAGATGGCATTATTTCTTTTCAAGTGTGCCAAGCTCTCGGTTGTCAGATACCAGCAGCATGGTTGAATGGCAGCGGTCCTTAAACTTTGCTGCTCCATGGACCCAAGTGCTCTGTAGGTAAGATCATACTTTGGTCTGCCTGTAAAATGCAGCTGCAACTTTTTAATTTCCAAAAGCCAAAAGTAGTGTCTGGGGTATTTGTTGCATGTTGTCCATAAGCCATTGGTTGAGAACCATTGTTTGCACAGGCATCTGGGGGTGATGTGGTAGCTAACATTTTCTTGGGTGTTCTGAGATTACTTGAACCAAGAGGTTCACAGTTGCCATATGGCCTATTCAGTTTTTACTCCACCTATCATTAGAAAAGAATGGAAGGTTATCCCTCTCAGAAGCAAACTCCAGAAAACTTTGAAATTGAAATCCAAATGTCTATATAAAGTTCAGCTTCCTTTGTTGCTTCACTTATTTTCTTTCTCTTTCCATTAACAAGTGTTCTTTGTTAGCTCTGTCACTTGGGTGCTTCTCAGATGTTGCCAAGACAGCCCTAGTTTATTAGTCACCAAGACCAAATATACTGTGTCCAGAGCACATGAAACATCTTCACATCTCAACTCTATTTTGTTCTCTTGCATTCTTTTATATTCCTCTCATCCTCCTTTTTCTCTTACCTCCCTTTTCAGGCCTCCTTTGTTCTGAACCTTATATCCCTCAGCACAGTTTCTGACCAGCAAGGCAGAGGGCTTTATTTTGTCCAAGGCAAAACACACCCTTCAAAAGTAAATGAGAAAGCAATTCCTGTTCTTACTTCAGTGTCATGCTGAAGCCGGTCTTGATTCCCCAGCTACTCCTGGCTAAAGAAGATGGCTTCAGAAGATGGGATGAAGCAGAGATGTCTCAGTTCCATTCTGCTCCACAAAACTACAACTGTCTTTATCAGCTGCCATAACAAGAATGGAATCACATCTGCTTAAGACCTTGAAGAAATAAAATGCAGCAAAGACTTTTAAAAAAGCCCAAAGCAAAACCCCCCAAACCAAACAGCTGTCTATAGTTTAGCTTCCAAATGCATTGTCACTCAAATACATTTGTTCTAAGTGCTCAGTGCTTGCCACTTAGGGTGTCTGTACATGTACTCTGACACATTCTAATTAGAGAGCTTCAGCACCACATGTATTCAGTATCCCGTGTTTCAAAATGGTGGAGGGGGTGCCTTAATTAAAACTTCTTGTAAAAGCTTTAGTTAGAGCACCCCCATGACCATTTTGAAATGCAGGATGCGAAATACATATGATACTGTGGTGTTTTAATTAAAGTGGCTGTCTGTGAGCCTCTTCAATTAAAAGCTCCTCTCCCCACCAAACCCCAGAGCACTTGTATAGACACTCTTAGACCTAGGTCTCATTCTGACCATCTTGGCCTGTGTCTTCCAAGCCTGTGTAGTTTCTAATGTGGTTTGAGTGAGGATATTGGAAAACCTAATTATGCTGTCATAAGATTGATATGCAAGAAAGAAAAACAACAACCAGAGTGATTCAGACACACAGTTCCTTCTCCATTCCTCAGTACCACAGTAGCACCTCCTGCCCTCAGCTGCATTTTAGTTTCTAGAAGTTCAGACAGTCTTGTTATAGAAATCCTTCCAGAGATTTTAGATCTCAGATCTAGGTTATCAAGGAGAGGGATACATCAAACTTACCTTCTCTTTTGAAGGCAAAGGAAAGAAAGAGTAATTTTACAGCTACCCTGCTGAAAGTGGGGATGCTAAGAAAGAGCTAAGAGCTAAGAAACCCCTAATCTGAACCTGAGGATTTATTATACCTGCTCCCTCTGGCCAATGCTGGATTTTCTATTAGAACAGTTGGCACAGCCTGGGACTGTATATACGAGTACAGATTTAGCAGCTTCCTGCCTCTCAATGCTTCTGTTATTTAATTTTCCTAAGGAACAAGGCAATAAATCCTTCCTGTTCATATCATGCAGGCATCTTGGCTGGTTGGTTTTTCTGGCAGTGCGTGCTGAGGGCTGCTGACTTGCCTGTGTCCACCTCTCAATTCCATTTTTTCCCCAGTAAAATCAATATTCTTGATATTGATTACAAGGCTATAAATAGAATATTTTTCTTGTAGCCCTTTTCTTTGTGTACATCACCTTATGCAGTGCCCATCATTCATAAATAAATTCACTGAGTACTCCTGTCAGAAGGCAGCAGAGTGCACTCTGTTCTTAATACATAGTGCCCCTGCCAGATGCCCATTTCAGCCAGTTCTGTAAGACCAGAGACTTGTCTGGCTTGTTGTGAGTTTAGATGTGCTTTGCCCAGGCACTCTTACAGTGTGATACAGTTAAACTGCCATTGGTCACCAGTACTAATAGATCAGATTATCAGAAGGGCCTGTGGCCCTTAGCTGTCATAACCTGCATCAATGCTGAAGTAGAAGTGGCTAACAAAATATATAATCAAGCCACATCCTTAACTCAGGCTTATGAGAGACATTCTTTTTTAATAGAAACAAACCTTTCAGAGTCAAAAGAGTTCAGAGGCTTTGTAGTTGAAAACAATTCCACAGAAATAATGGCCATGGAGATGGAATTCCCTCTTACCCTTGGGGAAATAAAACTTGCATTCCAAGCCACTTTATTGACAACTTACATTTATAAAACCCTTTTTCATGCTGAAAGTTCCTTGCATGTTTACCACCGAGTCTGAGCCACTCAGCCACCACCAGAACACAGTTACCCCCTGGGGCAGAATACAGCAGGCTCTCTGAGCAGACAAAAATACAGAAGAGTCCTTGGGGACCAGCAGATTAACTTCTCTGATTGCACTGCTGCTTCAAGTATTGGGCAGAGAGACTAGACCAGATCCTCAGCCTCCATTAATTCCATGGAGTCAGATAGGTTTACACCAACTGGGATCTGGCCTGTTATAATTACCCAGGATAGCATTTTCCTTAAAAGCATCTAAACCAGGGGGAGGTTAGTCACAAAAAAACAAAAACAACCCCTCCGCTTCTCCCCCGCGAAAAACAACCCTCCACAAAAAACCCCTTTCAAAGCGTCTTTCCTGACTTTTAAGATGCTGATGTTCATTGGCGTCACGTTGTATCTAAAAGCTAGTACTTCCAGCAGATAGTTAGCACTAGTCCAGAGCACTCGCTTCATACAGACTAAGAGGGAAGTGTGCCACCTACCGAAACACCAACTTTGGTTTTCCTTGGAGGGCTAGCTAACTACTAGCCAGGACTGACCCACTGAGCTTATGAGATTTGACAATCACAGCCTAAGGAACCATGGCTGTGGGCCATTAAATGGAGCTAAACAGAGTCTGTTTCATCTCAGTGAAGGAAAACTAATGACTGTAATGAAAACCTGTCACAAGCTGTTTGCTTTGGAGTCACCCTAAATCAAACTGTGTCATGAACATCATCCCCCTTAAAGACAGGAAGCTGCATTAAAAGAGATGGTAATTGACCAGTGCAAGTTGTGAGAATGCTACAGATCCAGTTCATATGTCTACCCCCACCAACTCTTGTTTCCAAAATAACTAGATACACCTGCCTGAAGCAGGATGGATTAGTCTGATTTTGCATCAGCTCTTTTAGATTTTCTTCTTTTATATTCTGATTTTCCATTCAGAATCAGACCTGAGCTGCTCTTCAAAGGACCACAGCACTCCAGGTCTCCATGGCCTCACCATAGGAAATGGAACTATCAAAAGCAAAGAGAGAAAGGACAGTTTGCCCTTTGCATGCTAAGGATAAAAGCTACAACTAAGCCTGGAGAACATACTGCAAAATAAAATGTCTAAAGGGATCAAGCACTCTTGTCCATTAAGCTAGTTTATGGGATCTAAAAATAATGGAATTGAGTTTCCATCATGCAAGTCTTTAGTGACTGAAGAAATCAGGAATATGTCCCTCATCACCTAAAACATTTGTTTTCTGGCAAGAGAATCTATTTAGAAGTCTGTCACATGTCAAGGAAACCTATTTTCTGAAATATTTGTGCAATCATGAGGAGTCCCAGCTTGACCTTTACTACATCATGTACCTGTGACCCAAGAGCACATAGAAGAATGGAAGGAAAGGCTTATCTATCTAAACAACTGATTTCTAACCTTCATATTCTCTGGAGTCAAGACAAGTTGTGCTTCTGATGCAGAGGAGTTTTGTGGTTTACTGTGGGATGGAGAATCTCTCAGATGAGGCCAGATTAATTAGAGAAGCTAGATGTTTTCAGGTGTCAGGACCAGATGAGATGCCCCTGCATGTACTGAAGGAATAAGCTGAAGTAATTTCAGAGTCATTGGTTATCCCCTTTGAGAACTTGTGGAGGCCAGGTGAGGTCCTGGATGTTTGGAAAAGGGCAAACCTAGTGCCTGTGAAAGAAAAGGAGGAGGATGTGGGGAAACTGCAGACCAGTCAGCATGACCTTGATACCTGCAAAGATCATGGAGCAGGTCCTCAAGGAATCTGTTGTGAAGCACCTAGAGGAGAACGAGGTGATCAGGAACAGCCAGCATGGATTCACCAAAAGTAAGTCATGTTATACCTGGCCATTTCCTTCTACGATAAAGTGACAGACTCTGTGGATAGTAGTGGAGAGCAATAGATACAATATACCTTGATTTTAGCAAGGCTTTTGACATGGTGTCCCATGACATTCCTATTAACAAATTAAGGAAATACAGACTGGACCAGTGGTTGTCAACTTTTATAGACTCAAGGAACCCCTTGGAAATTACCAGCCCTTAGTTTTCACTTGTTTTTGGACCACAGAAAAATAGAGAAATTCTTTTTTTTTGCAAATAGCTCAGAAAGAACACAACAGTTCAGAATGTTTTTAAACTTACGGATTCCTATTTGAAGTCTCTGGGTTTCTCTTATGAATCATGCTTGCATACCTCCCAGTGCTAACTCTTGTGTGTGACACCTTGTATCACCCTTGAAAGCATCCTGGTTGAGAATCAGTAGACTAGATGGAAGTACTATACCTTGAATATATAAACATTGGATCATGGAGCTCAGTGAATAGTCATCAATGGTTCAGCATCTAGGTGGGAGGAATATCAAGTAGGGATCCCTCCTTCACTAGTGATTTGGACAGTGGGATTAAATGCATACTTAGCCAATTTGCAGATGACACCAAATTGGTTGGGGTTACAGATACTCTGGAGGGTAGAGCTAGGATCCTGAATACCCTGGCTAGACTGGAGAAATGGTCCACAATCAAGTAGATGAGATTCAAACACAGACAAGTGCAAAGTCCTACACTTAGTACAGAATAACTGCAAGCACAAATACAGACTGGGGAATGATTGGCTATGGTGCAGCACCATAGAAAATGATTGGGGAGTGGGTAGAGTAAACTAGGGTGTCAAAATCATCTGGTCCCACAGACTGGATGAGTGCCAAGGAGCTGGGCCCACAGACTGAATAAAGCCCATTGAACCCCCACCCCTGCCTTTGGGATCCAGCATATGTGGCATCTGCTGTAGGTGGTCTGGGACTGTGCTGTATACAGAGGCTGTGCAGGATTGGTTTAAGACTCATGAAGCAGGTAGCACCAGGGCTAGGGGCAGACATTACACATAAACCAGTTTAAGTGATCAGAAACTGGTTTAAACCTGTAATAGAACAGCTGTTCAGTGTACATAAACCAGTTTGAAAATGGCTGAAACCAGTTTGACATAAACCGGGTTGAATGTATTATCAGATTTAACTGATTTGGGTCAAGTTGGTTTATGCAGTGTCTTTGCCAGCTCTCTTCCTGGTTTAAGTTTGAGTCCCTGCCCAGCATCCTGGCATGCTCTCTGGGAGCTGGGCTGGCCCCTCCCCTCTGCTCCCTAGCTGCAGCTCCAGCAGAGACTGCATGTACAGTGGGGTCTGCCTGGCTTCCTTCTGCTCCACACCAGTCCCTGCTCAAGCAGGGATCCCCCTCTCCCCTCTGCTTTACACAGACACATCTCAGCATTAGCTAGCATACCACATGCTGGCTACGGTCCATGCTGCGGGAGATAGGACAAAGGCACACAGGACTGTCAGCTTACGGTTTTTTGGAGCTAATCAACAGGTAGCTGGTAATGTCCCCCTGTTCCTTTGGAAAAGCTGTTTAAGAAGAGCTTGAACTAATGGAGAGAGGCTGTTGTTTTCTTAAATGGGTTGATAAACACTGAGTTAAGGACAATAAACATTGTGATATCAACTCCCTGCTGGGCTGCTCAGGGGAGGTGGGGGATGACGCCTCCCTAATCAGGGCATACTGCTGGGGCCTGGACACCCCCGCCTCAGCTCAGTGGAAGGGAAGGGAAGAGAGGGATGCTCTAGTGCCCCCCAGCTTCTAGCCTGAACCACTGCAGGCATGTGCCAGCATTTCTTCAGTCCAGAGTGGATGTCTGTACAGTTGCAAACCAGTTTAGCCTAGTCAAGTTAGACTAACATGCAAAGATTGAATCAATTCAGGCTCAGGCTTTTTGAATGTCCGTCCCTAGCCCAAGGCTGGGGTGTACACTACATGCAGCACAGGTCCTGGACTGACTAGATTGGGTGCTGTGCGCAACATGAACAGGAGAAAACCCAAACCAGCTGGAGCAGGTGCTTCATGCAGCATGCGTTGTCGGTTGACCAGAGCCATGCATTGTGTCACCTAGGCCCTACATGCAGGGCTGGTCTGGCATGTACGTCATGCAGTGTGCAGGTCAACTCCAAGGCACTAGGGGCTGAATGATGGGGCACTTTAGGTCAGATGCAGCCTGCAGACCATATCTTTGACACCCTTGCAGTAGACCACAAGTTGAATGAGCTAATAATGTACTCTTGTTGCATAAAAAAGGCCAACAGCCTTATTGGGTTGCATTAACAAGAGTGTCACTTGCAAGTCAAGGAAAGAGATTGTTCTGCTCTGGGCAGCACTGGTGAGGTCTCACCTGGAGTACTGTTTTGGGTCCCACTTTTCAAGAAAGTGAACAGTTTGGAAAGAGATCAGTGCAAAGCAACGTAAGTGATTAGGGATTAAAATAACTAGGGTTATGTATTCTGGAGAAGAGAAGACTGAGGAGGAATTTGATAACAGGCTTAAAATATCCGAAGGAGTATTATTGAGAAGCTGGAGATCAGCTCTTCTCTGTGGCTATGGGGGACAGGGCCAGAAGCAATGGCCTCAAGCTTCAACATGGCAAATTTAGGTTGGAGATTAAGAGATGGAGGGCATATTTGATAACAGTCTTCAAATACCTCAAGACGGATTATAGAGGATGGAGAGAGACTCTTCTCTCTGGCCACAGAAGACAGGACTAGGACCAATGTCCTCAAATCTCAGCAGAAGACATTTCGGTTGGAGATTAAGAAGAATTTGCTTACTGTGAGGGTGGCCAGGCATTGGAACAGGTTACCTAGAGTAGTTGTGAAAACTCCATCCCTGGAAATTTGAAAGACCAGGTTAGACAGATACTTGTGTGGAATGGTTTAATCAGAGGTGATCCCACCCTGTGCAGGGCCCTGGGCTAGATGACCTTGCAAAGTCCCTTCCAGCCTTACTTTCCTATGATCAAAGCTATCCAAAATATCCAGATTTCTAATTTTCATTACAATTAATGGAACCTGAACATTCAAAACCTTCTAGGCAGATTTGCAGTCATAAAATGTACTACAGGATCACTTTTAAAGAGTAAGGGTTTGCCTGGATATTCCTGGCTCAGATTTCTTCTTCCTCCACAGCTGTTTGGAGTGGTAGCTGCCAAAGACCAACCCCCAAGATGGCTATACTTCACTGGTGGGGGAATTATTTCTTTCTTTTTCCTGTCCCCCTCCCTCCAACTTATTAAGTATTTGTGGAGTAAAGGAATTGTAATAAATACAATTTATTATCCCTATTATAAAGCAGCTGTTTTATCCTTCTCACTGCTTTAATTATCAGTAAGCCCACACAGAGCCAAGATCCCCTAAACTTCTCCCTGGGTACCACCCAGCTAAGCTCCTTATACAAAATGAGAGATAAGAGTTTAGCTGCAGAGTTTATCTTGATCCTTTTTACATTGCCAGCAATGACGCTTCTGACCCTTTTTTTCCTTGTGTGAAAACAATTGCATGTATGACTGCTGTCACTGCTGCCTCCTGGTAAAGGAAATGGTGTTGCTTCCCAGTTCAGTGGGTATGGAATCACCACTGAAGTATCTTCTTCACAGCTCTAGTGCAAAAGCATACATGGGATTACAAACTTGTGTAGGAGCATGTGATATGATACCAGCTGGCACTTGCTCACTGGTGTCTTTGTATTGTCTTGAGCCATTTTACAGAGAGAATGTGTCATGTCAAGATACATTTAGCCCAGGCACCTGAGTTTGGTTTGAGCCACTTTTTCAGATGAAAGTGAAAGTATTAGGCCAAATTCCTCCAAATACAGCGATATCAGCAGGATGACTTGATCCAAACAGCCAAAGCAGATACTTGTGACAGTGGGAAAAAGCTGATTTGGTTAAGAAATTCTAGAGAGAAGCAGTCACTCAATAGGGCTCAGGCTGATAAGGAATTCTCCAAACAGTACAAGCACAAGGCTTTGTCATAGTCTCATAGGTACTATATACATTCTTACAACAGCTGTTTGAAAAATGACAATTTTTATTAGCATTTTAAGAAAGCCAACTCTTATGGAAGAGTTTGGCTTGTGATTAAAATGCTGAAGCTTAAGCCAGGCCAACTGCAGATGCTTCCTAAGCCTGACAAAAGGCATTTGTACCCAAAAGCTGCAAAGAAGAATTTTTCCAACTATTTGGAGTCGTCTAATAAACAATATTGGATTTACCCAAAGAACTTTGGCAGCCTATGTCCTTAGACCAAAATGGCTACAACATACACCCCTGAAAGCTTAAACCAAAAACTCCTATGTAAACTGTTTTAGTAGGGGTTTTCTGTTTGTTTCTTTTTTAAAAATGGGGCCAGGGGATAGAAAGGAAACTTTAGAGCAAGATGAACATTTTTTGTTGGTCAGAAAGCTATTTTGTCTGCCGGGGGGGGGGGAGGGGGGGGAGTTGGTTGGGAAGGAAAAAGCCCGATACCTTTGGCATGAGCGGTACTATTTAGTACATTATGGGAGCAGATCCTCAGAAAGCAACTCTACCCCATGCCTTCCCCTCCTCCCCACGTTGGGGGAGAGAGGTGGTGGGGAAATTGCACCAACCACTGAAACTGCCCCAGGACCAGTAACAATTTCTCTTGAAAATGATTATTTGAAATGTTAATGAGTAGAGAGAGGTAGTTAGCAGGGTTAGTGTGAAGTTTGGCAGAAGGCAGGGAGGGTGATACCTTAGAAATGAATTGTTTCAGAAAGGCATAAACTTTTGTAGCTTCTAGCCTACTTTGTCAGATGATCATGCTAGTCTTTAAAAGGTGCTACCCTGCCCTTTCTTCTGAAACTGAAAGTCCAGCTAGTACAGACACACAGCTTTGTGGCTAACCCTAGCAATAAGGTATATGGTGCTGGCAATGAGAGAGGACTACCAGAGAATCTAGTATTGCTATATTGAACCCTTATAGCTAGCCAATAAACTCAGTTTCACCCACAAATACACAAACACAATTTGGCTGCCTTCTTGTGGGTGGTCCCAAATGAGCCTGGGTCTTTGGGATCCAAAGTTAAATGCCCTCTGATGCTCAAGTACATAGGCAGGGGGAACCCTTTACTTCTTCATTCTGAGACAGAGGACATAAGCCTATCCTACTCTTCTTTTACACTAGGGCATTGAACTCAGGCCAGCGAATAATCCTGGGGCAGGAAGTTCAGGGTTCCAGTTTCCCTGAACATGGTTAGTTCCAATATGTGGGGATGACTTCAGTTTAAGGTAGAGAAAAATAAAAGCGTTTCAAGTGCATGTTGAGACTGTTGATACGATTACTTCTTCCTGAAGTTTGTCTGGTTTAGGTTTCCATTTAGTCAGGTCTTTATTTTATTTTTTCCCCATGCATACTGTAGATATTAGTGACAGTCAGTCAGTGAAAGATATAATTTTCTTGCCTGTTTGGGGTGTGTTGTGACAGGTTTGATTTTTTTTTTTTTAAATCCAAGCCCGTTGAAATATCTTCTCTCACTGCACTTCCACTGAATTTGAACAAAGGCACAGAAGGAGTAGGAAGTCAATGACTCGCAGAAACATTGCTAGATTGGCAAAATGTATTTGGACTTTGACTAATGAGATTGCCTTACTTCAGTCCCTTTCTTAATGGTTGCTATTTTCTTAATGGTTGCTATTTTCTTGGTTTATAGTTTCTTCTTGCTTTTCTTATGCACGAGTCCCATTCTTCCTGTTCAAGCTTACATAGATAGGTGCTCCATGGTTTTTAGCTACCTGGCACTATATTTTCTAGCTCTGGAATGGGTATATTGCACTGAGGAAGAGGACAAGATCTTCAAAAAAGAAGATACTATTCCTAATACTGAATTAGTGACAATCTTCCAATAATGAGATCACACTTTCCTTTAAAGGCAGAAGTGCAATAGTTCTGCCAAAACCTGGCACTGAACCCAACACCTTTATATCTTCAGTCTAACATGCTCCCAAGTGAGCCATTTCAGGAAACTTATTTAAGAGTGTGACAAATAAGCAGCTCTCCTTGTATTTGTGGGGATTTATAATCATCTGAAATAATGCCCTGTGAAGAGACAGTGGCCACAGGGCTAAAGTAAAGCATTCTAACCTTACAGCTATTAACAGTAATTGAAAAGTACAGGTCAGATGGATTCCTATTCCTTTACTTTGTCAGTGATGCAAGCCATTTCAGTCCAGCTCACTGCGTTAACTTCAGCACTCAGAACTAGAGAGAACTAAAGCTCGTTCTCTGGTGAAGAGGTCTCCTATGTGTTTTGGCTTCATTTCATATAGTGTTGAAGGTGCATAACAGATGAAGAACTAGTGAACAAATTCATGTATCTTTTACAGGATTCCAGATATAAGAGATTGTACCAGACTTTAGGGCTACAACCTATGAAGGTCTACTGCAGTCCTCCCACCTGCTCCAGAAATGCACCGACAGTGCTACTCCAAGGCATACCTTCCATGGTTACTCAAGACATCAGTGTCTAGTATGCTAGAGATCAGCTGCTGGGGACAGCTCTGGAGCAGGTTCACTGCTCCATTTCCAGGTTGAGCATGAAAAGGTGAGCAGACCATGTTCAGGAACACTCCAGCTGGGCCATACCTTTAGTGTCCAGGTATTACTACGGTGTTTAATAGGAGTTCTCCATCTGAGAGAGGCTGGTGTTTACAGAGGCTAGAGTCCTGCACCAACACCACCCCCCCCCCCCCGGCTTATCTGCAGGATCAGATGGTGACTACTAGTTATACCTGTAGTTTTGTGCCACTATTAAGACATCATACTGGTTCTGTCAGCAAGGGTTGCTGTGTATCCCTACAGCCTGAAATACAGGTCAGCAAGAGAAGAGTAGCATGGATTGGTGAAGGAATCAATGTATTTGGCCTTGTTCTGTTAACAGGGGAGGGAGAGGCCAATCTCTGTCAGGCTCCTGAAGTCTGCTTAGGGCATGAGCATGCCTTTGCAGGGCAGATGAGATGAGAAGACCCAGGTGACTTGCATTGTTAGGAGTATGCCATCTACACACACTTTTCCCACAATCAGGGGATGTTGAGCTAAAGTGGAAAGCTTCATGCTTCAGCGGGGGTGGTAGTATTTAAGAGACAGGCTTATTTCCTTCCTCTCACTCTTTCAGACTTATTGGCTTCTGTGCTTGTTTCTTCCTTCCATATGGATTAGGAATGTATGCTATTCACAATTTTGCATTTTTCACAGAAACTGCAAAAAAAGTAGTTTCTGTAAATATGGGGATCCCATGATTTTGGCACAGAATTGCCAGGGGATGGCGGGGGAAGAGAGAAAGACTTACTAAAAATTAAATTAAATGCTGGCTGATCCTCAGGACCACTGTGGCCCAACCTTGCAGACCACCGTGGCGGAGAGGAGAAGAGAAGCAGCCAACAGCATGGAGGGGAACAGCAAAGATGGTAGCTGCTTCCCCTGTTGATTGGCTGAAAAGGCTGCCTGTCATGTGGTCCTACCCCTCTGCCAGTCAGTGACAAGGGGTGGGGCCCCTCAGTCAATTACTGGCAGGGGGGCACTGTGAAAAGACCAGAATGTTGCTGTGTGCTGCAAGGGGCTTGCAATTTTTCTTTTATCGCAGGGTGATTTAGGTAGATCGCCACACACGATAATTAATCCTTTTGGCTCCTGTTCAACAGAATTAAGCATCCACTCAATCCTCCGTCACTCATGAATAGATAAGGAACCAGGTCTATTGCTTAGAGAAGGGGACTGAGGAGTGGGGAGTAGAGGGCTCTACTATACAAACTCTCACTAGTGTAACCCTGGGTAAGCTGTATGACCTCTTTATCTTACCTTCCCCATCTGCAACCTGATCTTATACTACTGTTGCTTTCCTTCTGAAAGGATGGCAGAAGGCTTCATTCACTGGGTGTTTGTGAAGAGCTGTACAACAACAGCTCTTTTACTGAAGACTTACAACTTTGCTGCAGAAAAACTAGGATGACTGGATAAATATGACAACAAGTTGAGAGGCATCTAGTTTCAGAAGGCATCTTTGAAGTTGAATTACATGTTGTATATTTAGGCACACATTAAGGACAGGAGTTGCCACACTACAATATTTGACAACTATGGCATTTTGAAGCCAGCCGTTATACTGAAACATACCTCAACTCCAGCTAAAGCAAGAAATAAAATTTTCAGTACAACCTGCTCCTTTTTGATGCTGGCGTCAGAGCTGGAACTCTAACTTTGGGCTCCCTTGTTCCAGTTCAGTGCTGTAATCATAAAGTCCCTTCACAAGTGACTGGAGACCCCTGGACCAAAAACTTTCCCAAATCAAGCAAGTCAAGTTTCACTCCCCATTCAAATCGAGAAGTTTGAAAGAAAAACAAGAAGACTTTGAATGTTTTAGTGTGAAAAAAGTGGAATTAGAATAATAAAGAAGGGCTGGAAGAAACCTCAGGGCTAGGTACAGAAGTTACACATAAACCAGTTTAAGTGATCAGAAACTGATTTAAATCCTGTAACAGAACTGAAGTTCAGTGCACATAAACTAGTTTCAAAATGGCTGAAACTGGTTTAAAGATAAACCTGGATTTAGGTCAAACCAATTTATAAAACTGTCCCACACCCCTTCCTGGTTCAAGTCAAATCACAGTTCCCTCAGCATTCCAGCATACTTTCCAGCCCTGTCCTGTGCTGTCTGCTCCAGAGAGCAGGGCTGGCTGTGCCCTTCTGCTCCCTAGCCAGAGCACTGGCTGGCTTACTGCACTCCCACCTGGCAAACCTCAGGTTCTGGGGCCAGGAAGGAGTTAAAAACTCACAGCCCCCTGAGTACGGAGCTGCCCTGCCCTGCCCTGCCAGTGACTGTAGACTACAAATCCCAAAAGGCACCAGAAAGCAGGAAGAGGAAGCAATGAGCAACCCTGCACAGTCCTGCTGCTCTGATTCTGGACTGCAAATCCCAGAGACCTCAGGAACAGCAGAAAGAGTAAGCAAACACACAACTGATGCTGTGTTTAATAGTTCTTCAAAAGACAGAACTATTTTTGTTTAAGGTTTTTATGAATTCAGTGCCACTACCTTCCTGCCACCCCCATCCCAGGAAGATCATGGATCGGGGCCTGGCCATGCCTCTCCACTCCAGCGGGGAGGGGGGGAAATTCTTGGAGGACTTCTATCTTCCCTCCCTTTTGGCAGTGGCTAGCAGGCATGGTCTAGTGCCCCCCAGCTTCTGGCTTGAGTCACTACAGCCATGTGGCTGCATTTTCTGAATCAAAAAGTAAATGTCTGTTCACTTGCTTATCAGTTCAATCTTTGCAATTTAGACTAAACTGCAAAGAGTGAATCAATTCAGCCTTGGGCTTTTTAACTGTCTGTACTTAGCCCAAGAGGTCATCTACTCCAGCCCTGTTACTCAGGGCAGAATCATCTATCTTAATAATCCTATACAAAGTTGTCTTGTTTTAAAATTGCATGGACAGCCCTCTCAGTTACCAGGTACAATGCCCCAAACCATCTGGAAAACCCTAATTTCCATAGGTTAAGAGGGGTGGGAGGGAAATGAGGTCACTGTTAGTGTCCTTGCAGTGACAGGACAGGAAGCAACTATTAATACACTTGAGGGGTCCAAGGAAGAGGACCATGTGCCTCACTAAAGAGGAAAGCAAAAATCTTCCTCACAATCCCTGTGGATCTGATCACAGGGTAAAATTCCTTCCGGATCCTAAATGTGGCAGTCAGTCCGAGTGAAGGAGCAAAACCCTCTAGCCAGAAACCTCCCCTCTGGTGCCCTCCCCAACACCTTTAGATATTCAGAGACTGGTATCATCTCCCATCTTATGTGCCTTTTCCACAAAGCTGAACATGCCTATTTCTTTCAACCTCTCCTTATATGCCTGATTGATCTTCCAAGCCATTTAGAAGACACGTACACCATAAGATATGGTTCAACCTAACAGTCACAAAGAAGTTACACTGGTAAGTTGTTAGTTCAGAATGCTCCTACAATAGTAAAAGGAGTCATATTGCTGCAAAAAATTTAACTCTGAATAAAACAGGATTGTGTAGTTAGAAGTGTTCTTTTACATTTATACTGATATAAGAACACGCCGATCCAAGTCACATCATAACAGCTATGAGCAGCAACTGTTTCTGCCCTCCCCTACTCCCCCCCCCACACACTTTTAAAGCAGTCGAAAATTATGTTTGCTAATGGAATTGGAGGGGAAAATATAAGTGGGAAAGTTTTTTTGATGTCACAAACAGCATTACCACTTGGGGGCTTTGAATCATGGTTCTAAATTCTAAAAAAAGCACACACTAGAACTGGAGTGTTCTGCTTAGTGTAGATTCAAGGGCTGAAGTTTTGTGGCTTTTGTTATGCAGGTCAGCAAGAATAGGTTCTCTTTGAGCTTAAAAGAGAAGGTGGTGGTGAGGAAATGTAGTTTGTAGCACATTGAGAAGATTCCAGTGAAAGGCATAAGATGGCCAAGGTGTGCTTCCCCACTTCAAAGGAATTTAGTGCTAGTGCAGAGTTCTGAATTGACAGCACTAGAACCTGAAGTTTTTCATTAACCTCTAAGAAAACACACACACACACACACACACTGGTGGGACAGGCTTTGCAGGCTGCCATGCCAAATCAACTTGAACTTTGAGTAAGAGAGCACACCTGAAGATGGAAGGATAATTTACTTGCAGCATCACCACTGTGCAATTCATCAGGGTAGGCTGCCTAGACAAATTAGTTAGATGGGCAGACCAGAACCAGATGCTGTTCAACACTGAAAAGTGTAAAGTGTTCCATCTGGGGAGGAAAAAGCTGCAACAAACTTATAGGCTTGGTGGTGCTACACTAGCTAGCACCATGTCCAAAAGGGACCTGGGGGTCATAATTGACCATAAAATGAATGAGCCACCAGCATGATGTTACAGTTAGTGAGCAAACATGCTGGCATGCATCAACTGATGCATCTCAAGCAAAATCTAAGAAAGTTATTCTCCTGCTCTAGTCGGCATTGGTGAGGCCACAGCTGGGTACTGCATCCAGTTCTGGGTGCCACACTTCAAGAAGAATACAGAGAAGTGTGAGAGAGTCCAGAGAAGAGCCATTTGTCTAATTACAGGCCTGAAAAGCAAGCCATACAAGGAAAGGCTGTCAGATATGGGACTGTCCAGCCTAGAAAAGAGAGAAGCCTTTGTGGGGATTTGGTGGCAGCTTACAAATATACCAGGGGAGAACATCAGGAGCTAGATGAACAACTATTCACCAAAGTGCCCCAGGAGAAAACCAGAAGCAACAGTCAAACTCCTAGAAAGTTTCAGACTGGATATAAGCAAGAACTTCATGGTTTGTGTGACCAGACTCTGGAATAGACTCCCAGCGGGGGTGGTGCAGGCAGCTACCCCAGAGATCTTCAAAAGGAAACTGGATGCTCACCTTGCTGGGGTTATTTGACCTCAGCAGTCTTTCCTGCCCAGAGCAGAGGAGCTGGACCTGATGATCTCATGAGGTCCTTCCAGCCCTAGACTTCCATGAATCACTTTCTCCCCAAGAACCCTGTAACAGGTCACCCTCCCCAGCACCATCTTCCCTGTTACGTGGGGTGCCCTTGGAGTCCCCTTTAAGGTTCTTGTGTCCTGCTGTCTATTCACCTGCCACATCTTGATGGAAATTATTATACTGATGTTCTTGCAAGCGGGAGACCGCCTATTGTATTTCGTATGTTGGTGTCCTCCACCTCCATGGGCCTTGACTCCCATCTGTCTCTAGCTGGGCCTCCCCATCTAAACCCACCAAATAGGGTTTGACTCCAAGGCGCTAGTCTTTTTTTCTTGTCTTGAGGCTCATGACCTTCCTTTCTGCTTTAATCTGGAGTCCAGCCACCAGCCCCACAGTTAGGGGGCCGCAAGTTCAAGGCCAGGGAATGGCCCCAAACCCACACCATCCCAGTAAAAAAAAGAAAACAAAGAAACCCACACCTCAGGTGCACCAGACCACCCTGGTCTTTTAGGATAGTGCCCTTTGTCACTGGGGTATGTACACCCTAAAATCCTGCACCCACACTGGTGCTAGGGCTGATGTACCCCAAATACTGTGCCTTCTCTGGCGCTGGGGTCAGTGCACCCCAAATCCTGCACCCGCACTGGCACCAGGTCCCCGTGCTGTAGTGGGGCCCCAATGAGGCCTCCTCCTTCCCCAGTAGCCTCACCCAAAGCACTGGTGTTATTCAGTAACAAAAAAATATGAACAGTCCTGTCCATGGGCAATAACTGCCATCAAGAGAAATGTGATTAAAGAAGGCAGCACACCAGCTTACATGTCCACAGGGGTTCATGCTTTGGCTCCCCACTGTCAGCTACAGTTCTACTTCTGGGGTTGCTGCCTTCTCTCCAGGCTCCTCCATAGTTCCCCTCCTCCAGGCTTTGGACCACTCACCAAGCCTCTCCATGAAGCTCTGGGACACACTCCTTCCCCTACTGTTGATCAGCCCAGGGTTTTTATAGTCCTGGCCTGCCCCCTTCTGGTCACCTGACTAGCTGGCCAGGTTCAGCTTTTAACCCCCACCTTACTGGCACGCTGTGCCCAGAAAGCTCTGGGCTTAAAGGGGCTGACTCATCTTCTGGTAACAGGGCTAGGGTTCCCTGTTACAGACCCCAAAGTACTTTAACAATATTAAGTAAGGCTACATAGCACCCTAGTAAATTTCTCACTGACCCCTTCCATGGGGTTTTCCTCCTTATAGTGGATAAAGGAATGGTATTTGAAGCACTACTCAGGAGGTACCCACTCAAGTAAAAGGAGGAAGAACAAATTGTAAGGAACCCCATAAAATGGTCAGCCAAACTCGGTACCGTTCCATGAATGTTTCTTGGCATTGCTATGGAAGAAGCCAGAAGTAGTCATGCTTGTGAGACTCACAATGTGAGCCAAATATCTTTGCCGTCAGGCGGTGTAGAAACTTGAACTAAAGTTTGAGGGGTGGATGCCTTAAGCACACGAACTCTGGATTTAGTTAGAAGATGTGAACATGGATTAGAAGTCAGCATCCCTGGAGAGTATGGACATATAGAACATGGCCTACTTTTGAACAGTTTAGGAAAAGACAATATTCTATTAAAAAAACAAAAACACAACATGGGCATGATCAGAGGAAGCACTGACATGAGGAACAATGATAGGTAAATTAACACCTCCAGTAAATGGCATTTTTCACCCCCTAACAATGTGGAAAACAAGACTGAGACAAGTTTTTCCATGCAAATCTTTCCTACTTTGTACAGATGGTTAGAAATGACTAGAGGCATTTTACTCTCCAGAGATGAATCAACTAGGATTCATTCAACTGGAACTGAATCAGGCCCCAGATTAGGTCAAAGAGAAGGCTGTCTTGGGTTGTAATAGGAGTTGAGAAGGCCCCTGCTGAACAGCATTCTGGTTTCATTTTAACCCTTTACTTTTAGTTTTTTGGCTTTAGTGGATAAAGCTTTGAAAAATTATGAAGAAGGCTGCCACAATGATGCTGATCACAGACCCCAAGGACTCTTATAGTCTTGTGGGCACCAGGTCAAAAGACAAAAAGAACTCCTACCATCCCTGCATGAATGTGTATGCACACACGTGCCAGTTTAACATGTCAGAGGACTACCTTGAAGATGTATATGCTGCCAACAAACTATTGTTCATTTTAACATAATTTGTTCTTCCTTAATGTTTCAGCAGGCAAAGTAACACCTTCAGTATTGCCCACAGTTGCAGACAAACCAATATGTAAGGAAATGATAGTTTTACTTTACCTGGTTTCTAAACCTAGTTCCATCCATATAAGGAGTGCTCCCATACTCCATTTTGAGTGTCTCTGAGCAAAACGTTCCCCATATGTAAGTGGAGCCCTTAGATTTCTTCTGGAACCTTTCCAAACTTGATTTATTTCACATTGGCTTGTCCAGCAAAGTTACCCTTTTGCTGAAGCTTCAAATCCAACTACTAAAGGTATTGAATTGTCATGCTTATGCTTCCAGAAATGCACAGAAGTTAAGAGAGTTATTTCTCAGCATTTTCTAAGATGAGGAATGTTGCAAAGATACGTTATTCAATGAACACTTGATGAATATGATCATGAATTCACTCTATAACCAAGTGAATCAAAATGCATTATGAAGTTATTTAAATTAGTGTTATTTGCCTAGCTATCAAAAAAGAACCGAAACCTCCTTCTCCCAGTGAAATTGTTGAAGTTCCTATTAACAAAATTATAAAAAATAAGCTGCTACTAAGCGTGCATGTTGACTGTTTCAGTACAGTGCCATATGGAAATGTGCTAAGTGGCTAAACTTACGGGCGCATGCACAGCACTGCACCAAGCCAGCTACGCTATTCCTGGTTTGGAGATGGCACACAGAGCAAGCCTAGCATCTAGTATGGTGCTGCTTAGAATGCTCCAGACATACCCCAAATCTCTCAAGGTAGACACACTGAGGAGAGAGTAGTCAAACTCACCAGTACTGTATTTAGTCCTTTGTGATTATTTAGGCCACTGCCTTCTTATAACTCCAGCCCTGCACTGGTCATGGTCTTTCATATTAAAAACCACACAATTCTCCTTAAAAGCAAGATTTGCTCTTAGATGTGTGTAAAGACCTATCCAGTTCTCTCTTCTGCTGGGTATCCTAGCATTACTATGTTAAAAAGGACAGCAAATCCCTCCCGCCTTTGCCAACATGTCTCTACAACAGCAGCCACTCTACACAATTTGGGGGGCTTACAGTCTCCTAGCCATTGAATGAAACAGCACGTACCTTTGTCTCAACCTTCAGCCCTTTTCTTTTGCTGACTGTTACACAATACATCGCCATTTGGCAAAGAAGTTTAAGCTCTTTGAAAGGATCATTCCATTAAAATGCATTCCAAGTATGATCTAATAATTTAGGGGGAAAAAAAAAGAAAAAGGGAAAGAAAGACTCCCATCTTGAACCAGGTTAGATAAAAGAATAGCCATGCATCAAATGGCTGTTTAAGAAAACTGTGTTGGGGAGAGATCAACCATTTCAGAAGGTCAGAGCAAAGCTAATCCTTTTCTGTCCCAGCAATATTCCTTGCTAAATTGGTCAGTGCTGAATAATTGTCCAGGCAGCGTAGACTGTCAGTCCTCCCCCTCAACACCACAGTTAAGACAGACTTGATAGAAGTCCATAAACTTGGAGGTCACACTAATAGAGTAAAGCAAAATATGGGGACTGACCTTGAGAGACTCATGGAAACTAGATTCTTAGGTGACAGATTCACAGAAGTTTAGGATTGGAAGGGACCTTGTGAGGTCATCAGGTCCAGCCCCCCTGCTCTGGGCAGGAAAGGCTACTGTGGTCAAATAACCCCAGCAAGGTGTGTGGATGTTTTTACCAAGCTGAAAATGATTAAGTTGCATGGGCTGGTAAGGGAGAAGAGTAGAAATAAAGCTTTGTATCTGAACCGAACTTCAGCTAACGAAGTAATGCAGGGATGGCTAACTGTAGTCTGTCTGCCAGCCACGTGTTAGAGTTCTCCAATAACTGATGAGCAGGGATCCTGGTCTTCTCAGATTAAAAAAAATAAAAAAATAAAAAAATCCCAATTTCCAGTTTAAAAAAAAGTAACTCCATATCCACCTTTTTCCATGATTAAAATGAAAAAATCACATACATATACACACATATATAAAACACACACATACACATATTACATACATATACAACTATACACCCCCCCATACATACACACACACATACATATTAGTGCATGCAAAACCCTGTCCTTTCTTATTTCTGTGGATAGGGGTCCTGCAACTTCCCTTTCTAAAAACTAACCTTGCAGGAAAAGGCTCCAGAACCTGCCTTTTTAAAGGCCTGGAAGAGAGAAAGTTGTAGTCTCTTCTTTATTCCCTTTCCATCCAAAGACTGGGGTCTTCCCTGAACCAGTTTAGCTGCTGTGCCAGAAGCTCCACAAGTGTTACAAATTGCAAGCCAGACAAGTATTACCAATAGAAAATCTATTTGATTTGGATTCAACCCAGATCAGGAATGGCGATTTGATTTGTTGATTTGGATCACTGTCCCCGATTCAATTCAGCCAAATCCGATTCTGAAGATTCGATGCCAATTTGGAGAATCAGCGATTCAGACATAGACATAACTTTAAAAGGTTTTTTCTACATACCTCAAGGTACCAGCCCAGCCTGTGAGCTCTGCGATGCTGGGGTGTATGGAGCATCCCACAGGAGTGTGGGGTGGGGCCCTCTATGTGGTTGGCGGCAAACCCAGAAGCGGATCAGAAGTACTTCCGCTCCACTTGCGGGTCCGCTGGGCAGTGTGCTGGCCCCCCCTCAGCCGACTCAGTGGTTGGCTGCAGGGGACCCCAGGTGCCCCACCCCAGACCCAGGAGGCACCAGTTGCCTAACTGGGAGAGTGCAGGGGGGGCCCCTAGTGCACTTCCTGGCATACCTGGAAGTGGACTGGAAGTATTTCTGGTCTATTTCCAGGTCTGCTGCCAAGCATGTTGGGGAGCCCACTGCGCTTCTGTGGGATGCTTCGTGCACCCCAGCATTGCAGCATTCACAAGCCACCTGGTACCTAGAGGTATGTAGGAAAACAAAAAACAAAAAAAAACATTTAAAAGCTGTGTCTATATTCGAATTGCTGAACCTTTCCAAATCAATTTGGAGGGTTCCGATTTGATTCTGATAGATTAAAGGGTCCTCTGATTTGATTTGGATTTGGAGATTTGGCCACCGAAGCTTCACACAGCCCTAGTTTCCATCTGGTAGGTTAATGTGGCCGCCCATTCTGCCCTTATTCCACTTCACACAATGCACCATCCTCTCAGGAACGCATCTCCCCCCTGGAACCATTTAATACTTCTCTGTCCTCAGCATCACTTCTGCAGTGCCTAACCCCCTCCCCTCCCCGCCCCCCAGCTTCCCCAAACATTTTCCTGTTTATTGTTAACAAAGCAGATGCAGTCTATATGGGTCCTCGCCTACTGAGAGCTATATGAGCAGCCTAGGGCCTCTCTAAATTAGATCAAGGGTTGTTTTGCCCCCAGGACTGAGGTAAAACAGCAACTTTGAGCAAGTGCAAGTTAAGCTCAGCTGAAGAACTGACTGGCCCATTATTACAAGCTTGTCACTCAGATTTCTCCATGGTAACAAATGCAATTTGGCTTTTACAGAAAGAAAGATTAACAACAATATCAATAGAGCAGCATGGAGCTGCAGCACAAGCAAGATACCTACTGGTGAAATAGTTTAAAGCTCCAACTGAGCTCTCTAAGCAGTCAGCAGAGCCCACTTAAGACTTCCTTACCCAAGAAAGCTGTGTTCCACACCCAGACAGGAGTTTTTCCTCTCCACTGAACACAGTTTGTTAAGTGTTCTGTAGCTATATAATCTACACACTCCTACTCTAGAAGGTCCATTGTTTTGGGAGGGACTATGCTACTTGTTCTCAGATGCTAGAGCTGAAAGGCTAGCATCTACCAAACTATTTCAAACACTGTGTGCATCAGCATTTATACTTACCTTAACAAGCGCATGAAGATATAGACATGTAACATTTCAAGCCTAAAAAACATGGGAAGGAGGCAGAGAGAGAAATCCCTCCCCTCCCCTACTATCTTGGCTAAGTAGTAGAACTGGACTATTTGACTCACATTGGAATAAAAAGAAGTTCTGGACAGTACAACTAGAACAACATGGACTAGAAAAAATGAATTGGAGGGTAGTTTAGACTGAACGTCAATGTCTCAGACAAAGGAGTAGTTTAAAGGAAAAAGGAGAAAGCCCAATTGACTGGGCAAGTCAAACTTATTATGGATAAGCCACTGAGTACAGACAGATCGCTCAACCCAGTGGAGAAAGTACTTTGATTCAGTCTTTCACTAGTGACAAAAAGGACTTCAAGTAGAGGACTAGACTGTTTTTTTCACTTGAGGGTGTGGAAGTGGAAGAGGAAGAGGAGAGTATTGGGAATATTTGATTTGTAGTCAGTAAACTGCATGATATTTATCAGGTTTCATCTGCTCCCTCTGCATTCAGAGTCTATTGCCAAATGGAGGTGTTGACATATGTTGGTGTCTGTTCATGCAGATTAGGAAGTTTAAGTATGCGGGTTTTGTTTTACAGGGCTGGACTGAAGGAAAACAGAATTCCGTCCACAACACGGTTGAGGTCCCCTTGTGCAGGTTGGGAGGATTGGCAGGGTAGCATGCATGAAGCAAAAAACCCACTGAACTGCCATGGAGACAAAAAGTCCCTTCTCAGCCCAGGAGAATAGGCCCTTCATCTCTATAGCACAAATCAACAGGCTCCATTTCATCTCCATGAAGAAAATCCAGCAATTAATGAAAGCCTATCATAATCCATTTGCTTTGGAGTCAATGACCAGTCATGAGTACCTTCCCCCTAGACACAGCGAGCTCATTTCCAACAAGACATGACAGAAAATGACCCTTGCAACTAGACAGTGTGATAATTGCTCTCCTGTCTTGTACCTATACTGAAAACAGGAGCAGAATACCTGTCCATTCCAATCCAGACCTCTGCTTCAGCACTTCCCCCACACAAGATGTATTTCACTAGAAACATTATTAGCATTAAACCTTTGTCCCTTACAAAGGCTGAAGTTTTTCCTTCCATTCTCTGCTGCATAGCTCCAGTTCTCCTTTGTGCACTGCCCAATAAGCTTGACATGGAACAGCAGGCAAAAGTTGAACTCTATACAACTTCAGAGGTTGTTCAGGTCTCCATTGCAAGCCTTCAATAATAAAGGTTTCAGAAGAGGAACTCCTGGTGCAAAAAGCAATTGCAGGTACTATTGTCACCTCTTGCTAGAAAGGCAAGTGATGTCATATCCCAGTTTAGAAGTTTGGGGCCATTGCTGAAAATGGTTTCACAGGTGAACTGCAAAGGCAGAAATAGACTTGCCAACTTGTTCAGAGGTGCATGGAGTCAGCTCAGTCCCATCATAACAATTGTTAATGCAGTGGGAAAGACCGCTTACGTGAAAGTACCAGATGGGCAGGTTTGTCCACACTAGCCATGCTGTTTCGTGTATAGAAAACAGAAGTTTGACCTGACCAGTGCTAGATGACACTACAGTAGTTGCACTGGCTTCAGCAGGTCAGTCCCCACAATTCAAAGGAGCTGTGCCAAGAAACAGAAAGAAAAAGCCTTCTGATAGGCTTTGGAGATCTCAGACATGTAGGAGTAGCTCCCATAATCCATTGGGAATTTCCCGTTCTCCCTCAGGGACTTTGACATTTCCTACTCACTTTTCCAAATGCCAGCCAACATGTATACTCCCTTTTCAGAAGAGCTAGCTTATTATGCAGCTAAGGTCAGTCTTTGTCCTTTAGCAATTGTACCATGAAGAAAATGTTTGCAAGCCTGCTAGCATGTCACATTTAGATAAGCCAATGCTTTGGTTCAGGCCATGGTAGCATCCTTTTGAGATCCAAAGGTCCCCATTACAGGGCTGGAGCCTGCGCAGAGCTTTCAGGTACATCTACACTGCTTCACCACTGCTCCCACGAAGCACTGTTCTTCAGCACCCTCTTCACCTGCGCCAAACCAATAAGCAAGGCCAGAAAGCTGCTCCAGGCCTACCCTTTGCCAGTCTGAGCCATGCCACTGATATCTTGAGAGCAGGTTTGCTACCTCATTTCCAGGTTTGGTATTTGTGTAATAAGAGCTCTGGAAAGCAGCTGCAGATCTCATTGTCTTATTTCTAGGCTTTGGGCATGAGAAAGGAGTAGACAGGTGAAAAATTCTTAAGAGAGAGGCACCCCAGCAGTGTCACAAGATATGAGGGAGTCATATGAATGCTTACTCCCAACTGAAGTGCAGAGACCAGCAATTACACAGGAAGGGAAGCAGTAGAGATATTGCCCATGGTGAGCAACTCAGCCATTCAGCCACAGCTGTGTGCTGAACTTGCCAATGATCTTCAGGTGAAGGACTGCTCATACCTGGCTCTTGCCTGCTGGCAGATAAGTGCAACTCAGTCCTGAGGTCTGTAGAGCATCAGCATAAGAGCAGCTTTTTTGTATCTTTGTGGTGATCTTGTCCCAAACCTGCCCCACCAGCCCATCAGGATATTACTGTAATCAATCATACTGATTGAATGCCCTTGCAACAATGTATTGCTTAGTAAATCTTCACCAGGAGTACTACCCATAGGTTTCCCAACCCCCCGACCAGGATCAGGGGGGAGGGGAAGGGGGGTGCACAGTGGAAATAACAGATCTTTCCCTACTTACATAAGATTCAACCCAACTTCTCATGCTCAGCTTTTACCCCAAAGAGGCCAAGGGCATGCCACATAGAGCAGTCAGGCCTTAGTTGACTTTCTGGGAGGTTCATGGAAGCTAGGCAGGATGGGTATTTTCATGACATTAAAGGCAGTGGTTCTCAACTTTTTTAGATCTGAGGCACCCATTGGAAAAGCTCTTAGCTTTCACTTGATTTTTTGACTACAGAAAATAAAACAATTCTTCTATTGCAAAGAACTTGGGCACAACGGATCAGAATGCTTTTAACACTATGGATTCCTATTTGAAATCTCTGGGTTTATCTTGTGAATCATGTTTTTAACAGCGATAACATTGTGCCACTTTATAGCACCCCTGAAAGGATCAAGGCACCCTTGTTGAGAATCACTGCATTAGAACTTTCCATTGCTGGACTTGTTAAGAAACAGACCTGAGAACAGTATCCTACCAAGTATCAACTACATTCATTTTTTACTGGATCATTTAGATAGCAAGGACTCCTTCATACAGGCTGTTTTATAGATTACATTCAGCCAATTTCTGTTGTTTTGTGTAGAACCATACTTTGCAAGAGTCTTGTAGACAGAGCTTCAGAGCATGCCTAGTCCTGCCTCACCAAAAAACAAGCTGATATTAGTTGAGTTTGACATTGATCACCTAAGGACAATTGCTACTTAGCATGTACCAAGTTCAGGATGGCGATTTCCTCCCTGCCCCAAATCTTAGGTAGGTAGAGTTAATATGACTAGCATCCATAGTATTCCATTACTTAACTAGAGTAAGTTGCAGGTTGTGACTCATCTCCATTTAAAAGCGATACTTCATATACCTGTCACCAGTTGGGCAAGCCTCTACCACTAGACAACATGCATAGTTTTAGCTATTCACAGCTAGTTGCAGGAAGGAGAAAAAATTAGACTGTCTGGTGTCAGATGAATAACTTTGCTGAGGACCTGCTTCAAGAGAGGCTTGTGATGCTAGGCTGTGCCAAGTCCCATTGTGCTTTTTAGCTGCATTAGAGCTCAGTGAGCTGTAGCTTTGCAACATGCAAAATGGGCTCCTACATTTATACTGCACAGCATCCTGGACTACCTTCAGCAGATGATGGAAAGAGTATAAGAGCGCTTCTAGGGGCATCAGAAAGCATAAGATCAAAACCATGCATTTAGAGCACTTGGCTGCACATCCAGGTCCCCACTACATTACTCCAGTCTTGCATTGGAATTATTGTGGTTGCAGTAGCATAAAGTTGGAGCAATGTAGAAAGTGAATTAAGGCTTCACACTTTAGGTAGAATTCACATTCTTATTGCACACCTTTGCAAAGTTGGGAGCAAGCAATGGAGTTAAGGAGCAAAAACAGAAGCAGGCTCTATATATTGACTCAGATCAGTGTTCCTAAAATTTAGTGGATTTGCATGGTGATGGAATTCTGAATTATTGAAGAATGCTTTTTGCTTTGCTCCTTGCTTTCTACACATCACATTGCTGTGAGGTGGACTTCCCCATATCTGTTTAATATTATGGGACTAAAAGCTAACCACAGAAAAGGAAATATAAATAGTAGTAAAAAAATTAAGATTAAAATCATAGCTGACTCAATTATAGACAAAAAATTCCTCTCTGTGTTTGAATCTAATACTTGCTCAATTATTTTTGGTGAGGAAGATCAAATTTCCATGCATCTCTCTGTTCCAGTAATTAGCCTTCAATTTCACCAACAGAAATTTTTGCTCTTTCATCAGACATTAGACAGAAGAGACATTTACTTTGTTAATAAAGTATCCAGGCTGAGAGTTGTCTCTTGATCTCTTAGGGTGACCAAGTATTCACAGGTATGAGACTGAAAAACTATAATTAACCTATGAATAGCTAGCAGGGATTTGGAAAAGGTTCTTCAGCATATTTTAAAAAGTAAGCTTTTGCCCATTACTGACATTCTATGTAGTTACAAAGTTATTATTTAAACAAAGAAGATAAAACTAATTTTTCTAGGAAAAGTAACAAGCAGTCAGCAGCATCAAGGAGTTGCCATTATGGTAGGTCCCCATCTTTCTCACTGAAGGTGGCTGAAGTTTTGACAAATATTTTTTCCCCCTCATGGGAATATATTGGCACAAGCTTAATTTGTAAGAGCAGCTATTTGTTGATTCAGTTGGTGCAAAATGGGCATTCGAATCTAAGCAATCTTTTGATATTTGTCAATTAGAGGGAGGGATTCACTACGCTACCACCATTCTCTGATAGTCTTTGAGAGGGAGAGTTAATGGACTTAAACATAATAAATAAAAAAAAAAAGAACAGCCCCCACTCCCTCTCCATGTTTAATTCCTGGCAGGGAGGACTGCTGCTCCAAGTGGTTTTCCTTCTTCTCTTTAGAGAGAGTGGGGAGGGAAAGCCTAGAAAATGGCATGGAAAGTGGTCAAAGAATAATGAATACCCAGGGTGCAGGGGAGAAAGACTTCCATCCTCAGTATTGCCAATACACCTTGTACAAGTGCATTCTTATTTGTTTGTAATGCAGTAGCACCTGTAGGCCCTTAATTTTTTTTGGGAGGTCTGGCAAACCCATGAACTTCAGTTCATTAGGGACTTAATTCTCTCCATATACAGTTAACGACACATACAAGTCTTTAAAACAAGTAAGGTCATAGTAAGTGATTATCTACAGCTTGAAATGAAAGTAGATCACTTCCCCTTACTATTGTTACCTGGCTATAATCCTTTTTCTTGGAAGCTTGGAAGAGGCATCCATATAAAAAGCTTCTAGGTTCATATGCCATTTTAGTGGGCGCATCTACATTTAAAATTAATTTGAAGCAATGAACTCTGACACAGCTTGTGCCGGAGTTTACCGCTCCTGGGTGCAGCATTTACGTGTGTGCCTGGTCCCAGGAGCATGTTGAGCCAGATCAGAGCTACCCCAGCTGACAACCTGAGGCTGCCTTTAGCCTGGTTTAGTGTGCCGCAGAGCGGCAGGTTGGAGCACAAGGGTGCTAGCCAGCAGGCAGCCCTGCACTTTAGCACCCTGGTGTCCCAACCAGCCCTGGTCACCAGCTACACATAACAAATACTATTAGAGACACACTAGGATGCTTCCAGCCTAGTGACTGTCTATAAACTCACTGGGGGGACCAGAAGGGTTTGGGGGAGACACTGTTTCCCCTAGCGCCCCCTGGCATAACAAGGATTAACGGACACAAGTTATTGGAGAGTAGGTTTAGATTAGACATCCGCAAGAACTACTTCCCAGTTAGGGTGGCTAGGAGCTGGAACCAACTTCCAAGGGAAGTGGTGCTGGCTCCTACCCTGGGGATCTTTAAGAAGAGGCTTGATGCCTACCTGGCTGGACTCATTTGAGTCCAGTTTTTCTCCCGCCCAGGCAGGGGGTTGGACTTGGAAGATCTACAAGGTCCCTTCCGACCCTACTTCTATGATTCAGCCAATATGCATGCTAACGTGTGCAGGAATTTTAGAACTCTAGCATTAACTCTTAAAATGCCTGATGATACATGGAGAAGTTAGCTTGTGCTACTTAAAAGCAAGTGCTCTGGAAGAGCATGAAGAGGTGGCAAGAAGTTTTGAAAATGCAGCTGACTGAACAGTGAATCTGAGGCCAGACAATGTAGTGATGGTGGTGGTGATGTGGGGGGAGTGGGGGAAGATGTTCAATAGAAGAAGGCAGGATACTCAAAGCATTTGCTGTATCCAGCATGCAGCTTTTCCTCCAGGAGCTAAAGTCATGTTCCTATTATCCTACAGTATAAGAGTGATGTAGCTGTGATGGTCCAGAAATTATGCAAGAGGCAAAGATTTATTAGGGTGATACCTTTTACTGGACCAACTGTAGCTAGGATAAAGTTAGACAAGCTTTCAAATGTGAGACATTCTTCATCAGGTTTCCCTTGGAGGATCCACTTTATACATTAATGTCCCTTTCTGTAAGGTGGTTCTTCCTACATGTGCATTCAAGTACACCCCTTTAAAGAAGAGCACTGCCTCAGAGCTGACCAGTAAGTAGTGGAGAAGGGATATTTGTCCTAAACTTAGATGAAAAGTTAAAATTCCACATCATATGGGGAAGATTCATTATGACATCATTTGGGGGAAGATTCTTCAAAAAAGAAAGTCTCGGAGCAAGTCAACATAGAACTCAGCTTGCTGGTTTCCCATCTGGAAGAGTCTTCAAGTCCACCTTCTGTCCAAGTGATATTGACAAGAGCTTTCAGGACAGGCATCCATCTATTCACTGCAAGGGGTGGGGCAGAGGAGAAGGAGTTGGGAAACCTAGATTTTTCTTCAGACTGAGACTCAGCCTGTGCCTAGAATAGTTTAATCCTCTTTGTTCTTGCAGTTTGCATGGAGTCTGTAATGCCTGGACTGTCAGGCATTTTGTTTCATTGTTTAGAAGAGGTCATTGTCCTAGATGTAGTAACTCTGCATGTACCAAATATTTCAGTATAGCAGTTCACCATGCAGAAACAGAAGAAAGTGGGAGGGGGGAGAGAAGTGTAGTTGCTTTACAGATAGAGAAGCTTACTATTTCCTGGCAAGTGTATATCAACAGCAGCTATTTGCACATCAAGGTTTAAATGCACTCATTGTGCACAAATACCATCTGTTTTCTTAAGTCAGTGTGATTAATGCATGCCTTGAGAACAGGCTTTTAGTTTGTGGGAAATGATTAGGGACAGTTTAAGATCATCTGGATGACTTAAGTTGTGCATTTGCCATTTTGTAAGTGCTAACATTTTAATTCCAGGTTTGTCAGATCTCTAGTTTTAGAAGCCTGCTCTGTTCTAGTCTAACTTGAACTCGCACCAAAAGCAGAAGGTCCAGATCCTTCACTAGTGTGAGTCAGCACCCCCTTAGTATTTGTAAGGTATATCAACAATAGTTGAAGATATGCCACATTCCCTATTCAACTTGGGTATTTCCTTTGCTCTTGAAAGATTTCAGTGACAAAAGACTTGTACTCTCTTCAGGAACTCCAGTGGAGCTTGCTTGCCAACTAAGCAGAAGCAGTACTACCACCTTCCAGCTGAAGATAGAGAGCTATGGGATGGACTTAGTTCTTTTCCCAGTAACTTTAGCAGTAAGAGAAAGGGACAGATTTATTGAGGGGGAGAGTTGCATACAGAACCCATTCTCCCCTCCTTGTGGGATATCATCTGGCTTGCACCCATAGATGCTTCTCAAGTAAATCTCAGGATGTCAATCTCCCACTGTACTCGGCCTTGGTGAGGCCGTGGCTGGAGTACTGCATCCAATTCTGGGCTCCACAATTCAAGATGGATGTGGAGAAGCTTGAGAGAGTCCAGAGAAGAGCCATGTGCATGATCAGAGGACAAGAGAACAGGCCTTATGAAGAGAGGCTGAGAGCCATGGGACTCTTCAGCCTGGAAAAATGCAGGCTCGGAGGTGGCCTGGTGGCAGCCTGTAAGTACATCAGGATCTGGGGGAATGCCTGTTCACCAGAGCGCCCCAAGGGATGACAAGGTCCAATGGTCACAAACTCCTCCAAGACCATTTTAGGCTGGACATAAGGAAAAACGTCTTTACTGTCCAAACCCCAAGGCCAGGAGTAGACTCCCTCCAGAGGTGGTAGAAGCACTTACTCTGGACTCTTTTAAGAAATGTTTGGATGCTTATCTTGCTGGGATCCTTAGATCCTACCTGACTTCCCACCCTTGGGGCAGGGGGCTGGACTTGATGATCTTCCAAGGTCCCTTCCAGCCCTAATGTCTATGAAATCTATGAAATCACATAGGCCATAGCTCCTGATCTAGTGTGGTATCCTTCTATCTAGTCCCATATCCTCATCTAACAAGGCTAGCATCAGATCTTCTAGACTACAATCTAGAGGAAGGTTCAAGAAGCCCGGCAGTAGGGAACTGTTGAAAACCCCCCCAAAAAACAGATCCTTTATAATGGTTCTTTTCTATACCCAGAAGTTGGATGCTGGCTTCAACTCCAAGCCACAAGGGTTGCATGCCCTCCCAGAGTCTATGTACACTGGTTTGTCCTAGCTCTGGACAGTCCAGTCATCCCCCTTTGAATCATACCAAATTCTTGGCCTCAGCAACATCCTGTGGCAATGAGGAGGCCGGTACCATCACAAGGGATTGCAAAGTTGGTTGTCCCAGACTGTTTGCAACAGCAGCTGTTACTAGTTCCACAGTAACTCCAAGAACACCCCACCCTCTTCTTGAAAAACTAACCTCAAAGCCAGCAGTCCACATCAGGATGAAAAATGAAAAGATATCATCATTTTAAGGCAAACCATTCTGAGGATAATGGAAAAACATAATAAGTGGTTGAGAATATGAAGTTATTCTTATATCTTGTACCAGATATTGTCTGGTTTACTACTCACTGCTAGGGGTTCTGATGCAGCATAAGAATATACTAACAAAGTTTCAGGCAGTCAGTGGTCAGCAGTGACTTTATATTGGGGTTTACCTCCATTTTGACTATGCAGAGGCTAACATTTCCCATAGGTCTATTAGTAAGAGTGGGCAGTTTTCCTCTGCTTATCTGTGTTTTCAACTGCACAGCTTCAGACACAGTCAGAGCATGGGATCCTCTGACTAGTGCTTTAGAAGCTTGAATTACTGAACAGCTCCTGTTCAATTCTACAGTGTGGAGGGAGGATAATAGCCAGTAAAACCTAATCTAAGATGAATTCAGTTTTCCTCTGCCTGTCTCTGCCTTTAATCTTCCTTCCTAGTTCACATGTTTCTGCAATTCCATCTGTTCTCATGGCAGCTGTCCCAAGAAAGGAGTAAGAATACAAAGAAATGGAACCAAGGAACAGGATGAGCTGAAAAAGCCAAGGCTTTTAGCAGCACAAGCAGTCATTTTTGGTCAAAAGTCACTACCATTTCCTCTGAAATGTGTTAATGAAAGACAACACAGGGAAGAAACTGCCAACTTCCAGCTGCACAATGCTAATTACTGGAGAGGTCACAAGGAGTGAAGCTGCCTTTCTTCCCACCTCTCAGTCAGGGCTGGTCTTGGGGGTGGGTGACATGGGCAACTGCCCAGGGTGCTGTGGTCATATCACCCCCCACCACCAAGCACAGCTCAGAGCCCCATCCACATGCACACACTTCCTTTGCCAAGCCCAGCGCACCCCCCCATCTCCAGCCACTGCTCAGGAGGAGCCAGACTGGGCACATGTGGGTGGGGTGGCAGCAGCAGTGCCTGCCCATCTGCCTGCCTGGCACACCATGCCGCCCCGCCTCCCTGCCAGACTGCCCTTGCCTGCAGCACTGCTTCTGACTGGCAGGGGATGCCATAGTACAAGTTCACCTAGGGCACCACTTTCCTTAAGGCCAGCCCTGCTCCCAGTACTCACTCAAGCAGATGGTCTCATACTAGATTCTCATATACACATAGAAACAGGGATGTTGAGCCAGGCACCAGGATTTTTGAAGTCATAAGTGTAAAAATGACAGGACCACTGGGAAAAAAAGCAGTGAAGCACAACAGGCACAGCTGGACTAAAAAGGCAAGGGCCAGGGCAGCCATAGGTGTACATGGATCATTTCAGTTACCAATTAACTAAAGAGCTTTGTGTTAATTAGAAGTATTTGGTATTTTATCCAAGGCGTATACTACAGTAAGAGTCAGCAATTTTAAGACTGAAGAGATCCAGACATTTCTCAGGCCTTGATCATCACAGCATGCCCCCTACTACACTCGGTCAGACTCCTTCTACTCTTTATACCAAAGACAAATAAGGCATTACAGCAGTCTTACCTGCAAGCTCCGCACAGCTGAGAAACAGCTAATCCTCAGTGCTTCTCAGGTCCAGTAATCCTACAGATTTACACCATCCTAAAACAGAAATAGGAAAAAAAAAATACACTCTTCATTTCCTGCTTAAATACCCACCATGTGGCCCAGGTGAGAGCCTCCCTTTCCCAATTGGCAGGTAACTAGGTTCTGTGGGGCAAAGAGTTTGCAGTAAATTAACCCCTTGTCTTCTTGCCCATGCAAGGGCTATGCGCAGGACTGCATAAAGGTCTTCTTACATGTTTGTAAAACACCAGGCATGAAAATTACTTTACCTGAATAATACTGGTAGCTAATCTTTAGTAAGGGATTCCATTCCACATGGCACATGCCCTGATAAGGCAACATACAAAGAGATTCAATAAAAGTAACATATAATTGGGGTCAAGGCCCCTGCTGCTCCCTGATATGTTGTGAGCTCATGGGTGAGCAGGCATCATATTGGACTCCAAGCCCAAACTAAGGTAGAACCTTTTCATATAATCCCAGAATACTCCTTTAGCAGGATCAGCCCATTGAAAATGTTCCTACCAAAGGCATCACTCAATTCTTACTGCCCCTTCCCTGACACTGCCTCAGTGGTAATAGTGCTTGGACTCAGGTCTCCCAAGCTGGAATGAAATTCATTGCTGTGGCTATGTTCTATTCCTGTTTGTGACTGTAGGAGGAATAACAACAAGATCTAGAGCTGCATGTGATTATCTCAGGGACCTCAGCTATTTAGGGAGCCAGAACAAAGTGTACAAGTGTGGACACTGATTCTGGGTGTCTTCTGCTAGGTAAACAGAGACTCAGGCACCCCAGAGCAGTTGCTATATATGCAAATAAGGCTACTAGCACAGTGATACCCCAAAGACCATTGCTGGGATGATGCTCCTTGCTATGTTCATTTCAGACTCTTATACTGCTCTTAGTTTCCTCCTGGTTTTTGTCCCTCTTCCTCTTTTTTGTGTGTTTCTTCTTACACTTCCTTTTCCTGATATTTAGACAACAAGACAATCACAGATTCTTTCTCTGCCCTTTTATCTTTTTCTTTCTTCCCTTTCTCTTTTCTTCATACCTTTCTTTCGCATCATTCCCCCTCTCCTCCTCTTTATTAAAAATCATCTGATTGGTGCATATAATTCTAGCATAAATACAGAAACCGCTAGGAAGGAATCAGATTATTGCTGGCGAAAATACGATTTGCAGGAAATTCTTATATTTCAGAATCTGCTTTTACTCTCATTTTGAGTAGAAACCAAATTGTTCCAGATTTCTTGTGAACAGGAAAATAAATCATTTTGGAATGCTCCAGCTGACTGGAACTGTCCTTCTCAGTTGTACTGCTTCTGTTAGCTGTTTCAGCCACCACACTACCAGGGGATACAATGGAGAAGCAGCCTGCACAACCAGTCCTAGTTAGGATGGAAGGGACAAAGTGAGAGAGCAGTAAGATTTATGTGAGGTTGCTTCAATCTGGGATCCAGTACAGTTCTACCAACTGCTTATGTGCTTTGCAACAAAGGTACTTTACAGACAAACCAGACTGACAAGTACTTGCTGCCTGAGAAGCTTAATTTAGACACAACACAGTGGGCACATCTACACGTGCACATTTACCACCCCTGGGCCACATCTATCAACCTTTTATCAAGAAGAGGAGGAGGAACTGATACCTCAGGAAAGAAAGGTATGGCAGGACCTGAGAGCCCCAGAGACCAGCTTCGCAGTCAAAGAGTTTTGTTTCTGTTGCTCAGCTAAAACAGTCAAAAACACTGTTAGCTCCTGCAGTTAACATTTTGGCTCAGATTCTCACCTAGTATAAATTGATGTCGCTGCATTGTCTTTCTGCTAGGATAGTTTATTCACAACTGAGGGCCTCGCTTACTCTAGCTCTCTGGCTTTCTTTCCCCTTTCCAATTATTTTTTCTCTCCTGTACTTTCTCTTCTGTCTCAACATGTCTGAAAATCAGGCCCCAACAAGTGTCTCCAGGTACAGTCCCAAAAAGCAAGACAGACAACATTAGGGGCCACTTTAAAAATTATTGGCCTGTTTTTTTCCTTTCATCTTTAAATACTTCCCTTGACTTTTTCAGGTTGTTTTCCTTATTGGATCTGGCCTTAGTTGTTTCCTTGCTTTATTTGTACTATAATATGGTTTTTCTTTCAGCTCTCCAAGGGCCAGCATTACCAAAGAGCCACAATGTTCATGAAAAGTCAGAAAAAACATTATCTTCTGAGCAAGCCAGTGACTCACCTGTAATTCTTTGTCTTCTCTTACAGAAATGAAACTGTCTTACACCAGTTCTGTTGCCCAGCAGCTGATGCAGAGCAGAAGCCCTCATCTTCGGATTCTTCACCAAGGTGGGAGATCCCTGTCACCAGGGCCTTCTCCTTTCCACTTTCTCCTCTTTTCTTACAACCTCATCCCTCTGCTTTACACTCTGCTGTCATTCACTCCTGCTTACTCCCCTGTAAACATGCTCCTGACACTTCTCTTCTACACACAGATACTCCAATCTCTACCACCTCTCCAAAGCACTCTCCCACACACTCTCTCATCTACTCATCCAAACAGACATACATGCACTTTCACACCCCCAACACCCATCTCTCTTTCTTAGATTGTAATTACTTACATATCTCTTCAGCTCTCCACTCATGCAAATGCATACTATCTGGCTATGCACTCACATGCCTCTGCCCCTTCACTCTCTGCCCTGACACATCTTCCCTACATTGCTGCCACACATTCACACCCTCCATACAAATATACACACCCATTGCCCTTCAGCTTTCTCACACACAGAGAGACCATACCATACCCCTCCCTCCCTCTCTAGCATCCCTAGTCTCTGGTCTCCCGCCCTGTATGTATATACATGTGCACATTCACAGTCCACCAGAGCTTAGGACTGATGTTGGCATCATGGATATGCTAACAAAGGAATTCTGTTAGCTTGTAACAGAGGCCAAGGCTTGTTTCAACATGGTTTAAGCTACTGCAGTGTAGATTCCCAACTAAAATGGCCTGATCTGCCAATGGCAGCTGACCATAATAGTATCAGTCTGCATATAGATCAGCCAGGGAAGGCCCACATTGGCCATATAGCAGAGACTGGCATAACCTTCCCTGACTGACAAATAGCAGCAGAGCCAAAGCTCAGGATCCAAGAAAAAAGTAGAAAATCAAAACCAACCCATGAGATTTATTTCCAACCAGAAAAGTACAGGTGGATCCTGTCCCAGTGCATGGGTCAGTGCATCTCTCCCATGCCATAGCACTATCACTAGTACCACCAAATCCTGAGCACAGCAAGAAGGGTGCTAAGAAAGGCCCAGTGAGGGCCTGGTGAATGCTGTGTGCCCCATTTACCACTGGACATTGTGATTCTCAACATGTTGGTGGTACACATTCTCCTAACCAAACCAGCTGACCCTGAGCGTTGTTTGCCCATCTCAGCCAAGTCTGAAGCTCTGGATTTTCCAGTCCATCTTCTCTCTCACATGTATTTAGCCCCTAGATACCATGCTGATGGGAGTCCATAAGAGAGACAAAAAGATGCCCTAGTGAGACCATTCAGTCTCTCTTCTCTCCATTTTCCCTCCCAGTTTTCCCATAACTACCTCCCTGTCATAGACTTTCCCATCCTTCTTTCTCTCACGCACCTATGCACCTTCTCCTCTCACTTCTTCATTCTCCTCCTGTTGGCAGCTATAGGATTTGTTATTAGAGATTTTCCCATTGCTCAGACAGACTCTTACCTCTGACCTTTGCAACTGCCTTCATAAGCTAGTGCTCCTGGGGAAGGATCCAGGTGGGATGGGGAAGATCAGTTGTAGTGTGGGATGGTCTGCAATATATTATCTCTCTTGGCTTGTCCTGATCACTGGAAGGGGTTCTGGCTGCTAATCCCCCTGTAGTGAATGGTTGGAGACTCAGACAGCTCTGAAGAGAACAAATGGGCATGTGTGCTCAGTGGCAGTGGGTACAGCTGCACTAAGGGATGGGCAGAATGAGAAGAATCCCTCCTGCACTTAATTAGCTGGTTTGGGTGTCGGAAATGGTTTAGCCTAAGGAGAAATTAGCCCTGATGGAACATTAGCCCAGGCAGAGTGTCCCACTAGTTCTACTGTTTCTGAGCTACCTTGTCCAGAGCAAACTCAGGTGTTTCTAGATGGCAGTACTGCATACCCAGAGTGCAGAAGAGGGGTTAACCCTCTGGGCTGTCTTGGTTTTCAGTGCTTAGGCCCCAGGTTGAGTGAAATTATTTAAACCTTAAGAGGAATCCGGATCCAGTTCTCCATCTATTTGGAAAGGAGATGGACGCCTACAGAGGTTGCTCTGATAGGGACAGTTGGCATCTTCCCTCCCTGAAAAGATAAGACTGTGGGATGTGTGTCTGGGTTTGCTTGAGCCTCCGTCCTTCTATGGTTCTCAATGGCTGCAACCTTGGTCTTTGAACCCTGCTGCTTTTCTGTCCTTCTTCCACTCCACCTCTTTTCCAATTTGTTTGCAGTTTTCCCTTGCTTACTTCTAGCACTTTGCATTTGCGTGACCTACACAGCTTAGTCACCCCCACTAGGGCTTAAACTCCATGTATCTGATGAAGTGAGCTGTCACTTATAAAATCTTATGCATGTCTGATTTAGTTCATGTATAAAGCACACCTTTATCTTGCCTTCTGTCTTAAACTCCATAGTAACTTGCTGTCTCCTTAACCTCATAGGCCTTCCCTTTAGCTCACTAATGCCCTACTGTGGTGACAAAAAATCACAAACATCTTAGCCCAAGATTAAGAAATCTGTAGGCTTTCTGCAGTAATGCTGTGGAAACCCAAAACTCCTGGTTCAGGGTCAAGGATGTAGATGGAAAAGGACAAGGCACTGATTTTCTGATTTTTTTTTTGCAAACATACTATTATTTTCATTTGGAAACACATGGAAGCTGGATCTGGATCTGAATCTGGTCTTTTCTAAAGCATATTGCCTTTGTGTTTATGGCAAAGCCCTTTTATGTAGATGTCTGCCCATCTATTTCATGTCACTGAGTCTGTGTGCAACAGCTTTTCACAGTCTGCCTCCCCTGTCTCATCTCAGGCACAGTTTTGCTTTCAGCCCTGGTGATACAGCACTGTGTGCCTACCATAGTGTCCTCAGCTTGGCCATCACACTGAGAAAAGGCAGGCTTCTGGAGAAGCAGAAAAGTGCTGGAGGGTTCCCATGTCTGTTATGACAGCATTAAGGCAGAGCTACAGAGGCCAATCAGGCTTGGGGAGGGATGCTGCTTATGGACAATTCAAGTTTGGGGCTTGAGCTTAATGTCTTACCTGTCTCTCTCACCTGTCTTCAGACTGAAAGTGCTGCTGATACTTATACAGCACATGGGAATGCAAAAGCACTACATGTCCGTGCTGTAATATGATGGCCTACTTTGATAGACACGTAGAGCAGAATTCAAAACTCCTTACCTGGAGGCAAAATGGATTAACATGGTCCAGGACTTGGAGGGGTGGAAAAGAAGCAAACAGAGGGGAAAATAGGTGGTAGGGTGTGATTGGGAACCTGCCTCCTCAACAAAAAGCACTGCTGTGCAGCAATCCTCCCTCCCTCTGTAAAGGAATTGTGTGTGGGGAAGATAAGGATGGTTTGTGCTTTCCACCTGTGTGGGGACCAGAAGTACACCATCAGAAGCACATCCGTGTTCTCTTCTAAATGAGAGAAGTCCTTAAATGTCTGCCATGTCTTGGTGCTTGTGTGCTGGACAGTGCTCCCTGCACATAGTCAGGGTAAAAAGGTCAGAGTATGTGGTCTATCCAACTCAGTGGGTAAACTTGGCACTTGCCTGAGCCACCCTCTTGACATTCTTCAGGTACTTCAGTCTGTCCTGGACCTCCCTTTCTGCCTGGAGAGCTAACCCAAGCACAATGAGGGCGGCAAGAGGTGGTAACAGGACAGTGAGAAAGATAGCACAGAAAGCCTTCAAGTGGATGACAGTGTGCAGCCTTAATGGCGTTTTGCTGTTCCAGATGGGGTCAATCAGCTCTCTAGAATAAGCTCATCATATCCCCAGTGAGCTTGTCACATCACTAGGATAAACTCAAAGGGCTCTCCAGTGAAGTGATGAAGAATACAGAGCAGGCCAATCAGGACTTAAATGAGTCAGGCAGGCAGCCTGAATAGGCAATCAGCATTCCCAGTGAGCCAATCAGATCTCTAGAATAAGCTAATCGTGACTCCTGTTGAGCCAGTCAGGTCTGACTGGGTCTCCTGCAGCGATGTGCTTGAGCTGTGCTGAAGCAAGGTCCGGTCAATCTTAGTGCTCCAGTGAATCAGATGCACCAGCTTGGGGGATTTTTCCATTTTTTTTCCCCTTCCCCGGTCAGGCATTTCCTTAAATGAGATAAATCCTGTCAGAACTGATGCTGCTAATAACCATCAGACGTCTAGTTTTAATTAGAGTTTGCTTCATTAATGCCTTGACTCCTCTCTGTGCAGCAGATTAAACAATGTACTCGCAGCTCATTTACACAAACCCCCAAACTGCAGGGCTGAGCTGCAATCCTTTAATTAAACAGCCCGGCTGATCCCTGCTGCCGCCTCAGCTCATCAGTCTAAGCCGATTAAAGAGAATAGGGACTAATAAAGAGCATAAACAGGGAAGTGACTCTCATCTCTTCAAGGGACTCAGAGACTCCAGCAGCGGTCGGACTGCTGACTCCTCATCTACAGGGAAACTAGGCTTGGTCCAACCTGACACATGCTGGGACCTGCAAGAGCAGGAAGATTACTATTCCCAGTACATTACCAGCATGTGGGAACTGTGAAGAACTGTCCTCCTCTCATGGGGTAGTAGGAGGAGAAATCCAGACAATGGGACTGGGGGTGGGGACAGTGGGAAGATAACTTAGCAGCAAAAGTGAAGGGAATATGAAGCACCTGAGACAAAGAAATAGGCGTAGGTCGCTCAAAGCAGTAAGAGCAGGGACTGGGTAGCAGGAATACCAGCAGGGCGATAGGGCAGATGGCTGGGGTAGCAGGACTGTGGGACATGGAGAAGGGTAGGCAGGTGACACCAGACAGAGCAGTGGGGCATTTAGCAGTTTAGAGGGGCCTGGACAGCAGCTGCCTCTGCTTCTGGTCTGTGATGGTGTTTGCTGTCTGTGTGGTTTCCCTGAGCTCGGGTCCATAACACTGACACTCTTCGTTTTGTGACCCTTCTGAAAAATCTTTGAATGCAGATGGGTGGGGAGCAATGAGTCTTTGACTGTTCCCCAGAAATCAACTAAAACAAAGCACTTACAATTGTTCCCGCTCATTGTACTCTAGTTCAGGTTCACTGTCTGCCACAAGTACAGCTGACACCCTCCTAGACCTTCTTTTGCTCCTGGTTGAATCTGCTTGCCTTGCTTTCTGACTTGGGGACCTGTCAGGAATCACCAGGACAGTCTTGAGGAGCAAAGAGCTGTCATAAGCAAACAGACCTATACTTTAAGACAATGCCAGTGTTATTTAGGTCCATAGTATAATATCAGGCTTGTGGAAGCAGGACCAGCAGCTAGCTTCACAGAATCATAAACAAGTAGGTCTGGAAGCAATTTCTGGAGGTCATTTATTTCAACCCCTGCTCAGGGCAGGACCACACTCTGTGATGGTATTACAGATAGCAGAGGCAGGATCCAGAGGCAGGGGGTAGCACTGCTCTTTAGGACCATACCACGGGAGCAGCAGCTGGGGATGCTTTTAAGTCCCCAAAGCAAGTAAGAATTCCTCCCTCCCTTCCCTTCTGTGCTCAGCAGCCCATCCCCTCCCCTCCAGAGCTACTCCTGCCCCATTCCAGCCAGGCTATGCAGGAAGCCAGGCTTAGCTGGGGGCAGAAGCAGCACCAGTAGCAGCAATGGGAACTTGCCCACTGACACTACAGCTGTTGCCCCTGGATGAGTCTGGTCTCCTATGCAGCCTACTTGGAGTATGGCAGGAGCAGCTCTGGAGCACTCCTGGGTCAGCTGGGGACAGTGGCAGTGGTGGGCTGTGGGGGGGGTGGGAAGGAAGGGGAGGGGAGATGCCACTGAGCATGGAGGGGAAAGAAGAGAGTGCCAAGTGTGGTGGGGGTGGTTTTTTAACTGATGTGTGGATTTAAAAAAGAGTTACTGGCTGCTACCCCCATGGCATAGTCTGCCCACCCTGGTGCTGAGGAAGTTGATAGCAAAGTTACAGCCACCCCTGCAATGCCAGTCACTACTTCCACACCCCCACGTTACAGAATCCTGGATCTGCCTGTGAAAGGTACCCAGATCCATGTTAGAGTGAAGGGTTAGACTGACATTCAGGGTGTCAGAGTCTTGGAGCAAGGATCCTGGTTTTTCACACAGGCTCCTAGGTAATATCACTGTGCTAAGAATAAGAATGGTTTCTGTTGATGGCAGTAGCAGCCTGCCTTGCTGTTAGACTGGTTTGCACCAGTGATACCCAGGGCCAGGCAACCTAGGATGGGAAATTCCTAGGGGTGTCACTAGCAGCTTGCCTTGCTGCTTTGCTTAGGTGCTGATTAGAGACTGATTTGGCCAAAACCTATAATTTCACAAAAGAACCACTCTCTTCTTGCTGGCTTCTGCTGTTAATGGCAGGGCTTCATTCTGGGGATTTGAATAGTCTAGTAATTGCATTCCCACTTCCTCCAGTCTCATACAGTGGAGTGTGGCATCCCAGAACAATGACCTTAAAACATGTCCAGCAGCAAGCCATCTCTAACAAGATTACATGCCATTTGCCTTTGTGTGAGGTAATGCGACTGAGATGAGAAAGGTTTGTTTCTATTAGAATAATGAGAGGAAATGATGGAATGACAATTGCAGGGAATGGTGCGTTCATCCAGTTGCCATTCATGGGGTTTTTGGAGGCTGTCTCTGGCTCCCCTGCAGAGTAGAATAGCAAATCAAAAGAAAAATCAGCTTTGTGCCAGTAATGAGAAAAGTTCTACAAAACCATGAAGAGGTTGAGGTAGAACTGCTGTAGCAATGGATGCTGGGATTAGGATGGAGACATGACCAATTTGGTCCTTCAGAAGAGTAGATGGGATCCCAGCTACAGCTGTGTGATGGGGTGAAGGTGGAAGCCTAGATGGTGCTGAAGATCCATCTGGGTTTATGGGAGCAGAGGGGGATTTTCCCCTGTCTGCAGGTGTGTAGAGGCTGAGGGAGGAGAAGAAATAAGGCTGGGTTGGCATGGGGATGGAGAGAGGCAATGAACTTTCCTTGGGGGAAGGTGGAAGGGCTTGGATTAAACTGGTCTCTACCAGAAGAATGAGGAAGAGGCTTGCATGGGAGCTATCTGTGGGAAGGGTAAGGAAGCTAAATCTATAGGATTTGCATGTATTAGTTCTTTATGAGACTGAACTTTCCTGTGTATAAAATGCTGCTTAGATCATGGTTGAAACATGATCAATGGAACAAGCAAGTGTTTACTTCATGATTACAGACCAATTAAACTCTAACTCAATACAGATTAGACTTCAAACAGCTGTATACCCATTCCTATATTGCCTGCCAGATTAGTCACCGCTACAGACTGGCTTTTACCTTGAACCTTGGCACTGATTACCGATGAGGAAAGGTGCAATTCATTCTTCCCAGACTTTAGTGTCAACTCCAGCCCAACTTCTCCTGCAGTCAGGGTGAAATGCCTTCTTGCTATGTTTCTGAATTACTAAGTATCTAAAATACATAGATGGAAGATTGTCTCCTAGTTGGAAATGGTCCTTTATGCATGGTTCTTTGTGGTCACAGATTTTGGAACCGGTGCTCTCAAATTCCTGAAGAGGGAGGAAGCCATTTTATGCTTGAATACACACTAGAAAATCCTCTCTAATGTGGAGGGTGGTTTGTCTCAGCCTCTTCATGTGTCTTCATTTGAGCCACCTGTTAATCTTGTCTATTTACAATTTCTTTTCAATCTGAGGTGGTACAAAGTCACTGGAAAACAGTTGTCTGTAACTCTGAAAAGCATTAGCACAAGACAATGGTGAATGCTTGCTGTTGAGAGGTCTCAGTGGCATATGCCTTCCATGACATCACACTGTTAAATCCCAGGGCTCCTCTCACATATCTGTTTTAGTTCGCTTTGTAAAACACACCTCTGATTTTGCCTCTGGACCATCTGATATTCTGCTCAGTCACTTGGCATCATCCTTCTGGAAATCCATAAAACTGCAGCAGCAGCTATTGTTCTGGTGCTTTCTAAAGCTGGAGCTATCGAAGTACAGTAAAATCTCTGTTATCTGGTACTTCACCAACCAGAATACCTTATTAATCAGAATTTCGGTGCCATGGCAAAAGTGGCAGGATGCACAAGGTGCCACACCATGCCACTTTGCCTCCCACTGTGCTGCTGAAAACAGTGGGATGCACACGGCACAGCGCTGCTTTGCCTCCTGCTGTGCGGGGGGGGAGTGCGGGGGAGGAAAGTTTGCACGTGGCAGTGGTAGCGGCTGCTACCCACCACCCATGCTGCCGCCACTCTGTGCATGGCCGCTGCCACCTCCTTCCCCGCTCCTCCCCCCTGCTCTGCATCTGGCCAGAAACCCTGTGCCTCAGGTAACTGGCACGTTCAGCTTACAGGCACCCCCATTACCCACTTATGCCAGATAACATAAGTGAGATTTTACTGTAATTGGGAATTGAATAATTCGCTAAAGCAAGGATCTGCTACTCCAGGCTCCTCTGGAGAACATATATATACAATAGGCAATGCCAGGGAGGAAGGATGGTCATGTTTTTTATCTATCCCTGGGGGGGTACCACTTTCATTCTCATATGGAGAACAACAACAACTGTAGCCTAGGACTGAGATTTGATAACCACTCAAGAACTGAAGGACATGCCATATGAAGGTTTGTTATCCTCCAGGAAATGAGTATACTGATCTTGTTGCAAAAAAACCTAACAGCATACTGGACTGTATTAACAGGAGTGTCACTTGCCAGTCCAGGAAAATGATTCTTTTGCTCTGTTCAGCACTAGTGAGGACTTAAGTGGGTGTACAGTTTTGGGCCCTGCACTTCAAGAAAGATGTGGACAGATTAGAAAGAATCCAGTAGAGAACAACAAAAATCCAAAAATCTTTTGACCTGTGACCCCTTGGGATCCTTTGACCCTAGTTCACTTCCCGCCCCTGGGGCAGGAGGCTGGACTTGATGATCTTCAAAGGTCCCTTCCAGCCCTAATGTGTACAGAAACTATGAAATCTATGAAAAATGGCTAGAGGTGTGGAAAACATTACCTATGAGGACAGGATGAAAGAACTGGGATTAAGATAATTTAGAGTGGAAAAGAGAAGCCTCAGGATAACAGTCTTCAAATACCTGAAGATGGATTATAAAGGATTGAGAGAGATTATTCTTTTTGGCCATAGAGGATGGGACTAGGAGCAATGTCCTCAAATTTCAGCAGAGGAAATTTAGTTTGGAAATTGAGGAGATCTTGCTTACTATGAGGGTGGTCAAGCAGTGGAACAGGCTACCCAGGTAGGTTATGGAATCTCCATCCCTGGATATTTTCAAGAGCAGGTTAGACAGATACTTGGTTGAGATGGTTTAGTCGGGATGATTCTGTCTTGAGCAGGGGGCTGAACTAGATGACCTTCCTAGGTCCCTTTCCCTTATGATCCCTGTGATCAGTCATATACCATATAATTGCCTTCTTTTTTGTGTGCTACATTTGCACAACAGAATTTCATTATATTGCCACTTGTACGTACATCTACTGTGTCATGTCCTGATATTAATGACCACCCACTTCTTGGTGAGTGAAACAAGGACCCTGGAGTATAGGATCATGAATAAGAGTTTTATTTCTTACTTGTACATCTACCTATTGCTTTCTGCAAATTTCTTCTGTGAGCATATTCCAGCAACAATTCTGAAGTTCCAGCAGCAATTCTGCTTTGCTAGCACATATTGTTTGTGCTCCTTTCTCATTTATTTTCCTTATTGAGGTCACCAGCATGAAGCAAAGATTTTTGTTTCTTAACATCTCATCTATTTCTTATTCTTCCGTCCCTGTAGACCTAATAATCTTCTGCTTGAGGTACTGCAATTGGTTGCTGTGGGGATACCACAAACAGGCAGGGTCGAACCTGCAAAGTTCAGCTGCAGATCTACAAATTCCCCAGGCTCACTGATGACTGGGAACTTCTTTTAGCTCAGTAAAAAGATGTACTGTAATGTCTGGATCAATTGCAATGTCTGGGCCTAGAGTTGAATTCTCCCCCAAATATGGGGATGTTTTGGCTTTTGAATTTGCCTAAAAGAGACAGAAGTAGGGGTATAAATGGCTTGACAGAGGTGTAGTTGAGATAGAAATAGAGAAGCCTCATTGTATCAGGAACCAGCTCAGGAGTTCTCAGAACTGGAGTTGTTCCAGGTGAAGACTTTGCTTTAGCCCATACGCTACAATCATAGGAGTTGAAGAAGGATGCCAAAACATGGGAATGGCAGCAAGGACAGGTGAACTACAGAAGAGAAACCCACCTTCAGTACTGTTGCCTTTAATAATAAAAGGCTTGAACTGTATAGGGGCCAAGCACCTGTTGCTTTTGTTGACTTCTGTGGGCACAACTAGCTTTCTGTTGCTCACAGATTCAGGCCAAAGGTAGAAGAAGGAAGAGAGAGAGAGTGTGGCAATTCAGGGCAAATATGGAAACATACGATTTAGATAGAACTCTTTCTATAAAGACAGTTTTTAACATCATTTCCCACCAGGCACCAGCAGCTTTTGGAAACTTCTAGCAGAAAAATAGTGTGACTTTAGAAAATTCTTCTGATGCTATCAATCAGGTTACCCAGGAGGCAGCAACAGAAGCAGCAGGTCTGCTTCAAGGACAGGATCAGCAGGTTGGCCCTCTAACAGGGGTTCCATGGGACCGGACACTTGGCATGAACCCCTGAACAGGCAGCTCACTGCCCCTTCTTCCCAACAACAGTTGCAGCAATTTTTCAGGCACCCTTGCCCAACTGTAACAAGTGGGTGTCCCAGAGCTGGTTGAATCATTGGTCCACCCACTTGTCTCAGAGCTAACTGCCCACCTACCTCTCCTGCCATGCCTTTTATGATACTAATTGGATGATGTTAACCAGGTGGGAGGCTGCCCATTTACTTGCCCTGATACCAAGGATTTTATCTACACAGCTCCAAACCATCCCTTAGACCGTGTCCCAATTCTTGCAGATGGAATCCATGGCCTAACACCCAGCCTGTGATCCAGTGCCCCCATACTAGGGTTCTCATTCCCGTGCCTCACACCAGAACCCTCACTCCATTGCCTCATGTCGGGACTCTCACTCCTGTGCCCTCACACTGGAGCTCACAATCTTTGTGCCCTTATCCTGGGACTCTCAATTCTCATGTCCTCACACTGGACTCTCAATCTTACTCCCATTTGGCTCTCCCAGCCCCTCCCTTTTCCTTGGGCTCCCTGCTCAGCTTGGAACCCTCTTGGTCCCCTCACACCCCTACACTGGGGCCTCATCCCTTGCCAACACTGGGCCACAATCCCCTGCCTGACACGGCCTCAATCCCCTTGCCCGAGACTGGGCCTCAATTCTCCTACCCAACACTGGGCCTCAAATCCCACCCCCCTGAAGCCTCACACCCATCTTCCTTAGTGCGCCTCAGGCCTCACTGTGGACCTGAGCTGTCTCTGGCCCCTTCATCTGACCAGGACCTTGTCTCAGGCTCCACAGTAACCTGGGCCCTTACTTTGTCTTTGGGGTGTGCTCCTCTAGCCTTTCCCCTCCATGGGGTAACCTGCAAGGTGGTGGGGACTGAGGCTTTCTGGCACCCCATACTCACCCTTCACTGGGAAGGCACAGGTATGGCATTTCCTGGAGACTGCCCTGCCATCAGAAGTCCCACCACACCATCCAACTCCAGCAGGGTGTAGTTTTAGGTCATGCCCCAGGACTGGGCGCTTCCACCTTCCCCATAGCTGCTGCCCTGTACCTCCAAGATGTTATGAGCAGCAGCTCCAGCCAGCTGGTCCTCTCTCCTTAGCTGCTTGCAGCAGACTGCTGGCTCCATGGCTCAGGGCCTGCTTTTATCACAAATAGCTGGGTCCTGTTCCCAATCAGGCAGTTGTGCCTGTTACACTAACTTGTGCCTGTTAGTGTAACAACTTGTGCTGTGTTACACTAACTTTCAGGTGAGGGTAAGGAATGGCAGAAATGACATTCTCTATCCATTCCTTTCTTCAGGAACAGACAGTAGACAGGATCCAGGGGAAAACAGATGTAAGCCTCTCACTCCAGATTCTGCAAGATTCTTGTGGGACACTGGGGGATCTTGAAGGGCTGGGGTGGGGGGTGTATTTCTCTAAGAGTCAGAGACTGATGCACAGTCACAGAAAACTCCGGGCATGGGCTCTTCATCCTTCCTTTTTTTCTTTTCCCATGTAGACTCTGTTGCACATCAGGTTCTGCCATAGAGAAATGCAAGCCTAGAGGTGGCAATTGGGTGATTTCTTCCTATGCATGATAGAGTTGGTCCATCTTTTGCTGGACTCCACAATATTTTGCCAAAATAGCAGTACACTCTTTTGGAAAAAGTGCTGCTGTGCTCCACAACCCTCCCCCTCCCCACTCCATTTTCTATACCACAGGTTGCCCTGACAGGCTTTCAGATCTTGTAGGAAGAGAGCTTAGTTATGACAGCCTAAGAGATGAGTGGACCACACAACAGCTCACAGCTCTCTATCTGGCCTCTTTAAACAGCTGATGTTGGAGGTGGGGGAAAGTGTTGCAACTCGGGACTGTCTGCATCTTGGTATCTCTATGTGAGAGCAGCAGGTAAGAATGGAGCTCACCCCCTTTCCATTGTGCTGGCTGGAAGGAACGTGAGTGACATATTTGATGCTGCTTCCTTTGAGGGAAGGGAAACTCAGGGTCAGAGAGAATTTCAACTGCATGAATGGGAACTGAAATTCAGTGAGGTTTGGACACCTAATTCCATTAGGCTCCTTTGAGAATGCCCAGCTAAGGGGTGATTGTCATACTAAGAAGGTGATGGGTTGAAGGACCAGTAACAATGGGGTAAAGGTGGCAATGAGAAGAGTATTGTGGGTGCTGTAGGAAGGAGGAGGATCTTCAAGGCAGTGACCATACCAAAGTGATGAGAGGAACATCACTTGAGATGAGATTTCATAGACATTAGGGCTGGAAGGGACCTCAGGAGATCAAGTCCAGTCCCCTGCCCCAAGGGCAGGAAGTCAGCTAGGGTCAAAGGATCCAAGCAAGATAAGCATCCAAACACTTCTTAAAGGAGTCCAAAGTAGATGCTTGCATCACCTCTGGAGGGACCGTATTCCAGGCCGTGGGGGCTCGGACAGTAAAGAAGTTTTTCCTTATGCCCAGCCTAAAATGGTCTTGGAGGTGTTTGTGACAGTTGGTCCTTGTCATCCCTTGGGGTGCTCTGGTGAACAGACATTCCCCCAGATCCTGAAGCACGCCCCTGATGTACTTATAGGCGGCCACCAGTTCACCCCTGAGCCTGCACTTTTCCAGGCTGAAGAGTCCCATGGCTCTCAGCCTCTCTTCATAAGGCCTGTTTTCCTGTCCTCTGATAATGCATGTGTCTCTCCTGTGGATGCTCTCAAGCTTCTCCACATCCTTCCTGAATTGTGGAGCCCAGAATTGGATGCAATACTCCAGCTGCGGCCTCACTAAGGCTGAGTACAGCAGGAGGATGACATCCTGAGATTTACTTGAGAAGCATCTATGGATGCCAGCCAGAGTTCGGCTTGCTTTACCAGCTGTGACATCCCATTGGTGGCTCATGTTCATCCTGTGGTTAGTCATGACCCCCCAAGTCTCTTTCGGCCTTGGTGCTAGCGAGCGTAGCACTGCTGAGCCTATAAACATGCTGTAGGGTTTTTTTTCTCCCAAGCTGGAGTACCTTACTTTTGTTGGTATTGAATGGTATCAGGTTTGTATCTGCCCACTCTTTCAGCCTATCCAAGTCAGCCTGGATCACCAGCCTATCCTCAGGTTTGGATGCTCTACTCCAGTTTGGTGTCATCAGCAAACTTGGCCAGTCCACTTCTGACACCAGTATCCATGTCATTGATAAAGACATTAAAGAGAACAGGTCCAAGAACGGAGCCTTGAGGGACAGCACTGGTCACAGAGTGCCAAGGTGATTCACTTCTGTTGACCACCACTCTATGAGTCTGGCATCAGAGCCAATTCCCCAGCCATTGGACTGTGATGTAGCCAAGGCCATAGTTGGCCAATTTTTCCAAGAGGAGATCATGGGACACTAGATCACAGGCTTTTTAAAAATCTAGATATATGACGTCAATCTTTTCTCTTTTGTCCAGGTGATATATGACCTGGTATAGAAGGAGATGAAATTGGTCGGGTAAGACCTATCTAAAAAAACACATGCGGGCTGTCCCTCAGGATGTTGCCATCAACCAGCTTGTCAAGAATTAACTCTTTGATGATTTTTTCTAGCATCTTTCCAGGGATTGAGGTCAAGCTAATTGGCCTGTAGTTCCCTGGATCTACTTTCCTTCCTTTCTTGAAAATGGGCACCACATTGGCCTTCTTCCAATCTTCAGGTACTTCACCTGAGCGCCAGGAGTTTTTGAAAATCTTTGCCACTGGCTGCGCTGTGACTTCTGCCAGCTCCATAAGTACTCTGGGGTGCAATCTGTCAGAACCTGATGACTTGAAGGTGTCCAGCCTCTCAAGGTGTTCCTTTACAAGGTCTACAGCGATGCTGGGTATAAACTCACCCTCACCCAGGCAGTCCTGCATCATGCTAGACAGGGTGGTCCTTTTGGGTTGATGAAAAACCCTCGTGAAGTACCCATTAAGCAGTTGGCTTTTTCCTGGGTGTCAGTTGTCAGTTGTCCCATTTGATTTAGCAGGGGTCCATTGTTACCCTTGCTTTTCTTCCAGCTCCCCACATAGCTAAAAAAGGAATTTTCATTGTCTTTGATACATGTAGCCAGGTGGAGTTTGGTTGCAGGCTTGGATTTCCTGGTTCGCCCCCTACAGGTATGGACCGGTGCAGAGTAATCCTCCTTTGTGGTGATTCCTATCTTCCATCCTTTATAAGCCTCTCTTTTTTGGTGTAGGTCCACAAGTTCCTTGCTGAGCCAAGGGGGTTGCTGTACCCTTTTGCTACCTTTCCTCCGAGATGGGATAGACATCCCTTGTGCTTCCAGTATCACTCCCTTAAGGAGTGACCACTCCTCTTGGACTCCTCTCCCTGTCAAGTCATGGTCCCTTAGGGCCTTGACAACAAGCCTCCTGAGCTTATCAAAGTCAGCTTTCCTGAAGTCAAGGACTTCTGCATTGCTGATTGACTTGCCAGCTTTGTGATGGATAGTAAAAGTGATCAGCTCATGGTCACTGTCTCCCAGCTTTCCTTCCATCTTTAGGTTGCTGACTAGATCAGCCCCTTTAGCCAGTACCAGGTCCAGTGGTGCTTTACCTCTTGGTGGTCCATAGGCATCTTGGGTCATATAGAGCTCATCCACGCACATAAGGCAGCTTTGCAACCGTTCGGATTTGGCCGAGTGCTCTTCCCATGCCCAGCTGGGGATCATTCCCAGCTCCAGTTAGTAAAATCACTGAAATATGAATGTGTGTTCTCTCCATTTTCAAATGCTTGTGTCTCTTTGGCTCTGTCCTAGACACCATATGCATTTAGTTTGCATTGTGCTGGCTGGAAGAAACATGAGTGACATATTTGATGCTGCTTCCTTTGGTAGGTTGGGCAAAATCCAGTAGCATGCTACATAAAGTAAGAGGAAGTCTCATTTAGGGAGTGGGCTGAGTTTACACTCTTAGGCCCCCATCTTCCCTGTGACTACAAGCTTTCAACATGCACGTTGAAATTAAAATTAGGCTTTTAGATTTATATTAGGCACTTTAACGAAAGTGGCATTGGCTTTCAGAAAGCCTGAATACTAGAGTAGGAGTTCAGAGTTGGTCTGCCCCTGTACAGATTATGGGAGTCTAAATAACCTTTAACTGAGCATATCACCCAGGTAGTTTGTGTTTATCTGTAGGCATTGGTCATGTGAGCAGACTACAAGGACACTAACTGTATTAGTAAGTGGAGCAATAGCTATGCATCACTCTTGGCTTGGTTGACACATTTTCCCCTTCCTCAAAGTAGGTTGCTATCCCATTGTTTTAATGTGCAGATTGCTAACCCCCAGCCATGCCTCTGTAATGGGGTTTTGGGGGATTGTCCCATATTTTTGTGGGGTTGGTAGCTGCCTGGAATTTCCATCATGCACTGATATAATGGATGCATATGATGGGTGGTTGATCTATAATGAAGACAGAAATGCTGCTGCATGGACACAACCCAATAGCACTATGACTATATTATGAGATTATTTGAAAATCATAGCTGTACTGCTAGGGTCAGATTCTCAGTTGGTGAATATCAACATGACTGCAGTGGAGTACATTGGAGCCAAAATAATTTGCATCAGCTGTGGCTCTGATTCCTCATGTAGAAGTGCCATTGGATCTTGGATGTCAGTCCCAATTCCTGTCTTTTAATGAGCTTGTTTAAAGGATACATATCCAGAAAACTGCAGAACGGAATTCATTTTATCTGCCTTACAGCAATAAAAAGCTGAGATGGAATTAATACCTGTAGGCCCAGAAAGTCTAGACATGACAAACAAGCTTACGACATTCAGCCATGTCTTCCACCATTATAATGAAGAGGCAGAATAAAAAGACTGAAGTCCTGTGAAGTGAAATGACCTAGAAGGAATAAGAGCATGAAGAAGGCAAAGGTGGTGACACTGGGTTGAAAACTGTTGTGACCTTGTCATGACATGCTTTGGCTGTTATGGGGCACAAGGCATTGCTCAAATGGTCTACACTAGTGATGATGATATGATAGAGGAATTGATGGTGAGAAAGCTCTTTAACCCAGAAGTTTCAGTCTTAGTCTCTTTTGACAATGAGCTCAACTTAAACCCTGGATCTGAACTTTGGGTAAGTTTGAATACAGATCTAAACTCCGTTTCTAAGGCTGGTTGATGTTGACTGGAATACATTTGTTGGAGACAGTAAATTGAGATCATGTTGCTGTGCCTGTTGAAGGTGACTGAATTTCTTTCTCCTGAGGTTCACACAAAAGATGGTCAGTCACCATGGGCTGCTGTCAATATTACAGCACGCTGCTGTGCTGCTTTGATTATGGAGACAGAAATATAGGAGGCCAGAAACCAAGTCTTTGTGCATTATTATCTCCAAAACTTGAGACGTATCATCTGAGGTAGGTTCCGCCTTAATAACCTTTAATTTTAATTTTCAGTTGTTTCCTAAGAGGAACACCATAGTTACTGAGAGGCATAAACAATACTAATGCCTAATCCAACAGGCTCACACAACTTCCTGCGTGCTGTATCATCTCCAGCTCCATACAACCTGAGTTGTCTCCTTGTCTCAGCTTGTGGGGAGGTAAAATTTGGGGGAATTTACATGTTTCCCTCTCCATGCAGACCCTCCTGCCTCCTGGCCTTGATAGAATTTTACTGCTAAGATGGGATGAGTTCTTCTGCTTGGTTGCACCGGCAGGCTTTTGTCAGCAGATTCAGTGATGTTCAAACCTGCCTTGGGGACAAAGAGCCAAGAGATCTGAGTCAAAGTGGCAGAAAGACTGCTGCTAAGAAGCCAAGTTTCTCTTTCCTGGGGCACTGAGCGGGCAGTTACACTAATGCAGGATGCCATCTGTTTTTTCCTCCTCTAAAAGGTCATGTTTACTAAACATTGCAGAGGCAAGAGGGGTCTGAGGTTAAAGTAAAAGTAATTAAACCCTGCAGAGAATGAGGCTCCCTCCTCTTCAATGTCCACTTGGTACTTTTCACACCCCATTGGTATATGCAGGTGCCATGCAAGATGTAGCCACATACAATCTTCTCTGCAGTGACAAGCTATAGAATCTTCTCCTGGTTCTAAGCTGCGCAGACAGGATGGAAATGCAAACCCCGTGGTATCCACTGCATAGACACAGTAGGCAGCTGCAAAAAAGGCTGCACTTCCACAAACTAAGCCCCATGCTCCTGGGGCTGGTGAACTGGGAATCATTGTTGGGAAGAAGGAAAGAAGAATAAGAGGGGAAGCAGAGATTCTCTAGATGTGTTCCAGAAGTATTGTGCAACTGACTTGATAATCTCAATGAAAATCCTTGGGTAACATATGTGGCAAGTTCCTTACCTCACATAAGATATCCCCTTGGGCTAACCTGCATGACCTATGCTCACAACTCCTTTGAAAGTACGGATGAGCACCCATTCTGCAGCATGACGTTTTGCAAGCACTGATTGTATTTAAAAATCAAATGTGAGTTGTTTTACATGTCATTTTTTCCTGTGTGATTCAATTTGTTTTTAAGGGACACTTGTATTCTGTATAAGGAGTAGCTGAAACCCACAAAATGGAGGCATAAGTGCACCGTGTACAGGATATTGGTACTGAAGCAAATTTGAAGATAAGCTCATAGACTCTAAATCCTGGTACACTGTCATGAATGTTGTGTGCCGCCTGAGGCTAAGGGGGCACGGCAACTGCCCACAGGCAGCTATGGCAGTGGCAGCAGTGGGCATGTAGTAGTAGCAATTGGTGACTGTCTGCAGACGCTGCCGTCGGTGGTGAGGGGGGGAGCAGAGGCAAGAGGCGACCACCTGGAGGCACCACTGGCAGTGGCAGCCAATCTCAGGGGGTGCACGTGCACCCGTGTGTACTTCCTACACATTGCCAATGTACACTGTGATGTCACTGTGTGACTACACATGCAATTCATGCGCTTAAATTTTCTGTGCAGAAATTACAGGCTCATTAAAGCACCCATCGGTGCATGTCTACATGTGTTCCCCCACTGGGAGTATATTAAGCAAATTGTGCTCCTGCCCTACTGCATCCCCCTGCAGTAGCCAGGGGGAACTCCAGGCTCCCTTGAGTGCTGGCCTCAGGCTGGCAGGGGGCACAGTGGCTAAGTCCCAAGCTCCGGAGGGCTGCGGGGGGCAGAAAGGGGGAGTCAGCTTGGAGGGGAGATTGGGTTGGCCCCAGGGGGGAGAGGAGCTGTCCCAGCTAGGTGGGCAGCTGCCTCCCAGCCACATGGAGACTGGGACCCGTCCCAATCACCACGTGGCTGGGAGGCAGCAATTTACTCCCAGTCAACATTTAAACATGTGGTACAGCACATTAGTTAATGTGCTGTTTTTCTAGTACCTGTATCTACAGGTATTAGAAAATGGCACAGACTAATATACTGGGCAGTAATTGCTGTGCACATGTAAACAGTGATGCTTTACTATGCATTAGATTAGTCTAAGGCTCAGTAAAGCATCTCATGTAGATGTACCCACTAAGCAGTATAGCAGCATTGGTCTAAACCCCTACTGTATATATGCTACAGTGGTGATGGATAATACAAAACTCCCAGGCAGGCAAGCAGGCAGCTTACACTGGTTGAAGGTCATCTGCATTAATGGCTTTTACCCTGCCTCTTAGAAGATGTACCCCATGCCTTTGCTTGCTTCCACTGGGGCTTAGTTCTACAAATTCTGGGTTGAACAAGGTCTGAACTGGTGGCACATAAATCTCCTCCCATCCTCTCAACCCATTCTTACACTAGCTCTCTCTAAGTGCAAAATTAGAAAGAGGGGAACTTGTACAAAGTTCTGGAAGAAGGGAGGAAGTTAGACCATGGTGAAGTGGGAGTGAGACCAGAGCCATGCTCGTCAAGAGTTCTGTTCGAAGAATAAAGAATGTGGACCAGGCTCTACCAAGCAGCCCCAGTTCAACAGTGGAAGGAAACATATGGGCCAAACTCAGTAAAGATGTAGAGTGGTGCAAGTTTCATGACCATGGAATAGAAAATAGATGTGAATGATAACATGCTATAATGTGCTGTGATTAAACAGTCAGTGGGTATGAGAAACAGCATGTGACTGACTTGCCAGGGGTACAGCAGTGAAATAAAGCAGGGAAAGTTGCAAATAGGGGAAGATAACAATAACAAATCTGTTGCTTTGATTGATGCCTCTATCATCTCCAGCACTACCTGGATGAAATTCAGCTTTGGCATTAGCAAATGCAACCCACATTGGACCAAATATATAAGTGAGTGCAGTTCCTATTGACCACAAGTCACACTATGTTCATAAAAGCTGTGTGAAATTTTACCAGCTGTTTCATTTTGACACTGTTTCGACTCGTTTCAAGCTCAAAACAGTGAAATCAAAATGAAACGAAGGGCTTTGAAACAGCCTCAAAATGAAATGAGGGCAGTCAAAACATTTTGAGTTTCAAAGCTCAAGCTGGGTTTGTCTGCAGGGAAACAGAAAGTAAGGAGAGGGAGGGGGAAGAGGGGGGGAAGGACTGCTCTCATATTGACTGTGTAGCTGGCCAGTGACTGTAATCCTTCCCTGAGGCCCCTTCCAATTCCAGTGCTCTGGGGGAGGGATGGAAAAACAGCATAAAAGGCAGCATTGTTTAAACTGGCCTGCTTTCTGCCTTGGGCTCTGACAGTTACTGAGCTGTCTTCCAGCAGCTCAGGAGCATTAGACAATGAAGGCAACTACTAGCATTGATCTGAATGATTTCCTACTTGAATGATTCCAGAATACCTTTTGCTTTCTTCTAGATGCTTTTGTTTTATTATTGTATTCATTGATGTATTCTTTTCAATTTTACAATTATATTGGATATTGCACTTTAGAATTTAATTTATATAGGAAGGGAGAGACATTTATATTTTATTTCTATACATTTATACCTTATGACATAGACTACACACCTTAGAGAATTTACGTAGGAATGCAGATACATTTATACCTTGCGGCATAGACTACACACCTTACAAAATTTATATAGGAAGGCAGATACATTTATACCATGTGGCATAGAAGACTACACACCTTAGAGAATTTATATAGGAAAGCAGATGCATTCATATATTTGTATAAAAGCAAGACACTATAAAATACACCATGAAATGCAATGGAAAGGTAGCTGACAAGCATTCAGGGAGGGGCAGAAGAGAGGGTTGAGGGCAAGTTGTAAGTCCCCCCCCAACCTGAAACTCAGTCTTTTTCCTGCAACTAGCAGGGATGTGGATTCCACAAGCAGGAAAGAGAGGGGAGTAGTGCCAGTGCCACTGTCTGTGCCTGAGACTGCATCCCCACCAAGCTCACCAGCCATAACCACCCCCTCCCCAACCACCACCACCATGACAACAAGCAGCAGCACCAGCACCAGCATGACAGTCTCTTCCATCCCCATTTCACTTCCCATGCTGAGCCTTCCAGTGCCAGACGAAGAGCTGGAGCTGGAGCTGGAGCTGAGTGCCATAGCAAGGCAAATTCTGGGGAAGAAGGGGGAATCAGCTGAGTTTGTTCTCCACACCCCTCAAGTTTCCCCTAGAGCCAGATCTCCTTCCCCAGAAGGCACTTCAGAGGAGGCTGAGGTAGAGGTTGCGGAGGAAAGCAGCTCAGCTGAGTCCACCCCTCCTGTTGGTGTGCCTCTGCCTGCTGAGAAGGGGGAAAGTGCAGCATCCATATATGCACCTGCACCCCAGAATCAAGTGGGTAGTGTGGTCTGGGATCATTTTGAGCTTGCAGATAATCCCACATATGCTATCTGCCTGCACTGCCAAGCCAAAAGCAGCCGGCGCAAGGGAACAAAACACATGAGCACCACCACAGGCACCACCCCCTTGCCCTTGCTCCTCCTCAGCCTGGCACCAGTCAGACTGTTGGTGGTCTCTCCTTCAAGCCACAGTGAAAGATGAGTCCCACATGGCAACAGAGATCACGGGGGCTATGAACTGCTTGGTGCAGGGGTGGCTCATAGGGCAGGGCGAGCTCACCCATGGGTTCATGGTCACCAATAATGGGGCCGATATGGTCAAGGTGGTCTATGCTGTGTGGCACACAAGTTCCACTTCATTGTCAGGGATGCCTTGGAGAGGGACAGGGCTGCCAGTGACATTGCCAGCACCACCAACATGCTCATTTCCAAATGCGGGAAGGTGGCAGGCTACATCCACCTGAGGATCAAGGAGGGCAAGATGCTGTGGGACAAACAAGCAGATCTGAACATCCCACAGCACAGAATCATGCAGGATGTGGAGACTCGGTGGAACTCCACAGACCTGATGCTCGAGAAGCTGGTGGAGCAACAAAAGGCCATCCATGGCTCAGGGAGATTGGGCTTACTGGCCCCCTTAATACAGCTGAGTGGGATACCATCTCCCAGATCTTGGTGGTCCTCAAGCCCTTCCTCAAGGCTACCAAGACCCTCAGCACTCACAATGCCCTCCTTAGCCAGGTGATCCCCATAGTGAGGGAACTTCAGAGCCAAATGGAGAGCTTCCAGGGGATCAGTGTTCCTGGATGGGGCAAGCCGCTGTCAGCAGATGTCCAAGCACTGATGAGGGAGCTGAAGGAAGCCATCAGGAAATGGCTTGATCCCTTGTGGTCCAGTACAGTCCACATGCTGACCACCATGTGTGACCTGAGGGTGAAGGGCAGCATATGCAGCAGCCAAAGCCTGAATCACTGGATGGAGGTGCTGGTGAAGAGAGTCAGGGAGGCAGAATGGTAGAGGCGGGGGGACGTGGAAGAGGGGCATCCACTGTCCCATGCTAGTATGCCATCCATCAGCCAGTCTCCTCCTCCACTACAGGCACTGTCAATGTGGGCCAAGGGCATGGCTTCCATGGTGGGATCCAGAGGCACCAGACCCCATCATCAGGCAGGTAGCACTCAGACCTTGGTGGCTGCCTATCTTGCCTGGGATGTGGAGCCACTGTGCGACCCCCTTGTCCTACTGGACAAGCCACAACCAGATGTGGCCAAATCTGGCCATGTTTGCCTATGAACACCTGCCCTGTCTACTGACCAGTGTTCCAAGTGAGAGAGTGTTCAGCATTGCTGGGGATGTAGTGACACCCCACCATACCTGCTTGGATCCTGGTTTGGTGGAGAAGCTGGTGTTCCTGAAGGTGAACCTCTTGCTGCTGGGGTTCCCCAAGCTCCAGGTACTGATGGACTGAATGCCACCCTCCTCACTCCATCCACACTAATTTCCTTTTTAAAAAGCCATTTAATGCCCCACTTTCAGAGCTGAAGGGCGTACTCACTGCATGACCAGCCAGCAGAGGAAGAACATGTCCCTGTGCAGCTTCTGTGCCAGGACAAACTTGGAGGTATGGGCTGGGGCTATGGGGAAGGAGAAGACCCCAGGTCCTGGGCATGGCCACTAAAACTGCACTCTGCCAGGGTCGGGGAGGCCTGGTGGGACTACTGGTGATGTGGCAGCCCCAGGAAATGCCAGGACTGAGGATTTCCCTGGTGAAAGATGGGTAGGAGGCACCATAGCCTTCAGCTACCACATGTACACTACCACAGAGTCCTGGCTGGGGAAAGCCCAGACCTAGTTTCATAGTTAGTAGGGTCAGAAGGGACCTGAGCAGATCATCAAGTCCGAACCCCTGCCATGGCAGGAAAGAGTACTGGGGTCAAACGACCCCAGCAAGGTGATTGTCTAGCCTTGTCTTAAAGACCCCCAAGGTAGGAGGCAGCACCACTTCACTTGGAAGTTGGTTCCAGATCCTAGCTGCCCTGACAGTGAAGTAGTGCCTCCTGATTTCTAGTCTGAATTTACCCTCTGCCAGCTTGTGACTGTTATTTGTAGTCACTCCTGGTAGTGCTCGGGGGAACAGGGACCCCCCCAGTACCTGCTGGTTCCCTCTGACTAGTTTGTAATGGGCCACTAGATCCCCCCTCAGCCTTCTCTTGTGGAGGCTGAACAGGTTCAGGTCCCATAGCCTGTCCTCATAGGGCCTGCCCTGCTGCCCCCTGATCATGCGAGTGGCCCTCCTCTGGACCCTCTCCATGTTATCCACATCCCTCTTGAAGTGCAGCACCCAGTACTCTAGCTGAGGCCTTACTAGTGCCGCATAGAGGGGGAGGATCACCTCCTTGGACCTGCTTGAGATGCACCTGTGGATGCATGACAAGGTGCGGTTGGTCTTCCTGACTGCATCCCCCCACTGCCGGCCCATGTTCATCTTGGAATCAATGACGACTCCAAGATCCTTTTCTGCCTCTGTACTGACGAGAAGGGAGTTCCCCAACCTGTAGGTATGGTGCCGGTTGTTCCCCCCCGGTGCAGCACTTTGCACTTGTCAGTGTTGAAACCCATCCTATTCTCATCCGCCCAGCCCTGTAACCTCTCTAGGTCCAATTGTAGCCTATTCCTCCCTTCTAACGTGCCCACATCCCCCCACATCTTAATGTCATCAGCAAATTTGAATAGGGTGCTTTTTACCCCCTCGTCCAAGTCACTGATGAAGATATTGAACAGTGCGGGCCCAAGGACAGAGCCCTGCAGAACCCCACTGCCCACGTCGAAAATGACCCATCCACCACCACTCTCTGGGTGCAGCCCATCAGCCAGTTGGCAACCCATTTGACTGTGTGGGTGTCAACACGACAGTCCCCCAGATTTTTAATGAGAATGGGGTGAGAGACAGTGTTGAAGGCCTTCCAAAAGTCCAGAAAGACTATGTCCACTGCTACCCCTGTATCTAAGGATTTGTCTTTGACAGGCTTGAGGCTTGATGGTTGCAGTGGAGTTGTGAGGCTCCAGGTGAACTCAGCTTAGCTTCCTGGCAAGAAAGCCAGTCAGTGAAAATGGAAATGGAGGCATCAGGGGGTGAGGGACAGGCTGGGGTTGGGGCGGGGAAGAGGGATGTAGCAGTGCAGCTAAAAGTGGAGAGGTACCTGGGGACTCAGATGTCCGGCAGGTTGTAGCGTGTCATAGATTCATAGATTCATAGAATGTCAGAATTCCATTGTCTATACTGAGTCCATGACCTACTACCTAGGAGGCTGATGAAGTGAAGTTCATAGGCCTGGCTGTGAAAAGTGGTCTGCAAATTCCCTTTTAGGATTAGGCCAGAGAGACTGGAGACAGAGTGGCTGTTTTGTGAGAAATGTGCCCCCCACAGGTAGTTGGGTATTCTTGTCTTTGATAGCTTCTGATGTGCAGTTTGTGGGGATACTGGAGATTGTTGTCAAGTTTTGTGTTTTGAGCTGTAGGAAACTGGTTTCTGGTGATGACATTAGGTTAACAAGATTCAGTACTTGTTTGAATTTACAAACCACTTTTCACAGCCAGGCCTATGAAATTCACTTCATCAGCCTCCTAGGTACAGAAACTCATAGACTCAATATAGACATTGGATTTATAACACATTACAACCTGCCAGACATCTGACTCCCCAAGTACCTCTCCACTTTTACCTCCCCCCACCCCCCGTCCACACAGCCTGTCCCTCACCCCAGTGCCTCCAATTCCATTTTCACTGGCTGGCTTTCTTGCCTGCATTGCATGCCAGCCTCTGTCTTCTTTACTATTCCTTCCATCCAGGAACAGCACACACACACACCAACTGCAGGTGCTTCCTTCAGCCTGAAAAAGGGTTTTTCAACCGGAAAGCTTGCTGAGATATATTTCTGTAACTAACTATTCAGCTGATCTGCTAAAACATACCAGATTAGATTGAGCCAAAGGAAAGGGCCTTGTCTGCCAGTGCCATGTCCTTAGACTAACACCCCGAGCACCTGACCAGATGGATGCAGGGCCCTGGGCTGGGGCTGGCAGGGAGAATTCTTTGGCAGCTGCTGGAGAAGAAGCTCCTGCAGAAAGGAAAAGAAAGGCTCCAGTCTGTAACTGTTTGGCTGCCTGAGATGCTGCTGGTGCTACTGTGCTGCTTACTAAGTTATTACCTGTTGTCATTTAAAGTGGTGGACTGTACTGAGGCTGTAGGGGAGGAGGAGACCTCATTGGGGCACACTGCCGTGTCTTGTAGAGGCTGCAGTGCCAGTGAAAGCGCACCTTAACACACACACAGTGTCACCCATGTCATGAGTGTTGCTTGTCAGCAGCCTGAGGTGCAGTTTCCCAGAAAACCCTGCACCTATCTCCTTGAAACTTGGCAGGCTTCATGGCCTCAGAAAGGGCTACCATCTCTGCAAGTTGCATCTGAATCAGGCAAGAACTGACAAAGTTATAGGCAGTTTTGTGCTTCCCTATTAAAGCTTATAGGCAAAACATCGAAACAGCATTGAAAGTTTTGACGAAACAAAGTGGAACAGTGGTTTTGAAACAAAACGAAACTTGAAATGAAACACTGTCCCATTGTAATGTCAAAATTGAAGACAAAACAGAATGCTACTGTCTCACACAGCCCTAATAAATATACTTAATGTAACACTGAGGCAAACTACAGAGCTTGGTCTGGATTTTAGGACAATATCACACCCAAACATAGTATTTAGCTTGTCATTGAAATCTTCACTGCATTTCGCACTACATTTCAGTCAGTTGGATAGCTGTTCATCTTTTTCCAAAAGGTAAACCCAAACCTGAATGCTCCAGGAATTGGAGCTGAATTTGGGAAATGATCTCTCTGGGGTTCAACACACTTTGCACCTAGGTATGCTGGAACCCAGATCCTTATGTAAACAGTGCTTGAAGACTGGTTCTCCTTGACATGCCTTGCATGTCACTTCCACTAGTGCACACTGTTACCTTTCTGACCTGGTATGGGATTATATACCTACTTTGAACTGATGTAAATCCCTGCTGCAGGTGCAGGGCAGCAGAGATGCAGGCTCACAACTTCTTAAAAACAGCTTGTTTGTGCTAGCAGTGCAGAAGGGTGGCTTCTCTGTGCTATGAAAAAAAGGCGGAAAGAACTATTTAGTCTGAAGAAGAAGATTTATGGAGGATGCAGGGATTAAATGACAGTCCTCAAATATCTGAAGTGTAAGTATAAAGAGGATGGAGATAGACTATTCTTTGTGGCTGTAGGGGATAGGACTAGAAGCAAAGGCCTCAAACTGCAGCAAAGGAAATTTAGGTTGGAGATTAGGAAGAACTTTCTGACTACGAGGGTGGTCAGGCATTGGGACAGATTACATAAAGAGGTTGTGGAATCGCTATCCTTGGACATTTTGAAGAGTAGTTAGACACTTGACTGGGATGGTTTAGTTGGGAATGATCCTGCCTTCAGCAAGGGGCTGGGCAAGATGACCTTATGAGGTCCCTTCTAGCCCTGTTTTCCTACAATCCTAAATTAATTTAAAGGATGCATCCAAGAAGGCAGAGCAATTAGTGCAGCATCTGGACACTCAGCACAGGTCATATTTGTAAGATAGTCCTTGCTACCACAAGGGCTAGAGACTTACCAAAGAAATCCTAACAGCAGCATAGGTCCTAGAGAGCAGTTGTGTGATGGTGGAATGGATTGGGCAGCAAGAATAGCACAGCCCACAGAACCCTCTGAACATGAGACTTGGAGCTGGGTACTCTGACTTTGACAAGCAGGGGTCCTGTGGGAAAATAGGCCCTAGTTATTCTTACTACACTTTCCATCTATTTAAAATATATTGCAAAGGCTTCTTTTGACAATATGTAAGTGACGCTGGCTGGCTCAGTCAATGTTAGAGGATGTGAAATGTAATTAATTTCAAATATATTTGCAGAATTGTCAAATATATATTTTTCAGGTATGCGCCATGGTTTGTTATGAACATAGGCACAGGTCATGCTCTCCATTACCTTGCTGTAAACCGAGAGTAATTCCACTGGTGTAAAACTTGTTTAGGAAGAGAATCAGCCTCCTTTGAGTTGCATGGACTTATGCAGCTATAGATAACCTCAGAATTTGGCTCCTATTTTTGGCAGTGTTGGGGGAGAATATCTAGAAAAGCTAATATTCTTTTGGCATGGCATGAAATTCCAACCTGCCAAGAGCATGGATCCTTGCCTAACTAGCTGGCTCTTTTCCCTTCATCATTTTCAATATGCTTCAGGAACCATGTGCTGCTGAGTCACCCCAGAACCCCAATTTAGAAAATCATTTGTGGGAATTTTGCTGAACTGAGACATACCTGAGTACATCAGGAGTCCCTGAACCCTGAAAAGAACTCCTGATATCTTGCAATTCTACTCCAGCCATCTTGCACTGAGTTTTGATCAACCCGTTCACCATATGCCAGGAATATCCTCAGGGAAGACTGAGATGGAATAAACTGAAAAGGCACTTTGGATTCTGCTCAACTCAGCAGTTGTTTGGGGGAGGGGATGGGAAGGGGAAGGGACATAAGAGAGAACAAAGAAAAGTGCTGAATTGTCTTAGAGAGGGTGGATTTTTGTAGGCATAGGGCCTGTTCTCCCCATGTCTGGCTCTGGCTGGCAACCTTTTTGTAGTGTGCCAGATGGCAGTTTCTAAGGGTTTTCCTTCTGATATCTTTAAGGCTTTGAAATATTATACAGCTCTAAGACCATAATAATTACAGCGTATCAAAATTCTGACTAGACAGTAACTAATCAATCCTAACTGCTTTATGAGACAGATGAATAAATTATCATGAATATAATTATTCTTGACTAGTCCTTGCCTTGGTTACAGGTAGCAACCTTTCATGCTGATTTTTAATATTGTGGAAAACAGTTTGTGAATCATGCACTCAAAACAGCTATCCAGTTTCATTAGTGTGTGACATGTTCAGACTTCATCAGTTAGTGCTCTTGTCAATGGGGTGTCTGAGTGGTTTAGAAGAAAATAAGTACTGCTGGTTCTTGTGTGATTGGTTTTCTCTCTCTCTGTGCCCACTCCAATCCAATAGCAGAAAGAAGTGTTTCACATTAGCTACTGGCTAATTTGTTTGCTACTTTTACATTGTTGTTTGAAAGCTGAGGCAAAGACAAATAGTCTTGCACTTTGACCTGAAGGAGTGAACCCTGGGATGGTCCACTGAGAATATTGTTTCCAAGGTCCGTCATGGAGAGCTCCATTGTTCCTATGGAGGTACATGTCATGGAAAAAAATTGGCCATGGAGCACTGGTAGTCACTCTTGTAATTAACTTTTGACAGCACTGAAGATAAGTGCCAGGACCTTGAGCTGAACCTGGAAATCAACAGGTAGCCAAGGTAATGTGTTGAAGCATCCAGGTGTTATGCTCCCATCCACTTGGATTGCTTGACTGCATTTGAATATATATCAATATTTGTATGCTCATTCCCAAATTATAGGGCATTAGAATGATCAAAGCGGATTGTCATGGAAACATGGATCATCATGGCAAAGGTTTGTGGTTGTTAGTATTAGGCACAATCTCTTAGCTAGTTGCAAAGAGAAGAAGGCTACTTGGGACTGTAGTATCAGGAAGGCATGCAAGAGATTCTTGAGGCAATGTGCCATTTTGATGATTTGGGAATTGAACTGAAACAGAAGCCATTGCAGAATGCACAGAAGACAGTTCTTCCTAGAATAGTGACCTGGCAGTTCTTTACAAAGGTGGCGGGCACGTGCTACCTAAGATGTGATGGGTTTGATAGCCACTGATCTGCATTTAGCATTTCCACAGGAATGTTTGCAGTAAAAAAAGTAAAAAAAAAGAAGGCTAAAAAATGCCTGCAATCCTCCTTTTCCTCTATCACTTCCCTCTATCCCCTCCATCAGTGTTTCCCCTTCATGGGAATACAGTAAATCTTTATGGGAGATCCAAACTCAAAAGCTAAGCCTTGGAAGGTTTGTCTGTTTATGCAGAGCTTTGACAGGACAGTTCATTATTGCCCCAGCGGAGCAGTCCCAGCTGGAGCTTTATCATCATTCTGCCTTCTCCAAGCAGACATCCAGATTCATTCAAGAACACTGACACTCCTGATATACATGAGACTAACAATAGTGCTTAATCAGAATGACTGGAGCCAGGCCATGGCCATCAGTTAAATTAATCCTAGTGCTGTACTAAATTTAGTTAAGGAGTAGTGTGAATGGAAATGAATCAATCGGTGAGACCATTCTGGTCTCAAATCCTAATTTATTGAACACATACGGAATAACAATACTGAACCAAGGCTTTAAATGCAACACTTAGCCTTTAAGCAAGCCCTAACAGTCAATATAGATACTCTGATGCAAGCCTTGCGATGGATACAGTATTTTCAGCTGGCCAGGTGTCCATCACTGTTTCGGGGTTCAAGTACTTGTTACTTTTTCCTGTGTCACTCTTCCCCAACTTAAGTTTTTTTCTTAATTTTTATATACTTTTAGCAGTTCCCTTCCATACATTTCATGTGTCATAAATATCCACCAATCATTGTTTACAAAGGTTGTTTTCCTGTTAGCCCGCCGTCTGTATCCTTGTGTCTCAGACTGCAAAACCATATCTTAACTTTTGCTGACATGCGTTATAGAAAAGGTCACTGTGACCCAGTGGCCTTTGTATTTAGCTAGTGGTGCTAGTTATGTCAAGGCAGAAAATGATGTTGCTTTTGCTAAATATTTTGCTAAGGCCACAGAGCCATGAGGATCAAAGTCAATTTTATGTCTCAGTCTCTGCCTTATTGGCTAACTATTTTTTTAAAGCTGTTTTCAAAAGTGTGGTTTGCCCATGCCATTTACCCTGAGCTTTGGTGATGACCTATAATGTGCAGGTGCATATTTTTATTCTTCTTGGCTTCCTCAGTTTCTTTTTCAAATGGCTCCCCTCCTTCAAACCACTTTCCCCATGGTTTACATCTTTTGGTAAGGGCCATTTTTAAAACAATCTATATATACAATGCAGCAGCCTTTTCAACATGTTCCTCAGGTTTCTTAAGAACCCTGTCAGTCTTAAAAAGGACTTCAAAGTCATCAAAATATGCATTTCCTTTCAGCAACAATGTTTAGCTGTTGGGAGGAGGGGCAGCCTCCTTACCTTATTGATAATAAAAACGCATTTTAATCTGTGAACACATTTGCATAATCTAGGAAAGCTTTTAAGTTTTTCACCTCAAAATAGCACAAGAGTCAGCTGACAACCTTTTTTTAAACCTTGTCTGAATAATGAGTAGTATGTACTAAAAAGTTTAATTCCTGGGAACTTGGGATAGTTTATGATTAAATCCTTCTAAAGTTAAAAAGCCTGTGGTCTTCCAGTGTTCATCTTGGTTCTGTATTTATTATGGAATTGGATGCCCTCCCTGTTAACTAACATTTTGTACCAGCAACTCTTAATGGTGATATATATCTCTGGGGGTGCCCCCAAGCATCCAGGCTGAATTTAACTGCGATACTTGATTTGAGAGTGTGGCATGCAGTGCCACTGGAGGGTTTTGTTTCTATAGCTTCATATTTCTTTAGCCACACAGCTAATTGCCAGTATCACAGCCCTTTTGGTACTTTTTTATACTTGCTGAGTCTTTAAACTATATTTTTATAGGAGGAGCCTACTTAATCACCTGGTTTGTTATTTTACTCCTTGTCTGTGCCTTTACTTTGTGAGCAAGTCCTCCTCCTTTGTTTTTAATGGTTACACCAGCTTTTTTTTCCCCCTGCTGCTTTGATGAATTTAGATTTTCCTTCTTAAATTGCTTTGTGTGTGAGAAAGGTACTAATGATTCTTTTTTATTAAACCCCTCCGTATTTTTTCTTCTGCTTGTTTTTCTTAATTACTTACAACTGAAAATAAAGCACCAGTGGGCGCATCTATGCATTCATTAATGAACCGTAGTTACTGCACATTAAGTTTAGTACTTGTATAATCACTTGTACTAAACTAATGCACAATAACCAGTGTTACTGTGCAGTAGCACATGCCTTTTTGGTGATGCTACCGTGCAGTAGCCTAATTGTCACAGTGTGGGGTCCCCAGGGATGGCTGTGATACCCCTAGGGCTCCATGACCATGACAGCTTCACCTTGTGGGCACCTTCTAATCTTGCTTGCCATGTCTTGTTGGTAAAGACAAATAAGGTGGCTGTCTAAAGTGTCTGTGTGGTCATGGTCCTGTTGAACCCCACTAGACCCTGTGGGTTCTTGGACCACTTGCTAGGTCACGCTCCAAGTCAGTGCCTCATGGGACACCTTAGGCCTAATAAGCTAAATGCGTGGTTCCAAAACCTCCCCTTTACCATGCCCCAGGCCTCGCGGGTGGTATATGAATATTGTCCTTCTGTTGGGGTCTCAGTTTAACTCAGCCTCCGCCCCTGTTATGTAGCTAAGCCACTGTGTTAGGCCCAGTTTTGAGGGACCCCTGGCCTTGTCTGCTGCGTCCCTCTGGCACTGGGCTCCCCAGCCCCTGTAGCTACGCCCCTCTGGTGCTGGGCTCTACACAATTGTGCGCCCTCCTCTGGGCACTAATGAGGCTTCCATCTCCCCTTATAGCCTCATCCCAAAACCACCAATTCAAATGACAACATAAACATAAGCCCCTGGGCTATAACATAACAATAATGATGGAGGCCACACTCTGCCCCTTTAAGAAGGCAAACGTCTCCCCTAATATTGTGTGCCTCCTAGCCCTGGGTACCTTCTGAGCCCCTGGAGCCCTATTAGTCTTGCAGGCAGCAGATCAGGAAACCAAACATTTCTAGGTAGCTCTTTTGCACAGGAGCTCCTTCCCTTAGCAGCTACCCTAGAACCCTCCCTCCCAGCCCCAGCCCTGGGGCCTAAATGTGCCCAGAGCCCTGCCTTCTTCTGGTCAGCTGACCAGATGCAGGTGCTGGCTAATTTCCTCATTAGCCTGCTGCCATGGCAACCTGTGCAGGGCTTTCTGGCTAGGCTGCTTCTGTCTTTAAAGGAGCAGGCGTGCCTTAGTACCCTACAACACTAATAATACTGTGCAGTAACATATTAGCACTGTTTGTGCTGTGATGTGCTACTATGCAGTGTTATTAGGCTACTGTATAGTTAGCATTTCATGTAGACAGGCCCTGTATCAATTAACATTTGCTGCCTCAGTGTCTCCTTTCCTTTGTTCTCTCAGAGCCAACTGCCCAATTTCATAGCCATCTCTAGCCCTCTGCACAACATCCTGGAGGGGCAGTTCTGATGCTCCTCCTCTCAAACAAATTCGTATACCCACTGAGAAACCTTGTACTAACAGTCCCTTAAGCTTATTTTGATCAAAGTTAGGGTTTTGGTGTTTTTTTCCAATAGGCAGACCAGCCACCACATAGAGCAGCTTTTTCTGTCTCACATAAGCATTTGGTCTCTCCTCATGAAACAGCATTATTGCTGGCTTTCTGGGGAGGAATAGTTCTAGTAGTGCTGCCTGTATGGTTCCTGTGAGTGTTACTGACTTACTCTTCACATCAGAGGGAAGGGCTGCACAGTCCTTCAGGTCCATACATTTCTAACACAAATCAATCAAATTGCTTATTGTATACTGATTTCCTCTTTCAGCATATTTACTGCTATCAGCCAAGCAATAGCTGTTTCCTGCTTGAGCAGTCTCAATGCCTTACAGCTGCTTTCAACTGGTCTGAGGTAAAGGGTACCAAAGTCTCTGTCTGTTCTATCCGATGGTCCCCTCAAGCTCCCTGACGAGTTGTCCTCTTGCCAACTATTGTTGCTATAGATGCTTGTTCTTGCATTTTCCTTAGTTCTTCCCTCAACAGTGTGAGAAGGGGATTTTTTAGGTTTTGGTTCCACCTGCTCTCCTCATAGTCATAGTAAGGAGGATATAAGTCAGGGGCATCATCACCATTTTCATTCTGCCCTTCTTCATAGTCACTACTACCTTCCTCTGCCTTTCCATCTGGATGACAGCTATAATTCCCCTCAAAATGCCCAGCTTTTGTTCTAACTCCATTATCTTTTGCTGACAGGCACTATGATCTGTGGGCTTGCCTGCCTGTGTATTCTTAATGAATGGCAGCCCGGGAATTATGAGTCTTTTTTTTCCAGTTTCCTTTTCCTTTTCCACCCCCTCTATTACCTGCACTGCTTTCTGCCATCCTTGCTCAGTCTCAGCCAGTTTACAAGCATCCTTCAGTGACATTCCTTGCAACACTCCCAACTGTGTCTTTAAATTCTTTTTTTTCCTCTATCATATTGCTCTCTCAGTTTCTCCTGTTCCTCATTGTTCCATGCCAATTCTTTAGCCACCATTAACAAAACCTGTAAAGTAGGCCACTTTTTGGTCTTTTTATCCGGATACAGCTTTTTCCCAGAAGTCACCCAAGAGGACTGCTGTTTACAGAAATCCTATAAAGCATTTTCATTATTCTCAAATGCTTCCTTATGCAAAATTGGGGTGTGGTAGTCTCTACTACCCATTTCTCAAGCTGTTTAATTTCCTTTAACATGGTGTTAGTTTCAGAAGGGGGAAGATCTCTAGCTCAGATATTCCCTACTTGCCTAGGAACTTACAAAGCCTAAACAAATCCCTCTCTCTGAGGGTCAGGGTTGCAACCCTTGGAAAGCAGGGAGGTTCAGTGAATCAGGATTTTCCAGTCTCCATTTACTCGAGTCCACCCAGGGACGCCAAAACTCTTGTACAGACAACCCACACTTAACGCTGTTTCACTTAGCACCCTGAGGGTCAGGGTTGCAACCCTTGGAAACCAGGGAGGTTCGGTGAATCAGAATGTTCCAATATCCATTCACTCAAGTCCATCCAGGGACACCAAAACTGTTGTACAGACAACCCCCACTTAATGCTGTTTTGCTTAGTGCTATTTCACTATAATGTTAATTTAAAATTGATACCTGATTTCACTTAGTGCTCAGCGAGTTTCATTATAACTCTTTCAGTCACCATCTTGGGCCATTAAAAACAATTGTGGTCGCCATCTTGGGTCATCAAATACTTTCGGTTTCACTTAACACTTGTTTCGCTTAATGCTCATTTCGCTTAATGCTCAGTTTTTCAGGAACCAATTAAGAGCACTAAGCAGGGGTTGCCTGTACTAAATTTAGTTAAGGGGTGGGGTGAATGGAAACAAATCAATTGGTGAGACTGTTCTGGTCTGAAATGCTAATATATTGAACTCATCAGCAATACAAATATTTAAGCAACACTTTAAATACAACACTTAGCCTTTAAACCCAAACAGTCAACATAGGTATTTTTATTCAAGCTTTCTGATGGATACAGTAATTTCAACTGGCCAGGTGTTCATCACCATTCTGGGGTTCAAGTACTTGTTTCTTTTCCTGCGTGTCACAATCCCACAAATTTAAACTGTTTTCCTTCATTTTTATATATTTTTTACAGTTCCCTTCTGTATGTTTCATATATCAGAAATATCCACCAATCATCTTTTGCAGGGATTATTTTCCTGTTAGACTACTGTCTGTATCCTGCTGTCTCAGACTGCTAAACCATATTTTAACTTTTTGCTAACATGAGTTATAAAAAAGGTCACTGTGACCCACTAGCCTTCATATTTAGCTAGTGGTGATAGTTATGTCACGGCATGAACTGATGTAGTTTATGCTAAGCATTTTGCTAAGGTAGCTTTCACATCTACAACAGAACAACTTTGAGAACTAGTTTTAGCACTAGCAGTAGATGCATTCTTACCAGCATAAACAGACAACAGGTACCTGAAACATTAAACAGGTGTGTTCTCTATGACAATGAAATCCTATTAGTAATAATCAACAGAGCTAGTTCCTTTGGATCAGGAAAATCACATAGAAGCATCCAGAAATATCATAGCAGTTGAATTTATTGACTTGATTTATACCTGAATGCAAAAGATTTACATTTTTCATACATGTTCAATCAAATGGAAACCAAGTACAATATGAATATTTCCTAACAAACTGTTGAAACCATGGAAAATCCCTTTGTCCACTTCACAAAAACAGCATCAGATGAAACATGGCTATAAATAATAGTATGTAACAATTTTGCACAGTAAGTAAAGAATTTAGAACAGGAAGTAAAAGATTCTGGTTACAGTTGACTTTACAGTGGTCATTTAGGGATACAGAATTGAAATTAACCTAGTTGGAACTTGTCCAGGACATTGGGGTTCACATCTAAATGCTCCATGGGATTTTAATTATTACAAATAATATGAAGATTTGTCTCATCCAAGAAGCAGCATGCTAACAACGCTGTGTACCCTAGCACTGGGAGAACTGATTCTGCGCTGACGTTGGGAACCTGACTACCAATCCAGTTCCTGTAATTTACCTAATATGAGAACTTCCTGCAGCACCTTATATTTCTCCCTAGTAGTATTACATCTACTAGTGTCTGATCCCAGACATGCTTTTATCATAAACATCATCATAACCATGGTATCTGGAAGTCCTAACCATGGACCATTACACCATTGTGCTAAGCACCGTAGAAGCAGAATGAATACGCACATAGCTGGATATCAGAGATAAGGTCTAGGATCAGAAACACCTAAATATCAAAGGGTTTGGTTTATTTTTCTTGTCAGCATCTATTTGGCTCATTAGAGATGTGTCTAGTCTCTGATGCGGAGCTCCCTTCTGCCAAGGAAAAACTGGGACTAGTCCCACAGTAGGCTTTTACACTGGAACAAACTTAAAAGAAAAGAACATTAGAGCAGGAGCAGCAGTGACTGTGATGCTATGATTGAGGTTGCATAACAACTTCTATTCTTGACATATTTTTGCACTGTGTGTAAGTTTCTGAAATTTTCCCATTGCCAGTTAAGATTTTCAAGGCTCAGGCTTTTGCCTAAAGGTGGCAAAATAAAAAAAAAAAATGATTCAGCCATTTTCACATACAAAGACCTGGAGAAAGATCCTGTTCCCATTTTAAAAGGGTATCAGCATCTACTTTCTGAACAGCTCAACAGCTAATATTTTTTATATATTTAGCATGAAGATACCACTTGCTGAATAATACTGCAGAGTGCTCCAGTGAAATTGGATTTTGTTCTGAACAAGTTATAACCCACAGGAAAGTTCATGATGCATGTGTTTGATGCATTTTGTATGGGAGCTTTCACTGTGCTCAGAAAGAATGTGACTAAGGCAGGCAACATTGTGTGCACGTCTGACTCATTTGGCGTCTGATCCCAACAAGACTTCTGCATGTGCTTAACTTTACATGCCCTGAATAGCACTACTAAATTGAAAAGTACTTTTTACGTACATGAAGCTTTTTACGTACTTACATGAGGGCTTTTTACGTATTTGCATGAGGGTTTGCAGCATTAGGGCCTTAAGGGTCTGTGAGAAACATATTAAAACACAGTGAAGTTAAAGAATGCTGCTGTTCTTTTTGCTTCTGATCCAATGATCACTCATTGAAGTTGGTAGAAATTTTTCCCATCTCTTGAAGGGACATGGGAGCAGGTCCTTTGTAAGCCTGGCAAGTGAGAGCCCCAAACCTGACTCACGTTAGAGGCAGCAGTGTGCAAGAAGACTGTTTCCTTCTCTGGATCTCCTAAAATGGGAGGGACAGTGTGTTCTGGTGTCCAGCCAAATTGCTCCCTATTAGGAAACCTGCAAGCAGTGATGCATGCCACCATTTGGATGATGGTGTCACCATGGACGTAGTCTTTCTAGACTTTAAGAAGGCCTTTGACACTGTCTCTCACCCCATCCTCATCAATAAATTAAGCGACTGTGCCATTGATGCCTGCACAGTTGGATGGGTAAAAAAATTGGCTGATGGGGCCCACCCAGAGAGTAGTGGTGGATGGGCTGTACTCAAACTGGTGAGCAGTGGGGTACCCCAGGGCTCGGTTGTTTTAACATCTTCATCGGTGACTTAGACGAGGGGGTGGAAAGCATGCTGTCCAAGTTTGCTGATGACACCAAGATGTGGGGCAAGGTGGACATACTTGAAGGGAGAAGGAGGCTGCAAATAGAGTTAGACAGACTACAAAAGTGGGCAGACAAGAATAGGATGGGGTTCAACGTATACAAATGCAGGGTTCTGCACCTTGAGAGAAGGAATCCACAGCATACATACAGGCTGGGGAGTTCCCCTCTTGAAAGCACAGAGGCAGAAAGGGATCTTGGAGTCATTATTGACTCCAAGATGAACATGAACCGCCAATGCCAGACTGCAGCCAGCAAGGCCGGCCATACCTTGTCATGCATCCAAAGGTGCATCTCAAGCTGGTCCAGAGGTGATACTCCTCCTCTATGCGACACTGGTCAGGCCGCAGTTGGAGTACTGCACCCAGTACTGGGCACTGCACTTCAAAAGGGATGTGGCCAGCCTGGAGAGGGTTCAGAGGAGGGCCACCCGCTTGGCAGCAGGACAGCCCCTATGAGGAGAGACTGAGGGACCTGAACCTGTTCAGCTTCAGCAAGAGGAGGCTGAGGGGGGATATGGTAGCTGCCTACAAACTCATCAGGGGAGATCAATAGCAAATATGTAGAGCCCTTTTTTCCCCAGCACCACCTGGGGTGACTAGGAAAAATGGTAATAAGCTGATGGAGAATAGGTTTAAGTTAGAGATCAGAAGGCAATATTTAGGCTTCCAACAAAAAAAGGGCTCTACCTATTTGCTGTTGATCTCCCCTGATGAGTTTGTAGGCAGCCACCAGGTCCTCCCTCAGCCTCCTCTTGCTGAGGCTGAACAGTTAGGGTGGCCAAAATCTGGAACCAACTTCCCAGGGAAGTGATCCTTGCCCCTAGGCAAATTCAAGAGGGGGTTGGATGATCACCTGTCTGAGGTCTTGTGAACCCAGCACGCATTCCTGCCTGTGGCAGGGATCAGGCTAATCTGTTCAGGTCCCTCCTGACCCTAGCTGCTATGAAACTATGATAACAAAGGCCTGAAAAGTAAAGCTCACTTTTTGTGTTTTCCTCCTGCACTTTCTCTTTATTTTAAACAACGCACACATACACACAGGAAATTCCTTGTGAGCAAGCTGCAGTAGGAGAGGAACAATATAAAATTGCATAGGTAAATCATTACAAATCAGGTGGAGTTCAAGCATGGTTATAACACTTCCCACATGATTGAGTTTGTTCCAAATTATGCAAATAGGAATCCACCTGTGACATGTTTGACTTTAAAAATAGTTACTTTTAATTGACTACTCCCTCAACCACCGTCATAACATATGTTGTCGTAACAAACAATGGCCTGATCACACTGACAGCACTGACCCTCCCAGGATTCACTAACCTTATCATTCATCTCCCTACTCTCACCCACACCATAGGCTGACAGAGTAGATGGACTTTGCAGTGTCGCTGAAGCTCAGCAGATCTTAGCCAGCTTGGAGAAAGGGGCAGAGCATATTCCATAGCCAAGGACTCTTTGAGGAGAATCCCTTCACCATCCTGCTTACCTTCACTACTGCATTTGATACTAATGTTAATGACCTGGTCCAAGAACATGGCCCTTAGTTATATACACTTGGTAACTTGTTGGCAGTTCCTGTTACTCAGACAGACTCCAGATTCTAGCAAAATCACAAAAGCCATTCACTCAAACCATGCAGATCAGTGATGTTAAAGATATGGCCTGCAGAACCATTTTATCTGGCCTGCGAGGCCAGAGGCCCTCGGAGGAGGGCCTGGGAATTCAGGGGTGGGCCACCTGCTGTATGAGAATGAATATGTTATACATACACTTATCTTTACTTCCAAGAACAGCCCTACAGAAATCCATGAATCTGCTGCTGGACTTCAATGAGAAGAAGATCAAACCTGTGCTCACCCAATCATCCCTTGAACATACACTAAGAAATCTAAGCATGTGAATAAGTTTCTGTAGGCTTAGGGCCATAGGGAACATTTGCCAGCATATATAAATGACTTGTGTTTTCAGGGAAGACAGTTTTCTAGTCCACTGTCTCTGTCTCTAAATTGCACTAAAGTTGGCATGCCACAATGTCACCCTGATTCAGCAAAGTGCGTAGGTATGTACTTAAGTGACCTGCTGAACTGGAGGTTATGTTTCCAGCTAAGTAGCTTTAGTAGGGCACAATTCTCTTCCCTTCAAAATAAATAGTGAAGTTTGGCATGGACTTCAGTGAGAATAGGATCAATCCCACACTCACCTGGCCATCTCATGAGCAGAGCATTAAAAAGACTATACTGCTGGGTAAAAAGAAAAAGGAAAGTACATGGCCTGCTGATAAAAATGTAAGGGAAGAGACATTACCAAAGAAAAAGTTTGATATTAAAGATGCCCTGGACTTCTATCCAGATGCAAACAGTGGTTGTATTCAAGAATGAAGTCGGATACTAGAACAAATGTTTTCGCTCGATCTGAGCCTTCAAGAGGCCGAGAAGCGATTACTACACATGAATACCCCTTGGTTTAGAAAAAAATACTTTGCGTCATTATTTGAAGAATGGAATAATTAAAGACTCTGTGAAGTACGCAAAAGGGCAGAATTAAAGCTCTAAGTACAACTGTAATGGTGGTGCTTCTTGATTTATGAATGCCCAACCATACTTTTTAATATGCTCTTGACATAGTTGACTGTAAGGAGCTTACTCAGTAAATCAGTTTCCTTTGTGAACTCATTTTTCTGTCTTCACCTTGCCATTATAGTAGTTGTATATTAGAAAACCTCTGCTTAACTCTGCTGTGAATTTGTGATCCTATGTTTGTGACATCACAATGAGTTGCCATGGAAATTACCATAATCTCACAAGAAGAGATTATGAATTCAGTACCAAGAAGTGACAGAACCTCATACAGGAAGGAACAAACTTCTGTTTAAGCACATTTTGAATATGTTCAGAAATGCCTTAGGCTGCCTAGACATGTGTAATGAAGCTCCTCCAGTGCGCTGTAATTACAGTGCGTCAGAGCAGACTTGATTAATTTAGTCTGCTGGAGCGCTCCAGCAGACTCCAGCATCACATGTATCAGGATCCCTGCACTGAAAAATGGTGGTGGGGACACTTTAACTAAAGCTCATTCAATGAACTTTAATTAAAGCACTCTTGCTGCTATTTTTCAATGCAGGGATGATATTACACATGATGCTCTGGGCTCTTTACTCAGAGCCGGTCTCCAAGCCGCTCTAATTAAAGCACTCCCCACTCCCCCCCAGTCCTGCCTCCCAGAGCACATCTATAAACGCACAGTCACACGTTGTCAGTTGCATTTCTTCCTTGCATAGCTTTGATTTGCCACCAGAGGTCTGTCACCTGGGCTGTATCCCTACTCAGAGGAAGGGATGTGGGAGTGGTGCATCCTGGAATTTGAGGACCTCAAATTGCTCACTTTATTTTTGTGGAGCACACTGAGATTATCCTGACATGAACTATGTAGCACACCCCAGAGTTAACCTCCATTTCAATCGGCATAACTTTGAGATGCCCAGAGAGCACTTAGCATGAGTTAATGAGATTTATCTTGTGGATGGTCATGTTTTAAGTGTCCTCTAAGTATAACATATAACTTGTCTAAGTGTAATGTGTTACTTCACCCTTAGGGTATGTCTGCACTAGGTATGCATCACTTGTGGCACTGCAACTTAAATATAAGCTCCACCTATGTGCTCGTAGGTGATGCATAGTGGGGGGGCATGTGCCCTCTCACCACCATCCCCGATTTTTGTGCTGATGGAGGGACATGGGGTGGGAGGCTGCAGCTAGGCTGCAGCCAGTCTCCAGCAGCAGCAGGGTTGGGGGCACTGGTGTGGAGTTGTACCCCCCTCACCACTGTCAACGCTTACACATCATCTATAAATGTGCTCCTACTTTCCGTACTCCAAAATCTATAACTAACACAGTGGGCACACTCTGGGGACTGCCCTCAAGTCTGCCAGGTACACAGATCTTAAGAATAGTGATAGGAGTATCCCAGGACTGTCCTTACCATCTCTCTGAACCAGTTAGCCTTTAAGGGTGCCTATACATGAGCAGAGAGACTGCTCCATAGATTCAATTAATTGAGTCTGCTGAAGTGTGGTAACTACTGCACTCCAGCAACCCCCCACATCTCATGTATCAGTGTCCCCATGCTTCAAAATGGCAGCGGGGGCACTTTATCTAAACCTTGTTCGATGAGCTTTAATTAAAGTGCCCTGTCACCATTTTGGAGACAGGGACACTGATACATGAGATTCTCTGGGTGCTTTAAGTAGAGCAGCTCTTAGAGCCGCTCTACTTAAAGCACCCCCCCAAGCACATGTATAAACACAAAAGGCCTTGCACTGCCTTTTGCCTTGGTTCTAGGTTTGGAGTTTGCAGAATGGGAGAGTGAACAGGTCTTACTTTTCAGCAGCTCTCTCAAGTGTGGCACAGAGCTACAAATCCAGAGGCCTGTAATGCAGACAAATCCTAAGGCCTGTAGTAACCAGGCAGGCCTTCTAAAAATGAGACATAGGCCACTCAGTCACTTAGGCACTTTGAAAAATATTACCCAGCATGTCTGATTTTTTTGTTCTCACTTATACCAGTGTGAATCAGGAGTGGAATGACACTGTGCAAAATGGAGTTAGGAAGAGCAGCACCTGACCCAATAATTAGCAGATTTGGAAGAAAAAAATAACCCTGTGAATCACAAATAAAGATTTAAATAGGTCAGTGAGATTTAAGTAGAACAGTAGCTATCTCTGTGCCGAATTCTGTCCCCATTTAAATCAGAATGATTCCATGGAAGTCAGTGCAGTTCCATTAAGATTTGCATAATTTTAATAGAGATCAGGAGCTGGTTGTGTTGTCTTGTACTCTCCTGTGAGGCAGGAGTTACTTCACTGTGGTCAGTTGTAGGACATCAGTGTCAAACTGGAGAGAAGAACCAGTCACAGAATACACATCTCTGTTGAAGTCAGCTTTTGGTATCTGCAAACACTTAGCAAGAGAGGTTAAAAACAGAATTCCCAGCATCTCCAGTAGCTCAAACATGCACCAACTCCAGGCTGTCTAATGTGCATTGTTAACACACATTGTTTTTTTAAGCCGCTATTCCTTTGACCCAGATGACTTAGCTGTGAGGAGAGAAGGGTGCTTTCCTTTCACCGCTAGACTCCATCAGTGCAGCATCCATTCTGTGGGTCTGCTTCCTTTATGAAAGCTTGGAAATCACCAATGCCTTCTTCTAGAGATTTACTTTAAAGATTTTGGGTCCCAGGGCTGCCTGCTCTCTGCAATCCATGGATCTGCCAACAAAGCTAATGGTTGCTCTATGAAAGTCAGTTACTTGTGGTTCATTTCGCTTGTACCTTTAGACCTCTAAATGTAGGCAAGTTCTTTGGATCTTTGGGATCCAGGTCCCATGGCAGATGGGATCCAAAATGCAACAGTGAGCTAGTAAGCAGTAGACAGCATGGCATATAAATGACTGCTGTGGCTGGCTGATGACCTGCTGGTAGGATGAGGTCCAGGGAAGAGGAGATCCACCAGCCCCTCTGGGTATATCACAACCTGACCTGAGGAGGCAGATATAGTCACTTGACAAACCTCAGGATTGCATGAGGTGGACCTTCTAAAGCTTCCAAAAAGTGGCACTAGACAGTTTTCCATGTATGTCCCCAATAAATTGATACAAGATCTTTAATATGTACATTTAGTAACTAGAGACTGGAGAGTTGCTAGGGATCCCCAAAGGTCTCTAGATCTGGTGACAAAGTCACTAAGGTGGCACCACTGGGCAGACAGGCCACAGCAGGGAGTCATATATGACTCTGGCTCCTGAAGGGTATACAGGGCACAATGCTGGCTCTCTGGGAGGGAGGGGCCAGAGCCTTTTCTGGGTCAACGCACAATCCTGATTCATCCCTGAGAGAAAGGGAGAGAGAGAAAGGTTCCTTGATCCCACCCTGCAGCCCAGGCTACCTGAACACTTAAAAGGAAGATCAGTTAATGAGGGCAGAGAATCAAAAAACCAAATAAAACAAGCGAAACATTGCGTTTTGTTCACAGCGATGACCCCTGCGGTTCTACCAGCAAGAAACCTGGGTGTGAAACGGAGGATCCGAAGGAGGCCAGCAGACACGGCAGCCAGGAAGGCAGGTCCGACACCCTGACGCTAAAAGCCCAGCATGCGGAGCTGCAGGAGGAGCAGGCCGCGGGGTGCTCCCCGCTGGTGCAGAAGGCGAGCCTCCACCACACGGGCTCCCCAGTGAGGGTACAGCGCAGCAAAGGGACGGCCACGTGTTCCCACGCAGCTGCCTCCGATTATGAGCTCTCACTTGACCTAAAGAATAAACAGGTACAGAGGCTTCCTCCTCAGGCTATGGGAGAGAGGGACGGGGTGGGTAAGGCCACGCTCACACCACAGGGGGGCCATTTCTCTGTGACCGTTTTAGCCTAGTTTCTACATACATCCTGTGTCCTGCCTGAGCTCCCAACACAGAATGCCTGGCTGCTACATGGTGTCGAATTTGTGCAGGAAGCGTCATGTAGGGACCTCATCCATCCTCTTCCTCTTTATCCTCAGCGTCCCCTCATCCTATTCCACCAAGTTCTGCATCCTGCCAGATAGGTTCCACAGTCTACAATGGACCCCATTACTCAAGGGCCGAATGTAGCATTTGAGAGGGACTTGCATAGGAAGGGTATAGCTGTGAGTGTAAGGTGCCTGGCAACATCCCAGAAGGGTCAAGGCCTAGCAAAGGACAAGAAGTGGGACACTGGCCTTCATTGCCCTTCTGGGTTAGCCCTGAAAGCTTGGTAGTAGAAGCTCTGTTCTACTTTCGCCTTTTTGATTCTAAGACCTTTAGGGCAGTGACGGTCTTTATTTATGTCTGTACAGCAGTGGTCACCAACCAGCGGATCTTGATCCACTGGCAAATTTTGGAGCCTCTTGCAGTAGATCTCGGAGCCTCTTGGAGTCAATCCGAGGCTGGGGTGGGGGGGCCGAGTGCCTGCGTGCATGCACACGTGTGCCCCAGCCCAGAAGGTCAGTCCTTGGGGAAAGAAGGGGCAGGGGCTAGATCGATGTCCCCATGGTGAGGGACAGTGCTGCAGAGGCAGGAACAGGGTAAGTTGAGTGAGGCCCCAGCTGGGTGGGACTTACCTGCTGGGGAGGTGTGCTCCCAAATATTTTTTCTCCCTCTGCCTTGATCTGCGCCCCCCTTCCCTCCCCACAGACTTACCTACTGGGCAGCGGAGGGGTGTGGGGGTCTGTGCAGTGGCTCACAGTAGATCTTGGGTTGCTTTTCAATGCCAAAGGTGATCTCCTGCTTTAAAAAGTTGGAGACCACTGCTGTACAGCATCTCCCACACTGTGGATGTGTCACTGATGACAACAAGAGTTTGGGGATGGATGCTACAGCAATAGACAGACTTACAAGGCTGAAAGGGAATGAGTTGATCTCACAAGTCAACAGCCTTTCAGTCCTCACTCATGGCAATTCCCCATAGTATCTAACAGCACCTTTGACATGGTCCTGCCAGACAGCTGGTGACAAACTGTTCTGCTGCCTTGTACACACTGTATTATGGCAATGTGTTATTAAAAAAACAAACCCAAACAAGCCTGTTATTAAGAAAAACATTTTTGTTCTTTCCCTAGGCTGCAGTTCTAATGGTACTTGCTGAATATATAGGATTTGCAGAGCAGGAGAGTGGGAGGCTAAGCAAGCAGTAGGGACACACTGGATTGTGCTCAAGGCACAATCATAGGCAGATGCTTAACTGAATTATTCCAGCCATCTACAATGGCAGACTGACCTTTCTTCCACTCTTCCCAGGAGTTGCTGAGAAAGTTAAAGTCCCAACCAGCCAGGTTCACACAGGGAGATGCTGCAGGGAAGTCTTTCTGTCACTTCTGTCTCCAAAAGCAGAGATGTCAAACTAGTCACTAACTGAAATACTGAGCAGACAGGAGTACTTCAGTCTCTTGGCTAGTCTGTGTTTATAGAGTCCTGAACATACCACTCTGATTGGTCCGAGATTGTGTTTCACACTGGAAGAAGAGAAAGGAGACAGTGTCTAACCAGCTTCAAGAACCAACGTGGGATATACTGCTGCTGGGGCAGTCACACCAGCAGGTGTGAAGTAGCATACCCTGGTTAAAGCCATAAAGCTACAATGATTTACATTCAGGAAGGTCTGCCCCATGAAAGCTCTGAATTCATTTGAACACCCCCAAACCCTGCCCTGCCAACAGAGCCCAAGGCTGCCATATATGGCTTTGAGATAGAGAGAAATTTTGTCTCCATCTTTCTTGAACTCTAGTTTCCCCCACCAGGGAACCCAGAGGGGACCCCAGCCTTGCCAAGGTTGGAATCACTTTGCCCAGAGTGAGGGTGGAACACAGCATCCATGTTCATCCAGCCCTTGACATTCCTCAGCCAACCCCTGGCCTGCCCTGGGGTGAGGAAGGCATTAATTCAGGGCTTGTCTGCCCCTCTTACTCCAGGAGAAGCTCTGTTTGTTTAAATGAGGCTACCACTTGAGTACTGTGCTACTCCTTGTGTATAAGGGCAACAGAAGCGTGCTTGGTTTTCCCCATGCCACCCTGGCAGTTCACATAGTATTCTGCTCTGGCATTGCTACAGTATATCATTGTAGGGATGGAAGGGAGACCTCCATCTAATAACTATGTTCAGGCAATAAAGGAAAACAGAAGCAGCAGCATGGGACCCTGTGTTGGAGAGGCAGGCAATGGGACATGTTCAGGTTACATTGGAGAGCACCTCCTCCAGCTCTGTTTCTCCTAACTCTACGTTGGGTTGCTGATGGATGGACTGCAACCGGGGAGCAGGCTGCTTCCTGCCCTCAAGAGGTCTCTGTAATGTGATAGAGCATGCCCAGTTATTACAGGCAGCAAAAAAGGACCCTAACCCCAGGAAAAGGTGAAGGAGCTAGCTCATGGTCCAAAGGACAGTATCTCAAAGGTTGACTTATTGCTTTGTTACGATAAAGGAGCAGACCCAGAAAATGAAGGGCAGCAGCCTCTTGCCCTCCCTCCACTAGCACAATGACAGGGAAGCAGGTGGAGCATGCTTTCTGGACAAAGGATAACGTCCCATCAACACAAAATCCCTTAATAGGATGCTATTCACTGGTGGGTGGGAAGAGTGTTTAGTTGAAAAGGGAACAGGAGTGGAGAACACTGGGAGGATGGGTGCATGAGGAATTCCCCACCTCAGTATTTTTACAGCAGATACAATAGCCCGCTCTGAGAAGCTCAGATGCAGCCACTGGCCCTGAACTTCACCTCACTAACTTTGCTGCAACTAGGGAACAGCACTGGAAACCAGAGCTCCTGCAGAAGTAGGCTTGGCAGAATTCAATTTTTTTAAAAAATAATTTTGATGAATAATATCAACATTCATTTTTAATCATGTATTTTGATTTTTTAATCAATTTAAATTTTCAGGATTGCACTAAATTACGGATGGGAGGCAGACAATGTATTAATTATGGTATACTGTTAAAAGCTTTATAAAATCATATGTACAAATATAAAAAGTCAATATCCATAAATCAATTAATCATACCTGCTTCAAATCATTCTGTTCATTTGGTAGCACAGTTGTAAAATAGTGAAAAATTTAAAAATAAATTTAAAATAATTTAGGTCTTTTGTTACAGTTACTGGAATGCTTAATTTGCTAGATCCAGCGGACTAATCAAGATTTCAAAAGCTCTCCAAATTTGAGTTTATGGCTTTGTTGTAATCAAAATGTTGAGCTGTCCAATCGGCTATCAGAGACACGCATACAATGTTTGCTTGAACTTTTCTGAACAAACTGAGAGATCTCTCCATAGGCACTGAAGTTACTGGCACTGTGAGTGCGCATTATGCCATGCTGGACATGACAGCCAGTGACTGGGTTTCACTTTTTCAGCAATCAAGTGCTGTTATGTTGCTATTACAGGGCATTTCATATGCCATGTACAAGTCAAAGCCATGTTTAAACTTGCAAGGGAAAATGCACGGAATATTTTCTTAGTTGCTGTAATTGGGTGACATCTGAGCCTGGAAAAATGGGTCAAGCACTTTACAGTTGGCAAAAGACAAAGCCCAATCCATAGAATCCGTCTGGTACATTGTGGGATATGGCTGTTGTTTTCAGTTTGCTTTGAAATTATGAAGCAAAAGAATGCATTGCAGATGAGAAGGGCTGCCATTTAGAGCCCATTGCCCTGAGTTTCACTTCTTTTAAAGCAGCATTTACACCAGCAGCAACTTGCAGATCATAGTTAAGCAGAATGTCAGTGTGACGTATCAGGAGTGCATTTGTTTTCATTTGCAAATGAACAGTGTGGATTTCCCCCCAAAAATGCACAAGCAAAAGATAACTTGCAGTATGGTTCTTGCTGGTTTCCATTGTCCTGGACCATCCCACTACTTTTGCTGCTTTCTTTGAAGTGACTGTGTCTGGTTTTTAGTAAGAAAGTTTGTCACATTGTCCCAGTGTGCATGATTGGATTTTGCTGCAACAAGTCAGGAAAACCAGCAAGGCTGCATAACCTGGGGAGGTGGGGGCGGAGGGGGAGGGGGCAGGGTGGAAGAAGGACATATGCAAATCCAATGGATTTGTTGCTGGCACAGATTTTAAAAATGCTTGCTTTTGCTTGTTGGTATGTTTAAATATTGCTGAAAAATGTGCTGATGTTGTGGGACTTGTTTATTTTTAATGTATGATCAATGGCCACATGGAACTTGAGGCAGATGTGGATACATTTCATTCAAGTCCTTTACTACGGCGTTGAAAGTACTTCGTGGAGTCACTGTTGATTGACACACAGTTTTCCCATGTTAGGCCATACTCTCTCAACACATCTTGAATCCAAATTGATACAGCTCCTCTGCTGCACTGAAGGAGAACAGAGGATTTTAATAGAATTTTATTTACAGACTTATTTTTATCACTGTAGAGCATTGCAAGGACGTTAATTGCTGGCTGTCCTGCAAGCTCAGGGGTTTCATTAATTACTAAAGAAAATTTCTCACCCCTCAAAAGTTCCTTATTTTCTGCTTGGTGCTGGGCAAAAACTTCAGGGAAATATTTTTCTTCCGGATGACGATGCTCTGGGCAAGTGGAGCTGCTGGTGCATATTTGCAAAATGGCACAAATAAATAACTTGAACCCCGGACCACATTCATTGGAATCGCCTCAAAGAACAATGCATGTACCAGTTTGTGAGGAAAATCCATTGCTCCTGCCTTCCATTGTCTCATTCTTCCTAAGCAGTCTTCCATCGTAGCCTGTACTATTTGTCTGACTTTCTTCTCATTTCAAATGAGTCTTAGTGTTCGAATGTTTGGTAATGCGATTTGCTTGTCGGGTAACTTCCATCTTACAAACTGTGCAGAGCAAAATCTTCTCATTTCCCTTCCAAGTCTTTTTAACCATTTTTAATTCTAGGTCAGGGTGTTCACTGTAGCATTCCTCTATAGATTTTCTGTTGTGACCCATTATTGAAATGAAACAAAAACCTCCTATTATTATAGTGCAGTTTAACTGCCCCATGACAAATGTAACTATGTATGAGATATGATCTTTGTCAACTTTAACCCCAACACACTGCACACTTGAATGATGTGCAGCATACATTATTCACAGCTCCACCCCACAGCCAGCTGTTCTAGGCAGAGATGTAAATACTTGCTCCACTCATTGCATTTTATACACATTAATGAACTCTAATAATGTTTCAGCCATTATTTTTCTTATGTCCCCCTTCTACACATTTTGATTATTAACAATGGAAATATATTTTCATCAGTCTGTGAGTGTGAGGTGAAATCATATTTATTAACATTTACCAATAAAAATCGAATCCTGAAAAGCCTGTGCATAAGTGAGGTCAGCATCAGGCCTGTTGCTTTTGAAGAACCTGAGCCTGCTTCAACATGCTGTGGGCACTGAAGCCACAGGGACTGTATCTCAAATGTACTGCCACATCCCAGCCAGACAGTGGGGCTGGCCTTGGGATGGGTTGATGAATGCTCCCTCCCTCCACAGTCCCTCTTGGCTACAGCTATTTCCCAGCTGTTTCTAATTCAGCCAGAAGGGCTGATCTTTTAGGACTGAGCATTCATTTTGAGGCCCAGAAACGTATTAAGCTAATTATTCTTTTAAATCCAATACCATCCCCCTCTTCCTTCGGTGCTTGCTGTCGGATCATTCCCCAGAGAAGAGCATTTTTAAGCAGGCAATTACTTGTGATTCATAGGGTTTATTAGAAGTGAGAGAAGGCCAATCACATCTGCCTTCTCTTGCCTCTCACATGGAAAGAGAAGGTTCCTTCAGTGAGCCAGACGTAGATCTCCATTACTTGCTACCACAATGAAGTGTTAATAGATGCCCTCTTCCCTTGCTCAACAGCGGGCATGTGAAATCCCTAACTTCTGCCGGACATTTGATAGCCTGGTCCAGCATCGCATGAATATTGCAGGCCTCAAGAAATGGCTGAGCTGAGCAACACAGAGAGAGAGGATGAAAGAAAGAGGACAGTGGAGCCTAACTGCAGTGAAGGGACTATATGGGCCAGTGGGCAGACAGCTGGAGTGAGTCAGGAGACCCAAATGCTATTCTGGGCTCTGCTACTCCTCACCTACAAGCCTGGACAAGTCTCTTTGTCCTAGTTTCCACCTCTGCAAAATGTGAATAAGGTCCCCAGCCTCTGAAAAGTGCTTGGAGAGCTTCAAGGAGATGCTCTGCATTAATGCTAAATATTATTAACATGGGTGATTGCTCTTAGCAGAGCCCGTGAGCTGTGGATATTGGGAATGCCTCTTATACTGTCTCACATGGTTATCCCCCTCTCTGATGGATCACAGAGCATTAGCAAGTACCAGACCCTATGATACATTGATGTCAGTGGTTTTGGCCCATTCCTTTAAACTCTTCAGTGGCTCTCAACTGTCCCTTTGAGATCCACTGCTATCAAAGTCTGCTGGTTCAGAAACTGTCCTCTGCTTGAGACAAATCTGCCTTTGAGTACAGATCAGCAATTACATCTTGTTCTGGCTTCTAATAAGAACAGACTGACTGAGTTGTATGCTTCCAGCATGGCTGTCACCTCCTTGGAAACCCTGGATAATTATGAGGCTGCAGCTTCTCCTGCTTCTGCCTTATTTTGTATCTTGTTATTATCCCATCCCTCAGATGGCTCCTTCCCCTCTACCTTCACTCCCTCCTTTCCAACAGAATCAGCCTGGGAGCTGATGTTAGAGCCCATTCTATCCAGAATGCTTGGTCAGTTCTCAAACCACAGCTGGTTGCATTGCACCTGCACAGATTTATTTAATATGCATATTTTTAAATGAGCTTCACTCATGGAAGTAGGGCTGGGGAAGGGATGGGTCCCAGTTGCTCATTGGGGTGTGAAGAGCAGAGAAGAAATCAGACCTATTTGCAAAGAGAACAGCCCTTAACCTTTTCCAGGTGTGTAAAGGGAGAAGCCTAATTTTATGTCTATGAAATTGTAGCAGAGTTGGGAAGAAAGGGTAGGTGATCCCTATTTGTGATAAGGCTTATTTGTGATAAGGCTTGAGAAGGGAGGGCAAACAGAGGCTTCTTTATCCCATCAGAATAAGGGTAAGGCCTGAAGCTTCCCCATGTGAGATAAACGATCTGGGTCTTTTCTCACTTTGTTCCTGCTTGCCTTCTTGTGCAGAGTGGTAGCGGATGCCAAGCTGCACTGTGCACTCTGCAGGGTGAGGCTGAGCTGAGCTCCAAGCCAGATCATCTGTACCCTGCACAGTTACTGGGACTACACCTATGCATGTGCAGATCTGTCCTGCTCAGAGTGGATAGTGCTTGACACCTACTTTTTACACGTGTCAGGGATTATGGAAGGAAGGAAGCAGAGAATCTGTCTGGATGGGTAAGCATGAGGCAGAGCCCTCTGCACTGACAGGGATGAAGGCAACCCAGGGTACTAGACCCACCACAGTACAGTGCCTCTGCCCTGCACCATGACCCCACCGCCCGCTTAGGGTAACATAGCTCCTCCTTCCCAGAAGGACAGGGACAGGGGGACAGGCTTCTTTCTTGTATTCAGGTATGACCTCAGGACACTCCTCCCCCCCAGTACAGCAGAAGTTAAACTCTTCCTCCCACTACTGAGAGTCTGCACCTCAATGCTTAGCTGGGATGTATCTGCTGGGGAGCACAGGCTGGACACGCACCACTCTTCTCTTGCTGCCCAGCTAAGTCAGCACCTCTTAGAGGTAATATCCCACTGTGATGGAGACAGCAGCTTGCATTTTGCAGAGTTATTGTTCGAGGCTCTCAGCCAACTCAGTCAAATGCTGTCTCAGGGTAGGGTGCTCAGGTCTGTCTCTGATGCTCATCTTTGTAGTGTCAATATCTAGAAACTCACTTAAAATAAGGAAAAGAAAAAGCCAAGATCTGAATGAAATGAAGACACTCTCAGAGCTGGGGCCTGATGCACAGGCAGTCTGTTTGTGATTGCATTTGATTCTGGCCTTGTCTGCATGGAGCAACATGCAATAAACCTCATTGCTTTTTCACACCTTTGGAGCTGAAAAGGCATGAAATGTATGTGTGTGCACATGTGGGGGGATTGGCTATGTCTTGAAAATGGGGATGCTTTCAGTTTGCAATGCACTGGATCTGGCTTACAAGCAGAAAGTATCGTGGTGCTTGTGCAGCAGCTCCTTTGTTATTAATGCAGGGCTAAACTCCCTGTCCTGCTCTTAACTCCTCACTTTGCTTTTACACACACATGTGCATACCACACTCAATACCTGCAGGCTGTGGGATGAAGTCCTTTGTCAGATGCTGGAGGGGACATGCTGATCTCAGTAAAGCAGCCAGAACCTTAGTGGGAAAAATTAGGCTGTGTCCTTTCTGCTTTCCTTGGTATCATCTTCATCATCACCATCATCATTGTCCTCTGTTAGCTACTCACTGGAATTAAGGCTGGGAGGATGCATAAAGGAGACAGAAAACAACCCCTTGTGGCTCATGTGTTAGGATTTAACTGCAGGGCAAAAACTGTGTGAGTGTGTGTGTGTGTGTGTGTGGGTGGGTGGGTGGGTGGGTGGGGGTTGGGAATAGGAAACAGCACAAAGTTCATGTGAGAATTGGCTACATTGTGGCAGAAATGACCATAATGAACTGCCCAGGTAGGCATGATAACTGCTGCTCTGAGTAATGTTGAAATATCTCTTAACTGTGTGTGCGTGTGTGCATGCATGCGTGCACGTTTCCATATCCTTAGCAGCTCTAGTAGCACTTCAGTCTAGACCCTCTCGCTGTTTATTTTTAATATCTTTTCTCAACCTTTAAAATCAAAATTACTACTCAACTCTTCAAACAAAGAATCTTTTACCATTTGAGTTGGTTTTTGTTCTTTGAAAAAAGGCAAATTATGCTGGGGTTAAGGACAGAACTTATATACTGGCTTGAGAACCTGAGTGCCCCTTGGGAGACGCTGAGCACAGTTAACACACAGTGGCATCAGTGAAGGCTGAGGTCAGTAAGCAGCTCATAGGATCAGGCCCATAGTTGGCATTTGAGCCTTATTCCATTGTAACAATTCCTGACCTATTCCTTTTTCTAAACAGTATCTCTTTCCCCCACCACCTATGATGGAGGAGGGAATATAAGCCTTAAAGCGGGTCTGAGACAAGGGCTCTAGGCAAGCAACCATGCTTAGCATTGCTAGCCCACTTCTGTTTGGAGATGCACACTACTGGGGTACCATATAGCATCGACCAGCCTTTATTCTGAAGAATTTTACACTAGAGTCTCACTGTGAGGGCAGCACAGTACGGCAGCTCATAATGCTGAGCCCTCAGCAGACTCTGATAGAGCATTGTTGGAAGAAAGCTCATGCTGCTTTTACCCACCCTCGTATTTCCAAGGCACTCCTCAGGAAGACCATCCTGCCCCTGCTCTCACCAGCATTGCCATGACACCGCTGCTAGGAGGGAGCTCATTTTGTTCAACTCCAAGCAGGTATTTCTAGGGCACAGCAGTTCAGAAAAAAAAAGTCTAATGCAATATTAGAAGCTCCTCTTGTTGTCATTACTTACTAATCAGTCTAGAAATTGGGGTCGTGAAAGGCCTTCAGAAGTCAATTAAAAAGCTTTGTTTTTGTGTGTTTCAGATCGAAATGCTAGAGCACAAATACGGAGGCCACCTGGTCTCTCGCAGAGCAGCCTGCACCATCCAGACGGCCTTCCGCCAGTACCAGCTCAGCAAAAACTTTGAGAAGATTCGGAACTCCCTGCTGGAGAGCCGCATGCCCCGGCGCATCTCACTAAGGAAGGTCCGGGTCCAGAACTCGGAGAGCTTCTCTGCTGAGAAAGCGCTGGTGGAAGGGTACAACTTTGTGGGCATCCCCTTGGTGAGGTCCCCTTCTTTACCAGCCACCATAAGTGGGGCGCTGACTGAACTCGAGGACTCTTTCACAGAACAGGTCCAGTCCCTGGCTAAATCCATTGATGATGCCCTAAGTACCTGGAGCTTGAAGACCATGTGTTCCCTTCAAGATGGCAGTTCATACCAGATCAGAGAGACCTTCAGCGCAAGTTCGATGCAGCCAAACCAGGACTTGGAAGCTGAATTAAAGGACAAAGAGAAGGAGGAGGGTTTGCTGCCAGACACTTTGCCTAAGAGCAGCAGCACCCTCATGATGGCTTTCCGGGATGTCACAGTCCAGATTGACAACAAGAACATCTCTGTCTCGTCATCTACCTCGGTGTCCATGGCAAACTGTCTCAGCAGCAACACTCAGGCAGGGCTCTCTCAAGCAGCCAAAATTGAAGAAAGCCCAGGGGAGGGGGAAAGAGAGGACAAAGAGACTCCGGCTGCCCAGGAGGGGTTACCTGAACCCAGGATCCTCCAGAACAGTCACACCTTCACTGAGGTGAACGTCAACACCAATGGGGTGGAGGGAGGGGGACCAGAGCAAGGACAAATGATGGTGCAGAAACTCCAGTTTGACTCTAACAATGAGACTGGGCAGAGCAAGGGCTCAGAGTCTGAAAATGCAGACAACTCGGAGCAGCTGAGCAGCAGCAGCACTTCCACATCAGCCAAGTCGGCGTCCGAAGTCTCTTCTAAGGAAGCGCTGCAAGCCATGATTCTGAGCCTCCCACGGTATCACTGTGAGAACCCAGCCAGCTGCAAGTCCCCCACGCTTTCCACGGACACCATGAGGAAGCGGCTGTACCGCATTGGGCTGAATCTCTTTAACATGTAAGTGGCTAATGGAACTAAATCTTTTAATCCCTCACAACTTTCTTCATTAATGGTGACAATAGGCTTTGAAAGGCCCTTGGACTGGAATCATCCCTGGTGTAATACTTTTGTGTTCACGGGTTAGATTCCTTGGAGACTGAATACAGATACCTAGTTTACATTCAGATGTTTTGTCCACTAGGGTCTGAACTTGGGCCCTCGAATTGCCATCCCACTGTTCCCCTGTACCTGGGAAGTGAACCCGTTGCTTCAAGGGTACCATTCAGGATGCTGAATATTGAATCCTGGTAATTGTTCAGACAAGGAAGGACACAGGGTTCTTCCTCCCTTGAGCCTAATAACGGAAGATGCTTAGCTGAGAATGGACCCCAAGTCCTGGTTACTCAGTGCAGAGCTTCTCTCAGTATGAACTGGACCCAGACCTTTTGCCTAAGAGGAGTTTAGCTAGCACAGGGTTAATGTTTCTGCTGCTACTGCTTCCCTTTCAGCAGTGTGGGTAGAATTTTAAACCTGACAGACCCAATTTAGTCATCTCAGTCTCTCACACATCTGAGGTTGATGTCCTGTGAATAAAGCTGTAGGTGTGAAAGCAAAGGCAAAGCAACTTCAAGACTAGAGTTAGAAAAGGTAATGCGAAGGGTCACATCCCCTGTAATCTGGATTTGCATTGAAGGAGGTTGAGTTTTTGTCAGGGGTTTTGGGCTTGAGAGCCTTGGTGAGGCTCTCCTGACTGAAGTAAACCTCAGAAACACTGGTCTTTGCCCTGATCTAAAACGGCATTTTGCATGTGGTCCTGGTGATGTTAGAGCTGGGGCTTAGAGAGGAGGAAGGGGACAGTTTACCTGAGATGGGATTGATGGAATATATTCTGCCAAAGTTGTTTTGCTTGGCTACTTCTTGGAGATGGGAACACAGAGAGGATGGACACCAGAGGCAGATGTGGGGCTCACGAGTCTGGTTATGCAGAAGGAAGTTCCAGGTCTATATGGATGTTTCACCAAGATGAGCCTCAGATGTGTCTGGTTCTGGACACGTGTTCTCCTGGAGATGGACTCAGTGCTCATGTCTGTGCAAGTTAAGCGTTCAGTATTCTCGGACATGCCCACATCTTCCTCTGGCTTGTGTCATGCATGGGGCTGACAGGTGAACTGAGGTGATGAAAAAGCAAGGCTGGAAATGCTTTATCCAATTCCTCCTACATTCAGTTTGCACATGCATACATGATGAATCAGCAGCTCCTTGACTGTTTTGGAAAGCAGGGCTGCAGTGTTTTTTTACTCACTGACCCAGGTTCACCACATCACTTTAGAGACTCTGTATCACTGGGAATTTTGTGATAACTGAGAAGGCAGAAGCACAATTTCCTGGCCATACCCAGCACTCCCTGGTGATCAGTTTAAGAAATTGTCTCCCAATCACCTGTCATGGTCTGTTTTTTCTTGGGAAAACATTAACTAGAGAGAGGGAAAGATGCTGATTTGTCACCTCTGGAGAGCAGAGTCTTCTCTTTATCCCTAGAACAGAAACTGCAAGGGAGGCAATAGGATAAGTTTCTTCACCAGAGACATAGGAGTGTGCCCCAAGCCTGACCCTATTAGGACTGAGATGGCAGAGTCTAGTATATGTCTGTCACCCATCCAGTCCTTGGTCTCACAGTTGACACTTCCAGCAAAGCAACCATTTGGACTAGTAGGTTTTGTAATGTGGACACCTAACCACTGGGAACCGGAAGGAGACCAACAAACTCATTTCACCAAACAGCATCAGTTGTTGGTCACCAGCGACCTGGCTTAGAAGAGAAAGGCTCCTCTTTGTTACCTGTTCCTCCCTCTGCCATTAGTCCCCCAGCCGTGTTTTCATTAAGCAGTCCTCTGGGAATATACTGATTACATTTTTACAGCAGCACCTTAAATGGTCCATGCTTCACAGTGAGGGGGTGGAATTCCTGAAGTGGAGAGCCTTGCATTATATAGCCTTGCTCTAATAGCTCTTTTTGTGTGTGGGCGGCTAGCAGCGTAGGCAGAGGGAAAGCCAGGAGGACTGTAGGAATCCCACAGCACAGACCAGTCATGCTTAGCTTCTTTGAACATAAAGGAAAATGTTCAGAAATGATATCAGCAGTGGTGTCAGATATACATCTGGGGTTATATAAAGGGGGGCAGGTAGCAGGAATGCAGCGACTGTGCTAAAGCAATGTGCATTTCACCTACTAGGATTTTGGGGTAAACAAGCTCAGCCTCTGGCAAAAGCAGTCAGAAAGTTCCTCTTAGTCAGTGGGACGTGTATGCACAAACATTGTATTATATTGCATTTATAGCCCACGGAGTGCTAGGAATTGTGTTGCATATTTTTAAGTGGGGCTGGTGGGAGCTCAGCTACTTTAACTTACATGCCTGCTGTTTATAGCTTTTCCTGCACCATGCTGCTGTCTATATCACTGCATCCAGCCCTGGGACTTGTTTCACTCACATAGCCATAGTCATCTCTAAGCAACACTGGAGTGAATCTGGAATAAAGCCATTGACTCCAATGGAGTTACTCTGGATTCACAACAACGTAGTAGTGATCAGCCTCTGGCACTAAGCTTTCTTGTGCTTTCCTACTGATGTGCTCCTGACATGCATTTGCAGCTGCACCTCTTCAACACGTGCTGGACTCCAAGATGAGTCCTGAGGGGTGGCACAGTTGCTGCATTTTTACTCCGTATTCCAGTCATGTTAAGCAGCCCTTGATGGGTTGAGCCAACCTAGGTTTTCATTGGCACACATTATAGAACTCCTATGTGCATTATTAATGGGCGGAGTTGCTGTCATTCCCTTGGGACAATCACATTCCCCAGTTTATTGTGTTCATGCCTTCAGGTCCATGTACTTTTTCTGCCCCGTGAGACTCTCCTAAGCAGAATGAGCAACTCTTGGGCATGCTGTCCCATTCTAGATTTGTGTAAGTGGCTCACAAAAATCCCTACTCAGCTGGTAGATCTGAGCAGTAGAAGTCAGTGGGGAATCAAGCACACCCACATAACCATGCATTATGCTTCCTCCCCCAGGGAGAACGCTTGTGCAAATTTGTTCATTAAGCCTTTGCAGAATTCCCCCAACAAGGGACTCATGACAGAAATGGGGCACTCCTTCCTGTCTCTCAGCAGCCTGGATAAGAGACCCATGAGGAATCTGGAAATCATCCCAGCATTTGCTGATTCTGCTGTGCCTCTGACTGACAGCATGAGCACGATCTGCTAGAGAGCATCATAACCGCCAGCCTGCCAAAGGGGGTGAGGGAGAAGGGACAGAAAGAGAACCTCCTGTGTGCCCATCCATATATGCAAAATAAAGACAGGCACACTCCTGCACATATGCTCAGGCACATGCAGGACACACAAACACAGCCACTCAGAGAAACCCAGACATGGACACAGAAACATACCTGGGACGGACACACACAAAACAGCACACGATCTCAGAGGCATTCACCTACACCCTCTAACATGTATCCACAGAATTGCACCGGCACATAAACACATGCAGAAGCATAAAAAGCACTCAGAGACGCATGTCATGGAGAGTTCTGTACGCAGACAGAGACAAACATGAACAGCAAAAGACTTACTGAGACAGTCAGGCTTGCAAAAACACACACTCATTCTGAGAGAAAAGCTCACTCAGACATAAATGCATTTACGTGGGCAGGCACAGCTATGCTCAGACAAACACAGATGGAGAGGCACTTTCAGATAGAGGAGCATGCTCAGATCCCCATATCTGCATAAATACACTCTCACACATACATATACATATGCACCCATGCATGCACATGCATACATACATACATGCACTTGCACACGTAGTACATACAGACGTCACCCTGAGATGGTTAATAAAGGGAAGAACAACAGAAGAAAGATGGGATGAGGTGAAAGAGAAGTTATACCCCCTAGAACCTCCTGGGATAAAAGTAATGAGACCAGTCAGCACCAGGCTTAGCTGAAAGAGAAAGTGTCACTGAATAGAAACAGTAGAGTGATGTTGTAGCCATAATGGTCCAGGAATTATGCAAGAGGCAAGGCTTTCTTAGAGTGGCATCCTTTATTGGACCAACTGCATAATTCTAACTCCATTTAACAAATCTAACTATCCCAATTATGCAGTTGATCCAATAACAGATACCACCATAAGAAAACTTTGCATCTCACTGAATGGAAAGAAAGGAGGACAGACAGGGGGAAAGAGGGACAGGGAACAGTCTTGATTAATTGAGTCTGCTCCAACATGTTCTAATTAGAACACCAAGAAGCTCATGTATAGGCAGCCCATTTGTATGGGGCGGGGGGTATTAGTTCAATCTCAGTCCAAACTCAACCTGATTTAGCCACTCTCAGAGGAGTTCAGCCCACCTGTATTTATTCATCCCTATCTACCCACTTTCTGTAGAGTTGTGGTGTCTTCTGAGCCCCTTTATGTACCACCTTCTTCTATCACCTCTTGGCTGCAGCATGGTGGGATGAAATCCTATCCCCATAGAGGTTAACAGCAAAATTCCTGTTGACTTCTAAAGGAGGGAACCCAGGATTTCATCCTTGTCATCTTGATGGGGTAACCCACAGCCAATTAGTTTGTTATCCCATCCACTCCTCTGCAGTACAGACCTGCTCTTGTACATGCTGGACCTACTGATGTTCCACGGGCTGCTGATGTCTATGCTAATGCATGCTTTGCAGCCACTTCCCCATATAAGCATGTCCAAAGCACCTCTGATCCCACCCTGATGTAATATTTTTTTCCCATGTGCTCCATAGGATAAGGAATACAAGAGAGATGATTCTGAACTCACATAATGTAACTCACGGGAGTCCTTGGGAGTGGCTTCTCCAGTGCTCAGGATCAAAGTCAGGCTTGAAAGGTTTAGACCTGGAGGAATGTGAGGGTGGGCACCCACATTCTCTGGAGAGTTGTGGACGACAAGGGCCTCTGAGAGGCAGTCCTGCTGGAGAAGAAAGGCAGTCACGAGGAGATGGGTAGGCATTAAGCTTGCTGTTCCAGGTGCTAGTTCAGTCTCATGAGCTATTTGCAGCAGAGCCTCATGTCTCCAATGGAAGGGGAGGCTCTAGCATAAAGGGGGATAAGTGAAGGTGGTTGGTGTTTCTGGGCAGCAGGAAGGCTAAGTATTAATGGCAGGTGTGGCGGTCTGTTCCTTTGCTCGCTTTTCATTGACAGCGAGCTCATGCAGGCCCTGCCTGTCATTGTTATCAGATAGGGAACTGACAGGACCAGTCCAAGTCAGTCTGGCCTGAGGAGTGGGGGAGGTTATGTCCCATGTGTGTCACCGTTGGTGGGTTCTCACAGTTCGGTCAATCCCTCCAGAACTGTGCAGGGTACGCTACAGGGTGGCACACTGGCAAGACAGGTACCATGGGAGTTTCCAGGGGTATTATCATCAGAACCAGTTCCACTTCCTTAACCTCTAACACAGCAGGACTCAAGAGATTTCTCCCCTGAATACTGACTTCACTCCTGCCCACCACCTGGCTGGTGACTTGGATCCACTTTAATGGGAGGAGAGTTAGACAGACTGGCTGTCCCAGGGGAACTGTCATCACATTGCTGCGAGGTGAGAGCTGATGAGGCAGAGGCAATGGAGCCCTGAAAAGAGCATCCAGACTCACCGCTTGTGTCCTTCCCTTCCAGAAATCCAGACAAAGGGATCCAGTTCCTGATCTCCCGGGGCTTCATCCCAGATACGCCCATCGGGGTGGCACACTTTCTGCTCCAGCGCAAGGGACTCAGCCGCCAGATGATTGGTGAATTCCTGGGCAACAGCAAGAAACAGTTCAACAGGGATGTCCTGGAGTAAGTGAAGCTGTCCCTCCCCTCCCTTCTCCACAGCCCTGCCCTCCCCTTCCCATCTTCTCTCACCTTTTGATTGAATGGGCCCCACTCCCTCCTGCCCACTCCTCCCCCTCTGTGAGTGTGTCCCCTCATCTTCATTCCCTCTCCCCCCTGGACTCAGCACAGCCCCCATGCCATCTTCAGCCCAGTGACTTGAAACTGTTGTCCTTGTCTCCCAGCTTCTCCTTCCCCAGGGCTCTTCTGGCTGGGCCAAGTACAATAGCACCAGGCTTATTTCTAAGTTTGCACTGGTGCAAAGGCTTTCAAGGGTGTAAGTCTGGGGTGAGCAAGAGGAAGATCAGAGCCCATGGTTCTTTCATATATTAGAGGAATACCCTGAGGCACTTTTTGGAAAGTTTTAGTGGAGACCAGGGCACAGGGCATACCATCCTATCATTATGGATAGGGTGACTTGTTCTCTTCCTGCCTCTGCCTCTGACTGTCACTACTGGAGCACATGGTTTAGCCTCCATTTTTTAAGGGGATGATAAATCACGAGTCTGAATCTGTTGGTGTTTCTGAAGTGCACTGAGATCCTTGGTCAGGTGACTCTAGAAATGGCTTACTGCATTCCCAGAAAGCAGGATAACATGCCCATTTCAGCAGCTGCCCAGGACCAGCCCCGCCCCCAGGTTACCATCATGGTTAACCACCTGTTCCTACTGAGTTCTGCTCACTTGTCCAGTTGAACCCCTGGCTCCCTGCATTTCCTCCTCAGGTACTGACTCCTGCTAAGCTTCACTGATCTCCGCTCTTTCTTGTTTCTGTGAGCAATCTGTCTCTCAGACAGCACATTCCCCTTCTGTCAGGCTTATGCTTCATCCTTCAGAATCCTGCTGCCATAATGCTCTTCCAGAGCCAGGCTCTGGCCATTCATGCCCTCCTCCCCATCATAGTCTTCAGGATTATTACCAATCTGACATTAAGCCTTGCTAGGCCTTTGAGCAGTAGGGCTAGGAAATTCAGTGATTCTCAACCAGAGTGCTTGCCCCTTCCCAGTCGGCCCAGGTGACTTACTTCTTCCTTAGCTCTGAACAACCTTTTGTCCTACAAGTGAGGGATAAGAAAAGAGAGTGTGGTTTGCATTTAGATACAACACTAGTTTCTGCACTATGGCAAACCTGACATCTGAGATGAACAGCATTAGGAACAAAGGAGCCCCACCCCTCTGACAATCAAGCCAGTGGTTGACAAGGTCACTTAGCACCTTGTCTCAGGAGATGCTCACTGCTGACAGGATTAGGGCCTCAGACAAGTTTCCTCTATTACCTTGTGCCATCATTCTCTGAGGAGGTTTCCTTCCATGAGGTTTGAAAGGTTGTACTAAGTATCTTGTTGTAAATCGTAGGTAGGTCTGAACCCCTGAACCATGAATGTTGACCCCCATGTTTCATATAGGGTACAGTGGAGTGGAAACTCAAATCCAATGTCCCACGAACTTTGGTAAAATCAGGCTCCAAACTTGGATCTGAACATTAAGGCTTCTCTCTTTTGTACATCAGGGTTATTTTGTTTCTGTTGGTACCTGGCATTGATTCTGCCTGCTTTTAATATACTGGGTATATGCCGTATATTGATCTGTTCATAACTGAAATGCATGTTCTCTCAAATATTTTCATATTGAGAGCACAAATAAAAGTAATTCGTTCTTCCTCCAGCAAATAATGTGTGGGCTGCATCTCCAGACAGATTCTCTGTTGATATCCCAGTGCAGCCTCAGCACAAGGAGTGAGGCTGTTGTGATAGCAGTATCTTGATAACTTCCTGCTTTCCCTACACTCTCACTGGGTCTTCATCTCTTGGAAAAACAAGCAGTGTGCCAATGCAAAGGGTTCCTACTGCAGAGCTCAGGCTCTGCCTCCCAGTTCAAATCTATAGTAGATGTTGTGTTTTTAAATGACATACTCTGGGTTTTTCATTATAACACAAGTGTCTTGGTGTGATAGTGTTCCTGGGCCCTGCCACCCTCACTCACAGTTAGTGCTCCAGTGGGATTTCTCAGTGGTGAGTATCACTGCATTTAACAAGGGGGATGGGGTATCTTTAGCTCCATTTTACAGACAAGGGAAAAACTGAGGCAGAGAAAAGCTAAGTGCCTTCCCAACATCAAATCAGTCCAACTCGCTGCTCAGTAGTGTAAAGCAGAGCATTTCCCTTCAAGTTAATGGAGTTGCACTGCTATAAATCAAAGGATAATTGGCCTCACAAGTCCACAGCAGAATCTTTCTCCTTCATCCCAGTCCCTGTAGTAATACGAGAGTGTTAGAGCACCAGTGATGTCCTGTGTGATTGTTCCACTCTAAGCGTGCTCGTTGCCTCTGCGCATCAGTGTGTTCCATGTCTGCAGCCTGCACAGAGATGCTACGTTTATAGTGCAGCCAGCAGGACAAATGCCCTCCCTCTTTCTCTTAGCAGAAGCAGCAGCCACTTCGTTATGTGTGCTTGTGGGGATGGAGGACAGGAATTGGTATTGCTGCTAGCAGTACCATGCACCCTAGAAACAGCACATTGGTGCTGGCTGTAGACATTAAATGCACACACATCATCACACACAGCAACTCTGACTGTGTGCACCGTGGTAATGGCTGCTCATACAAATTACACAGGCCTGGTTTTGGAAATCCAGCCCCTTGTTGTTTCAAAGGTATCTCAATTATTTATGCAAATTCTTATGTTAATTTAGCTGTAGTTTATACAAACAGTGCTTGAAAACTTATGTCAGAAATGTGTACTCTAAGTGTTGTTCCTGTCATAGGCAGGTTAAATTAGCCCAGGCAAATAAATAAATAATAGGGGAGCCTTTAAAACAACCATGAAAGTCTCCAGCCTCCCTCATTCACTTCCCTGTCACACTCCAGCCTCAGCATGAAGCCCTTACTCAGGAAACTCCTGTTGGCTTCAAGGGACATTTTAATGCTCTTAAGTTCCTCTAGCTGACACTGGTTGAACCACTCAATGCCTGTTTCTTTAGTCATGTAAAGAGTTGATAATTGTGCAGATACATTTTGCACCATCCTTTAAAAACATGACTTCTTCCACATATGTCCAGAAAATGCAGGCAGATGCAAGTGACAAGAATGTACAGTACAGCTTACATAGCTAGAGGTGTAAAGATCTTTATAGTGCATGATGTCTGGTATGTTACTTGTGCACTGCGCTCCCATTGCAAGACTTCCATGAGTCCCTACAAGGCCTGGCATTGCACTTTCCTTTCATCCAATGAAGTTTCTCATCTAATTTCCTTTCATCTAAAGTATGATCAATTAAATAGTTTCTAGGGAAGTTTTTGAATAGGCTGGGAGGAATGGGGGAGGATTTTCAAAAGCACCTCATTCTACATGGACAAGTCCATAGGACTATGTGCCTAAGGACTTATTTATCCAGGAGAATTTAGCAACGTAATCTACTGGTAAATGTCCCCATGTAGGCAAGCTGCAAATTGCACCATATGCCCTCATTCCCTCCTCAACCAGACTTCCCAGTGCATGTCTGATAGAAGGGGATCAATGATCTCCCATTGGAGCCTATTCCCAGCACACTTGCAGTCAGGCAACCAGAGCTACTAGAGAACATGTTGTGGCCTATTCTCTTCTACACAGCCAGACCAGGACTAAGGGTCTAGAGCTAGAATCCCAGCATGTGTTGTACCATGTGGCCACTAGACCACCGACCTGATTCCAGCCTGTGTATCAAATGCCTGTGCATCAAATTCCAAACACATCCCACGTGTACGTGGACTACACTAAATAAAACAGGTTAACACATGTTTTTAATACAAGAAATGTTCCCATTCTTTCTTCCAGGCAGTCTGCGTTCCTTCTTCCGTGCCCTCTAAATGTTGCATTTTGCCTTTAGTGCTTTCATTGTTTCATGCTTTCCTTTTTCACCTTCATTCATCCTTTTCTGTACACTTTCATTCTTTCCCTTCCCATGCTTTTGTCTTAGGAATTTCATGCGTCCCTCACTCATTCATGAGCTAGCTCACATGATCCTATGCCATGAACAGAGCTGACGTGCCACTACAGCTAGCTGACTTGTGCTCTGGCTCACAGGATTTGGGGAAGGTTAGACATGGCTGTCCTGATTCATTTGTTTTCAAAGGAGGGGCTTTTTTAATGTAGGAGACATTGTGGTGAATGGGGGCAGGCTGTTGACAGGATGTAAGCACTGGGTTAGTTCTGACGTATTCTCCTTACAGGCGAGCTGCTCTCCTCATTGTCAGATGCATGTTGCCTTCCCTTTCTCTAACAGAAAGCGAGAGGAAGAGGGCTTCCTCCTGGGAGATATAAATTCACAGCTGGATTCACACAGAGGTGGCTCTTTTCAAAGGAAGTTCATTTGCTATTTTACTCGTTAAACTCTCTTTGGATTAGCAGAGGATTCACCCACAAAACACTCCATCCCGAAGAGTTAACTTCCCTGTGAAGAATCCCCAGGAGCTTTGCAATATAGGTGGATTTGAGTAGTGACTGTGTAACAGCTTCTTTGGCTGGAGGTGATCCCACAGCTTCAGTCTATCTAAAGAGTAATAATGCCTTGAGGATAGAGGAGATGAGGGATAGTCTGTCCCTCTGTGCCTTCTTTGTGGGAGCAAAGCCATAGGCGCAGAAGATGAGCAGACCCAAACACAGCACAGAGCTCATTAAAAGGGCTCCTAAGAAAATGCCCTGAACAGAAAGCAGATGCCTTTGTACAACAGTCTTGCATGTAGTCTAGACAATCTTGTAGTGAGGCACAAGTCACATAATCATAGAATCGTAGAAGTAGGGTCGGAAGGGAACTTGTAGATCTTCAAGTCTGACCCCCCTGCCTGGGCAGGAGAAAAAACTGGGCTCAAATGATCCCAGCTAGCCTCCTCTTAAAGAACTCCAGGGTAGGAGCCAGCACCACTTCCCTTGGAAGTTGGTTCCAGATCCTAGCCGCCCTGACTGTGAAGTAGTTCTTACGGATGTCTAATCTAAACCTACTCTCCAACAACTTGTGGCCGTTATTCCTTGTTATGCCAGGGGGTGCTAGGGGAAACAAGGTGTCTCCCAAACCCTTCTGGTCCCCCCTCAGCCTTCTCTTGTGAAGGCTGAACAGATTTAGGTCCCGCAGTCTCTCATTATAGGGTCTGCCCTGCTGCCCCCTGATCATGTGGGTGGCCCTCCTCTCCATGCTGTCCACATCCCTCCTGAAGTGCAGCGCTCAGAACTGGATACAGTACTCCAGCTGTGGCCTGACCAGTGTCGTGTAGAGGGGGAGGATCACCTCCTTGGCCCTACTTGAGATGCATCTGTGGATGCACGACAAGGTCCGGTTAGCCCTGCCAACCGTGACCTCGCATTGTCAGCCCATGTTCATCTTGGAGTCAATAATGACTCTAAGATCCCTTTCTGCCTTCGTGCTGTCAAGAAGGGAGTTTCCCATCTTATAAACATGCTGCTGGTTACTACTGCCCAAGTGCAGCACCCTGCACTTGTCAGTATTGAAGCGCATCCTGTTTTTGCTAGCCCACCCCTGTAACCTATCCAGGTCTTGTTGCAGTCTTTCCCTCTCTACTAGCATGCCCACCTCACCCCAAATTTTGGTGTCATCAGCGAATTTAAATGGGGTGCTTTTCACCCCGTCATCCAAATCGCTGATAAAGAGATTGAACAGCACGGGCCCAAGGACCAAGCCCTGGGGGACTCCACTGCCCACTTCTCCCCAGGTCAAATATGACCCATCTACCACCACCCTCCAAGTACAACCCTTCAGCCAATCTGCAATCCATCTGACTGTGTAGGCATCAATGCCACAGTTGCCCAATTTTTTAATGAGGATGCGGTGGGAGACGGTGTCAAAGGCCTTGCTGAAGTCCAGAAAGGCTACATCCACTGCGACACCTGCATCCAGTGCTTTTGTGACCTGATCATAAAAGGCAATCAGGTTGGTCTGAGATGACCTGCCCCTAATGAAACCGTGCTGGTTGCCTTTGAGCATCGTCTCTGAAGCTGGCCCATCACAGATGTGCTCCATGATGATCTTCTCAAAGAGTTTCCCTAGGATTGAGGTAAGACTGATGGGCCTATAGTTGCCCAGGTCCTCCCTCCTCCCTTTTTTAAAGACAGGGACCACGTTGGCTACCTTCCAATCATCTGGCACCTGGCCTGAGCACCACGAGCGCTGGTAAAGCCGTGCCAAAGGCCCTTCAATAACCCCAGCTAGCTCCTTCAACACCTTGGGGTGGAGAGCATCTGGACCCGCTGATTTGAACACGTCCAGCCCCTCCAGAAGCTCTCTAACCCGGTCCTTCCCAACCTGAGGTCTGGAGGCATTGCCCTCGAGTTCATCTTGCATCACAGTGGGGAAGTCCCGATCCTTGCCCAAGAAAACGGAGGTGAAAAATTGGTTAAAGAGGTCTGCTTTCTCCTTTGGCACAACCTGCAGATTGCCCAGAGGATCTTGCAGGGGCCCCACATTTCCCGATGCTTTCTTCATCCTCCCTATATATTTGAAAAAGGACTTTTTGTTATCTTTTATTTTGGATGCAAGTCCTAGCTCTATGTCCACCTTAGCTTTCCTGACAGCCCCCCTACAGGCCCGAGCAGAGGAGATATACTCACGTGTGCACTTGTAGCCTCCCTTGTGTGGGATCACTTGTAGCCTCCCTTCCTGCTTTCTTTGGGGAGACTAAAAAGATGATAACCACTGTGCAACTTTTCCCGCTGAAAATGAGCCAGTGTCCAGCCCCTTGCAAGGCAGAAGACCTAGCATGCAAAGCACAATCTGAATCATGCCAGGAAGGCTGATATATGCAGTGTTGGTGTCTCACCACCAAGTGTGCTGACATGCACAGTGTGACCACGTGAATCTGGGAAGGGCCAGAATGCGCAGCACAGCTGGTCTTCTGCAAAGACTAGCAGCAAGCACAATGAGGAGGGATAACCTTTGTAACCTTATCCCTTGAGTGAGGAGGACTTGCACACCTGGCCCAGTCCCCCTGTGCATGGAAGGCAGTGTGTACAGTGTGGCATCTCTGCATGCGCAGGCTGGCACAAGCCATGCAGCCTCCCTCATGCAAGTCGAGCTCTCTCTCCCATTTTGCCCCAAGGTCGTGTTTCTTTTTTGGGGAAGGGGGATGTTATTTATTCATATTTTTGTGTCTTGTGGTTTTAAAAGTTTCCACCTGGCTGCCTCTCCGAGCGTGGGCTGGAAGTTCATTACAAACGCTTTTAGTTGCAGCCCCGCTCCTGCTGCATTGTCACCTGAGTGGAAATGCTGGAAAATAGGTCATTGCGCTCAGCTGAGCAAATCCAAGGCCTGCACAGCACAGCACAGCTGCTTCCTGCCTTCTCAGAACTCTCTCACCATAAGTCTCTATGGCTGTTATTAGTCCTGGGCAAACTGCTCGCGGCACAATCGTCACTGGCATGATGCCTCAACATACATCCCATGTGCCTCTGGGCATGCTACTTTGGGGCACAAGGCCCACAGGGCACCATCTCTGACTCCTATAACAAGAAAAAGTTATCTTATTAACTGCCAGGCCCTGGGTCCTACCTTGGTCAGTCCCACGGCACCTGGAATCAGATCCCCTGTGGGTGTATGGCACCTGAATCCTGGGCTCTCTGTTATGTCCCCAGTTGCTGGTAGCTTCTTGATTCAGGCACAGAGATGAGGTTCTGAGGCCCATGCCCATCACCTTGCATGCTTCCATCTGCACCACCTTGACTTCTCTGGAGCATTGAATAAGTTCCCAGTGTCAAGGACATGCTAAGGAGCACTGTATGGACACTGAGATTATTGGCACGTGCCTGTGCCCTACTGTAACAAATACCTGAATTCAAATTCAGGATGTAGCACAGGTGAGTGCGTCTGGTTCACTAGAGCAGTGGTCTCCAAACTTTCTTGATCGCGCACCCCTATCAGTAAAACATTTTTGAGCATGCACCGCCAATATATGTATATTTATTTATTTATAAATTATATACATGTACTACTCAGTGTAACACTGTACAAAGTTTGGAGACCACTGTACACTGTACTACTGTACCTCTGCGTTGTGGAACTCCCACTCTTCCCTCAGGATGCCTCGCGTACCATATGTGACACGTGACCGTCTGACATACGGACTGAGTGAGGGCGCCAGTGTCAATCGGTATATTAAATATTAGTAAAGCTTAATTTCTTTCTTATTTTTTTAGATAAAACATAAATATAAATAGAAGTTCTAATATTTCTTCCTGCACCCCAATGGATCCTCTTGCACACCCCACTTTGGAGACCACTGCACTAGAGCACTCCCCAGCAGTGTAGATGTGCCCCCAGAGGCCAATCCCCACCATGTACTGGGATGATTGCCATTCTGCATGGACTGCAAGATCTTTTCATGACTTGTTTCAGAGTCCTAGTTGATAAGGTATCTGGAGGGGATCTTGTCAGGCACTTACATTGCCCCCCACTTCCTTGCCTCTCCTAACCAACTGGCATAGTCACCTGTTAGGTGCAGTGATGCTATGTTGGAAGAGTAAGCAAGATCCATTAGTTCTGGTGAATAAAAGCAAGCTACATGATCCCTCACCTGAAACCAGGGAACACAAGGTCAGTTGATGACTTAGCTAGGTTAGTCAAGGCAACTCTAGAGAAACAAATGACCCTCCTTGTTGCAGTTTCATGAAGAATATATAGAGTCAGGTACCATTGAACCAGCATCTAGACATGACAGCTAACAGTTCCTAAACACCACAGAAAGCTTCACTGGGACTAAGTAAACCTAGGAGACAAAATAAGTGCAGGGCTATTGTAACATAGGGAATGCCAAACTGTGCCACCTACTAGCCATTCTACCAGCCCTCTGTTTCTTAGTGTGTGGGACATGCTCCTCTGACGGGGGCAAAAGACCATGCAGGAAGGCACCTAACAAACCTTGGCATGGGCTGATCCAGGATTTTGTGAAGGGGGATGCATAGAAGCAGTAACTAGGGCTGCAAGGGTGGCCGCACGCCTACTCCCAATTTCTTCCCAACCTCCTTGGGATGGACAGACTGTGCTGCAGGAGCGGAAGCCAGGGACTTTTTCTAAGTCTCCAAATCAGATAAGAATCTTCCCCTGCTCTTGACACCTCCGCCCCTTTCCTTCATGCTCAGCGGCACCTCCCCTTCCCTTCCCTCCCATTCCCCCCTCCCCCAAACACTGCTTTCACTGTCCCCATGTGCCCTGGGGGCTGTGGGGGAGCTCCAGAGATGCTCTTGCCCCTCTCTATCTGGGCTGTGTAGGGAACCAGACTCAGATCGGAAGAAAGCCAGTGGCAGTAGTAATGGTGGGGTTTCCTCCCCACAGCTGCTCCAGGGCCAGCAGGAAACACACAGGGGATTGGGCAGGGAGGAGAACCTACACACTACTGCTGTCATGGGATGAGCTAGGCTCCACACACAACCAAGCTGGAGCAGGGTAGGAGCAGCTTGGGAGCTCCCCCGTACTCCTAGGGCTGCTGGGAACAGTAAAAACAGTGGAAGCAGGTGGTGGAAGAGTGGGGAATGGGAGGGCAGGGGACATGCCATAAGCACAGAGGGAAAGGGAATGGGGAATCTTACCTAATTCAGGGACTTAAAATAGTCCCTGTCTACTGCTTCTATGGTGTGGTCTGAAAGCCGGGGCAGGTGTGACTATGCCACGGCACTCCCTCTGGATCCTCCCTTGGCCTTTGAAGTTGCCTTCCAGAGACTCAAGTGAAAGAAAAGTAAATCTGGGCCCTTGGACAGTTGTGAAGAAAACCTTTAAAATACAAAGTGAGTGTAACCAGTGCACCAAGACCTACCTGCTTTCACTGAGTCAGAAACAATAGCTCTGAGGTATGAATTGAACCATTTTTTTCATAAGGTGCTAATTTACTTGCTAGTGGTGGCACTTGAAAAAAGGAGGCACTTATTCAAAGGGACTCCATTGCTCAAGGCACCTGCACAAGGAGAGGAAATGCGATGTTCTAAACCAGGGGTGTCAAACCCACTCTTTGCCCTCTGCTGGTTCTGGATTGTAGGGGCTGACCTGGGCTGGATCTTTAGGGGCATGTAGCATCTGTAACTATTCTGGTGTCAGCAGTGGGGGTCTGAGGTCAGCAGCAGCAGACCAGCAGTGGTGCAGCCCCTGGGGTGGTGACACAGGTCTAGTGGCATGGGTCTGGTGGCAGCAGCAGCCTGGGTCAGGGAGTGGCCAAGCAGATTGGGCAATGGCAGACAAGTGAGGACTTTATCTACACAGCTCTCACTCACCATTCCTCTGCTGATGGCCATGTCCATTAGGGCTAATGGACCCTGAATTCTGCAGCAGGCCATGTTGCACCAGCCCTGCACCCCAACTTTGAGTAGCCTGATGTCACAGTTTTGTGGGCCAAAATTAGTTCATAGGCTGTATGTTTGGTCTTAAAGCAAAGTGTCTGGGGAGGGCTGTGAATGGTAAGTTAGTGGTGGTGGGTAAGAGAAGTGTAAACAGGTTAAGATGTGCAAGACCTTAGGCTTACTTCATGGCATTGCAGGCCACAGGCTGGAACTGAGTCTTGAAGAAAGGCTCAGCTTTCATGAGTTGGGAGACAAAGTAGAGAGGCTGCAGTGGCAGATCTATTTGGTTCTCTATAGTGGCCATCCCATCAGCAGTGATAGCAGGAGTTTTCATTGCGGTTCAGTGCAAGGAAATGTAATGCACTGGGCAAGGGTTTTTTTTGGGTTTTTTTAAGTGCTACATCTGCAAAGGTGGCTACTGCTATGAACCCATTAATGATTAACCAGAGTAAAGCTTCTCTTGCTATCAAACCTAAATGCTGAGCAACAAAATGCCTTGATGTCCTCCCTCGGGACGAGTGCAAGCGTTTGAAAAATTAAAATAACAAAAGGAAGAGAAAGCAGGAGAGTGCGCGCGCGTGTGTGTATGTGTCTGTAGGGAAGTGGGGGGGGAGGAAGGAGGAGGAGACATGAATTCTCTGCTTCTATAAGCCATTTCTGATTGTTTTTGTGATTCATCTTTGAACAGAAAGACCCTTTTGAGACACCAGCCACACTAATTTCCCCCCCCTCTTTTCTCTATTCCTTTCTTCTATCTATGTGCATACTGTGTTGAGAAAGAGCCTGGGTGATTTATTTTGGGAGGGTTATAGGAACCCGGGCACCAGATGCAGAAGGATCATGGTCCCAAATTCAACAGTGAGTCTTACCTCAATTTTATGCAAAATTTTAGAAGACCTTTTGAAGGAAAAATATGGAGATAAACATAAGATGGGATAAATGCACTCCGAAGGTTGATATTCCAGACTAACCTGACAACTTTCTTTAATAAAAAAATGATTTTCTAGACGAGGGAAATGTGGTAGATTACTGTGGACTTTGCTAAAGCATTACATATGGTGTTACATGGGAAATCATAAGTTAGGTTACAGAAGATGCAAACTAGAACAAGAACTTCAGAGTGAATAAGGAACTGGCTCAAGAGAAAATAGCAACAGACTATGCAGAAATGGGAACTGCAAGGGCTTGAAAGGGATTCCTAGTGGAGTTCCTCAAGGATTGGTCTTTGCACTGATCCTATTTAATATTTTCATTAATGACCTGGGACGAAGGATGTCACAAAGTTGGGGGGCAGTTCTCATTTGGAACCTCATACAGGAAGTACTAGATAATCAAGAGGATGGCATTAATAGAAACAGGATAAAATTGTATAAAATAAATGGCAAAGGTATCCATTTATAAACTCATTACAGGAATCTATGCTAAAAGGTGGGAACTCATTAATTGGAAACAACACAAGAAAGAGAAAGAGCTGGGTTTATTAGCTGATCATAGATAACTATAAGTCATCAATATGATACAATCGTGCACAAAGAAAATTCAATTCTCATATGTCCTATAATTGAAGTATTTTGAGTAGAGATAAGGAAGCATTAATGTCATTGAACAAGGCCCCCAGTGAGACTAGTGTGTACAGTTCTGATTATCTGTATTCAATAAAGATGACCTCAGACAGAAACAGGTGCAGAGAAAGACTACTAAAATATTGGGCAATATCATATGAATTGAGGCTGAAGAGCCTGACTTCATTTAATCTAGCAAAGTAAAAGCTGAGAGGAGATATTGTTCTCTCTAAGTACATCAGGGAGGTAAACACCAGGGAAGGAGGAGAGATTAAGGACAATGTTGGCACAAGTTCGTGGGCATAAACTGGATGTGAATTAATGTAGTCTGGAAATTAGAAGGTGTCTAACCATTGAAGCAGTGAGGTTCTGGAACAGATTTCCATTAGGAATAACAGGGCAGGTGGGGGGCAAAAAGCCCAAGGAGTTTAAGATGTAATTTAATCAGTTCATGAAAGGGATTATATGGCATGTTGCCTGCAGTAACAGTGACTGGACTCAATAAGCCAAGACGTCTCTTCTAGTCCTTTATCTTTGTGTTCCTGTAAATCAACTCAGCAATTATCTATGAGGTGGAGTGGCAGAAACAGAGAGTGCAGTGGTTGGAGAGAGTGTGTGTGGGGATATAATGCACAAAACTGTCTGAAGAAATGAGAATGGGAAGAAAAAAAGACATAGGAATGCAGGTTTATGGGGATGGACTGATGGGAGATGGTGGAAAGAACTGAAAGTTGTTTATTGAACGGCAAATCAATGGGTGAAGAGGAGGAGAGTGAAAGCTGTATTGATAGGATGTATGGATAAACTGCTGTCTGAATAAGGTGTGCCTTGGACAGGAATGAGTGATATGGGACAAAAGGAATATAGATTGATGGGGTTGAAATTAGGGGTTGGAACTGAGAGTCTCTTACGGAGGTACAGAGGGTGCCGGTTGTTCAGGTGAGTGATGGAAAGATGAAATGATTGGAGATGGGATGGATGCTCAGAGATATTATGAAATTAATAGGAATGGTTGTGTAACTGATAGAGTAGATGGAGACAGGTAGAATGGATGTTTAGGGTAATGGGTGCACTAAACTGATTTGCATCACTAGTATTTGTATGAATGAGCAAAAATAGTTTTACATGGCCTTGGCATGTTGTGCAGCCTTTGTATGCCAAGCCTCCTGTTCGCTATTTCCTTCCAGCTGGCTTTGATCTTAAAAGAGATGGATGATATTCTGTGACTGCAGTATGGGGTGAGTGAGGAGGTATCAGGAGGGGAGGGATGGCGAAGGGAAATGAATGCATGAGAAAACGGGGGACGTGAAAGTGTGGGGATAGCTGGGTGGAAGTCTGGAGCAAAGGAATGGAATGGATAGGCGGGACAGGCTGTGGACAAATTGTGCAGTGAGTTAGTGAATGGGTTTTTTGAGGGAGATCTATCAGTGTGGAAGGGATGGCCAGTGGACTGGAGATATATGAATAAGTAAATAAATGGATATACACAGGAAATGCTCACCTGCTGCAGACTCCACTGGCAGTTCTGTTGGGGTCACCGTCCCTCTTCATGTCCTGTAAAGTAAGCAGTCTTCAGGCTTTAGTTGCCTCTCATAGTGAATTAGCATTGTTTCCTTAGCAACTCTAATTCTCAAGGTGTCAATCAATAAGCTTGCTGCTGGGCCTCCCCAGAGAGGGTGTTACTGTTGGGCTAATGCTGAAAGAGGTTTTGTTTCCTTCCCCTCTAGCTGTGTGGTGGATGAAATGGATTTCTCAGGCATGGAGCTGGATGAAGCTTTGCGGAAATTCCAGGCCCACATCCGTGTTCAGGGAGAAGCCCAGAAGGTCGAACGGTTAATTGAGGCCTTCAGGTAAGTGCATGGCTGCGATTCAGCACTCCTTTAGCTGTTTGAGGCCCTGCTGACACTGAGAAGACTGGACTTGAGCAGGGTGGAAACAGACTTGGGGCAGGACATAGGTAACAGTGAAGGGGTGACAAGGGAGTGAGTGACAGAAAGCAGGGTAAATACTGGCTGATGGGCAACTTCAAGCAATTCCTGCTATGGCAGAGCATCTGTCTCACTGGAATTAAGTGGCATTCACAGTGCAGAGCAAAAAACTTTTGTTAGAAAGATAGCAGCATGAGGTTCAGAGCACACAGCATCCTGGGACCAGGGGGAACTGGCCTTTACATGGATGCCCTGGAGGAAGAGCATACAAGGAGCCTTCCTACTTCTACTTTGGTGACCCACACACCTCCACACCCAACTGCAGCCCGGCACTTAGAGGAATACTATGAGGCTATTCTCAGTGCCCTCCTAGGGGTCCTGTGTACTTGAAAAGCCAGATGAGAGATGAGGCTGTAGCCTGGCTTCTCCCTTCCACCAGCCTGTACAGCATTTCTGAGACGCAGGTTCCCAGGGGGCTGTATGACGGGGGTTTAAATGGCACAGTGTGGTTGTGATGGATGAGCCCATTATTCCCTGTCAAGTGAAGGCAAATGTGGTGCAAGGAAGGGATGTGCTCCTTTGTGAGGTGGTTCCATTGAAAGGGAGCAGGTGCCATAATGCAGGGGTAGATGAGTTTTTGATTTGACAGTAGAATACTCATGATAGTATATGTCTGTTCATGCCTCCCCACTGCAGCCAGAGATACTGCATGTGTAATCCAGATGTGGTCCAGCAGTTCCACAACCCAGACACCATTTTCATCCTGGCCTTTGCAATCATCCTACTCAACACAGACATGTACAGTCCCAACATCAAGCCCGACAGGAAGATGATGCTGGAGGACTTCATCCGCAACCTGAGAGGTAGGGAGCTGCTCTGCCTAGTTTCTGACTCCAGGCGCTCCAAACCCTGCGTGTGCCGGTGCTGAAGCCAAAGGCAAGCCAGGCCTTCTTCAGCCTATGCTGTTGCTCGCTCTGCCCCAGCATTTGACCAAAGCTTTGAAATGGAAAAGACCTGGTAGGTCCCAGCTAGCCCATCAGCCTGTGGGGTCAGTGCAGATTGTTCATTACAGTATATTCTCCAGCAATCTTGTTCAGCCTTCTCTTTATATGGTTGCTATTGCTTTTCTTGAAAGTTATTATCACAGTTTATTATCTCACACTGTTTGGAAGTTGTCCATGCAATTCAAATTTTCCTTTGCTCAGTTCCATTGTATTTACATCTTGTGGGCTCACACTAAACAAATCTTTCCCCTCCTTGTTGCTTCAAATATTTGAACAATGCTTCCCTGATGTTTAGCCTTTCTTAATTTAATGCTGTTATTTTTCAGTTCCTCTGTATCATTTTGAACCATTCTAATTCATCCCTGGCCTTCTTGGTATTCACACCCTTAGTCTCTTATCTTGAGTCTTGCTTTAGTTTTCACTTAACCAAGCTCCACTTATACATTTCCTCTTAATCATCTCTGATGCAGGTCAGTGCCCAGGATCTATTCTGTTGCTCTTTCTTGAGTTTCTTCCTATCTTGGTAATAAGCTGCTGAATGCATATTTTTAGTTGTGAATCACAACAAGCTTATACACAGAGTTGCCATTACCTCACAGCACCATAATATGATATCTCTGCAAATGCAGCTGAAAACTGCTTTGGCCCATTTTGACATCTTATCCCCCTACACGCTCATGTCTAATTTGCCATTCACTTTCACCTCTAGCTCTGCTGCTTTCCATGTTCCCATCTCCTATTGACTATCTAATCTTCAGCTTAATTTTCTCCATATGCAGTTTCCCAAAGTTAATCTCATTTTATTTCCTGTCCAGGTTTCTAACCTCCTTCAGCTCTTTTGTATTGCTTTTCTGTCTCTTAGCTGTTCAGAACACCTCCTACTACACCATCAGCTACAAATTAAATTAATATGTTCATTATACCCCGCTTCCAGGTCATTAAGGAAAATGTTACGTGAAACTACACTTAAAACCATTCCCTGTGGTAGCTCACTATGTGTCTCCCTGAAATTCAAAACATTGTTCTGTAGCATTAACTTTTTACATATAGTCCTTCAGCTGGCTTTTAGTTCACATAGCAAGGTATTCAGTCAGCTTGAACTTCCATCGTGGCCAGCTCACAATAGACCATGCTCTGCCAAATCCCCAGGAGGACATTACAGGCAGGACTGGACAATTCAGCCCAAATATTCAGCCCCAGCTTACAAGCATCACCTCAAAGTGTTACAGCATTTGGTCTGCATTCACAAAGGTGTCAGCCATGAAACCAGGAGATGGTAATGTCTTTTTATAAACACACTGGTGAGTGTGTTGCAGCTAGCGTGTGGTCCTCAAATCTGAGTACGACGATCCCAGGAAAATGTAGATGAATGGGAAGGAATTAAATATAGAACAGTATAAAGGGATAAATAACGAACAATATGAAGGGACTGATTATTATGAGGGAAAGCCTGAAAGCTTCATAGGAACAGCTAGGCTGTGGGAAAGCTAACCATGAGGATACACGCTTGTCTGTGAGGGCTTCAGTAAGTACCTGAAGGATGTGAACACCAGAGAGGAGGAGGAGAATTACACAGGATGATCAGAGGCACTATGACTAGGAGGAATGGGATGGAATGAAGACAGAGAAAATGCAGGTTGACTATTGAGATCATGATGCATGTTAGACGATGGAGCAGTCTCTGAACAAAAGGGGTCGAAGTCAGCAGAGGCATTTAAACCTAGATTAGACAAAGTAACTACTAAAAAGCACAGTTGGACTCAGTCCCACATTTGCAGGAGTAGAGTCTGGATCCCTAAATATCCCCTTCCACCTTTAAAGTCTACGATTATACAAAATCAATTCAGGTTTGCTGCTGAGTGGTCTGAGATATATGAATATGAAATTGTGGCTATAAAACCTAAGGGAACACATGAAAAGAAGCCACCATGCAGAGCAGAGGAATAATGAAATCTTCTGCATTATCCTGATGTCTTCCCTTCCTGCTGATGCATAAAGCCTATTATATCAGAACAGAAGACAGTATAGTAGCAAGAGATGATTCCTGTCTCTGCACCCTCCCCACACTGCCTAGATGTTAAGTATAAAGCAGACCATCAGCTTGTACCGGGGGCCACCAGCTCTTCCCTTTTGCTCAGCCTGCCCTAAGTTCCCCATGTTTTGCAGGGGTGGATGATGGCGCTGACATTCCTCGGGAGCTGGTGGTGGGGATCTATGAGAGGATCCAACAGAAAGAGCTCAAATCCAATGAGGACCATGTGACCTATGTCACCAAGGTGGAGAAATCCATAGTGGGGATGAAAACTGTAAGTTCTTGCCCTCTGCTGGGAGCTGCTCCCCCCTGCTTCCCTCACTCCTGCAATCTCCTTTGTTTCTCCTCCCTTCACTCCTCTTTTTGTTGCCTCCTTATGCCCTCCCTTCTTCACTCAGCCTTCTCCTGAAATCTCTTCTTTCTTTTCCCTCACTCCTGTCTGTCCTGCTGCCTTCGTTCCCTCTCTCCTTCATTCTTAATTGGTTTGGGTCTCCTTGGCCAGAATTTGGCTTAGCTTGGTACACTAATTGCCTGGCCAAGAATCTCATCACTGGCCCTGCCTGCTGATGCTGAGATAGCTCCACAGGGCTTCAGAGTCTCCTTCAGGTCTTGTGAGGACATCAGAAGCTCAGGTCTGACTGAGAGCAGTCTAGCTCAACTCTCTAATGAGTTCCCTGAGGACTGCAGGGTTAACAGAGCCCCAAATCCAGAGGTGATTTCCTTCAAAGTCACCAGTGAATAATGCAAAAACACACCTTTTGGCTCAAGCTGTGCAAAATAATTTGCTGAAGGAAGGGCCAGAAAGTTATAAACACAAGGACAAGCAGTTGTACACATTCGACATAAACCAGACACATGGAGATCTGATTCAGCAGGAGCAATAGGGCTTACCTCCTGCCCTGCTGCCGAGACACCTCAGAGCCAACGGCCATAAGCCAGTTCTTTTTGGGTCAACTAGAAAAGGTGATGATGATGAGAGGACATGGGTGAGCAAAGGTGGTCTGTGTTGCTGGCATGTTGTTGTGAATGGCTAGTGGTGAAATACAGGATCGTTCAGGTTGAGTTGGTGGGCAGCAGTGGGGATACTGCCCACTTCACTTCTCCCATGGGCCTTACAGGTTCTGTCTGTGCCACACCGCCGGCTGGTTTGCTGCAGCCGCCTCTACGAGGTGACCGATGTGAACAAAGTGCAGAAGCAAGCAGCTCACCAGAGGGAAGTGTTCCTCTTCAACGACCTGCTAGTGGTGAGTGTGCTTTGGGAGCAGGGCACAAATAGGCACAGAGAAAGAGAAAGCTTTGCTTTTTAGAGGAGCTGTTTCACCCATAGGTGCACATGGCCAAAAAGGGTAGAACAGGAAGGGACAATGGCTGGTGGTAAAATCAGGCAATGGAATTCTCCCTCCCATCCGAAGGACAGATCATAATATCCCTCTCTTAATAACAGGCCACAGCATCTCCCTCTCCCAGGCTAGGAACAGGCCACGGTATCTGCAGCTGTCTATCAGGCTATTGCACTGAAGGGATTCTCTGTTATCCTTTTACACCCAGACTGTTACCCCTCCCTAACAGCTGCGTGCCCTCTGACAGCCTTTAACAATCCAAGGACTATCATTACCCTCCACAATAACCCCAGCCCTGTTGCCTCCTAGTGAATCTTCTTTCTTCATCTGTCAGTGCCACAATAGGCACAGCTCCCTCTGCTAGCTAAATCCTTCCTGACAGGCATTGTTACACGCATCTAAATCCACTGCAGTGAGGTTTGGGGTAGATTATTTGTTACTCGTGGATAGCCAAAGATGTCTGTGGCCCTTTGAAGAAGGGGCTCCTGTCCTAGTCTAATTGAGATAGGCCACAGGCAAACAATGAATAATTGGGGTAAGCCTGAGAGCAGAGGGCATGGGAGGAAAGCCTGGCCTAAGGGAGAGCAGTGAGATTTGAGGAGTAATTTCAAGGCAGATTGAGAAGATAGTTGTTCTTATGATCAGGCCAGACACTATGCCTGTCCCTTGGATAGGTATATAAAGGCAAGAAGACACAAGGAGCCTTTCCCCCATTTCACCCTATGCAGGAGTTTGATTATAAAAACTGCTCCCTGCTACTGGCACCATCTCAAAGCCAAGAGGGAAGCAATGAGACTAAGAGCAACTGTACAGGGGAGGACATATTCCCCAGGAGCAGGGCAGCCTACATACTTCCCTGTACCTTGGTAAGCACCAGGAGGCATTTACAGCTGGCTTCTCCTACCTTTAAATGTCACTGCCTGTCCATAGGGGGAGAACAACCCAGGGTACATTCACAAACTGGCCAGGGGGGCTGCTAATGAGACAAAGCCCTGAGGAGACAGGGCTGTGTGGGATCCAGGGCTGCACATTTAGAAATCCTGAAGGACTCAGCAGTAGCGATGGTGAGCAAAGTGGCCTGACACAAGCAGCACTTGACAAATGCCCCCCCGTTATCATCAGTTATCCTGATGTTGTGTTCACAACTCACTAAGCAGCTCTCCTAGTGTGACCTCCACAGTCTGCACTGTTGCTGCCTCCCCCTCTCCTAGTTCCCTTAACTGCTGATGCCTCTCTCTCTCTCTCTCTCTGATAGATCCTTAAGCTTTGTCCCAAGAAGAAAAGCTCCTCGACCTACACATTTTGCAAGTCAGTTGGCCTGCTGGGGATGCAGTTTCACCTCTTTGAGAATGAGTGTAAGTCTACCATGGATGGGCAACCTCAGGGGGATTTGCAGGTGAAGCATCATCCCACCCAACCCATGAACCTGAAAGGGGGCATTTGAACCAGCTGCTGTCAGATGGGTGAATGGATTATGGTCATTAGGGCTATGCGAAGCTTTGGGTGGTGATTCAATTTGGAGGAGATTTGGCCCAATTCAGTGGCCGGATCTCTGAATCCAACTAGAATCAGGACCAATTTAAAGGTCCGACTCGATTTAAAGCTCTCTGAATCTTTGGAAAAGATTTGGAGAGCTTTGATGAATCGGGCAATCCCCAGTGGCTGCAGCAGGGAGCTGCAGCCAACTCCCAGCTGTAAAGTATTAGGGGTGGGGAAGGTGGGGCTGGGGGGGGACTATGGGAAGACCCCTGGCAGCCCCCTGCCCCCCACCCACCCCCCAGCCACCCACCCCAGCTCGGTATTTTAAAAAGAAGCTCTGGTGCTCACTGGGTGCTGCCAGGCAGTGGGAGGGTGCTCCTTGCTCCCCCCCCACTACCCCATGCTGCATGGGGGGCTCTGCACAAAAAAAAGCCCTGGGATTCACTGCTCCTAGTGCAGTCTCAGGGCTTTGGGGGGCTCGTGCACAGCCCCTCACATGGCGCAGGGCAGCGGGGAGCAGCAGGGATCGCCCCCACCAGCAGGAGCAGTGAGTCTGAGAGTTTTTTTGGTTTCTTTTTTTTTTTTTAAAGGGCTGGAACTGGCCTGGGCAGGGGACGGGGGGGGGCCTGGGAGAGCAAGGGAGGGGTGGGGGGCTCGTGCAGAGCGCCCCCATGCAAAGAGGGGCAGCAGGAATTTCCCCCCACCCAGCAACACCTGCTGAGTTGGGGCTTTTTTTTAAAACAAGTGCTGGCAGCTGGGACAGCCATTGCCGGGCTGGCAGAGGGGCTGGGGATGGGCCTGGCCTGGCTGAATCAGATTCGGCTGAATCAAATTGGGACAGTGATTCAAATCACTGAACTGAATCACCATCCCCTGAATCTGCCAAATCCGAAGCAAATACTAGCCACTTCACATAAGCCTAATGGTCATGTGGGAGCAGTGGGTTTGGGAGAAGTTGCTTCCACAATCCCTCCCTTCCTATGTATCATCATAATGTTGCCTACTTGCCCTCCCTGCATAGAAAGGGATGGCTTACTTTGGTGGTATGGCCAAGGACCCCATGGCTACTGCCTAGGTCAAAGGACCCAGCACAGACAGACTTCACTCCCTTACTGCTGAGCTTGTTCCCTCCCTGACAGATACTGCCCTCCTACCCCCACAACAACTCTGCCTTTCATGTCACTGTTACACAGGAGTTGGCCCTCTTCCTACACCATCACTAGCTCCAAGAGACAGATTAGAGCCCTTGGAACTGCACCCAAAAATGTGGCTATAAGCCAGGCCTAGTCAGCTTGACCTTGATGGTCTGGGAAGGGAGCCATAATCTGTCATTCCTGAAGCCAGGAGAGGAATGCCAGCGACACTCAGGGTAATGGATGGCACAGGGCTCTGGGAGGGAGGTGAAGAAGAAGGGGATGACAGTGCTTGTCCAAGCTCCTAATGCTCCTTGTTGGCATTTGTGCATGAACTCACGTACTGTGTTTTGGAGAAGGGAGATGGTAATGACACTCCCCCCTTGGAGAAAGCTTTCCATCACCACAGCACTCTGCAGGCAGACTAATTCATTCCTGCTCCACCCTGATTGATTTACATTTTACAGAAGGGGCAGATGAATCTGGAGGATTTAAGTGCCTAGGTCGGAGAGGAGATTCAGTCAGAGCTGGGCTTAGACCTCAGAAACATCATCAGTGTAATTAATATCTGTTTCAGACATGTCTAAGGACCCACCAGAACTAGGGCCCCAGTGTAGAAGGTCCATACAAACAGAGGGTCAAGTACAGTCCCTGCCTCAAAGAACTCACAGTCTGACTAGAGATATGTAATGCACAAGCAAAGTGAATGATGTGATGGCAGCAGACATCTTTGGTGGGTTTAGTTCAGAGGGGATAGCTAAGGAGGAGGGGAAAGGGAGCTGAGGAGTGAAGCTGAAGTGAAGACGCTGAGGGAAGGGGAAGAGGAGGGCTGGAGCAACCAGCCAACAGGGCAGATACAGCCCAACCCAAACCAAGAAAGTTCTTTCCAAGTCCCTGCACTGGCTACTCCTGCTGGCTGGAGCCTGCAGTTGGCTCCTCTTTGAACCTACCTTAGGTCTCAGAACACCAGACCTCATCCCTCTGTTACCTTTTCAGCCTCTTTGCATCTGTCCTCTGTTGCATTCGCCATCATGCCTCTGGTTGAGTGGGAATGAAATGAGTGTATATAGGTACATACCCTCTAGATCTCCTTCCTGCAGTTCTCCATGGGCAGCAGAGCCACATCCCAGCCCACGTGGTGCTGGAGAGAGTCTGTGACTCCTAGATATCCCTGTTTTCTTCCTTGCCTGGAGACTTAGGGTGAAAGGCTGGCTCCATTAAATTAATAGGAGCTTTGCCATTGACTTCAGTGGGACTAGGCTTCCATTGCCGTGCACCCCCAGGGTGTACTTCTCTCTGTCCCAGCCCCCTGATGTCCTACTGGATGAGAAAAGGATTTATTGTCCCTCTATGTACTCTTCACCCCTACTGAGGTGGGCTGCAGTCACCTCTGAGCACTAAAGGTTCCCAAAGCACCTGAACATGTCAGAAGTACATGGTTTGTGCTTTCAGTCTGAGAGTTGCCAATGGATGCTATACTCTCATTGGTGGAGTCACAGCAGAGGTGCATTGGTGCTCAGAATGCCTTAGCTCTGCATTGTAGAGTAGTACTAAGCTTGTATCACCTGGTGCAGAGCTCCTTTCTGCTGTGCTGTACTGTGCTGTAGCAGAAGGGATGCCGCCACGTGGCAGCGGTGGCAAATCCCAGTTACTGACGGCAGCTTGCTGCCATGTGAGTGGCTGCATGTTGTGTTATGGTGCTGAAGGTCAGACTTTCTATGCTGTGCACAAGCAGGGCTGATGCAGTTGGGCTGCAATTCTGTGGTGGTCCCAGATGCAGTACTATAACATGCTGTGACAATGCACTGCATCCTGTGCTCTGGGCTAGAGGTTCTGGGCTGGTAGAAATGCAGCCACATCTCATGCTAGGGTTTGTGCTGTTAGGTCTGCATTTGTCATTTGGTCAATGTGTTTGTATGTCCTGTTCTCAGATTACCCACATGGCATCACTCTGGTGACTCCAGTTTCAGGCTCCGAGAAGAAACAGGTACTACACTTCTGTGCTCTGGGTGCAGAAGAAATGCAGAAATTTGTCGAAGATCTAAAAGAGTCAATAGCAGAGGTGATGGAACTAGAGCAGATACGAATTGAATGTAAGGCTTCCAACGTGATTCAAACTCCATGCAACCCTACTATATGTATGTACATGTGTCTGGGAGGCTGGGAGGAAGGTATCTGAAAGTGAGGGGGTGTATGTTTAACTGTGTGCTTGTCCCTGTCTATGATCATATGCAGATATGACCTGTGTGTGCCCAAAAAGCTTCTGTGTGTGTGAACTTGCATTTGTGTGAATCTTCACAATGGGGCAGCTCACCCCACAAGAGATGAAGGGGCCTGGTGGATAGGGCACTTCCTCTTGTGGAAGTCAGGACTAGCCTCCTGTATGATTCTGGGCAAGTCCCTTTCTACTGAGTGAAATTCTATGAAGTTCTCAATCTTGTTAGACTCAAGTCTCACCTTGGAAAATGCCAGCTCTAGCTTTCACTTGTTTTTTGACTGTAGAAAGCAATCGAGAAATTCTTTTCTTCCAAAGAACTCAGAGAATTTATCTCATGAATCACATGTAGGTGTTTGCACACCTAACAGTGCTAATATTATATGGCAGCCCCAGCACCCTTAAAAAGATCTCACAGCACTCACACCCTGGTTATTCATTGCTGGACTAGATCAGCAGGGTATCTGCTGCCTTTATATCTACAGGCAGCCCTCCTTTGAGTGAAAGCCCTCCCAGCACTCATGGAGTCAGGTGGCACTCAGGATAAACTGCAGGTGTCAAACTCTAGGCCAGAACTGGCATCTTAAGTGTTTACACATACACAATACGTGCTCTCTCTAGCCTCTCCTCCCCTTCTGTCTCCATTTGCCTCCCACTGACTCTTTTTTTTTTCCAGTCTGTCTCTTACACATTTCTACATCTAGTCTCCTTGCTGCCTTTCCTTTCAGTTTCTTTTAGTGGCTTTATAGAGCACAAGGCAGTGCCATGTTTAAGCAGGCTGCTGCTGAACCAAGGCATGTCCCATCAACCTTGTGCATGTTACCTCCCTAAGTAGCTGCAGCACAGAAGTTGTGTGCAAGTTCTGCCCCTTCTGGTTCAGGAGTTAGTACTTGTGGTGCCAGCTTAGTGCATCTCAGCAGAGCTCTGCCTAGCACCACATAGGCATGCCTTTGGTATTCTCCCCCACTCATCCCTCTGCTTCTCTCTTATAACTCACCTCTACCCTTCTGTCTCCCAGGGGAGCTGGAGAAGCAGCAAGGAGCAAAGACTTTTACGTTAAAGACCAATGGGGCTCAGATGGAACCACAGTCCAAGCAAGGATCTCCAGCAGGTGAGAGGTTATTTTCTACAGTGGCCAGACCTGTAGCCATTACTTGTATCCTCACACAAGTGTTTCCACATGCGGGAGACACTGTGGAAATACGTGGTCACCACCATGGGTATACTCCGCACACCACCACTCGTGGTGACCACCCAAGCCCTCAGTCAGTAGTGAAAATGAACTAGGTTCATCTCTTCCACAGATACTCTAAAAGAGTCTTGGGAAGCCCTCTTTCATGGTCTACCCAAATAAAAATAAGCCCAGAGAACATGCTGATGGGGAAAGGTGCCAGGTTACAAGCCCTGAAAAACACACTCAATCCCTCCCTGGAACAGATCAGCACAAGGGCAACTGTACAGTCAGCTCTGTTTCCCCTACCTCTGCCAACATGCTGCAACCCTAACAATTCACCATGATATAATGCAGGCTTTACACCCACAAAGGCCTACAACTCTTGGACAATTAAGAGCAGATGCAATGGGGATTTGGGTCATAGATGACAAGAAACTGAGCTAGGATCACAAGCCTATTTCACCACGAAGTAGCCATCAGCTGACGATAACAACAAATTGCTGTCAGCTTGGGCTGGACTGGGACCACCACTCCAGAGGCTGCATAGCAAGCAGCTTACCAGCCCCACTGAGCAATCCAGGTGTCAGGCTATGACATGAGACCTGTCAGACAGGCCTTTGTTACTGAGAGATCTGTTCTATTCCAAAGGCAAGAAGGATTTGGGGGAGAAGGTCTCGGACAGCACAATGGAGGTAAGTAGAGTGCAGAACAGCTGAGGTAAGTAATTCTCTCTCACTTCAGCTCTTCTCACATTCTCTGTTGTTTCTTTTCTCAGGTTTTAATCAATGCCTCCCCAGCCAGACTGACACTTTTACCAATTTCCAGAGATACAATTAAAAGTTACTGCTAGGACGGGTAATACAACTTTCACATCCAAACTAAACTTCAAAGCATTTTCAATCCGTTTTTATAACTGTAACATCCCTCATGGACTGAGCTCCCAACTGCCGTGGACTAACCCACCCTACTGCTTAAAGGGAGAGAAAAAACACAACTAAAGACTTCCCTGACAGGCCACTGACATTGCTAACTCCATGCAGCATCACATGCAACCTTCCCGGCACCCAGCTTCCCTGCACAAGCTCTTCAGTCACCCTAGACATCATCCTCTTTAATGAGGACAAGGACACACTCAGTAGCACCCCAGTACACAGGAAAGCATTCCTTCAAAACTTGCCTTCCTGTGCAGGGAGCTCTGCTGTCCTCTTTATACTTATTTCTGCAGGGATTGCTGTCTCCTAGCAGACAGCCCTCTTGCCTTAGTGGTGCACAACTTCCCCCATAGCTCTGTCACCTAGAAAATCTTGTTTCCCCTGAAGATCTCCATTGCTCTAAATTAACCCTTTCCTAGGGCAGTTCTTTCCTCTCTTGATGTAGTGCTTCCCTTGTATATATTGATTCCCAAGTTGCAGGCAAGGGAAGCTGCATTTCCCCACAGACAGGATCATTGCCTGCGGGACAGTCCCTAAATCAGCCACTGGGGATGGTGTTTCCCTTCGCAGACTTGCCTCCATGAACTCTGGAGCCCCTAGCACATCATACCCCAGTCGATATTCTTTGCTAGGAGATCCCACTGCCTCAGAGACCCATTCCTGTGGAAAGCTCAATTATTTCAGTTCTTATTCCTGCTGAGCACACTCTTCCTTGCAGACACCAGCTGCCACTGTCTGATTCCATCGCCCAGACAGACTGACAGTCCAGTGGGGCACCACCGTTGGCCCACACACCCCTGCTCTCATAGAAGGAAGCTATCAACCTGCAGGCATATTTCCCCCTTCAAAGCAATAGGGGGAAATGGTCCCTGGCAGAAACCAAATTTTTAAGGCAGCTCCACCTTTCTACCAACCCTCAGTCTGCCTTGCACAGCTCTGCCACCTCGCCACTAACCATTGCCAGGGGGACTGTGACATCACCCAGTCTTGCCCAGGGGGCACACCATTTCCCTGCCACCAGTCAGTCAGTCAGTCCATTGTCCTCCAGCTTTCCATTGCTGGGAGGTGCTTGAAACCATGGAGCCATGAGAAGCTCCACAGTATGACACCCCCTCATTTTCACACTGGAACCAGCAGGTACCCACAGGCGTGTGACTCTCTTCAGGTCTCTGCCTGTGGAAATGCCAAAAGCCCTCTCTGCCTTTTCCCTTCCCCTTCTGATCACCCTGTAATATTCCTCAGCAGAAGAGCATTTCCATTCTCTGAGATGATCTAGTCTGCTGCCATTTCATCATGAATTTCTTTTATCATGGTACAAGCTAGCTGGGTAATTTTTGTTTTTAATCATTTCCTTTCACTTACAAACCATCAAATGAATGAGAGTGAGCTGCTGTTTGCTAGAGTTTGTCAGATTGCTGCTTTTCCCTTTGCAAACAGATTAGCCAGCCAGGCGGTGCACCTTTCTGCTTAGAAGGGGAGCTGGGATAGGCTTGAGTCTCTCTCGGGCTCAGCCAATATTATTTTACAGATCTGTACAACCTCGATTATCTGAAACCCTGCGATCCAATTCCTTCCCACACTGCCTATAACAAGAGCATGACCTCCCAGGTCTGTTCATTACAACGAGAATCCTTGGAAGCCTCTACCATCACAATTTAGTCGTGCTTCCTATGATGTTTGGATAATCAAAGTTGCACTGTGTTTGGAAAAGCTGACTGGGCCTTTAATGTGAGGGAGAGAATGGGGTCTCTGACTTCCAGATGGGGAGGCTGAATGGGTACAGTTGCTGGGAGGGTGAAGGGGGCTGTAGCTGGGGATCGTGCTCTTGGGTGGGTTATGGCTGATGAAGAGGTTGTGGGGGCTCAGGGCAGCCAGTAGTAGCAGATGGGAAAAAGTCTTGTAACATTTAATGCTTCTTTGACTGTTTCTAAACTAGGTGTCAATTCACAACAGGCTTCAAACGTACCAGCACAACTCCGCCCTGGGGCCCGAGAGTGGAATGCCGCCCAGCACGCATCCTAACATGCCACGGGAGAGGCTGGAGACAGCATTGGTGCCCTCATACCCTGCCACAGCGGGGACACTTGTACAGTGCCAGCAGATTGTCAAAGTCATTGTCTTGGACAAGCCGTGCCTCGCTCGTATGGAGCCGGCCCTCAACCAGACTCTGACCCGCTACGTCACCTCTGATTCCTGTAGCTCCACCCCTTTGCGCAGCACAGGCAGCGGGCTCCAAGGGACCCCAGTGAAAATCATCCATCAGCCCCCACTACCGCCTCCGCCACCACCCTACAACCACCCGCACCAGTACTGCCCCCCCAGCTCCCTGCTTCAGAGGCGTAGGTACTCCAGTGGCTCACGCAGCCTAGTGTAGCCACACCACCAGCACCAAACAGCACAGACTTTCCCCAGGACCCTTTCTGTCTACAGAGGTCTAGTTTGTGATTTATTTTTTAGTAAAAGAAGAAAAAAAAAAAAAAACCCGAATGAACTGACCTAACTTCTCCCACTCTCCCCTGAGATGATTTTCATCCTGAGGAGCTATCTATAGAAACTGCCAACCCAGGAGCTTGCATTTCCATACAGGCCTCCTGCTCAGGCTCAACCCCCACCACCACTCCAAGGTCCAGGGTAGTTTGTCACTGCCCCACTCCTGACAAATTTGACTGTTCGTTGCTTTGTTTGCTTTCTGTTTTCAGTTTGCTCTTTCTGCCCCTCTCCCCCCACCCTCCAACCCTGCCTTTATCCTGACAGATTTTGCCACGCAAAATTTCACCAGTCTCTGATGGGAATGGACTCACCTTTCTTGGGCACTGATTTTTGGGTAGCTTGGGGGTGGGGAGAAGGAGTTGCCGCTGCCACTGTCGCCGCCGCTGCCGCCGCCGCTGCCTGCTGAGCTGGAGCTGAGAACTTGTGACACTCATCATGCTTTCTCCTCATCGCCCTTTGGTATCCCCTCCTCTCTCAGCAGCTTGTCCCGAGATAGAGAGCAGGAGAAGGAGACTTTCCTAAGCTGCAGTAGAACACAAAGATGGCCTCATTCCGAACACCAAAAACTGTTCCTGTTGTTATATTGGAGCATTGTACCAAGAGCTCTGCTCAGAACCAGCAGAACTCATCACATGTAAATACACCTGTCTGGTAGAGTACCTACAGAGCATGCTGAGTAAAGGAAACACCAAGCAGTGCTAGGAAAGCAGAGCAAAGAGATTAGACCAAGAAATCTTTCAAGGGGTGTCTCCTTTCCTCCAAGGGATGGAATTGAATGGCACTCTCCTCCACCAAAACACACACACAAACACACACTGGCCTGTTTTGGTACAAAGAAGGATGTTTCTGCATTTGGGGGACTCTCCTCTGCCTCCCCCACTCAGCAGATTTTGTGTTTCCTTCTCACCAGCTTTTGTATTCTCAAAGCAAAGCCAAATGTCCTGTTCACCTTGTGGGTTGGTGAAGCCCTTCACTTAGTCTTTTTCTTTTTGTGGAACAGAGAAGGGGCTTTTTGGATACCTCCACTGGAAGGCCTCTTGCACTCAAATGCTATGCATAGGTCTCTTACTTGGTTGATTTGTGATCCTCACTGAGCTCTTCCTGCAGGACACGTGACCCAGTCCTCGCTCTCCAGAACCCCAAGTTCGCCCTCTTTCCCTGCATAATAAAGCTTTCAAAAATGTGGGGGGAGAAGAAGCTCCAGAAGGAGGAGCTGACAACTTAGAGCCTCTGCCATCGACATGCAGAAAGATGGCATTAAAAGAAACTAAGGCTATATTTTTAGTGGGGAATACATCTCCACATGCAGTCAGGAGAAGAAGGTATTAATTAGTAAGGCTTTAGGCTCACTCACTCACTTTGTCTCCTTTCAAGGTTTAGGAAGATAAACTGCAGGATGTTAAAATAGAGCAGAACACGTTTTAGGCACTTTTTTATTTTAAAGGTGTATGTGAGAGAGAGAGAGATTGAAGATTTTCCTTTCCATGTCAGTCTGAGATGCAGAAGCCAGATGCCGATGACAGCAGTTTTAATTTCCATCACTGCGAGGTGGGGCTTTTGGTGGACAGGATGTTTAATATGTCGGGACAAGTGGAGCCCTGTCAGATGTAGGAGGGCTCTTCTATCAGTTGGGTCAGAGTGGTAATTTCCTGGGGCTCGGTCCACCGAGCATATTCATCTCCCAGTGGCTTCTCTGGGGCAACTCCTAGAAGTGAGAGCTGTGGTCTGTCAGACCTAGTGCGGCAGCTTGTCTGAGGGCTCTGTGCAACAAAGGACTTGTGCAGTTAAAGTGCCTGGAGCAGGGCAAGGTTGGTGGGGAGAAGAGATAACTCTGCTTGGCTGAAGTACCAAGGGCAGCACCTACATTCAGCAGAAAACCTGGTAACCAGCCCAAATTTAGACCCTCTTTCTTCCCTCTGGAAGCCCCTTTTATTTCCGAGTCTGCCCTGGGACACAAATAGGCAGATGTTGGGGTTGTTTTCTTGGCTTTGTGCTTCTGCGTGAAGCAGGACATAAAGCCTCTACTTTTAAACTTAATGCCTAATATGAATTATATGGAGCTATAAGCAACACTCCAGTAATGTCTGTGATGGGCCATTCCAGCGTAGGGGCATAGCAGGAAAGTGTGGACATGGGAGAGAGGATGCAGGATTAGAAAGTTCTCTCCCTTGAGAAACTGCCCCTTACCTCTCGTGGAACAGGCTTTAGGGGCGCTCTCCTGTCCAGTGTTGCGCTCCCATTGAAGACAACAGGATTTAAGAGTCTATGTGGCACCAACGTCCTGTGATGTGCCCTGACTTTTCTATCACCCCTTCTGTGAGCAGGATATGACATGCAGACTGGTTACCATGCCCTCTGGTTTTGTAGTGAACCCTTCCCCATTAGGTGAACCTACCTAGGCTCTCATTTGACCTGGGCCTTAGCCTTTTTGGGAAATCCTTCAGATGTAATTTGCCATTGTGCTGCTAGCTAGCAATTGCTGCAATTTTGTTTTTCCTCATGGCTGATATGAAGATAGCAGTGGCAATCTCCTTCCTTCTCAATACTTCCCCCTCCATCAGGAAGGAATGCCATGTTTTTCTAAAGTGCGTTAAGCCACTTAAGATTTGTGTGTGCGCGCGCGCATGTGTGTTTAAATAAATAAATTAGATTTTATTTGACATTTAACACAAAGGCACGACAAAGAACACCTTAAAGTATTTGATGAAATAATTTTTTAGATAAAATATTTATAGCAATGCCTATGAAGTTCCTGCAAGAGAGGTTTGCATTATGTATAACAGATCGGTGAAGCCATGAAGATAAAAGACACTTTCATGAGTTTTCCCCCTTAATAATGGATGAAGGACAGAAACAAGCTAACAATAATGCTAAGATTTACCCATACATGGGTGAAGGAATGTGATTGAAAGACAGAGCTCCATTTCCCTGACATGCTTGAGGTTACTTTGGGTCCTGGGATTTGGTCAGAGAACCAATCCTATATCATGCTATCACCTCTTGTTTTCCAGGTGGCTAGAAACAGCTTGTTTCTATAAGAGTTAACTGGAGAAATACCAAACCATTTTATACCAGGTTTTCCTTTGGTGGTAGAGGCTACTTTAAAATCCACTGTGTAGCTGAGGCCTGGGAAATGTGGCCAGGGGTCTTCTGCTGATGTCCTTTGGGTCTGTCTAGTGGAGTAACAAACACTTTTGAAGTGTGTATGTACACCGTCTGACCTGTTCTAACCTCTGCCCTGTTATAACCCACCCACTCGCAAACACACATACACACATAGACTCAGTACGGTGATAATTCTGAACATCACCTGCAGCAGATAAGAGCGTGAGACTCGACAACTGTGTTAGTGAAAGCCCTGACAAACAACAGGAAAATAATCTGCCACTTGCATTAGAAAGACAGGCCAAAGCAAATCATCAGCCATGAGCGATGGTCATTCTGGTAGAAGTATTCAGATTGTGGGATCAGGTGAAAGCCTGTTGCAAGGATTAGACAAATCAAACTAAACTGGTGACAGTTGTGGCTGCATTCAGCTCTTTCTGGATTAAAGGAGCAATCAAACAATCAACACTCCACAGGAACGGTCCAAAACACAATGAAGAAAATCCTTGACTACTGTAAGTTAGAGTAGCTCCACTGAACTATAAGGAATTATGCCAATTCACACCAGCCCAGAAGCAGACTCTGCGCATTTGATTCTTCTCTCCCTCAAACCTCTGTAAATCAAAAATAATTCTTGCAAATGTCATGAGTTAACCCAATAGAAAACTGGTGTACAAGAAAGCAGAATCAGGCTCCTCCCCTACAAGCGGGTGACTCTGGTGTTTGGCCCATTACTGCACAATACTGCAGGATTTTTAATAAGCATGCTTATGAATCACCAAAAGAATTCCAACAATTCCTTGTTACCCACAATGTAGATGTGTGGTTGCTCTTCAAGTGGAATCTCCTTAGGATTCCACATCCTCTGATAGAAAAACACTACCCCATTTTGCAATGTCTTAGGGACTCCTGGCCTATTATACTCTAATATTTTTTAGAAGGTTCAACCTAGAAGTTTGTAGTGCTTCTAAAACAGGATCCAGGCCCATATAGTGGGAGTTGCTCTACTGCTTGGGATAATCTCTGCTTTGAAAATGGGAATTCAAGTTGGATTTCTCTGCTGAGTTAGCTTGTGCTATTCCCTTTAGGCTATCCCAACCCGCCCCCCAGCCCACTCTACCCCTGGCCCAGGCCCTTCCCGCACACTTTGCTAGGGGAGGGGCCCGAGGCTTCTGAAGCATCTCTTGAGATACATTTGTAATTCTTGACAGGCTGTAGCCCATTTTTCCTGACTGCTTTTCAACGACCATGCCTAGGACAACAACTTTGAAGCTACCCTGTTCTCACTCCTTTGCCACTTATTCACATCCCATCTGAATGTTTCTTTTTTAAGAACAATCAAAATGTTACCTATGTGTAGGCTTTTGAGAGCACCTGTCTGTCTGTCTGTCTGTACCTGTTTCCTGCTGTAAATATCATTGAAGAAAGCTTCCTTTGAGAAAAGTGGTGTAGTCACACCTAGTAAAGAATCCAAATGGCTAATATTTTGTAACAAAAATAGATCAGAAGTATTTTATCTGTTCAATTAATAGAGTTTTAGAAATTATATTGAGATATGTCACTTGTGCACTAATGTCTTCTTTGCCTCAGCCTTGTTGCATCCCCATCTGCATATGTGGATGGGACAGGCCATGCATGAAGGGCCTGATCCCAAGTGTTTAACATCTTCAGCTCCTACTGATTTAAACAGTAGCCCTAGGTGGCCATTATCCCTCACTGATTTCAACAGGAGCTGATGGTACTCAGGCTCTTTTAGGGTCAGGGTTCTAAATGGAAACAAGCCAATTTGGTGCAAATTCACTCCTATACTGAGGCAGAGAGGGTAGGAGAGCAAGCCCTCTACAGGTGCTGCCCTTCTATTGTGCTGGAACATGGCAGCCAGCAGGGATTCAGCTACATGCGTCTGTGTCATTATGCACCTTTGGGGGAAGAAGCTGCACGTGCATGTGAATAGCATGCACATGTGTGTACTCTGCAGATACAAACACATATCCACATACCAATGCATTGTGCACAAGCAGGCAGCAAAAAGCTAATGCACACTGTAACATACATGTACATGTAATATACATACTACACATAAGCACCACATACAAAACCACTGTCCATGCAAGGACACCCTGCAAATGATGGATATGTGCATATACTAAACTTACAACATATTTATTTGTACAAGAAAACCCAGGACATATAATCATTTGGTGCCCAAACATTGCAGCCATACCATTTATACTTGGGCAGAGAGAGGTAGTTAGCTGTGTTAGTCTGAAGTCAGGGAGAAAGCTAGTCTACACGATACATTTATACTTGGTGGCATATTGCATTTCTTAAACAAGGCAGGTTTGGGCTTTGTTAATCTTTGGATGGGAGACATATGAAGGAGAACTGTACTTCCCACACAAACCTATACATGGGTGTTTTTATAGAAAAGCCTAGCAATCACCTTAATTAAACTGACCCGTGTAAAATTTTGCTCACCCATGGGAGATTCAACCCCATAACATTTGTAGGTGACCATGTACACAGAGGGTGAGATCACCTCCTTGGTGGATGGATAGTCCATCTTGTTCTTGTTGAAGAGGTTGTAACACATGGGATACTCTTTGCTGACCACAAAACATTCCCTAGACAGGGAGGCCTCTGAAGAAGAGCTTGTCAGGATGAAATTCCCCTTTTAGTATGAAACAAGGACAAGGAACTTACTGGCACTCTGAGGCTCACATTCATGTTCATGCCAGATATATGCTAGCTGCAGATCATGACACAAGTCAGCCTGCCCCAAACAAATTCATTTTCTATGACGTTCTAAAGCAGGATCTAACCTGAAGATGTTTCTGTCTGATGGTTAGATCATGCACCTGGCTGTAAAGGTGAAAGCAATAAAAACAGGTTACTAATAGGTGATAAATGTATACCCTGTTTCCACCCTGCTTTCACTCTTGTAGGTTCATTAATATTACCATTAGCAATGAGGGCAGTGACCAAAAGCTGGCCTCATTTGAAGGGTGATATGCTGAAATGGAGCAAAAGGCATTCTCTGTCCAAGGAGCTTACAAACTAACAAGTGCACTCCACTTTTATGCAGCGCACATATTATATACCATACAGTTAAGGCTGACCAAAAATATAGTACAGCAATTTTGAAATATTTTCATTTATTTGGAGACTTTGAATGCAGGCTTAAAGTGAAGCTTGTGCCTAAGTGCTTGGCTGAAATAGGGTCAGTGCCCTGAGCAAACAAGATGTGGAGATGTTGTCCCTTCATTCCCCAGCTGCTCAAGTGCCCTGCTCTGTTCATGCTGTATGTAAGGTGAAACACTCATCCCAAGACCACAGCAAAAGATTGGCCCTACAGGAAAGGTTAAAGTCCAAGTCCCAAATAGTGAAGGGTCTCTGTGGAACAAAATACACTATGTCTCATTCAATGGACTTCAAACAGACCCTGACAAGGGCCTTGCTGGAAAACAAATGCCCCTGAAGTTGCAGGAGCTGTCATCCTGGGTGGTCCTGTGGGCCTGATTCTCCTCCGATTGAACCTTAGGGTAAATCTACAACTACTCTGCTGAAATCATCAGAACTACATGGCTACAAGTGAGAATGGGATTGGGCTCTGTGCTTCCTTGGAGGTTCAAGCATCGCACCCTCTCAAACCACCAGGGGATAATGCCTCTAACTCTGAAGACATAGTTCCAGTCCACGCCCTGAGCCTAAAAAGAATACCTTACTAATGCAAGTATGTCTGAGCTATGTGGGCAAGTCCACCAACTTCGTAGGGCTGAAGATAATGGGAAACTGTGGTCTGCAGATATGGGGCATGTGTTTGCAGGAGAGGCTTTGAGTTTAATTACTTATGTGATTCTGAAATAACTCCCCTGGAGAAACCAGTGTAACTCAGATCAGATTCTAGCCTAAAGTTTCTGCTGTTTTTTGAAATCCATACATTCACACACTTAGAGGGACCTGCTCCCAATATGCAGTGTAAAAATATTTTCTATCAAGGAGTCTAGTGACAAAACACATGCTCAAGTTACCAAAAACTCACAAATGAGCCTAGCAACAGGATAGATGGATCCTACTGCTTTTTTTTTTTTTTTTTTTTTTTTAAACGCAGGCCCTACTGGTATCACTGCTTGTGGAGGCAGAGGGGACCTTATTTGAACTTCTATGCTTTTCTTTTCCCTTAGCTGTTTACCTTTTTATTTTTCATTCAGCATGCAGGCTTCAGGTGTACACTGTTACTCCCATTATTATTCCAGTCAATGAGAGTCTTTCCAGGCAGTAGTGAGGATGACTTTCACATAGCTCATTGCAAGCACTGGAGCTAAAATCCCACGTGTGATATTAGTTCATGATATAATTGTACCATTTCTTAGAGTCAAGAATACAATGAATGTATGACGAAGTTGCCATGGGGCCGCTGTGATGTCCCCTTGTAGGACCAACATGGCTACAACAGCACTCTAACTTTATTTCCTCCATACATTTCAACTCGTCATCACAAATCTTCAAGTGAAAAAGCTTTGGTGTGAGTAGCCAAAGACATTCTGCTAGAACAAGATCCCCACCCAAGGGCCAGCAACAAGAAAAATTCTCCTCATGGTGGTAATTCTCAGTGCCCAAAGGGTTTTGCACCCACACACCTCTGCACTCATGATACAGATGTCACCACAGGCAGTTTGTCTGTCTGTGCTAATTTAATATAATTTCATCTATTATTCAGTGAATAATAGAATAGCTCACCTGTCATACTTTGCGAAAAAATGTAACAGGTGTTAAAATATTTCATTCCCCAGATTTCCAGTCCTTTTCCATCTCAGCAGCTCCTTTAGATAAGCTGCTTCCGTCTGGAGGGACTATGAATGAAGAATGACAGGCATTGTGTAGATAGTAGCTGCTGACAGCTGGTGATAAAATTACATTAATTTGCATTAAAAGCGGCTTGATGGTGCAGGAGCTTCCAGCTCCTCCCAAAAACATAAACACCAATTAATTAATTATCCATCCCCTCCAGCGCTATTTCAGTTAATTTTGCAATCCTCCTCCTCACTTCTGTGCCCCCCCAGCACTTCTTTGTTTCTCCTACAGCTCTGGGGCTCTTTTTCATTCAATGCAGCTCCAGCAGGGACTTCAAGGCTCGGAACTTCAGGAGGAGAGAGAAAATGGTCCAGAGATTAGGAAGATCAGGTTTTGATTCCCTACTCTACCACAGACTCCCCATGGGACTTTAAGCAATTTACTTAGTGTCTCTAAATAGAGAGGGTAGAACTTTCCTTTCACATGGGACAGTTAGGATGATAAATATGTTTAAGACTCAGAGGCTGTCAGGCACTATGGACCCTATAAATACTGTACAGATGGAAAGGAGAATCAGAAAGGAGTCAACATGTCCTTCCTAGGAGGACAGGAGAGAGTGAACCTGCCTTGAATTGCTAGGTTCTTTCTGCTCTACCCTGTCCCTCTTCCGTAAGTTGTACTTACTCATCTTAGGACCCCTGCTCAAACACACATTGTTCACAAGGTGGATCCAGAATTTTTCAAAATGGGGGTGAAGAAACAGCAACCCACACCTCAGGGCTGGCTGCATCCCTTATTGCCAACCTCCTCTGCCCCCACCAGTGAGAGCCGACTGCACCATGGGAGCCTCTGGGGCCTTTTTAAAAGCAGGTTAAAATACCCCCTCCCTTCCCCTTCCTACTAAGAGACAGCCACCTCCCCTTCTCTTCCCACCCCCAGTCCCCTGCCTGCCACTGCTGCTTTCTCCACTGTTTGGGGGCAAGACGCTCCAGAGCCAGCTTGGCTGAGCAGAGACTGGGCTCAGCTGGCGAAAGGATAGCAGCAAAAGGGCAGCTGAAGAGTAGTTCCCCCTACTCTGTCTGGTCACAGTGCCAGGAAGGGGAACCTCTTGTCCATCCCCATGATGCCATTGTCCAGGTATTCAAATGAGCCCTACTCCCAAACTCTGGTGCTTCCCTGCCCCCATGACAGCAAGGGAAAGGCAGGGGGTTGGGCAGGGAAGGCAGGATGTGGGGTGCCTTTGAGCAGAAGGGGAAGGAAGAGAAGATTTTAACCTGCTTTAGGGACTTAAAAATCCCAAGAGGCTCTCATGGTGCAGTCCTACCAAAAAGAGGCTGCAGTTGCTCCCAAGAAGAGAGGAAGTTCTGCTTGCCTGCCCCCTCTGAGGAGCTACAGAAGCAAGGAAGGGCAGCCAATTGGAAGGGGATTCTCCCATAGCCTGATTCTCTCTCCCGCAGATCCATGGGAGGGTTTTAATGTACCCTGCAGTCTACACATGGATGAATGGAAATGATCCATGCAGGCTGGTCTCGGCTAGGACAAAAAACTGCTTAGGTGCTGCAGTGCCTTGGAAGGTTAAAGAAGGAAGGAAGGAAGGGCTAACATTGATGAGAACAGAGCTCAGACAGTCAAACAGTTAGTGATAACACTATGCCTTGTATCCAGGTAGGATATGGATGTAGCCAGCCAGAAACAACTGACATTTTTGTATACAAGCATTAGGAACAAAATGGAGGAACTGGAGCCACTACTGCTGGACATGAATCTGGATATTACAGGCACAGTAGAATGGCAATCAAGACTGAAAAATGTGTGCTGTTCGAGAAATAAAAAAATGTTAAAGGTTTGGGGGTAGCATTGTACTTTAATGATATGATAGACTATGACAAAATAAGAAAGATAACATGGATTAAAAAAAATGTTTGGAACAAACTCACTTCGGGGAGGGATGATAATAGAGGCTCTACTGTGCTACACAGCCCCAGAGTTAGATTGGGATATGGGCCAAGATATCTATGCTATTAGAGAGGCAAATACTACTGAAATGATAATGCTACTTTACACTTGGGTTTGGTGAGCAAGGAGGACATTGTGGAAGCTGGTCACAGAGAATAACTGGACTGTGTAATCATGAGCTAATTCAGTATAAATTGAAATGGAAAAATAAACAAAAGTAGCTCAAACACAGGTTCTAAATTTCAAAAGAACAAACCGATAAAATAAGGGAACTAGTTACTAAGTTCAGCTACACCAAGAATCACAGGGAGGCTCTTGAATGCGAAGAAGGTCTGGAAATTTCTTCAAGTAAAAGGTGCCCAAACCCCAAGAAGACTTTTGCAGGAAGGAGTTCCAGATCTAACTATATGAATAGCCAGCTCAGAAAGGCTATTAAGAAGAAGCAGAAAGCCCACAAGGAATGGAAAAAGGGCTGATCAGCAAAGAATGCTGTTTTGGAGATCAAAGCTTTGAGTTAAAGTGCAATTGTCCAAAGTCAAGATAGATTTAACCTTGCAAAGGATATTAAAGCAAATAGCAAAAGGTTCTTCAGCTATCCAAAGAAGAAGAAAGCAAAGAAGATGTGGGGATGCTGTTAGATTCAGTAGCAAGGATGTTAAATAAATCTCTGTAGTTGAGAATAATGCTATGTGACTGGAGAATAGCAAATGTAGCATGTACAATTAAAGAGAGGCAAAGAGTGATCTGAGCAACCAGATACCCATTAGCCTGACTTCAGTAATACACAAGACTTTAGAACCAATCTTGAATGAAAGGATAATTAAAGACATGGAGGTAAAGAGAAAACAGGTTCAATGCAACAGAATTTACCAAAAGTAAATCGTACCAACTAACCTAATACCTTTCGCTGATCTGATTAATAATTTTCTAGACAAAGGACATGATGTGGATCTCACCTATTTCAGTTGGATCTCATCATTTTCAGCTGGAATAAAGCATATGGTGCCATATGGGAAACTATGAATTATGTCAGAGCAGATGAGGATTAGTGGAGGAACTATAATATGAGAAAGGAGCTGGCTCAGGGCAAGATCACAACAGGTAATGTTGAAAGAGAAAATATCGGGCTGGAGGGAGGTTATTGGAGTGGAGTTCCTTAAGAATTAGTCCTGGCAGTGATCTTATTGAATATTTTCACTAATGACCTTGGCACAAAAACTAGAAGTACAAGGACAAATTTCCAGATGACACAAAGCTGGAAGGCACTATCTATAGTGGGCTATGATACCATATAGGAAGGTCTGAATGACCCTGAGGACTAGAGTTCAATAAAATCTCAGTACAGAATGTAGGGCCACGTACTTTGGAACTAATAAGAAAAACATCCACTACAAGAAAAATGAATTCAAAACTGAATAGGTTTAGAGAAGGGATACCCAGATGAGTGGTGAAACAGGAGAAGACTGTCTACACTGGATCCCTGGTGCTCCTGGAGAGAGCCATTATGACTCTTGCTTGCATATGCCAAACCTGGAAATGCAGCAGCAAAGCTATTCTGACAGTATCCTCCACCATTATTCTCTAGATCCATCTCAAGTGTGCCTAAGAATGGCCATGGGGTTTCCTAACCTTTCCTCAGGTTCTGGAACAGCCTTCCAAGTGGATAATGGGCACAAAAACCTTAACACTTCTCAGATGAAACTTGATATCAGGTGATCCAGGCTGACCTGGACAAGCTCAGCAAATGGGCAGACGAGAACCTGATGGTGTTCAACACTGAAAAATGCAAGGTTCTCCACCTTGGGAGGAAAAACCTGCAGCATCCTTATAGGCTCGGCAGTGCTACGTTGGTTAGCACTACAGAAGAAAAAGACTTGGGGGTCATCATTGACCACAAGATGAACATGAGCCTCCAATGCGATGCTGCGGCTAGTAAAGCGACCAAAATGCTGGCGTGCATCCATAGATGCTTCTCGAGCAAATCCCAGGACGTCATTCTCCCCTTGTACTCAGCCTTAGTGAGGCCGCAGCTGGAGTACTGCGTCCAGTTTTGGGCTCCACAATTCAAAAAGGATGTGGAGAAGCTTGAGAGAGTCCAGAGGAGAGCCACGCGCATGATCAGAGGTCAGGAAAACAGATCTTACGATGACAGGCTGAGCGCCATGGGACTCTTTAGCCTGGAAAAGCGCAGGCTCAGGGGTGATCTGATGACCACCTACAAGTTTATCAGGGGTGACCACCAGGATCTGGGGGAACGTCTGTTCACCAGAGCGCCCCAAGGGATGACGAGGTCGAACGGTCACAAACTCCTGCAAGACCGTTTCAGGCTGGACATAAGGAAGAATTTCTTTACTGTCCGAGCCCCCAAGGTCTGGAACAGTCTGCCAGTGGAGGTAGTTCAAGCGCCTACACTGAACACCTTCAAGAGTAAATTGGATGCTTATCTTGGTGGGATCCTATGACCCCAGCTGACTTCCTGCCCTTTGGGCAGGGGGCTGGACTCGATGATCTCCCGAGGTCCCTTCCAGCCCTAATGTCTATGAAATCTATGAAATGATAAATATGCAAATGGATTACACAATGGGATGCTCACCATAGCATAGAACTGGACTCGCCTGGTCCCTTTCAGTTCTGTGTTCCCAAGCTTCTATGACATCTACTGTGGATGCTAAGATACAAATGCATCAAGTAATACTTAGAACTTGCATTGAATATTTGTCCTAAGCATTTCCCAAAGGAGGAAAACTAACCACTGCTCCCATTTTACAAATAGGCCAGCTGAGGCACGGAGGAGTTAAATTATTACCAAATGGCATAGAGCAAACCCAAAGTCAGGAATACAAGCCAGATCCTCTGATCCTGGGACAGGGCTGCCTCCAGTGCTGTTGGCTCCTTTTTATGCATGTTCATAAAGACATACCTTACATAGCATACGCAAATGTACATATGTGCATCCAGATGCATAGGTTTACAAAGGCAATCCAAAATACTGGCTGATTTCCATGGAAATATGGATAATAAGCTAAACCTAAGTAACATGAGGTTCTTCCCCCACATTTTGTATCATAGATGTGAAATCAGAATTGCGTATATGTGTCTGTTGCCTAAGACCTGAGCTACAAGCAAACTGCACTCTGGGTATAGTTTATCAATTTCTTTCCATTCTGGGATAAGCAGGAGATATGGACATCAGCTGTGGCTAATACTTATATACCTCCTTTTCACAGGGCGTGAGTATTCAATCAGTTTCAGAGCATGGTGGGTGTTAGTTAGGTCTCAGGTTCAAGCCCACGCATCTACAGCAGCACTTTTGCCCCTAACCAGCAAAGAGAACTCTACTTTGAGGAGGCAGGGGGTAACCCCAGGAATGGTCACTGCTCTCAGCAATGAACCAGTACTTTCATCAAAGCAGAACCAACTTACAGGCCATGTCAGGTGATAATACCAGGAGGAGACACCAGTGGGATTTTATACCTAAACACACCAGCTGCAAGACCAGCTTTAGAGGAAATGTCAGGGGCACAACCAGGATGTTAGCACTTAGGGCTTGGAGCTAGGGAGTTATGAGCCCAGGAATCAGGAATAGGCAAGATCAGGAAGCAAAGCATCACAAACTAGGAGCCAGACTCAGAGATCAAGGACTAGAACTAAGCAGAAAACTTGAATGGAAACCAGGAGCTGGAGGCCAGGGACTGAGAACTGATCATGTAGGATAAGGACATGAAACAGGGAGCCAGGTGGACAACAGGTACAAGACCAAGGACAAGGACTTAGAAACTAGGGCAACCAGGAGCTGGGTTAGGTGCAAGGAGTCAGCATTCAGACTAGGTACAAGAAATATAGGACTAGACAGAGAGAAGATTTGTTTTGTTGTGTAACCCACTATGTGGGCTGCTGCTTATATCGCAGCAATCACACGTGTACAGTTAACTGGGACCAGCTGGGGTCAAACAGTCTATCTGCTGCTTTGACTTCTAATAGGAAGGCTCTAGCTGCCTGTGAAGGTTTTCATTACATCAAGTCTCATTAACAAACTCTGTTAACCACTTCATTAGGCATCAGCTGAAAACATACAAGTCCTTTATTAAGGTAGTTCCCAAACTTTGCTGCTGTTGACCCCACATCTGCACTCATGACCCCCAGTTCCTATTGCAAGCCCCACTTCTGTGACTGGATTTCCATCTGGCTCACATCCCCACTCAAACATGGATTCACAACTCCTACCTTATGGACAACTGCATTAAGGCAATGTCAACAATAAGACAAAGGCAATAAGGAAATAAGACTAGGGTGACCTGGTTTCTCCGGGACAGTCCCAGTTTCCATAGGCCAGTCCCAGCTGGTTGGTCAAGAAGTCCCAGGCTGGAGTCCAGTGGAGAGGCAGAGTGGCATGGTGTGCCACGGAGGTGGGCCTCTGTTCAGGAGCAAGGTGGGTGGATGTATGGTCAGTCACCCTATCTATGATGCTATGTCTGAGGTCTCTACATTCCTTGCTCCCACACAGCAGCAATGATGCCTGCCCACCCGCCTGCCTGGTGCACCTTGCGGCTGTGCCTCCCCATCAGACTCCAGCCTGGGATTTTTGACCAACAAGCTGGGACCAGCCTACAGAATCTGGGACTGTCCTAGCCAAACCTGGACATATGGTCACCCTAAAAGAGACAGAACCTCACCTATGAGGCCAAATCCTAAGAGTTACTAAACACCTGCATTTCCCTCATGCCCTCTTCCTGCAAGACTGTAAGCACATCCTACAGGCCACTGCACAGACATCTTTCAAACACTACTGACTTCAGTAGGAGAGGCTGGTCTTTAACACCCTATGCAGTCAGACTAGTTGATACCAAACAGGAGTTGCAGTTCTCTGCAGATGCTCAGCAGCATTCAAATATGGCTCAGATTGAAAATCCACCATTCCTGTATCCATCTCCCCACTGTCAAAATATTTGCTTCCTTACATACTGCCCTGGTGCTTATACAGCTGAAGCTTGGGCTACATGCTGCTCATTGGCTCAAGAACAGTTTTCCCTCCACCTCATCCTATAACAGGACATAAGAGGGTCCTGCTCCATCCAAACTGTATACAAAAGCTGCAGGCACCTCACAGCAGGGCTTTGAAATGCACCAAAAGACACGAACTAGTTTCCATTCCAATCTTCTTTTCCAGTGTTTCTAAGTTCTGTACACTGTTCTCTTTCAGGGTAAAAATTACCAACCTTGGACTCTTCGTAAAGTTATTTTTTATGCAAAGTTTGAGATAATTCCCTTTGAATTACAGGAAATTATGGGGAATGTTCCCAATGTAAAAGAAAGAAAGAAAGAAAATTTAGCCTTACATTTTTGTCTGAAGCTACAGCAAAATAAATAAATAAATAAATAAAAAAGCCACAGAAACCTAAAACTTGAAATATCCTGAGTATAATTCCCAGAGAGACCCCCCACACCAGCAGGATGGGTAACAATAAATAATGGCTGCTGAGCATACTTAGTGGCACCTACCAAGACATTTGAGAGAAAATTATAAAACCCTAAAGCTTTTGTAATATTACACATTTGTGTGTCTCTTTTCTGGCTAGGCCAAAGGGCTCTGGAGGGAACAGCAGCTGCTGCTGGGAGTTTGCATTAGGGAAATTATAAATGTCTGAGTGAAATACACATAGCAACGCCTTCCAGAAATTCAAGCATGAAGGAGTGATGAAAACAAAGCAAAACAAGAACCAAGATCTAGAAAAAAATAGGGACTTGCTATGATTCTTGCTGCTTACTACCATGTTCTGCCAGTTAAGGTCTCATTTAAAACAAAATTAAGATTCAATTGTTGTTGTTTTTGAAAATATACATATTACAATAACCCCTCAACCACACCTTGGACAAAACTACCCCCAGGTACATAACAGAATTAGCCAAAATGAGAACTCATTCCCAATTTCACTCATATTAAAAAGAAGGTGTGATGGGATCTGATGAGTGATCCCAACTATTGTGCCTTCTGCTGTGCCATAGGTGAATGGCAAGAGGCGTGACTGAGATAGAGCATCAGATCCCACCATGCAATATTGCCACTGCAGGGGGAGCCCAGGATCATAATCCCAGGCTTCCCCTGCAACAGCAATCTTCACTCCTGTGGCTGGGAGCCCTGTCAGCCGAGGGGCTCTCAAACACAGGGGCACAGGGTGGGAACACAGGTCAGCTGCTTGGGGCTCCCAGTCAAGGACCCCCAATCAGCTTACCTGTGCTCCCAGTCTCCTGGGAGCACTGGTCCCACATTCAATTACAGGCAGCATAGGAACCAACAACAGACAGTTATTACATATATACTGTAATACCTTAAATGTAATGTGCATCAGGGGCCAAAAAATATTAGAACCTCAGTAGGTGCATTTCAGTACTAGTATTATCAAGTCCAAGGAATTTGTATCTTTGGGGGGGGGTGGAAACAACCCCTAAGCCACAAAGTTCAAAAAGAAATGTGAGGGTAATATTGAAAACACAGAGTTAAAATAATAATTAGAGATAGTCCAGAAGGGCAAGATTCCAATCCCGGCGCTGATTCAGTCCCACGTACAATACTATGCCTACGACCATTAGACCTCCCTCCTAACAATGTACCCTTCTTTGTGCTAGACCTTAGGCCTCTGATTTTTTGCACAGGAGAACCCTGCAACTCTTCTGTTCGCAAGACTAGATCCCTGGCTTCAGCACCATGGCTAGGGACAGACTTTAAATATAAACTAGGGCTGTGCAAAATTTCACCAGCCGTTTCGTTTGGACACTGTTTTGACCAATGTCGAGGTTGAAACAGCAAAATTGAAACAAAACAAAAGCCATCAAACTAGCCTTGAAACAAAACGAGGCTGGGGAAAGTTGAAACGTTTCAACCATAGGCTGGGGAGGGGAAGTCAGTCCAGCTGGGCCACCTCCCGCCCTGGGTGCAATCTAGCATGGGGGTCGAGAAAGCAGCCCAGCTGGGCTGTCTACCACCTCTGGCATGATCTAACATGGGGGGGTCAGGAAAGCAGCCTAGCTGGACTGCCTCCTGCCCCCAGCATGATCTACCATAGGAGTCGGAGAAGCAGCCCAGCTGAGCTGCCTTCCACCCCCAGCATGATCTAGTGTAGGGGACAGGAAAGCAGCCCAGCTGAGCTTCCTCCTTCCCCAGGCACAATCTAGTGAGGGGGTCAGGGAAGCAGCCCAAATGGACTGCTTCCCACCCTGGTGCGATCTAGCACAGGGGTTGGGAAAGCAGCCCAGCTGAGCTGCCTCTGACCCCCGGCTGGATCTAGCATTGGGGATAGGAAGTCAACCCAGCTGGTCTGACTTCCCATCCCCAGCAAAACTTGAAACAGCCTCAAAACAGCCTTTCTGTTTCAATGGAATGGAACAGCACAATTGTTTTGACTCGAAATGAAATTTGAGACAAGACACTGTTCCCTTGAACTGTTGAAACTCAAGGAGAAATGGGATGGTGCTGTTTTGCACAGCCCTAATATAAACTGGTTTAAGTGATCAGAAACTGGTTTCACCTGTAACGGAACAGACAGTTAGTGCACATAAACTAGTATCAAAATGGCCATAATTGGTTTGAGATAAACCTGGTTGAAGGTAGTATCAGACTTAACTGATTTGGCTCAAACCGGTTTATGCAATGTCTGTCCCAGACCCCTTGCTGGTTTAAGATAAATCAGAGTCCCCCAGCATCCCGGCATGCTCTCTGGCTGGGTGGGGCTCTCTGCTCCACAACAGGGCTGGCCTCTCCCCTTTGCTGCCTCGCTGGAGCTCAGCAGTCTCTGCAGGTATCTGCCCGACTTCTGTTCCCCACCCCACTCTGTCCTAAGCAGGCATTCCCCATCCCTCACAGACACCTCAGCATTAGCTAGCAGACCACATGCTGGCTACAGTCCGTGCTGCAGGAGATGACAGAAGCAGACAGTCTTTTTGGAGCTATTCAACAGGTAGCTTAATGTCCTTCTTTGGAAAAGCTGTTTAAGAGTTGTTTGCTCTCCACCTCCCCCTCAGCACTCACTGCTAAGCAAGAATTCCCCCCTCCCCTCTGCCTTGTGCAGAAGGTATCTGTGTATTAGCTAGCAGACCACATGCTGGGTCTATGCTGAATCAACAGGCAGAATCAACAGGTAGCTGGTAATGTCCCTATGTTTTCTTAATGGGGCGATATAAGAGATCATCCTCCTCACCCTCCATCTTTCCTGTTACCCGTGCCCTACGTGGGGCACCCTTGGAGTCCCCTTTAAGGTTTCTCATGTCCCACTCTATACTCACCTGACACGTCTTGATGGAAATTTTATACCAATGTTTTCATAAGTGGGAGACTGCGTATTGTTTTTGTATGTTGTAGTCCTCCACCACCGCTGACCTTGACCCTAGTCTTTCTCTAGCTAGGCCTCCCCGTCTAAACCCACCAGATAGGGTTTGACTCCAAGGCTCTAGCTCTTTAGCCTTGGGACTCATGGCCCTCCTTTCTGCTCCAATCTGGAACATAGCCTCCCTGGTCCAGAGGCCCATCCACTGGCCCCACAGCCAGGAGGCCACAAGCTCAAAGCCAGGGAATGGCCCTGGACCTCCACCATCCCAATCCAAAAACAAAATACCACATAGTCACACCCCGGGTGCACCAGGCTACCCTGGCCTTTTAGGCATGCCCTCTCTGGCGCCAGGCCTATGTCCCTGAATATTGCACCCTCTCTGTCACTGGGCCTGCACACCCCAAACACTGTGCCTATGCAGGCACCAGAGTTCCCATGCTATAGTGGGGTTCCAATGAGGTCTCCTCCTCCCCCAGTAGCCTCACCCAAAGCACCGGTCTTATTCAATAACAAAAAAATATGAACAGTCCTGTGCAAGGGCAAATAACCACCACCAAAAGAAATATGATTAAAGAAAGCAGCACGTCATCTTACATTTATGCAGGGGTTCATGCTTCTGTTCCCCTCCATTGGCTACAGTCCTTCTTCTGGGGTTGCTGCTGCTTCTCTGGGATCCTCCGTAGTTCTCCTCCTCCAGCCTTTGGACCCCTCACCGAGCCTCTCTGTGGAGCTCTCTTTCCCCTTCAGCTGCTGAACCCCTACTGCTGCCCAGCCCAGGGTTTTTATAGTTCTGGCCTGCCCCCTTCCAGTCACTGACTGGCTGGCTTGGCTCAGCTTTAAACCCCCACCTTACCAGCACGCTGAGCCCAGAAAGTTCTGGTTTTAAAGGGGCCAACCTGCCTTCTGGTAACAGGGCTAGGGTTCCCTGTTACAGGTGATAAACACCAAGATAGAGGTGACAGTTATTAGCCCCAGCACCCCTGGCCTGCTTGCCTGTCAGTTTGCTGCAGACAGTATACAGAAGGAGGGAGGAAGATTGAAAAGTTCTGTATCAACAGATGCATGCGCTGCACTTCCCATCCTTGCCTTAGTGCTAGCTGGGGGCTGGCAACATTCTCTCCCCTTGATCAGTGGTCTGGGAAAAGCCTGAGACTGCAGGCAGGCTGGAGGTTTACACCCCTACCTAACCAGAGCCTCCTGCTGGGACCTAGCCACACCCCCCTCAGCTCAGGTCTGCAAGGTGAAGGAGGGCTGCTCTAGCACCCCCCAGCTTCCAGCCTGAGCCACTGCAGGCATGTGCCTGAATTTCCTAAGTCCAGAGGGATTGTCTGTATGGTTGGAAACCAGTTTAGCCTAGCCAGGTTAGACTAACCTGCAAAGGTTGAATCAATTCAGGCTCAGGCTTTTTAAATGTCTGTCCCTAGCCCATTGCTTGTTAGTGCACTTCCTTCAGATAGTAAAAAAAGTGTGTGGCTTCCTGTTGGAATGTTATCCTTTTGAGAGTCGTATAACCAGCAAATGTTTGCAGCAACACATGACAGCCTTTCTAAAAGAAGATATCATTTATGAGTCAATCAGATTATATCACCAGGGGACACATTAGAAAAATGAAGCAAAGCCTACATGCCTGTACATGCTTCCTGTCTTGCCCAGGCATTGAAAACTGAACTCCTGTCCTGATATGGCAGGATCTTAGTATGCTTAGCCTTCAGTTTTTTGTCTCAAGGCCCAGCCTTCTTTCATAGCTCAACTGATGGCCTCCTATTATCTCCCTAAGGTCACTCCATGTATCTATTGACTATTCTTGATAGACCATGCCTACTACCCAATGTGTATTGGGAGCAGCATAACTTCAGCTCTTGTGTCCATATAACTCTTGGCTGGTCATCACCACTTGAGGAAAGAAATTAACCCCTCCATATTCAGTGGGAAAGAGTACAGAAGTAGGCAAATCATGAAATATTTTTCATAAAAATAGTGTAGACTCTTCCTAAATTCCTAGGGAGAGACCCTTAGTTGCTGAGGCTGATATAGCTGGACCAGTTTAAAAGGCCTGGGTCATAACTCCTACCTATTCAGGTTTTACCAGGTAGGGTTTTCCTGCTCTAATTTGTAAGATGAAGTGTGTACTGCCAAGTGCTCTGAATAAATCAGCAGAATTGCATTGAGGTCAAGGCAACTACAACAAATTTATACCATCTGACTAGTAGCTTGTCAAAGATATACAATTAAAGATTCCCAATATGCAGTATTACCTTTATTGCCCTGGGTCATGAATGGGAATACCCATACCCTGATGTCATTTACATTGGTTTTATATATCAGTGTTAAGTACACCAAGATAAGGGATACACTGACAGGCAGCTATCCGGGGGTAGCTCACATTGTAGGTGGCTATTATGGTTGCCCAATATGAGACAGCAGGGGAGCAGGTAATATATAGCTTGTTTGCCTTTGGCAAGTTTGGATACAGGAGCCGCTTTCAGACAAGCGTGGACATTTGGTTCCACAGGGACAACTAGAGGCAGTGCACCTTGTCCCTGTGGACTGTCCATGCCATGCACCCTCTGATGCATGGCAGATTACCCTGGGTGGGGCATAGAAGGCTGGGGCCACCACTGGACTGGCCCCAGCAGCTGTACCTGGAGTCCTGGGGGGCTCCCAGTGCTGGAGCAGAGGCAATCCTGCTGCTCAAAGGCTGCCTGGCAGCTGCAGTGTGGCTCTGGCTGGCCAGGCTCTGGTTTTGAGTGTTGCACGCTACCCCCATGTGTGCCACTCCATTTTTTTGTATGGGTTTTTTTGACCCCTGGATATCCAGGGGTCAAAAAAAGCCCTGCCTTCTGCTGCTCCCTTGTAGCATGGAGAGCAGCTGAATGTACAGTATGTGGCACCACAGACATGTCTGCAGCACCACATACCACATGGCCGTGTTCATCTGGACGTGGCCGGGGGTGCTGATACAAGTGACAGTTTGTCACACGATCAGACCCCTGAAGTGCTCCATAGCTGTGTCCTGACAGAGAAGCACAGCTTCAGAGCACTTTAAAAGTGCCTGATCACACTTTAAAAGTGTACCATTATACAAGGGTTCAGATGAAGGCACTTCAAAGCACAGCTCCTTCATTAACTTGTGTCAGTGGACAGGGGGGAGCAGGGCTAGGCTGATGTACCCCAGCCATGGTACCAGTGCTGTCTTTGGAATGGGAGGGGGAGAAGGGAGGGAAAGGAATTCCATCTGGAATTTATCCAACCTGCACTGGAGGGTAGGGAGTGTGGATTGGAGCCCCCCTGAGGCCGGCTGGGTAAACCCCAGACCAAGCTCCCTCCCCTCCCTTCCCCTTGTCCCATTCTGAAGACAGCACTAGAGCTGGGAGAGGGGAGGGGCAGGCTAGAAAGAGCTGCTGCAGACACACAGCCACTCCAAACTGAAGCTCCATCCCCCGACCCCCTAGACACAGCAGCAAATGTCTGCTGAGTCTGGAGGATCGCTGTAACTCATGGTGCTTCCTGTACAGCACTATGTGTTACTGTGGGGAGTACATGTCTGTCAGTGCCCAGGGAGAGAAAACCTCAAGCAAAGTAACTTATTCTAAAGGAGTTTTACCCCTGACTTGCGGGGTTGTTACTACTTTGGATTGACAAAAGTTACCACATTTTTGCTACTTTTATACCAATTATACTGATGCAAACATTTTGCCTGTTCATGGCCTAAACCAGAGGTATCAGACTCATGGGCCAGATGAGTGGCATGGGGTTAGTCCACAGGATGGATCAGGTCCATGGACCCCCCTGCTTCCCCACTGCAGGCTCAAGCACCCACGGTGTCTGGTCTGCGGTCTGCACTACATGCAGCACCCCTCACCTGGGGATGGCACATGACCTGTATTGGGGAGAGAGGGGAAGGGGAACACTGTTTGTGGCCTGGATCTGAGACTGGCTGGAAAGGGCACTGTGTGCAGCACAGGCCTCCAGGTGTGCATGGGTCTCGACTTAGCAAACAATGCATTGCAATGGGAGTTGGGGAGCGTCTGCAGTTAATGCGCCTCTGACGTATGCATTAATACCCATGCAAACGCACAGACTTCAAAGAAATTACTGCTGATCCAGAGCAACAGAAGTTAGGGATGGGTAATAAGTATATTCAGTTTGTTTCTTCTTTCATGGATTACACTACTGTTACTTCCCTGCTTTCAAAGGAGCCATCTAATTTATTTTAGTGCAGATGGGATCAGAAGTAGGTTTAGAGAGTCAGTATGTTACTCAGGGCCATATCCTCAGGTGATATCAATTGGAATAGTTCAGATTTCAGTGGAACTACATTAGATATACACCTTAGCTGAGGATTTGGCCCTGTGAGCCCTGAATGTGATGCAATACTTTTCTTGTCCAGTGTTGCTGCTCTTTCTTCATCCCCTTTTTTAAATTTTGTTCTGATCGGGACCATGTAAATGTGGGAAGAAATTATGTTTTCTTTTATAAAGAAGAAAAGTCAGGCTCCAAAACACAACCATCCACTTGCAAAAATCCTTCCACTGACATCCACAGTGAAAAGGACAACTCACCCAACAGCTTGAGATATGTGGCCAGGAAGAAAATGTGCAAAAGAAAACAAGGAAGGACCAAGAGCCCTTATTAAATAGATTGTTCAGAGCTAAAACCCAGGCCATCTGTCGATTTGCCCGAGTAGCGCGTGCTGGCATAATAATTAGCAGAGGGAAATGTGGAAGAGATGCCAGTTAAAAAACTGTTCTTCAGCATTTCATACAGGTTTGTTATGTACATGGTGAGAAATCTGAACAAAGAAGGAGCAAATTATCTCACAAGGGCAAATGCTGCCGGCAGCGATATCCACAAAACCTTGTATTGTCAGTGAGGAGGCAGGAGTATTTTGAGGTGGGTAGAGCGTGGCATTAATGTCTCAGGTGCAATGGCTGCCTTGGGGAGCACTGATGACACCACAGAGCTGTTCTTCAGCATAGATCAGCCCAGAGTTTCTGCCTGGTGGCAGCAGAGGGTGGAGACAATGAACCCAAGCCTGATCCCATTGGTGGCAGGGTGAATCGAGTCACTCCCTGAAGTAGGATGGTGTCATGACCGTAGGGCCACTGCAACTGTGAGCAGTGGCAGGCCTTGTGAATACTGAAGTGGCAGTAACCTCCCTTTTAAAAAGCACTCAAAGCAGGCACTTCTTGTGAAATCACCATAACTCAGAGCCCTCCAGACCCTGCTATATAGTCAGACCCAGTCAGAAGACTGATGAGTATGCTAGTTTATACTAGGTTGCAGTCCTGGCTTTTCAAAAACTGCTGAGGTTGCCCTGAACAGGTCATGCACTGGTAAAGAGATATTAGGAATTATAAGCTGAGAGCTGTGTGTTAAAAGAAAGCTGCTATAGCACGCGGCGTAGGAATCCTCAGGGGTGATGGCCTTATGGAAACAAAGCAAGTGACAGGGATGTTCTAACAACTACTTATATGTTCTAGGTAGCACAACACTGATGTCCTGGCAAAGAAAGAGCCAGCACAGCCATGGCATTCTGGGAACAACAGTGACAGTACAGCAGTAGTGTCACAGTGGCATTCTGGCAGTGATGGAAATGGTATAGGCTGTTGGCGATTGCATCGAGGGAATGACAGTGGCAGGGTGGTCTGGCAGTGATGAATGGGTTGTAGCAGTGACAACGCTTCATCAAAACTGTTAAGGTTCAGGCAGCTGTGTTTCATCTATGACTATCATTTCCTGACCATCACAGTAATGTTCCAGTAGGGACAGTAGAGCTATTTAACATAAATGAGTTTTCCAGAAACTGTCAATAAGGTCCTGGGAAAGATCCCCCTGTAGTTTCCTGACCAGGACTTTGGAATAACAAAGAGATTGTGTTCCTCCAGGAGATCTACTGAGCTCCCTGCAGGCTAGATTAGGACTGTATATACTCATGAAGTGGAGACATGATAAAAAAGCTCTGATCTAGGCTTCTTGTTATGCCTCTATGTACACCACATAGTTGTTAGGCTGTGAGCACCACACTCACTGGTAAGTCGCAATGGTTCAATTTAAGTAGCTCCAACTTGCATAGGACAAAAAAGTCCAGGCCCTCCAGTTTTGTCCCAAACCAGTGATGTGCAGTTATAGACAATGGCAGACACTAATAGGATATTATCCCCAGACAGTGAGGAGGCAATGCCTATGTATTCTGTAGACTGCAAGCACATTATTTAAAAGTTAGCGTGTCTTTGATTACCCTCTTACCTTTTTTTTTGCTTTTAATTGTTACCATCAACTCAGAAAATAAAGGAGCAGAATGAATGTGTCACTCACGTTTCAAGTTGGCTAAAGATCCATTCTGTTTAAAATTGGCTTGCCATACACTTAAGTAGACATGTATTTGGAATATTATTCTTAATGTCTTATGCTAGTATATAGATGACAGAGTATTTTATTGTGAGCTATGCCTATCAGACAAGCAGCACCTAGTTTTCATGTTGCATAGCAAACATACCCATTTTTTAGGGTATGAACCTCACATGCATACCTGTCAAGATACAATCCCATGTACACCAGAGCTAGGGGCTATGCACTGAATCCTACAAGTCCAGGTGTTGTGATGTGAGCTACGAACCCTACACACATGCCTGCTAACATGTGGTATACACCGCATAAGTTCAGCTCTTATGGTGTGAATTGTAAATAGTATCTACCCAAGAGATAGGAAATTAATTAATTGCACACCATGTAGTGTAAATAGGGCTGGGCAAGCAGGGCACCAGCCCTGGGTACCAACTTAAGAGGAGCACCAAAATTGCCCCACACCATTGGGCAGCAGCAGCTGGGTGCACAGAAACCCTGCTGCCTCTGTCAGAGCAACAGCTGTGGGGTACAGATCATGCACCACGAGCAGCTGCTGGCCACTGTTTTTGAGTCCCCAGCTTAGGTAAGACTCTTGTGTGCTCCTCCCCATCCTCAACTCTTGGAACCCACACACCTTCAGCACTGTCCATGCCCATGCCCCACAACTCGCTCTCCCATAGGATTTGCCCAGGGCACAAACCCTTCTTCTTATGCCTATGTGTACACCACACTGTTGTTGGGCTGTGAGTACTGCATCTAAGTAATTTAGGGTATGACCTGTGAATGTTACTGCTAAGCTTCTTATGCTGTGAGGACACCATGTCACTATTGTAATAAGGCTGCTACAATACTGCTGTTAGAATATCACTACTGGAGCATTCATGTGTTGGCCAGCATATGATGGTCACTGCTGGAACATTCTTGCTGAAACATCTTCATTACTGATAGAACTTGGCTAATGGACTATAACTGATTCATCCCTGTTGCCAGAACATCATTTACTATCCCGCTTCTGTTAGTGCTACTCCATTTCTGTCAGTGCCAAAACCATCACTTCACACCACTCCTGACAGTGCAGAACATCACTCTACACAGCTCCCTTTATCACAAAAATGTTACTGCTACACCATTGCAGTCACTGCTAAAACATCAACGATGAAACACTGCTATAGCTGTAGATTGGCTGACACTGACTTCTCAAGAGAGTGTAATCATGGAGGTTTTCTATGCACAGCTCAAAAGCGGCTTTGCTTTAAAATATGAATCTTGGATTACCATCCCTAATCTCCTGATTTAGGCAAAGAAAGAGGACAGATACAGTGATGGAAATTGGGTTCCCCCACCCCCCTCCCTTCTCTCTCTGCCACATGCACACCAAAAATATTTCTAAAACAAATCAAGCTAGTTCTTTCACAGGCTGGGGAGGAGGAAACAGGGAATAGTTGTTAGGTGACATTTCCATTTTTTAATTGAATGATACTCAAATAACCTAGCGAGGAAAAGCACAGAAATATCTATGCAAAGAAGGAACTTCTTCCTAAACAACCCCTCCGTACAAGCACGGAGCATGGATACTTATAACCCCTGTTCCTCCCATGCTAGCACAGAGCAATTACACAGATACAGAGAATTGCTTCTTAAATCCCTCACTACTCATTCCACACATTCCCTTTGCAGGCCCTGTCAAAGGATCGACGTGTATTTGTACATTGTCCAACTTAGTGTTAAACGTCCCCAGTCACTTCCCTTGCAAAACAGTCCCCTAATCTAACAGCACTCACTATCAGCAACATTTTCCTTCCTCAATTCTATCCCACTGCTCCTTCCTATATAGATCTTTGCACTAACCTGAATAATTCCCTTCCAGCTGGGTATAAACCATCTCCAGATACTTTCAGATTGTTGCTATGTTGAGCTGTAGTCATCATCTAACCAAACTGGAGGGCCCTATTCCATGGGTGGATCCAGGATTTTGAAAAGGGGGGTGCAGATGGTGTAGTGCATCATCACATATAACACCACCCTTAGTTTGCTTCTAGACCTATATTATTAGCATTTCGATCCAAGCAAAATCTATATAATTTTATTGGAATTGCATGAATTTGCTATACCATATATTATATATGAAAACACAACAAACAAGGCAAAAACAATCAAAAGATGTTGTTTCATTAGACCTAATGTCATTGGAATTAAATGCACACCTCTTTTTCAGATTCCTAAAACAAAATCTAGCCTTCTAGAGCATCTTGCATTCAATGCTTTACTGAAAATTATTTCCATACCTGAATTAACATTTCTAGCTAGAGTTAAAAACAGGCTGCAGGGCTGTGAAATAGAAGCTACATTACCAGAATAACTAACGAGCAGCAGAACTTCAGAAGAAAGGCTAGCTTGATTAACTGAACATTAATAGAGGACAGAGGGTTGTCTACATCTGTGGAATGAGTAATTTAGAAAGAATCAGGTAAATTATAATAAGCCATGAAATCAATTGATTCCCTCACTGCTGCCTGAGTAGAAATGCTGCTGCTACTACCAGGCAGCTGGTTTTAAACTTTGAGTGGACCAAGGATATTGATGACCTATAGGGGGTGCACGGGGGGTGAGATTGGTGTTGCACACCCTGCAAGAAATGCACCAATGCTGCCAGTGGCATCTGCGGGTGGTTGCCACTCACCAGGCTTCCCCCCTGCCCACTGCTGACACCGCCGCTGGCATCTGCAGGTGGTCTCTGATCACCACTGGCCACTGGTGATGCTACTGGCAGCATTTGTGGGGGGTTGCTGACTTCTGGTCAGTGCTTCTCAACCCCCCCATCCCCACCACCGACACTGCTGCGGCTGCCTGTGGGAGCTCCCCACTCACAGCCGGCATGCCCCTGCCACCCCCACTGCCACCTGTGGGTGGTTGCCATGCCCCCTCCCAACCTTGGGGGGCACACATCGTTCATGACCAAGGATCAAAGAGGGGTATGAATGCATCACTGCACACCCCCTGGATCTGCCCATGTCTGATTCCCTTCTCCTGAACCCAAATGTTTCAATGGTAATACCTATGCGTTCCCAGGGTGCAGGATATTAGACACAAGGGAAAACCATTTGCAAATCTTTTCTACGCCTTCCCATTCCAAGGTCTAGGAGAGTAAAACAGGTTCTACCTATGGAAGACCTTTCACACATGGGATGGCACTAATGTCTAAACTGCTTTCCCTGTGATGCATTGACCCCTGGGCCTCTCAGTCCAGGCTGGGGGAGACTTTACTCTTAACCTTCCAGTTCAGGCAGGGGTCAGTTATCTTGCAAGATCAGAAGCTGAAATCTCCCTCGGTTCTCCTGCCGGTATCTTCTCTCGCTTACATCAACTGTGACTCAGAGGAGCAAATTGTATGGCCCTGCAATGTGACTGCCTGAGCCATTCAGCCAGGTATCTCCCATTGCCAGGAACTGCTCTGCTGTGTGCACCTGCATGTGCATGTGCACATGCATTGGAGGGGAGGGAGCAGCCCAGCAGGACTCTGCATGTCCTTGTGTCAACAGCTTCCCAGCTGCCCCCAACCTAAGCATCAGAAGAGGAATTGGGCTTAGCTTCAACCACAAGCCCTGACAGCCTCTATGGCTTCGGACAGACATTCAAAAAGCCCAAGCCTGAATTGATTCAATCTTTGCAGGTTAGTTTAACCTGCAGAGATCATACTGATTTGCAAGTGGATAGACATTCACTTTTGATTCAGGAAATGCAGGCACATGTCTGCAATGGCTCAGACTAGACGCCAGGGGGTGCTATAGCAAGCCCTCCTTTCCCTTTCACAGTGGTGAGCTGAGGGGGGGCATAGCCAGGCCCTGGCAGAACGCTATGATTAGAGAGGGGTTTAAACCCTCACCCTGGCCTGCACAGTCCCCAGCTGGGGTGTGCATGGAGGGGGAGAGGGAAGCAGCCCTCACCAGGCTTTTCCCCCCTCTTGCTGCTCAAGGGGCAGAGTTGGGGAGTGTTGCCAGACCCTAGCCCTAGCTAGCACTCTGAGGCAAAGGGCGGGGTGGGGGGGACACTGCTTGTGTGGAGCGCATGCATCTGTTGATAATACTGGGCTTTTCTACCTACCTCTCCCTGCTTCTTCATACTTGCTGCACCAAACTGACAGGCACTGCATTCATTGTAAATCAGGTCATTTCTCTCACCTCTCTCTGTCCACTGTTGAACACTGACAGCAAGCCAGCAGGGAGCTTATCAGAATACAAAGCTTATCAGTCCATCAAAAAAAAAAGCCTCTCTGTCATTAGTTTAAGCTCTTCTTAAACAGCTTTTGCAAAGCATTTTTAAGGAAGAATGGAGGGACATTACCAGCTGACCTGTTGATTAACTCCAAGAAGCCCTAAGTGGACACTGTTCTGTCTACCTTTGCTTCAGTGAAATTGGAGACACACACACATATGGACACCTCTCAGCATTATCTAGTATGGGGGTGGCGTGACTGTGACAAGATGCTGGCTGGGGTCCATACTGTGGGAGGGAGGGGAATCCCTGCCTGAGCAGCAAGTGGCAAGGTGGGGTGGGGCAGGGAGAAACCAGGCAGATGCTGCTGTGCCTGCAGTCTCTACCTTCTTCACAGCCAGCCAGAGCGGTAATAGTGCTTCAGCTAGGGAGCAGAGCGGTGGGGCCAGCCCTGCTTTCTGGAGCAGACAGCCCAATGCAGTCCAGCCCAGGGATGAAAAGCATGCTGGGATGCTGGGAGAAACTGATTCAACTTAAACCAAGAAGGGATCTGGGACAGAAGTTCCATAACTGGCCTGACCCAAATCATTTAAGTCTGATACTACATTCAACCAGGTTGATCTTAAACCTGTTTCAGCCATTTTGAAACTGGGTTATGTGCATGGAATTTATATTTCGTTACAGATTTAAACCAGTTTGATCACTTAACCTGGTTTAATGTGTTACTTCTGTCCCTAGTCTAGGGCTGAAAATGCATCAGCTCCGATTTGTGCCATAAGGAATGCTGCACCCACCAAGGCAGCAGGAGCAGGTACCCCTCTGAGCAATACTGGGAAGGACAGGAGGACGCAGAGCATCTGCAGCCCTGTGGCAGGATCGTGAATGGGACCAGGCAAGACAGCATATCCTACCAGTGCCCTGCATACCCAGCCCAGCCACTCCTGCTGCTACTTGCAGCCAGGATGTGGGATGAGCGGGCCCCTGCCTGTCCACACTGTGCAACTTGTCTCACCACATGAGAAACCCAGGCTTGGGGAGGTGGGAGGCTGTGACTTGTAACATACCTGTGAAAACTGGAGCATAATAAACCTTGTGAGCATAGCCCGGTCTGGGCACTGGGACCTGCGCGACTGGAAGCTTCTCGGAAGAGCTGGCTCTCTGGCCAAACCAGGAATAAAAGAAGAGAAAAGGCAATCTTTTCCCTCAATAAGCATTTTTGTTTGGTTGGTTGTTTTTTAATAAGTACATGCATTTCATGATGAAGCCTTCCCTTTCTAAAACTCTAAAACAAAACACTTTGAAAGCTTTTCTCCCTAGTCTCTTTTTGGTTGGTTTTCATTGCCTGCTTGGTGACGGGGGAGAATCCACTTTTTATAGCCATGTCACACACAACACAAATGGCCAACAGCACTGGCTGACCTAAGAGGCATTTTCTGACTTAAACCCAGTTTTGTCAGCAAAATCTGGCCCAGATCTATTGCTTACCTGTGTGTGGCAGATCAGGGGGCTGTTGGTCAGCTGGGTTGTTTCCAGCTGTGCCACTGCCGCACTGTGTGATCTTGGCTAAATCGCTTTCTCACTCTGTCTGCCCTCCTGTGAAGAAGAGTAACAAGACTAATCTTTGAAGCCCTCATAAAACAAGTGCTCCAGATAACAAGAAAATAAACAGCCAGTAAAACAGATTATGGAGTTCCTGGTCAAGTCTGCGCTGCAACTGTTGCTGGCATGTCAGCCAAGAGGATGATTAAGCATGATTTGTGACTGATAGGCCTGTGCCAGCAAAAGCCCCAGGTTTAGACGCTGTCTCGTTGGTTCAAGATGCTCTTTTTGTAGACATGGTCTTCAGAAACTCCAGGTAAGGACTGAAACCATTTTCTTGGAATCACTGCACCACTTAGTGGGAGTTGTCTAGACATATTTATATTAATGTCACAGCTGTCAGGTATCTACACAGAGTATTAAACTCATCTGAGAGTCTCCAGCCATGGGAAGTTCTGTGTTGACAGGATACTGGGGATGATGGATGGACAGGTGCTCAGCAGAATTACTTCTTCAAAGGCCGGCTCCATCTGGACTACTGTGGTCAGGTTCAGTTGCGCTTGCTATGAACAGGTCATCCTGGCAGATATGGTCAAGTGCTTGTCTTCTCAGACTCCTGCATCAGGAAAAGCTGATCACTGGCCTTTGTAAATCTAGCTCCAGGGCGCTCCTGTAAATCTTTTTTTGCTCAAGACAGTTTTACTCAGGCAAGGTTTCTTAACAGCTGGTAACCCTTCAGCTGGTTGTTAAACAGCGGCATAAAGGTGCGCTTGATAAACAGCTCAACTGGCTCAAGCCCCTGCCCTAAAGCTTGGGAGTATCATAAACATATCCCTTGGTGCTCATAACAGGCAAAGCTTTTCCATTCGATGCCACAAGACTCCGATCAAACCAGGAAATCTTTCTGAGAGGAAAAAAATGTAGTTATAAGCTCAGTGGAATATAACGAGAAATATGTTTGCAAACAATGGGTAAGATACCGTGTTGTGTTCATTTCAATTAAATAAATACACCCAGAAAATAAAAGGTGTTTATATGACCCTTGTCACTGAACAGTTCAGGGTTTTGAGTATAAACACCTTGGCCTACGCATTTCCATGGCAACCACCACCATTAACATATTTTAACCTTTGACTAAAAGTGCAGGAAAAATAGTTTTAAAATAAAATAGTTAAAACACTGGAAATGGAGGCCCCTCTGAGCCATAGGCTTTACAAATGGATTTTCTTCAGTGGTCCATTGTGACAAGTTTTCCTTCATCTTTATAAGACAATCTCTTAAGCCTCTCCTCACAGATGCAAATGCTCTACATGACTTACAGACACAGGGGCAGGGTGTCTATCTTCTTCAGGGTGGCAGAAATGTCGGCACCATCCAAAAGCACCCAGAGAGCACAACAGTCCTAAGTACTCCAACAGTGTGGTATCCCCCGTGCCAGTGTGGCACACAATCTGCTTCCCACCATCACTGCTGCCCTTCAGCAGTGGCAGTCTGGGTTTAGGGCACTAAAGGGTACTACACCTTTCCCATGAGAGCCCCATTCACCAAGCACAGTCTAAGCCTCCTGCTGGGAGGTTTAAATTGCCACTTCTGTCCCAGCTTTCCTTTGGTGTACATACACCTGACCTCAGCCATCAGACATCTGGCTCAGTGTCCCCATAACCAAACAGACTGGCCTTTCCAAGTTAACATGTCCTTTTATTACATACTTACAGCATTGCGAATGGTCTCATGTGGCTACATGGCCTACATTGTGCCTATTCAACACAAATCTGTACTAGAGCTGTTGCAGAACCACAGTACTCCCAGGAGGTGGCACAATCCTTCTGACGCCCCTTGGGGAGAACAGATGTCATTGTCGCACCTCATAAAGGTTTAACGCATGTGCCTCACAGGGTTGGCTAGCAGGGGAAGGTGGGGGTCATGGTCCTTTGGTACTGACCTGTGCACCAGTAACGAGACACCCTGGTAGGGGCAGCCCCTGTGTTCAGAACAGAGGACTGCATCCAAGTTGTGCAGAAGATTCCTTTCACCCTTGGCCCACCATCCTGGATATACCTTGTACATACATGGAAAAGGAAGTTGCACAAAGCAGAGTATAGACGTGCTTCTTTCCAAATAGGTTTTGCTACCTGAAGGTTCTGCTTCACAAGTTGTTTGGTGATGACCATTGGATCCAGGGGTGGATCCAGGGTGTTACAAAAGGGGGTGTCCCTGTTCCCAGGCTTCTTGCCTCTTCCCCCTGCACCAGGGAGACAGACCACATGGGGGAGCTGGGAACTTTTTTTAGATCCCCAAAACAGTAAGAATTCTCCCCTCCCTTCCACTCCCTGCTCAGAGGCACAGCCTCTCCCCTTCCTCCCCTCCCACTCTTGCCAGTGTCCCTGCTGTCCTTATCGTAAGCACTAGCCTGACTGTACAAGTGCTATGCCAGGGGCAAGCAATTATTTTGGGCAAAGGGGCCACTTACTGAGTTCTGGCAAGCTGTCAAGGACCACATGGGTAGCCCCGCTCCTTGACAGGTGCCCCGCCTCCTGGTTGCCATCTTGTAACCAGAAGTCCTACCCCCTAACCTCTGACCTTTGCCAGGAAATGCTCCTTTCAGCAAGGGGTTTTGCCATCTTAGAACCAGAAAAATACCCAAACAGTCAAAAAAATCAAACATCTACAATATTAATTACTTTGATTTCAAAAAATATTTTGTCCTGATTTACCTTCATTTGTATATTGTACACAGAGGTGATTGTACAACAGCTTAAATGAAGTCTTACTCTTATATATTGTGGGGGTGGGGCTGTTAGTGTATAGGTATGTGGGGTGTGGGGGAAGGTGTGGGTGTGGGGTGAGGGATGAGGTAGCATATGTCTGTGGGGGCGTATGTGGGGTGTGGGTGGGTATAGAATTTGTGAGGGGATGCATGTGTGGGGAGTGTGGCTGGGGTGTGTCAGGGGGTGTGGGGGTCTGTGTGTATGGCAGTATGAGGGGGGATATGGAATCCATGTGTATGGTGGGGTGTGCATGTGGGACTAGCCCTATGAACACACGCACGCACGCACACACACACACAGTCTCTCCCTCCCACTCACACACACAGATTCTCCCTCCCAGTCTCTCTCTCTCTCTCTCTTTCTCTCACACACACAAACACACCTACAGTCTCTCTCTCACACACAGAGTCTTTCCCTCCCACACACAGAGTCTCTCCCTCCCTTATTGATCTCTGTCTCTCCCCCACTCATTGCAGGGATGCGCATATGCAGGCGTGCACACAGTCTCCCTCTCTCCCACCATCCCTCCCACTCCTGGCCCCAGTATACTGGTGTGACCCCATGCTCCTGTGGTCCAGTAATGCAGCTGGGGTCACATGACACTGGGGCAGCCTGAAAGCTACAGCAGGTAGAGACTTCCAGTTGGAGGCAGGGGAGGTGGCTGGGGGGAGAGGGGGACAGGCTGGCCTTGCTAGTGAGTCCTGCTGGCTTCCCATGAGTCCTATTGCTCCTGTCTCCTGTCAACTTTAATAAGCAGCCAGGAGCAGATAAATATACATTTTCTAAATTTTTTAACGGTCCCGTGGGCTGAATATAATGACCTGCTGGGCTGGATTCAGCCCACGGGCTATATTTTGCCCAGTCCTGTGCTATGCTTAGCCCGGGACAAAGGCAGTAGTGGCAGGGAAGGGGAACATGAGTTCTCCTCAGCCCTGGAGCAATGGGAACACTGGCAGGCGCAGGTAGGGGAGGGAGGAAAAGGGAGAGACAGGAAAGTTTGGAGAGTCAGAGATGTGCCTCTGAGCACAAATGTGAAAGAAGGGGGGAATTCTTACCTTCTTGGGGACTCTAAGTGCAGTTCCTGCCATGTGGTCAGAAAGAGGGGGTATGGCCACATCACTGCACCCCATCTGGATCCACCCCTATAGGATCTATAGATTCTTCTCTACCACACCACAAAAGGGACTCTTCTCTACCACACCACTATTTTTGCCCTTTGTTTATGTGGCTTCTTGTGGTATGTAGTCATATTTTCCACACACAGATGCAATCACTATGGGGACAGACATTCAAAAAGCCTGAGCCTGAATTGATTCAATCTTTGTAGGTTAGTCTAACTTGGCTAGGCTAAATCAATTTTGCAACCAAACACACATCCCAGAAATACAGGCACATGCCTGCAGTGGCTCAGGCTAGGAGCTGAGGGATGCTAAAGCAATCCTCCCTTTGCTTCCCAAAGCTAAGTTGAGGGGGGTGTAGCCAGGCCCAGCCAGTATACTCTGATTATCTCCCCCCCCCCCACCCCCACCCCCACCCCAGCAGCTCAGCAGGGAATGCTTATCACCTCTGACTCATTTATCAACCCATTAAGAAAACAAAGCTTCTCTCCATTAACTAATGGAGCCCTTCTTAAACAGCTCTTCCAAGGAAGGACATTAAGCTACCTGTTGATTAGCTGCAAAAAGTCTGTCTGCCTTTGTTGTCTCCCACAGTATGGATGGTAGCCAGAATGTGGTATGCTAGCTAATGCTGAGGTATCTGCATAATGCAGAGGGGAGTGGGGATAACACCTGCTTAGCAGGGAGAAGCCAGGCAGATGCTCTGTGCTTGCAAGTCTCCGCCAGAGCTGCAGTCAGGGAGCAGTGGGGAAGGGCCAGCCCTGCTGTGGAGCAGAGAGCCTCACCCAGCCCAGAGAGCATGCTGGGATGCTGGGGGTGTCTGGTTTATCTTAAACCAGCAAGGGGTCTGAGACAGACATTGCAAAAATCAGTTTGATCCCAATCAGTTAAGTCTGATATTCCATTCAACCAGGTTTATCTCAAACTGGTTTCAGCCATTTTCAAACTGGTTTATGTGCAATGAATGTCTGTTCTGTTACAGGTTTAAACCAGTTTCTGATCACTTAAACCAGTTTATGTGTAATGTTTACCCCTGGCCTTTATGTGCAGATTAGACATACAGTTGTACACATTCATAATCTAAAATTTTGCTCCTTTGGTTTTATCATAATGTTTCAGAGTCAATGCAAGATAGCAAGATGACACAAACTCTGCACACTGTCATTTCATGTTTTTGGGTTACACTGCTTTTCTCCCCAAACAAGAGAACCAGAAATGGCAATTAAAAAAAAACCCACACATACACAAAATCTCTTTTATTCTGCAGAGTAAGTATCAGCCATGATGGAAGGATTATTATAAAAAGCAAACTGGATCTGGCCTCCAATCTGTGTTTGTTACCACTGCACTAACACGAAGCTTCATGCTTGCAGCTCCTGAATGGCTAAAGAGCAGTGCTCACAGTGCTAGCTCCAGAATCAGGATTACACTGGCTACTTCCTGGCCAGGATTCTATGCTACCAGGACAGGTTGCAGTGGACACACCTCATGGTGCAGACAGCCACTGTCTTTATCTGCCTGAGTAGACTGTAGGGCGGACTTCTGATATACTAATCATCTAAATCAGACTGAAATTGGAGAGGAGGGAAGGCAAGGTTTTAACTGAGATGATGTGATTTTTTTTAAGGACAGTAGGTAGTTCAGCACCCTTGCCATCAGAAATTGAAATACCAGCTTTCTAACACATTACTTTACTTGCTGATTCATGAAATGTAGTTTAAAATTATGATTCGACGCTTGGTCCAGAAAAAAGATACAGACCATTTACCTGACTGGCCAAGATGCTTTTAGCATCCAAAGCAGCTGGAGGAAATCCAGCTCTGGCCAGCATTCATGCTCTGAGCCCTTAAGAGCTGCATGACCACATACAAGTGCACTAACAGCAGGAATAATTCTCACTATCTCTGGGCGCAGTTGGGGCCACCTATTGGAGCCCCAATGCTGGGATTCACATACCCAGACTGCATGCCAGAGGTCTCATGTACCAGTACAGTAAAACCTAAATAATTTGTAGGGACTGAGTTTCACTGTGCTCATGAAGATGAGATTTTGCAAGCAAATCAGGGGTCATACACAACCACAGCAAATGGCTGTGCGTGGCCACAAAGGTGGTCCAGCTACTTGCTGTGGGGGTTTGTTCAAAGGCACTGCTTCTCTGAACAGCTGCATGTGACCACTGATGAGCTCAGCTGCAGCAGACAACTTGGCAGCTTATCTTTTATTCTGTAACCTGCTGCAAATTAAATGGGCTCCAGACCACCACAGTACAAATGAGTTGGGTTCTACTGTCAACAAACACTGGGTTTCTCATTCTTCCTACTCCAAGTTGCCAAATGTCAAGTACGAGTGAATGACCTTTGAGAGATTCAGCATTTCTCATAGCACCTTGGAGACCATTCCTTAGGCATTTCCTAACACAGAGAATGGGAGAGCCACATACAGTTGCTCTATCTATATATGTGTCCAAAACATTTATACAAAATACCTATGGCATACAGAAGAACATAAGCATAAGAAGTGCTATGCCAGTGGTAGACCAAATATGGTTTGTGGGCTGGATATAGCCCATCAGACCATGCTATCTGGCCCGCGGGGGCCCTAAAAAATTTAGAAAATATTTATCTGCTCCTGGATGCCCGTCAAAGATGAGAGGAGATGGGGGCAGCAGGTCCCAGGAGGAGCTGTCAGCAGGATACAGCAGCCCAGCCCAGCCCAGCCCAGCCCCACCCCCAGCCATTTCTCCCCCTTCCTGCCCCTGCACTGCTCCAGCACCACATGGCTCCCAGCTGCATTGCTGGACCATGAGAACACAGGGCCCACACCAGTACCGTGTGTGTGTGTGTGTGTGTGTGTGTGTGTGTGTGTGTGTGTGTAGAGAGGGAAGGACTGCACGTGTGTTCATAGGGTGAGTCCCACATGCACACCCCACCATACAGAAGCACCCACACCCCCGCTCTCACTGCCATACATGGAGACCTCCACACCCCCACACTTACCCCAGCCACCCTTCCCCCCTCACACACAGTCCCCCACAAACCCCATATCTACCCACACCTCATATATCTACATACACACCCACATGCTCCCTCACTCCACACACCATGCCACACCTATCCACCCCCCAAAGACACACCCACACCATCCCCCACACCCCACATGCACACCCACAGCCACCTACAAACCTATTTCCCCCCACACAATATACAAGAGTAAGACTTCATTTTAAGCTATTGTGCAATCACCTTCATGTACATTACACAGACATGTAAACCAGGACAAAAATATTTTTTGAAATCAAGTTAATGAATGTTTTAGATATTTGCTTTTTAGAATATAATTTGGTATTTTTCTGGTTCCAAGATAGCAAAACCCCTTGCTGAAAGGAGTACTTCCAGAGGGAAGGGGAAGGACTGCCATTGGCAGCGTCCGGGTTTAGAGGGTGGGACTTCCAGTCACAAGTTGGCAGCCAGGGGGTGGGGCACCTGTCAAGAGGCAAGGCTACACATGCAGCCCTTGACAGCTTGCCAAAACTCAGTAAGCAGCAGCCTCCACCCAAATAATTGCCTGCCCCTAGGTTATACTGAGTCAGACTAACAGTCCATTTAGTCCAGTATTCTGTCTCCAACACTAGCAGAAATGAATGCTCTAGAGGGAGAGCTTTGAACCATCTTTCACTAGAGAGATCTATCCCCTATTCACTATCCTCCTGGACATCTGCCATTATTGGTTTAGAGATACCAGAGGAAACACCTCCAGCTGTTCTGTTCAATAGTCATTAATAGATCTATAATCCATTAATTTATCCAGTCCCTTTTTGAACCTGGCTGTGCTCTCTCTCTCCACCACCTCCTGTAGCAATAAATTCCTATTTTAACTCTGTGTTTCATAAAAAACTACTTCCTCTTGTTACTTTTAAACCTGTCACCTACTAATTTCATTAGGTGCCCCCTAGTTCTAGGGTTCCAGGACTTGGTGAACAACAGTTCCCTGTACATTTGGTCCATATGTTTCCTGATTTTATAGACAAATATCATGTCCCCCATCTATCATACAGAATATGCAAGGTTTAGATTCCACGTCACACACAATGCATAATAAGAACTTTCCAAAAAAGTATATTAATAGAGAGTTCAAACACTACTGACAACACCACAATTCTGCAATAGTCCACTCAAAGTCTACAGTACCTAGGATCATGCCATACAACTTTTATATCTTCTTGTAAACCTTACATACATTTATACAATCATTGCCATGGATTGGAATGAATAAATGAGAATTGCATGTGGAGGAAGATCCCTCTCCCTGGAGGCTGTGTACATTTCTCTGGAGGAAGTAATATTGGTGCAACACAGAACTAGGCTTGCTTTCCAGCCCATTCCCCAGCATCACAGGCTGCTGAAAACCAGGCTTCAGGCTTTGCTATACAAAGGCAATAGAGTGTCCCCCCCGCCACATCACCTCCCTCCTTTTCACTGTCCTCAGGAAAATCAGGTTTTTTGAGAAGATTTCACCATTGCTCTCTAAATAGCTGCTTAGAATTAAGAGGTTTCATGGAGGATTATTTCAACTGGATACCAAGGAACTGGGGTCAGCTGACAGGTGCTTGAGAACACTGAGGTCAGAGAAAACTCATTAACTTGTAGGCAAGTATAACAAGGGAAGGAGGAGGTGGTGTCTGCCTCTGTTATGAGCTCAGGGGAAAAGGCAGAATTCCTGCAATCCTCACAAGAGAAGCATCCTCTCCTGTGGCCCTGTGTGAGGTTGCTGTGGAGGAGGGGAGAGAGAAAGTATGATCACAGGGAGCATTACATTGTAAGAGCAGGGTTTCAGGCAAAAGCAGCTCCTAAAAATTACTGCAGTTACAACTAGGCTCCACAAATGCCTACTGTGCTTGCAGCAATGCTTGAAAGCAAAACTGAACAGCAGAAATGGCTGAGCCTGGGAGGATAGCTGCACAAAAGTGGTATCTGAGAGACAAAGTGGGCTGTGAATAATCAAAGGAGCATTACAACACAAGAGAGACACCTACATTTATTAGAGGGCAGGGAGCAGCAGTATATACAGCAAATAGGGCTATGGACTTCAGTGACATACTGAAGAACCTGTACAGGTACAAATTCCAGGCCGTAAAAGTACAAGTGCAACAGTGACTGCAGATTCAAACAGTGCTAGTGAATGCAGCATGCTATAAAATCATAAAAGATACCCAGGTTTCCAGGACAGCAGTAGTGAATTATTCCAACAGCCTCAATAGAAGCTGGTAGAACGTGGCTTGGAAAAAACATTTTTATACTACAGGGCAGTGTTTCCCAAACCTGCAGGCTCACACCCTGCACTATCACTTCCCCCTTCTTCAGCTGCCACTGTTGCTGCTTCCCTTGCTGACAATTACCCCCAGCTCAGGGGTCAAAAACATTTTTGGGCACAGTGCCAAAAACACCTGCAACCTTGACTTGTAAGATGTTGACATACCAGGGCAGACGGCAGGGGAGCCACAAGGGGCCCAATCCTCATCGTGGCAGCACAGCCCAAGGCACACATACACCTGCCACCAACCAAAACCCATGCTGGGGCTCCACAGACCCCAGTACAGCTGCTTATAGTCTGTTGGATGCCTGCCACAGCCAGCATGGGCTGGGGGCAGGCCCCTGCTGCTCACTACATGGCCTGAGCTGCTCACAGTGTGGAGGCTATAAGCAGCTGCACCAGGGCCCACAGAGCCCTGGCCCAGCTAGTTGCTGGTGGTGGGTGTACACACACCTTGAGGCAGATGCCAGGGAAGGGGTCTGGGCTGCTCTGCCACATCATCCACCCTGAGGTATGCATGCCAAGCAAAATGCCTTTGCATGCCATGCTCTGGTATGTGTGGCAGGGGTTGCCTAATCCTGCTCCAGGTGCTGAGCACCACTGATTTCCTCTTGTCAGCAGCAATCGCTGGCAGGGGAATCAGTGGGGATGAGGGAGGTAGCAGCAGCAGCTAGTAGAAAGGCATGAGAAGTATAGTGGGGTGCCACTGATTGCTGTCATGATTGGCATGCATCCCAGTTTGGGAAATGCTGCCACAAGGAACTGATCCTTGGACCAACTCATTCTGAAGCGAGCAACAGGAGAAGCTAGTTTTCACTTGGGTTGAACATGGAGGTACTTTTGGCACTTAGGTCTCAATCTTGAAAAATGCTTAACTCTTCCTGAGTCTCTTCATCTTCCATGCGTAGCTGTGCTCTGTGCCTCTCTCAGAAGTGGTCATCAGTATACTTGTAGAATGGGTCTCTAAGCTTGAGTGAGATGCTAATTAGTAATGAGTGCTAAATGGGAGAGAATCAGGGGGTGTGTGGGGATGGAGAGTACAGTTGGTAAAAAAATAGGAGGAAAAAAGATGGGGAAAAATAGGAGGAATGAAAGGAGAGCTCAGATTCTACAATGATAGGGCCACGAAGATGGTAGGGAGATCAACTAGAATAGATAGATTAAATGGATTCTTTTGACTGGCTGGATAACAAGTTGGGGGGAGAAGATAATATAAGAAAAAAAGAAGAGTAATAAAAGGAAAGCATAAAAGAGATGTCAGAAACAAAGGAAAAGCAAGGAAACTGAGCAAGTGATTGCATCTTATTGACTATATTTTATTGAGTGACCTATGTGCAAAAAGATACCTGCTGGCCCAGTTCCAGTACACTTGAACTGATGCTGCATACGTTCCACATGCAATCCTGCAAGTCAGTAAAATGTCGCAACACATTTATATTACAAGAGCCAAACAAGCAGAAGTGGAGATTTATGTATTTCTTCAGGACACAGAACTGCTCCTCTGGTAGACTGAGAACTGCAAGGACAGGAATGGATCCCCCTACAAGAGCAGAATTCAGAAGCTACTCTTCGGGTAGTAGGTCTGTCCCACTGACAGAATGCAAAACGCAGGAACCATTCTGCCATCAAAGTACTATGTGAGCGTGCCCTTGTTTATGGCAGGGGTGGGGAGGAGGGAGGAGTACTCATAGCTTAAGGTAGGAGACAGCTTCCCATGCAGTTTTGGCCCCATGCCATTCCTTCCTTTGCACTCTCAAGCCCTACAGGACACCACAGAATGCCATGGCAAGGCAGAAAGCAAGTCAAAGTCAAGACTATCTGGCTACAGAAGGACTTTTAGATCTCCTCGCCCTCCCAGCTAAAACAGATCCAGAGCCCTAGCACTTGATCTCAGTTTTGGAGAGGTATCCAATACGCAGCAGTCTTGTGTGCTCTTCCTTGATGCATTCCACATACAGCACTTCGGGAGTATGTGATTATTAAAGCTGCTTCAAATTAAATCAAGTGATGATCACCTAGGACTTGAATGGAGAACCAAAATGCAGCTGTTTTCCTTGCTGTGGAAGCTTAGCTGTTCATCAGATGGTGGATGGTTGACGTCTGTATAGAAGAGGAGGCTGAAGAACACAACAAACAAGAACCACTACGAAGCTGTTGTTCTCTAGAAAATACCGCCTCTAAGTAATCAGACATAGGCCTGAGAAAATCCTTTCTGACAGCCTGGACTGGAATTACAGATTATAAAAGACAGACACTGCACAAAGTCCTTGTTGAGGTAGACAGAGACTCCTGACGACCTTGGGCTGGGAGGAAGTAACATGATAGGGCTCCTCTGAAACCAGTAGTGGAGCTGGGAACACACAAAGGGTGCCAGAGGAGACCAAAGGGTAGCAGCATGACCAGCGACAGAGCAGCACAAGGAGGTCCTGTCCTCTGCTTAGACAGCAGCATCAGAGCCCATCCCGTTTGATGAGGTCTTTGGTGTTAGTTCATTGTTCTGAATGTTCATCTCTAAGGTGGGTTGTGTCATCTGCTGAAAACGCTGCCCAGGAACAAACAAAAATTACAGGAAGGCTGCAAGCACTTGGGTGAAACAAACAAAACAAAAGGAGGAAATGCTTTCACCACTACCTCTCCATGTGGTACATGAGGTGAAGGTCATTTGCCAGTATAATCAAATCACTTTGGCATTGTTATTTTATATATTCATCTCTTTTGAATAGAGGCCAGATTAGGCCAACAGTTACCAGAATCTAAAAAAAAAAGAGCTAGTCAAAACATTTTTTAAAAGAAGACACATGCCAGAATCATTGCCACTTCACGGGGTCCAAAATGGGCCTGCTTTCCTTTTTGCACTGACTTTTCCATTACGTTTTAATTAAAATGTTATCCAAGGACTATATCCAAGCTTACACTCTCCACCTGCATGGATTTTTATGCTAGTATTTATTCCCAATCATATCACCGTGACAGGAACAAACTCCAAATAAAGCTAAATAACATCAGTAAACCTGTGTCAGGAATCTACCTGGGACTGCCCATGCATGGAGATAGAGCCCAGAAGAGAGCAATCCCTCCAGGAGAAGTGTACTCATTATTTGAAGAGTTTGGGTTGAAGCCTAGGGCTGAATGAACACAGAAACTGAAGTCCCTTCTTAATCTTAGAAAGGGGAACTGAGATAAATCATGTTCACAGAGTAGAGGGGAATCGGGCCTGAACTGAATGTAGGTTGTTAGGTCAAAGGAGGATCCCGTCCAGAATCAGAGGAGGAGCTCCCATGCTCAGACACCACAACTTCTGCGTCGCTCGGTGGGTGAAGTGTCTGAAATGTTTATCAAGCCTCTCCTGCAATTTATGTTCTTTTCTATTTACATTCATGCTCAGTAGGATCAAAATGACTTATAATCTTGCCTGTCTGTCAAAACCACTTTATTCTGCATTGGCATCTAATTTTCCTCCAGCCTCAGCTCTATTACAAAATAATCCAGGATCAGTGTGTGTATAAGAGGCCAGGGCTTCACACACATCCTATCTCCCTGCTGCCACCTGCCGTTCACTGATGAAGTGCTGGGTGATGGGAGAGTAGTCCTAGATTGACATTTTGCTGAATTGGAAGAGCAGTCAATGTGCACCAGGATACTGAGTTTGATAGAGTGCTCAGCGCGAAAGGACGTCAAATAGAAACGAATCACACTGTTATCTTTTCTAATTCCCATTGACTGACACTGTCAATATGCACTGGATGCTGAGAGAACTCCTTGTACTATAAAAAATATCAGTCTGCCATAGCCCTTCAAGAAAGGGATTCAAAGGAAATATGGATAACTGCTGGGACAGTATCTGAGATCCCACATAATAAAATAGATTCAGGTACTTACTCAACTGCCCTGACAGAAAACCAAAAGAACTACATGAGGAGTTCAAGCATGAATTAAATGCAAATTCAATGTTCAGTGTCAGTAAAGATATCTTTTAAATTTAACTCACAAATTTCCCCTATTTTTCTTCTAGGTTCCATTATTTATTAACCATACATAAAATCCCAATCAAGTTGATTAGCAATGGCCCCGCCCATTGATTCGAGCTCTGAAGAGCCTAAATGGAAAGAGCTTGAAGATTAGAAATGTGTCTGTTCTCTCCCACCCCCATACTTTGGTCCCAAACAAAAACATGACCTCCCTTCACAAACCTACCTTTTGCAAACCTCCAGGTATTTTCAATGTTCTCTAAGGGGAGGATGCAGTGGGGACTGTTGTTTTTCATACAAAGCAGAATATGCAACCTTGAGCTATTAATGGAGAGAAGGTTAATGCCCTGTCTGCATTTTCTGGCCCGAAAGAAAATGGTATTGGTCTATTATGGATTCAGCATTCTCTTGCTCTCTTTCTTTTGGTCTTTTTAAAAATGAACTGTAGAAAGAGATCCAACTCCCAGCCTCTTTTTTATCCACAAGACAGATAGCTATAATGCAGGGTTCCCTATCCAATTGACTTCAGACCCAATTTAGTTCAGGGACTGTGTTCATTCTGTTGTTTTCCCTCTGACATCAGACTGCCAGTTAATGACACTCCTAAACAAAGCTGTACAAGAACTGGAACTGTGCTATGTGGTGGGAACCTCCATGCTTTCAAGAGCTGGCTTTGTTCTGAATTAGGTAAGGAGTCACCTCTCACCATTACTCCAGTCCCTTGAGCCAAGTAGTTGCCCACAAGTAAGGCAGGGTTTCTGTGGAAGGTGTTGTGCAGGAAGTAGCAAAAAGCTTTTGGAGCAGGTCTGAATAGTGATGGGAGGCATAGAAGGGAGGAATGAGGAGGGAGTATCTGGGAAGCCATGATTTACAGAGCACCCTTGGAGTCAATGTTGTGGCACAAAGCCTGCTTTCCTGGGTGCTGGGAAGGTTTATAGTAAGCTGGTGGTGGAAAATTCACTTGGGACAAATAACTGAGGAAAATGGGAAGTGCCAGTGCTGCTCTTACCTGTCTGATGGTCCCCTTTGAGATGAAGAAGTAGTACAGCATATACCCTGGAATCAGCAACATAGAAGACAGAGCCATGAGCCAGCCGATGCCCTGCCCCCATGTGGGATAGACATATTTACCCAGAGTCAAAGGGGTCATTTCAGCAACACTGAAGACAAACACACCCTGGGGAAACAGAGCCAGTGGTCACAGCTTAGGATGCCAAAAACAGGAACATTCACTTACTTTGTGCTTCAGTCTAGAGTTCCCTAAGACTTCACTGTGAGACATAAATCAATAAGCCTGTACAAGTGGCTCCCAGCCTTTTGTTGGCCCATGGGTAATAATACTGAGCAGTATTGCACTGACCAATGTTACTTTGCTCTCCTTGTCAACCAGGAATAAAAAAAGATATCTGTAGAAAGTAAGATTTCCTGTTGCTATGAGCATGCTGTGGAATCTCCCAGGCAATATTTCACCAGAAGCTGCAGGCTTGAGATCACTGCCCTACAGCAATCTCGACAGCACCATTTCCTGCTCCAGTCTCTAAACTGTCCATCAAAACAGACCAGTAGCATAACTAACGGAGGACCAGCAGGACACTAACTCTGGGCACTAATTTAAGGATAGGCATGAAAATAGCAGCTACTGCTGGTCTGGCCATTGCCACCACCAGCCAGGCCAGTGCTGCTGCCCTCTTCCTAGGACACAAAACTGCCCAGTTACCTCTGCAATAGACAACAATTTTACACCATTTTCCTGCTCAGAAACTGGGAATGAAGCAGTTGTGATGGACCACAGTCAGGGTACCTAAACTCGTCTGCCCCAGCCAATGAGCTCATACCACTCCCTACTGCTGCTTTTGCAAGCAGTACTCCCATATCATTTCCTAAACATTTTAAACACTTCCTTTACGTGATTCTCAGGAGCTTGGACCATTCCAAATTGTCATTTGAACACCATTCCCTTAAGTATTTCCTGCAGGAAGAAACTGCATTATAGATGATAGTGCCCCAGGCTGAAATAGGTATAAGGGGTGGAGGAAGGGGGGCTGAACATGGAACAGGAGTAGCTGAGAGTTTCCTCCATAGTAATAAGAAGATTATAAACTGTTCACCACACCCATTAGGCATATGACAAGAAGTAATGGGTTTAGGTTGGATATCAGGAGAAACTTTCTAACTTGAAGGATAGTTAAGCACTGGGATAAGATTGTCTGGGGTGGGTAGTAGAATTTCCATCACTGGAGGTTTTTCAAAAATTGGTTAGACAAATATCCAGCAGGCTTTTTTTTCAGTATATAGTTGGCCCTTTGCTAAGGGCAGACAATCAGATTAGATGACTTCTCGGGCTCCCTTCCACCCCCCTCTTTTCTATGATTCTGTGACATCAACAGTTCACCTTCTGTTACATAAAGCAGAATAGTAAAACGTCTTCTGAGGGGTTCAGAAAGAGTCTCCCGATATTTCTTTATCAATTCAACATCTGCCTAGAATTACCTTGTACTTACAGCCAGATCCAGACTGAGCACTTCCCTCACCCACAGAACCCCTGCAGCTAGGAGGACCCACTGGATCAGCTTATACAAATGTCATCACTTTGTTCTCACCAAACAAATGAAGGGAGTGCAGAAAGCCCAGCAGATCTTCCACCAGCCGCAAGGTTTGTAGCCAATCATCTCCTCAATGTTCCTGTAAAATCTGTTCACACCTACAAGGAAAAGTTTGAGTTAAACAAGGCAAAAAAATCTTGGCATCGTTCTCATCATCATCACCCAGGGAACAGGATCAGTATTCAGGGATCAACTACTGACCAAGAGCATCAGAGAGACAGCAAGGTGAAATTAAAGTGGAGAGCAAGCATTTTGGGGAACAGGAAGAACTCAGACTCCTCAGTTACAGAGAAGGCCATTTTCACAACCGCTGAGATAACCTCTTATGATCAGTAAAACTATCCACAACCTCTCACACTAACACAACGACAGAAGTAATTACATCTTGTGTTCTATACTGTAAACCAGACCAGGTTCATACATGGACTCTGTAGGTGTCAGGAAGGAATTCCCCAACATCCCAGCCCTGGAACGAACAAGGGGATGTTGGTCTCCCTTCTGAAGCATGAGGAATTATCCACTGACAGTGTATCAGACCATAAGACTCAACAATCAGATTTGGACTGGCAAGTTGTACACCCTGAGAAAAATCATAGGCTAGAGGCCTGAGAACATATCAGTTTGAGAAGGAGTCTCTAAACATGTGCAGTGTCTCAGTCTGGACCAGCAAGCCAAGTCCCTCTTTTTGGCTGTCTTTTCAAAGCCCTATAGCCCATGCCTGACACTGTTGTCTGTTGTACAACAGACTTCAAAGTTGGGCCAGTGTGAAAGGCTTCTGAAAATCCCCCTTTTGGTGTCAGTGTCCATGCAAATGGAGAAGCAAAGGAACAAGGGGGCTTGCCCTTACCATAACACCAGGAAATTGAAATGGTCTCAAAGAAGACAAGGAAGAGAAGACACATGCCACTGGCTGAGTAATAATCAAACAGCTTAAAGACATAGATGCCACCCTGAGAAGACACAGCAAAAGGCAGGAGGACTAGTTATCCAGTATAGCCTGGCTGAGTAACTAATGAATAAAACAGTCAGTGCTATTTTCTAGCTATGCTGGTTCTGGATGTTAATTTTCTTGGAGTAGGGAGGCCAACAGAACGACGTCAGCCCATTAGAATCTAATTCCTGTCATCTTGATAGATGTGCTTGGGAATGGGGCCAAAGAGCAGGCATTCAGGCCTGCAGAGTGGGGAGAGAAAGAGAGAGAAGCTGGGCTCAAATATGACTGGCTCCCCTCTCCCCTCCCAATCTTAGATGAAATCACTTGCTAAATTAATCACTTTTGCCCTTCCCACTCTACTGCAGATGTTTATGCTGACATGCCCCTGCTGGAACTCATTCATTATAAAGTCACACAATGGGAGGCCCAAATAGAGGCCTCCCTCACTGCCACTGAACTGGAGCCTCTGCTTCATACACAGGGAACCTGGGCCTCAGTGCTACTGCTTTAGGACTCCAAAAGTCCTTACATGCCTTGGGTCATCTCAATCTTCTGCTATAAGCAGAAGCATCCTGTAAGGATGTGCCATCCTCCCCAGCATAGCAGGTTTCTTCTGTGGACCCAGGTCCTCCTCTTAGTACTTGCTATCACGAGGTAGCAACAAAAAGGCACCAAGAATGAAGGTTAGGGATGGAAGAATAAACACAGCCATAGGTACCTGGGTGATATTGGAGAATCCAATGAGGTAGGAGATGAAACAGATGACAGCAATGAAGATCTTCTTCCTAGCTCTCAGAACATGGGGATACTCATCCATGAGAGCTGTGATAAACCCTTCCACGGTACAAAACTGCAGAAGTAAACATCCCAAAATACAGTTGGCACCTTCTGCATTTTGTAAGAATGCTTCTTCTTCCTTCCTCCTCCACCCCGCCCCCCGCAGGCCTTCTCCTTCTCTGAATGCAACACCCCTATGACTTGATTTGTTTCGCACTGCTCCTGCTGCCCTGGGGGCTGGAAACTGTGGATGAACACCCCTGCAGTCCTCAATTCCCTTAAGAGCTCTTATACATAGGACTGGGGCTTGCGGCATTGTGATCACTTCAGGCTTAAGGTGCTTACAAGAGACTTACTTTAGTTTGAGTCAGGCTCTACTTGGTTTTGTACAAAGGCAGCAGGAGGTCTGCAGTGCCCTATTCAAACTCTTTGTCTGGGCAGCTCAGCTCTGAAAGGAACAGTCCCCGTATGACAGTATTGAAGAGTTAATGTGCTGAAACCTGGTGCTTGTGTGTCAAAACTTCTTGCTTCCACTTGGCTGCAGGAATCAGCACAGGTTGATGTGTTCTGAGGACTGACAGTCAGAAAGGCATGGACTGGAGTGAGGTGAAAGAATGGTGTGTGTCAGGGAAAAGGAGCGGAGCTGGTGTGGAAAGTGAGGGGGAAGGAGGCTCAGAGGAAGAAATGGGTATGCCAAGCTATGGCAGAGATGGATAGGGGAGGGCAGGAGAAACCACCAGCACTCAAAGTCTTGGCTATTAGATGTCTTGGACAAAAGGGTAAATGGAAAGGGTGACAGAGTAAGAGGAGCTTGACAAAAAGGGCCTTGGAAGCCACTTCAGATTAGGAAACAGGTATTAGAAAGACCCTTTGGTACAGAAAAGCAGGGGAAATGGGCATAGGAAATCACTGGAGTAGGAACATGTGAGAGAAGGGAATGGAGAGAGGAGCAGGGTGATGGGGACAGCAAAGCTGAAGTGGTAGAAACAAATTAGTCACACCTCTCCACATCCTAACCAGGCTGTGTGATACATGGAATACATGGGAAGAAGTAGTCCAGTTATGAGGCTGCTTGGTTCAGTTCATACAAAATGGTAATTAATTTCATGCCATTCACTGAAAGAGACATAATGTTTAATTTCTCCAGCACACAGGAATGATCTAGTTGGCTGGAGTACTGGTCTGGAAACCAGGATGCCCTGCATTCTGATTTGGACACACACTTGCTGTGTAACCTAGACAAGCCATTGTGGTCAACATTTTCAGCCATGGATATTTCAAGTCAGACACCCACATAAAGTACTTTGGCACCACCTGGTAAATAAAATGGGTTTCATAGGCAGTGTTGAGCACCAGCAGCTCCCACTTAACCTTTGAATAGCACGTGGATACAGAATCTTGTATTACTTATTCTCCTTTCTCCCCTTTCCCCCTGCAGTTGCTGTGATACATTTTACTACATACGTTCACCTTTCACCATTATTTCTGCCTCTTTTTTGTGAGCAATGTCTTGTCCCCTCACCCTTACTCTGATGATCCTCCCGTCTCCTAAATTTCTTATTTCCATTAGAATTTTCTCTCCGATACCCCTCCTCCCACCTCTCCTTGCCCCTTTCTTATCCCTGAATTAGTCGTGAGGCCAGAGGTTCAGGCCCTGTGGTTCAGTTGCTGACCACTTGGTACCCCATCTTGATCAGCAGGAACAAAAAGATTTTTCCCAGCAGCTCCAAGAGTCTGTTACTGACACTTCACTACCACATGATACAAGGAATACCCATTGGCATCAGTGGAAGTTACTTGCATCACACAACAGAGGAGCAGGGCCCAAAGGAAGTCTAACTGTTAAAAAGAGCCATGCAGTAGAGAGACTTATAACTGGGTCTTAGTGCTCTGCAGGTCTCTGAGCTCATCTGCAAGAAATCCTCATGAATAACTGGTAAGAGGCAGCATTTATCACATGGGATAGACACAAGGTTGCAGTCACAAAGCTTCAGTAGCTCCCCTGTGGAGCAAAAGCCTGACCAGAAAACTGGTAAGTTAAAAGAAATCACTAATATGTTGTGCAAGAGGGACTAGATACAGAGAGAACTAAACCCAAGATAGATCAAAGAGAGCAGAGGAGGCAGGGTCTAGGAGGGCATGGTAGGGGTGTACATCCATACAGGCCTCTTCTGCAGTTCAAGAGTTACAGATATGAATAGGAATTTGAAGTGCCTCTCCTGGCAAAAGAGGCAGGACTTAAGCAAAATAAATATCAAAGGATGCTTTCCCCAGAGCTACAGGATAGAGGTACACCCTGTCATTTTCCCTGCTGCCCCTCAAGCTCCCAGACTGAACCACATGCTCACACTAGCATCTCCAAAGCCAGGCTTCCCCTGAGCCCAGGTGACAGCAGACTGAATCCCTGCTTCCACAAAGTACACAAATCAAGGTTAGGACCTGATTCAGCACAGTGCTTATGCAAATGTTTATCTTTAAACACATGTTTAAGCACCAGGGATGCGGCAAGGAACATACTGAAAGTTAAGCACCTGCTTGGGGCTGTTCCTGAAACAGGGCTCTACTGTGCAAACTCCCCCCAGCCTCCACGGGGTTCAATTCTATTGTTAGCCCATGTACGTCAACACCATATAAACCTCCACCTTAATTTCCCTCCCATGCTTGGCTGTCCCTTAGGTTTCCCTATCTTTTCTCTAGGGAACCACTCCCACCTGCTGGAATGGGTCAGAAGACTTCTGTTAATAGTGGAAGTTAACTAATGAACCCTCCTCCTCTGTGGCACCTTAACCAATATCCTGATGCAGGAGCAGTCATGGACCGGACTACAAACCATATTGCTATATGCTGTACACCAGTGATACTTAATGAGAACACACTGGGTCCTAATTTCCAAATTGGAAGCCACTTTTCATTAGCGTTTCCAAACACAACGTGTGCAAATCAGGCTAGCCAGGCATCTGCTACTGATGGAGGAGCTGTTACAGCATGTGCAAATGAGGCATATTTTTTACATGCAGAAGCTGGCACTACGAGGTCCACACTGTATGAGTCAATTGTAGATCCAGTTTAACCGAGCCTCCACTGTGCAAACAAAAATCCTCTTAAAATGCATTTATCCATGTTTCTCCAAATGCTTGTTTTGCTTTTGATGCCTCATTCTACCCCTCCTCCAGGCACTGCTGTCCCCCAAAGAACAATCTTCTCTCTAAGGCTGATTGTCATATGGGGCTTGGAGACTTTCAAGTGACATTTGAGAAGCAAACTGTAATAAATGAATTCCACGCAGTGCTTATAAGGCTTATTGTCATGTATCCAGCTATTTGCCGGAGCTGAGTGAGTAATCCATGGAGAATAATTCTTTCAATGAATTTAGCTGATTTGGGAACATTTAGTCATTATTTGAAATTATTTGCCAAATAATGTCTGCAATAACTCTGGTGCTCCTGAGCTGTCTGGTGGGAGCATTCAGTAATTGAAACTGTAGCTTCACAGATTACATTCGATTGGACACAAAGTGGGACACTTGTGAAAGATGCCTATGCCTGATTATGAATTACATTTGATGTGACTGATGGTTTTTGTGACCCAGTAGATCACCCATGCTATAGGGCAGGAATTTGTCATATTATGGAGAGACTATCTGGCAAGGATATGAGAAGCCATGACAAAGCAGTCAAATACCATCATCACTGAATTAATCTCTACTCCTCAGAAACCAAGGTTTTGCTATGAAAGATTCGTAGATTCATAGATGTTAGGGGTTGGAAGGGACCTCGCAGATCATCGGGTCCATCCCCCCCGCTCTAGGCAGGAAGACAACTGGGGTCAAGTGACACCAGCGAAGTGACTGTCCAGTCTCCTCTTGAAAATCTCCAGGGTAGGGACTGCACCTCTTGACCCTCGACTGAATGGCCTGCCTTCACAGAAACTTGCCTTGGTAAGAGAAAGGGCTAGAATCCTCCCGGGTTAAGTTCAAAGGTGGAAAGGCTTTGTTTTCTTCACAAGATCCAAAAGCTGGTAGCCTTCATAAAAGGTACTTTTTAAACAAACAACATAATTTTATTTCCCAAAATAAAAGACAAGGCTAGACCCAAAACTCAACTGCAAACTCAAGCCAAACCAGGGATAGCAGAAAAGGGGCTTCAGTGAGCTTGTTGTTTTCCACAGAAGTACTCCCATTTGCTTTATAAGGATAAAAGGTTTGTATTTAAGAAATTCCTTTGCAAAGCCCTAAAGAGATAAAAGAAACCAGAACTCCCACTTCCAAGTGGTCTCTGCGGGGCATGTGTCCAAACAAGTGGGGACTCAGGAAAGTTGTGCCACTGGATCCAGAAGCTAGGCAGCCAGACTACAGGTCCTATCGCCCAAGGAATGGGTAAGATGTAGTACCACAGCGATCCAGAGCTAGAAGCAGTGACCAGTAGCTTGTGGGACTCAGCAGCTGAATCCAATCACAACAAAATGGTGTCCCCTAGGACCATGGGGCTGTATCAGAAGTGACACAAGATTCTCTATAATTTCTGCCTGTTCTTTTACTCTGTCCCGTCCATAAAGGAAAATAGGGGCAAACAAAGGAAGCTCATGTGTGCACAGATAAGCATCAAACAGGCATGAAATGAAGCATTTCATTTTGATCTTCCCCACCATAAAATAGGAACAAAGTAACAAATACTGATATTTTCCCACAGAAAATGTAATTTTGTGGATATCACATTTTCTGCCAAAAATATTTTGATGGGAAGTTTCTAGTTGGGTGTATTCAGCCCCCATTCACCTTCAACAACAGCAGTGCCCCAATGAAAAAGTTGATTCCAGCAATAATGAGACAGGCTTCACCCCTAATAGCAGCACAAAAGGGTCATGAGCATTCATCAGATCTGAAAACAGATTTGAAGGGAAACCAAAGGCATCTATACACATGCTCGGGGGAGGAGGGAGAGGGTGCTTTAATTAGAGCAGCTCCAAAAGCTACTCTAATTAAAGGGCTCAGAGCATTTCATGTATCGCAGTCCCCACACTTCAAAATGGTGGTAGGGATGCTTTATCTAAAGCTCATTCAACAAGCTTTGAAGCCTGGGGACAATGATACACAAGACACAGAGGGTGCCCAGAGCTCAGTAATTACCACACTCTGGTAGACTCGATTAATCAAATCAGGTCCAATGCCCTGTAATTAAAGCATGTCGGAGCAGCCTCCACACTTGTGTATAGGCACCCTAAATTTCTGAGAAGCCTCTGGCCAGAAAATGGGAACCTCCATTTTCTGACTCACTCTTTTTGTTGGTATACAAAAGATTGGTCATTACTGTGATTATTATTGTTGATTTGTATCAGGCCCAGGCAGTGATCAGGCACTATTTTTGCTTGGCATGCCTAATGTTTAGCATGGAGATGGTCCCTGTCTCAGAGTCCATACAGCTAGAACTCATCAGGAAACAGCATAGCACTATACAAATATCTAATTATATGGATGAGATTCACATCAATGGGTGATCCAGCCTCAGAAGGCTCACTCTAGAAATGGGGCTCACTTCAGCACAGTGGGAGGTTACCCAACACAGTCATATGGCTCATGAGGGGTAAAAAAAAAAAATGTCTCCCAAGAGATTTGCCCCATATAGATATGTTTTGCTTTTGAGAGTGAGAAATCAGCCAACATGGCTCTGTCTATGAACAGTGGAGGACTGATAATCTCCTAATTGATCATAGATGGTGGAAGACGGGGCTGCTCTTACCAAATCATCTCTTTGTTTCTTACCGCACTTTTCCCCTGGGTGTTTTCTCACCTGGCTGTCCAGACCTAACATCATTAGCATAGAGAAGAAGAGAATTGACCAGAGAGGAGACATAGGCAACTGTGTAACAACCTGTGGGTAGGCAAGAAAAGCCAGTCCTGGACCTAGAGTAATGAAACACAATGAACAGTCTATGTCTGTAAAGCATTTTGACAGCAAGATAAGTCAGAGCAACTATTATGATTAAACAGAGAGACTACAGCAGCAAAGAACTGCCAATAGTTAATATGAACTCCATAAAAAAAAAATCTCTGCTCCTCCTTGCCTGGGACATACCCAAGGTATATGAAGCATCTCAAAGAGGAAGGGTGAAGGACTGTCGGCATGGATTAGCTCTTTCCCTCCCCCTGAAGAAGAATGCTATGGCTTTACCATACACAACAGAACTAGAGAGCTGGAACTGGACAAACTATTTCTGATTTTTTTGTTATTAGAAATGTTCATTTTGTTGAAATAAAAACTTTCTGTGAGAATATGACATCAACTAAAATTCATTTTGGGAAAGCAACCAATCAAGCCGTTGAAAGATCAAAACTGGAATTTGGACTTTAAAAGGTTGGAATTTCCCACAAAAAAAAGAAGTTTTGAGGTTTGATCATCTCTGCATAAATATCATCAGAACTTAGGTGCTACAAAGGAATAGTACTGTAGCAAACCAACCACTGTAAGTCTTCCTTTAAGTATATCAATAAGGAAACTAGGTAGACATAAAAAAAGCACAGAAGACTCTTAGTTTAGTTGGAAGTCAGAGTGCAATAATCACTTGAGTCTATCAGGAATAAACTTCCTGAGCTATTCTGGATCAAGCACTTTTTCATCTGCATTAGCCATACCAAAAGTCTCACTACCAGTCTCCTGAGCATCCAGTACCTAAAGCTCTCAGCGAAGTGAGTTACACACTTGAACACAAGTCAGGAAAGCTCTGTCAAAGTTATATGCCAACTGGCACATACATTATTACAAATAATTATATTTGGGACATTTGAAAAATGTTTTTCTTTTTCTGGGTAACTTCAACTAAGTTCATGGGCCAGATCTTCAGTAGTTCAAATGTACACCAGGGTAACTTCATAAATCCTCCTGAATTATGAAAAAGAAAAAGAAAAAGAAGGGAACAAACAGGAGAAGTAGCTTGTCCAAGCTCAAAGAGCAGGTCAATGGCAGAGCTGGAAATGAGAGTGAGTTTTCCTGATTTGCAGGCCAGGACCTTATCCACTGGGTAACAATACAGGCAACATCTACTTACCTGAAGATGCCAGCTCAGCAATTGACTTCTTGGTGATGTGAGACATGAAACCAACAATAGAGAAAATAACAAATCCTGCAAATAGGCTGGTGGTGGAATTTATACAGCAGACAATGATGGAGTCTCTGAAAAAGAGAAATAGATGTGAGAAAACCTTCTTCATTTCTGTTCCCATCAGTTGATTAGAACAGAATAACAGTCGGGTTGTCAGATGAAGCTGGAAATGAGGCATAAGGATGAATATGAGAAGTGTCATACTAGGTCAGACCAGTGGTCCATCTTGCCCAATATCCTGTCTCTGATAGTGACAAGTGGTCAGTGCTTTAAAGGGGGAGTACACATGCAGAGCATGTCTCATGGATGGATCTAGGATTTTGAAAAGAGGTGTGCAGATGGTATGGTGCATCATCACATATACCATAACACATTTTTTCTCTAGTTAAAGAGAAACTAGAAGCATTATAAATATGCTAGGGGGACAGCACTACATTATTCAATTTAAGATCAAAGCAAAAGCAAATATAATTTTATTAGCATGTTCACTAATTTGCTAGATGACCTATGAAGTTTTAAAAAATATGAAAAACTAGGCAAAAATGGTCAAAATAGTCAAAAGACATTGTGTCATTAGTCCTGTAGTCATTATAGTAAAATGTACATTTCTTATTCAAGTTCACAAAATGTAGTCTTCTTGAGTGTCTTGACAGAATTTCCAGCACTTTACTGTCAGTCATTTCTACACCTAAGTTAATATTACTTCATCTGAGTTAAAGTTTTTATCTAGGACTAAAAACAGTCTGCAGGACTATGAATATTCTCATAAGAGAGAATATAATAGAAGAGCCATTACCAAGAATGGCTAACAGACAGCAATACTGCAGAAGAAAGGATAGTTTAAATAGTGGAACATCAAGACCATTAAAATGGAGAGAGGGTTGTTAACACCTGTGGAATGAAGAGATCTTAGTGTGAATCAGATCAACGATAATAAGCCATGAAGTCCATCGCCACTGCACCTTCTAGGCAGTCAGTTTTAATGTGTAGATAGAGCAGGAATCAAAGGGAAGTACAATTGCATCACTGCACCCCCAAGGATCCACCCCGGCATGTCTAGTGAAATTCAACCCATGTCTCACACTCCCTGGCTTCGACCATCATTGGTTTAGGGATGTCAAAGGCAGCAGGGTAACTAAAGAAGGGCACTGGCCCCAGGCATCAACTTGAAGGGCAGAAAAAATAACAGCCGCCACCACAGCTGTGTGATTGCATTGACAGCTGGAAGTTATCAATACTCCGGTGCTGCATCCAGCTGCCACAACCACCTATGGCAATGCATTTCATAAATGAACTATGTACTGAATAAGAAAGCACTTCTTCCTCTTGTTTGTTTTAAACCTCTCTCCTGTTAATCTCAGTGGGCATCTCCCTGCTCTTGTATTCTGGGACTTTGTGAATAACAGTTCCCTGTTCACTTTACCTATGCCATCATGGTTTCATAGAAGTCTGCCATATCCTACCTCATCCTTCTCATTTCCCACCTGAAGAGTCCTAGACTGTTAAAGCTTCCCCTGGTATAGCAGCTAATCAATACCCCTAATCATCTTTGTTGCCCTTCTCTGTCATTTTTCTAATTCCACTCCATGCTTTCCAAGATGTGCAGACCAGAACTGCATGCAGAATTCAAGATGTGGGTGCAGAGGCAGTGTAAATCAGCTGGGAGCCTGCGGTAGCTGCAATGAATGGAGGTAGCGGTGATTTCCAGCTGCTGCCATGATGCTGGCAGGATGGTGCAACTGCAGCAGCAGCTGCTATTTTTTCACACCCTGACCTTCAAGTCTGTGCCTGGGGCTGCAGTCTTGGTTGCCGCAGCTTAGCTGCAATGTTGCGTGAGTGCGCCACAGATTTATACAGTAGACAAGTGAGAGAGGTCAAAGTGGTGAAGGACAGACTTGTATGTGTGCCATTGCCAGAAGATGGTCAGATATTAAGATCAAAGGTGAGGCCTTAGTTGCATGTTGATAAACTGCAGAGTGCAGGGTCAGATACTAATGGGCCAGACTGTGAACACTTTACTCTTGCTGGTAGTGGATGCTCATGGGAGTAGAGTCAGAGGCTTCACTGGAATTGCTCCTATGACTCAAGTAGTCACCAGGGTAAGGCAGAAGTTCAAAATATGTTTCTACATGTTCTTCTGCTTGCAGAGGCATTTGAAGAATGATGTGTTTAACACACCTGTAGACATTGTTGTGAAAGGTGTTATAGCTTCCCAGGGCAATCAGAGACCCTAGGCCCAGTCCATAGGAGAAAAAGATCTGCGTGGCTGCATCCATCCAGACCTGAAAAGGAGAGGCAGGCTTAGTTTATACTATTGCCTGTTTAACCCCATCTCCCAATCAAAGTTCCTGCATCTGCTTAGAAAAAAAGGTCATCATGTCTATGACACTTTTCTGTGGAAATGCTGAAGGTCATTTGGTCAAAAACCTTTTTACAAGGAATTAAAGAACAAACTACACTGATGTACTCCAGAGATGAGTATCCAGTATAAAGGGCTGTGGTGCTTTGCCAAACTGATTTCTGCTCTGATGGAGCTGGGACAGAAGAGCCAGCTGCAGAAAGACTCCCACATGGCTACTTAGCGCCCACAGCACCAAAAGTAAACAGAAGTTTGTGCTGAAAATGGGGCCACATCAAAACCTAGTTTGTTCAGATTATAGCAGTCCCACATCCTGGAGATGTCTGTAGTCTCCAGCCCAAGCCTTCCTTGTGCCTGACACAGGTCATGAGAAGGCTTCAAAGGGTTTCACATTGAGATTCATTTCCCATAAGCACCCCAGAAGGGGCTGTTTACCCAAACCTATCAAACCTCCTGGGCCAGCCAAATGGAAGTCTTACAAGAATGGTCTTCTGTATTTTATTTCCTTTCCAACCTGTTTCTTGTGAACCAGAAATGCCAGCAAAATCAGAGGTATCCCTGAGGTATTGTGCTGGACAGTTGGAGGGGTGGGGAGACAGCAGAGGAGGGAGGTGCTGCTGAGCACCGGAGGGAAGGGGATGCTGAGAGTGGGTGTGGGAGGGGAGGTGCTGCTGAGTGCCAGAGGGGTGACGGGGACCAAGAGCCAGGTGGGGAGCAAGTACAGGCGTCTTACCTGATCTGGGGACTCAAAAAAGTCCCCAGCTGCTGCTGCTGGGGTATGGTCTGCCCACCTCGGTTGTTACTCCTACAACAGCTGTGAAGTGACCATCCACCCACCTGCTGCTATCCAGGTGTGGACTCCCTGGGAGAGGCACCATTTTGGCACTCCCACTAAGTTTGCATCCAGGGGTTGTGTCCTGCTCAGCCATCCCAAGTTATACTGTACTAGTGAGAGGAAAGTTTTTCTCTCCATAGGTCAGCACGTCTGCTTCCAGTGGCAGCAAAAGGTCAGAAAACCAGACACTTGGAGAGGAAAAGCAATGGGGATGATTGTTAAGGGCTGCATTTTTTTTAAGATTCAAGCTTCAGTAGCATATGTATGAATGGGCATAGGTGCATGCAACACAGAACACTTAAGTGAACCTCAGGGAGACATGTTGCCTGCTGGCAACACAGCATCTCCTGCATTTCCCCTCTACCTGGCAAGAATACATGTTGCTCCTCCACAGAGGTGGACAAAGTGAGTGCTCTCCTTCACAGCCAGCCCAACAACTTTGGTTAACAGAGGGGGTGAAACAGTGGAACATGGCATTTGCCTCTCATAGTTTGCTCTGGGGCTCCTACCAGTCCAAGGGTAATAGGGGGAACCAACCCCTGGGTTTAAAAGAGACTGATAAAACAGGAAGCCCTTGTACATCCTCCTCAGCTGGCAAAAACACCAAGGGGCACAGACAGAAGAGCAGCTGCCTGTTGTAACTCATAGCACTTTGCAGGAAGTGCTATGAGTTGGAAAAGTCCCCTGGACCCCAAAAAAGTTTGCTGTTGGGTCTGGGAGTTGGGGATTCCAGCTGCTTGCTGTGTTCCTGCAACCTGGTTTCCATAGCAATGTATGCCACTCCACCCTGCCACCCCAGACACTGTTTTCAGAATGGGAGTGGGGAAGGCAGCAGAGGGAGCTTGTTCTTGAGAGTCCACAGTCGGCACTGGAGAGCCCCATCCTCCAGCGCTCGCTGAAAGGACCCCCAAACCAAATTCCCTCTGCTCCCTTTCCCCCATCCCTTTCTGAAAATAGTGACAGGCTTGGAGCTTCGCAGACACAAGTTACAGAACGTGCGCTGTTTTGAAGCGTGTTCATCTGAACCCTCATGCAATAGGAGTTCAGATTTTCCCAGGATTGGGCCCTTATAAAGCAATCTGCAGCCATGCGATTCTGTTTGGTCAAAGCTGTAGACCACCTTCTGGGGTTACATCAAGCAAACATTGTCACTTATGTCTGCACCCCTAGAGCCTGGCGCAACATGATTTTCAAAGAGCATCCAAGAATATTCAAAAGGACTTTGCATTAGGTTTAGGTCCTTGAAATAGGCAAAGACTAGAGTGGGGTAGGGCAGGAGGTGAGATATACTGCACCATTTCCTTTACCTCTTAAGGCAGACCAATGCAGGGCCCTCCTGAATGAACGACAGGGTTTACAGAACATCAGTACTTGCAGCAAGGTTACCAAAACTCATGTTTTATCACAAGACTCCCTGTATTTGGTGCTTTACTTAGAGTCCCACTCCTCAAGTCACCTGACCATATGAGTGTCTTTTTATAAAAAAGCTGCCTTGTAGCTGACATGGTTGCAAAGAAAAGCTTTAAAATATACAGGTAGTTCCAGGGTATTTAGTTGTTCACAGCCAAAAAGGTTAAAAAATAAAAAATAAAAAAAAGCAGAACATATTGGGTTTTGTTTTTTAATTGCCTGATGCTTAAAATTATCTTTTATTTTCTTGGGACCCTCCCTCATGGCTTTGGAATACTTGTGGGTGGCTGTAATGTTATAGCGGAGTGTCTCCTACAAAAAATGGATCGGGGAACTCTCAGTAAAGCAAGACTGTTACCACTTGAATGTGACTGGCAATCTCACAGACCTCTAAGTTACTTTATAACATAGAGACAGTGTTGGCTGAGAAACTTTGCCTCTACAAGCATCCCTGCTTCTCCTGGGACTCTGTTGTGCTTCCACATATTAAGGCAATGATACATGGCCATCACTTGTAATTTAAACCCTTCCACCAAAAATAACAGTGACATCTATTGCTGAACTGGTTCTGGTCCCAAATTACACAGACCAACAGCACTCAGCTCCATTGCCTCCTCCTCCTGGGACTGCATTAGCTAGCTAAAATTGTCACCCTTAGAATAACCAGTGTGATGGGGCATTCCTGCCACTTCCTCATTAATAAAGCAAAGCCTTAGCTGGTATAACTGGGCTGATATCTCTCTGTGAATAACATTGCAGAACTTCAGTAGAGCTAGAAAGATTTACACTACCTGTCCCTGGTTTTGTTACAAACTGGAAATGGTGTAGCATCTGGGATTGTAAGGCTAACATGGGAAGCTTTTCTGGTGCCCTTTCCTTGAAATGTTCTGACAGTGTCAGGGAACAATACTATAGCAGTGATAGTGCTGTCAAAGCTTTAAGAATTGGGGTACAACCTCAGACTTAGAGAGCTTGCTGAAGTCCGGTGTCAGGTAAAAGAGGATTCCCTCCTTGGCTCCTGGAAGAGTGACGCCACGGAAGAAAAGAATAAACAACATGAGGTAAGGATAGGTGGCTGAAAAGTATACAACCTAAAGAGAGATGGAGAGAAAGATGTCAGCAGTTAGCGACACACTAACTGCCAGCGGGTGCAGCTACTGTGAAGTTGACTAATTAGCTCTGTAGAAAAGTGCCATTGTCTACACGTGTGTTGGTATGAGGGTACAGTGAATTAATTAATTCTGTCATAGGATACAGTACTCTGCTATGGCAGAGTAATTGTGTGTGCTGAAACACACGTGAAGACGGTGACAGGGGCTGGCTGGACACGAAGGGCATTTTTACATATGCAAGCACTGCTGCGCCAGGTGCTTTGAAAAGCGCCCGGTGCTGTGACGCTTGTAATTGTATAAGTGGCATAATGCACGTCAGCACTGAGAAAATAGCAGTGACACGCTTTTGAACTAACACACTTAGAAGGTGCTTTAGTTCAAAAGTGCACTGCCACCATTTTCTGCGTGCTGACATGCATTTCGCCACTTATACAACTGCATGAGACACAGCATAGGGGCAGATCTCCAGCCCATCACAGGACCAAAAAGCATGTGTATAAATGCCCAAGGGTGTTTTATGAAGTGCAGGGGCTGCCTGTCGCATGGCTCCATACTTTAGCACTCGTGTCCCAGCCAGCCCCTCCACCACCTGGCACTGCCACCTGGAGCCCGGGGCTGATGCCCCTAAACCTGCTGGTGGCCCCGGGCTGCTCCACCCCTGCTCAAACTGCTGCAGTCCTGGGCACACGTGTAGGCCAACTCTGGTGCTAACCATGCCAGAGTTTATTGCTCTGCATTAACTGAACATGTAGATGCACCCAATGTTATAGCAGTTACTACAGTCTCCTATGTATTGTGAGTTTATTTCCATTCATTTGTATCCATATAGGAAAAGAAGGCTGGTAGCCCAGAAAAGAAATAATCTCCATAGACATTACACAGAAGGCTCATGCCTCATGTAAGAAGTAGCTGACTTCCCCCTGCTCCTCCCCCATCCCTGTGTTATGTTACTACTTATGTAATATTTCTGAATTTTTAGGGTTTTTTCTATTAATGGCATGGGAGGACTGACTGATCACAGAAATATTGAGATAAACTAATTCCTGGTGAAACTGCAGTAAAAGCAATTCAATTCTATGTGTGATGAATTTGATCCACAGAAATAGGAAATGTAACCAACTGAAGTAATCTTGCCCTTATTTTCTATCACTTTACCGAGACTTATTTTATTAAAATGCTTCAGCAGTCCTAATTTCCTTGATTCCAGCACTGTGACACTAGTTTACAACCTAAGGGAGTTTACCATAAAGAAGTTTTTTCCTGTTATTTAACCTAGATTACTCCTTTCTTGTCATTGCATTACTCCAAGTTGTACCCTAAAATATATTTATCAGGACCACTATTTTCATAAACTGAGTAATTTCATGGATTTGTCCTTTCATTCTACTAGTCTGCAATGTTAAACAATAGCAATAGCTGGCAAATATAATATGTTTCTGTTCCGAGGGTCATCCACCAAGACCTAAAGTGGTAGATGACGATTTCCAAAAGAGACTAGTGATTTCAGATGCTCAATTTGCAACATCTTAAAAGGGCAATTTCCAGAGAGGAGGTACTCAGGAGTGGGCCATAGGCCTTTTTAATATGTCTCAAGTTGGGCATCAAATGTAATTTTTGAAAATTTTTGCCTGAGTCCATCAAAGATCTGACAGTTCAATATTCAGCCCTGTGACTCTATCGTTGTAGAGTGCTCTCTATGTTTAGAATGAAAATTACTGCAAGCATGGTGGCAATTTTTATAACTATGAAAGGTAAATGTCAAGAATTTAATGGCACTTGCTGCAATTCTGCCTTGAAACACAGTAACCCTAATTACAGGCACTCAAATAAAATTGAGTCTGGAGGACATTTCAAAGGACAGCAATAAAAAGCAACACTGTAATGCAAGATTATTGCAAAGTACCTTCCCTGTCCACTCTACACCTTTCCAGATGGAAAAATAGACAAGAACCCATGCTAGAGCAAGAGTTCCAGCAAGGGGCCAGCGAATGCTACCTGGCTCCCCCAGGCCTCCAGAAATCTGGTGCATGTTCCTTCTGCAAAACAAAAGATGTTACATTTTTTAAAGTACAATCCACAAGGAACAAAGGGTTTGAAATTGCAGGGGTGGGCAAAGGGCACAAAGGGGGTGAAGGAGCAAGCTCAGACATGGGCAGGGAGTGCAAAGGCCTTAGACACAGAGAAAAAGGATGAAAGAAGGAGGACGGAAGGAGGAAGGCTTTGATCCCCCCTGCTCTGTCTGAACATCTGACTACATGCGAGTCTGCCATTTAGAAAGAGCATCTCCCGTGGGGCACCCTCTCCATATGGCCTGCTGAATAAATCCATGCTATTGACAGAGACTTTCAAAGCAGCACCAAAAGACGGAACAGCCACTGCAATGGTAAAACCTGACATAGGCTGGAGACGTACTCCCAGAACTCAGTCACAGCACTGGTCAGATTGGTGGTATCGTTGAGCGAGTAGTTGGAAAAGCACCGATCTGTGTTCCAGGCATTGCCACAGCTTTGCCATGGGAGGTCCTAAAGGGAAGAGGAAGTTGAGGGTAAAACCAGGGTAGCAATATTTAACTCTGCTCTCAAAACACTCTTCATAGCCCTCTCATCACTGAATACGTATTTGCTTGTTAACCCTCTACCACCTCCATTTGTACTAATTAACAAATGAATGAAGGAAGGAATTAAAATGTCAGACTCTAAGAGCAGAGGATTCTCTGTGGACTTTGAGAAGGGAATGTGAGGTCACGTTCTCAGGAGGGGAGAGGGGCTGTGGAAGCATAAGCCTGGGTGGACAGAGAAACTAGGAAAAGAGACCAGATGGGTGCTGGAGCATCAGGCAGTGCCTGAGGGGTATGGGCACATGGAAACATAGGAATAAACAGGTGGAAGAGACTACAAAAACAGGAGAACATGCCAGAAAGCATCTGCAGAAATGTAAAGATGTGCCAATGTGTAGGCAGTTGGTCGGGTATGGGGGCTATTGAACATGAGGATGGCAGGGGGAGCACAGTGGAAGGTTGCAGGAAATGTCAGGTCAAGCTTGCTCAGGTATGTCTACACATGCTTGGAAGGTGTTATGGGGGTAAGCATCTTCCAAATGTAGGGTGGACATATCCAGTGTGCCAAATAAGGTCTTGGCCATGCATCCATTTGTAATGCTACAAAGTGCTGTAGGGTGCTATGGGAGTAAGCACTTATTCAAAACCTCAAAGCCATGCTGTACAACCAGGATGGGACTTTTGCTCCCTCTGATTCCAGGCCAGAGAGGTTGCCTCTAGCTGATGCCACCACCAACTCAGGGAAAGGGCCGAGGGAAAGACATGCTGTCCTCACTCCCCACCAAATTTGTGGGCAGTAGGGGCTTTGCTTGATGACTGCACCTGCCAGGACTGGGTCCTGCCCCCACAGCAGCAGCTGTCAAAGATAGGCTGTAGCCATCAATGGGGGTGGCAGAGCTGCTCTTCTTGCCCCCTCCAGCTCCCTGCTGGTGGTGGGGGGCTGTGCTTGCAGGCCATGGCTTCCCCCCTGTGTGGAACATCTTCCTCAGAACAGTTGAACAGCTGCTGATGAGTTGTTTCATAGATTTCATAGACATTAGGGCCGGAAGGGACCTCGGAAGATCATCGAGTCCAGCCCCCCGCCCGAAGGGCAGGCAGTCAGCTGGGGTCATAGGATCCCAGCAAGATAAGCATCCAATTTGCTCTTGAAGGTGTTCGGTGTAGATGCTTGAACCGCCTCCGATGGCAGGCTGTTCCAGACCTTGGGGGCTCGGACAGTAAAGAAATTCTTCCTTATGTCCAGCCTGAAACGGTCTTGCAGTAGTTTATGACCATTTGACCTCGTCATTCCTTGGGGCACTCTGGTGAACAAACATTCCCCCAGATACTGGTGGTCACCCCTGATAAACTTATAGATGGCCATCAGATCACCCCTGAGCCTTCACTTTTCCAGGCTAAAGAGTCCCATGGCTCTCAGCCTGTCGTCGTAAGGTCTGCTTTCCTGACTTCTGATCATGCGCGTGGCTCTTCTCTGTACTCTCTCAAGCTTCTCCGCATCCTTTTTGAATTGTGGGGCCCAAAGCTGGATGCAATACTCCAGCTGAGGCCTCACCAAGGCCGACTACAAGGGGAGAATGACGTCCTGGGATTTGCTTGAGAAGCATCTATGGATGCAAGTCAGCATTTTGGTCACTTTACTAGCTGCAGCATGGCATTGCAGGCTCACATTCATCTTGTGGTCAATGATGACCCTCAAGTTTCTTTCTTCCGTAGTGCTAGCCAGTGTAGCACCGCCAAGCCTATAAGCATGCTTCAGGTTTTTCTTCCCAAGGTGGAGAACATTGCATTTTTCAGTGTTAAACACCATCAGGTTCTCATCCGCCCTTTTGCTGAGCCTGTCCAGATCAGCCTGGATCGCCCACCTGTCTTCTGGTGTGGATGCTTTGCCCCAAAGTTTGGTGTCATTGGCAAACTTGTCCAGTCTGCTTCTGACTCCAATGTCCACATCATTAATGAAGATGTTGAATAATATGGGTCCAAAGACAGAGCTTTGGGGGACCCCACTGGTCACAGGGCACCATGACGATTGACTTCTGTCAATTACCACCCACTGGGTCTGACCATGGAGCCAATTTCCCAGCCAGCGGATTGTGGTGGACCCAAGGCCACGGTTGGCCAGTTTCGCCAAGAGGTGATCATGGGATACCAGATCGAAGGCTTTTCTGAAGTCAAGATATATGACAACAATCTCTTGTCCCTTGTCCAGGTGGTCACCTGGTCATAGAAGGAAATGAGATTGGTCAAGCAAGACTTACCTGCAACAAATCCGTGCTGGCTATCCCTCAGGATGTTGGCATCGGCCAGTCCATTAAGGATGGCCTCTTTAATAAACTTTTCTAAGACCTTCCCAGGGATAGAAATCAGGCTGATGAGCCTACGGTTTGGCGGATCCACTTTCCTTCCTTTCTTGAAGTTAGGCACCACATTGCCTTCTTCCAGACTTCGGGCATTACACCAGAGCACCAGGAGTTCTCAAGGATCCGTGCCAGGCGCTTCATGGAGCACGGTTCAGTCTGTAACAACTGTACTGCAAACAGAGCTGTAATGGCCATGTAATGGCCATGTGGGCTTTCAGGGAGCCAGTCAGTCTCCCCTTCTCTCACTCCAGAGAAGGAGGCAGAGCAGAGCACTCTGGGATGCTGGAGGTCTAAGAGTTCCCAATAGTGCTAAAGAAAAGTTGCTGTCTGAAACAGAAATTTGTGGTGCCAGGTCTGCCATTTTTGTGGTACTACAAAAAGCCCGAGCATGTGGACACTTGGTTTTTGTGGTACTACAGCAGCAGACACTGCATCTAGCACTACAAAAGTAACATGTGTCCAAGGCCTAACAATACTCAATAGAGGAACTAAATAAGAATAGGCAATTTAGGCCATTTTACTGTGTAGACTGGTCTTAAGGTCTGGATTCAGCAAAATATGCAGATACACACTTAAGTCCCTTTAAATTTAAGGGATGTTAAGCATGTTTTTACGTACATGACAAATGGCTGCCTTAGAAGTCTAGATCTGTGGTATAAGTCTGTTCACTTTGCTGGAGCTGATTCTGGGAGAAATCTGGCCTAGCAGAATAATGCTGATGAAGAGAGTGTGTCGGTTAGGTTGCTTCCCTTTATCTGAACTTTAAAGACCAAGTTGAGTTGCAAAATTCAAGCATGGGTGTGGGTTCAGGTTCTGATCAAACAACTCCTTGCCCAAATTTTGGGAATACTCCAGTCTGGGATTTTGATTTGGGCCCAGCTTTCTTTAAAGAAACTGAGAATATGTTTGGTAACTGTGAAATGTATTAATCAATTTGCTGAGACTTTCCATTAAGACTGTACAATCAGCTTTATTAATCATACCTGCTACTGCCTGCATATATATGTAGCAGTGACTAAACATCCAGTGTCCTGTCCAGAAAAAAATGAGTTCTGCATGAAAGCTTGGACAGGTTAATTCTCTAGGGGTAGACTCTTCTTTGTTGCTTCAAAATCTTCAGAAATCTCATATCCATCTCACAACAAACTTTACAAATTACTTGTCTGGGCTTGTGAGACTACAACAATATTGCCAGTGATTAGAAAGCATTAGGTACTGCAGACATATGGTTTGGGAGTGCTAAACAATAGGAAGATTTTGGCAAAAGATTTCACAGATGCTTGAAAATGGATTCAAACAAAAAACTTAAACTGGACTGCAGTTTGGTACATGTATAGCATTTCAGTAGCTAAGTCTAAATTAAATGGAATCCCAGAGGAACATGGTAATACAAGTCTTCACGTTTGTGAATTGCTAAGATTTATTCTCATACATTAGAGGTCAATAAACATCAGCTGACAAGAAATGAATTTGTGGCTTGATTCTGATCTTACATTAAATGATATAAGACCCTGATTTAGGCAAGTACCCCACTGAAGATAATAAGACTTAGCACAGACTAACTTATATACTTAAAACGGTGTCCTGTTTAGGGGCACATCCTTACATTTCTACATATGCTTCTAACATAAACAGATGCTTAAGTGCTTTATTGAATCAGGCCTACACGAGGAGAAATCCCATTGCAGTCAATAGATTGAGAGCAGCGTAAATGAGATCTAATTACTGGGGACATGTTTCTGACCTTAATGAGATAATATGAAGAAGCTATGTTTGGAACTTGTCACTACTAAGGTCTGAAACTCTAGGGATGTGAAGAAAGACAAGATGATTTTTACAAGACTCAGGGCTGCAGAGGACACATTTCTAAGATTTGTAAAGGGAATATTCTGCTTAAAAGAAAAATATCAGTATAGTTGTAATTATTTATGAATGTCTCAGTGAAGAATCCAAGATCAGTGTTAATTGAGCCGCTTTACTCAATCCATAAGCAATCTGTTGTGATATTTTATAGCAATAGTTTTCAACCATGTTTCATTTGTGGGCCCCTAAAAAATTTCAAATGGAGGTACAGACCCCTTTTAATTGTAAATGTAGGTATTCCCATAATTTTGATTGATCATAGTCATCTTTCACAGATCCCTTAGACATAGTATGCAGACACAGTATGGCCCACAGGTTGAAAACCACTGTTCTGTAGTGCAAAAAGTAATATATTACACTCCACTTCAGAGAAACAGGGTTAGAAAATACACTATAAGAGGCCAAGTTAGCATTTACAGAAATGGCTGAAACTCACCCCAGTGAAAGAGCTGAAGAGATAGTACAGTGACCAAGCAATGATGACAATATAATAGATATTCAACCAGAATGAGAGAACCACAGCAGCCAGACCCACTCCTGGAAGAGAAGGCAAAAAAGCATACTTAACATTAAGCCTGTGGAGTTGGACTGAGCAGACAAATTAGGTTGCCCAATCCAGTCATTGGGATTCAGGATGCTTCCATAAATCAGTGTTACCTGTACGTTTTTTGTTATTATAACAAACAAAGTCATTCAAACAAGGAGCAGGATTGTTGTTGAAACCTGCACACCTTAGTGAAGGCATAACTGTCTACACTGGCTCACCACTCATTTCCCAAAGTCCTGTGTCCCATTCCCACAGGGTTTACTTCCAAATCCAGGACAGTAATGGGGTTAATCTCTAAAGCTAGTTAAATTATCTCAGCTCCATGGATTTACAGTACAGTACCTTTAAACATAGGTGCTAATTTCCAGACACCCAATCCGCCCACGGAGGTATATTGGCCGAGAGCAGTCTCCAGCAGGAACAGAGGAATCCCAGCAAACACCAGTGTCAGGAAATAGGGGATCAGGAAGGCACCTGAAAGAACAAGCAGCTTCTAGCAAAGGGCTCTGTAATGTTCCATTACCGTCAGTCTTTCTACTGCACTGGGGCAGCAAACGCATTCCAGGTTAGACAGAAATCAGCCACCTCTTCACTGTGGAAAGCTCACAATTACTACATGAATTCCAGGGTTCAGTTTGCCACCCTGGTACTCTATTCCAGTCTCAGCAATCAAATGGCAGTATTGTGCTCACCTCTGAGGCCATCCCATGTGATAGTAGACCAAGTTTCTCTGGATCTGTCTGTAATTATAGTTAGGATCCTTATGCTGATCCTTAGGATCCTTTCATAACTATGAAACTATGATGTATTTTCCAATAAATGATTAATCCCTTTTGCCCTACCAGTCACAAGGTGCCCATCACTGACTTATCAACCCAAATATTTTTATCACATCTGTCAGTGTAGCTTCTGCGCACAAGCCAAAATGGTAGGCAGGGGTAGGTCTTTGGCTATTGATTTTCTGTCCCCTCCACACAGCCCCAAAGCAGAAATGAGTGTTTGCATGCATTAGCCATCAGTTTCCTTGTTTTCTACAATGTTATTATTACAGGAAAGTTAAAGCATGCAGGTGGGTCTTGCGTCTTGATCTGAGGTCATCATACTTCATTGAGGAAGGCAGCTCCATAGTCATAGGATGGCTGTTAAGAAAGCTCAGACTCCAGCTGTCATTGATCTAATGTTTACTAAGGAGAGCTCCATTCCTCCTGAAGCATGGGAAGTCCTTGCCATGGAGGACATAGCTACTGAGCTCTGAAGATTAACACCATGAGTTCAGATTAGCTTACTCTTCAGCAAGATAAATGGATATGACTGGAGTTTGGAAGGGAAATGTTCCAACTTACCAGTGTTGGGGGTTGCTGCATTCTGGATGAGTAGATTTTCAAAATCTGCTACTTCATTTTCAGATATAAAGTATTGCAGTCAAGTCTAGCAGTTGAGAAATCCTAGATCTTTGTAATTGGGCCCATATCTGACAGTACTGAGCTCCACAAACCACTAGGGATGGCCCTATGGAAACACATCACATCAGTCAAGACTGCTAACTCAATGGGTGTGCAGCTGAGGCCCAGTGGGAGCCAAATAGGCAGCTGGGCCCTGCTGGGAGAGGCTGGCTTCAAGCCCCATACATGGAGTTATGGCTCAGGAACATGAATTGGCAGCAGGTGGCAGGCAGACAGGGATCAGTGAGCTCTGGGCAGACAGTTCAATGGCCATGAGCCTGAGTTGCAAGCTGGCACAAACACAGACTTTCATATTCAGCAACACCCTGGCATGAAGTAAACAAAAGAAACACTGCGAGCATTGACATCAAAATGACTTTGTCTGTTCACCAGCCTTTACAGCATAATAGCTAGCAATGGATCAACTACAAGCCAGAAACAAGGTCCAAATCCTCAAAACAGCTTTGGGGAAGGTGAGATCCAATGCTGGAGGCTGTTAATATTTGCTTGTCTTCCAGCAAAGCCTAGATGCCCTGCTGATCACCAATCACAGTGCTAGCTAGTAGCTATACACAGGTGCGTCTACATGAGATGCTTTTCTTTAGATTAGAGCAAATGACTCTGTAGTAAGCATCAGCGTCTGCACATGCAGATGCTTACTGCACAGTAATTTGCTCTAATTACAAATAATACAAGTAGCAAATTTACTCACAATTAGTTACTACGCAGTACGGCACGTATAGACAACTAACCAGGAGCAAACTTGTCATTTTTCATTTTTTAAGTTATTAACCCAAGGAAAAGAGGGATGATTTGGTGATCATGGCACTAGATTGGCAGTTCAGAGACCTGACATTCAGAGGTGTCCTGTCTGACTTTGGGCAAATTCCTCATTTGTACAATGGAAAGGATAAGACTCCCATTTCCTCCCTCTGGTATAATACAGTCTTTGAAGCAAAGGCTGTTTGTACAGCACCTAAAAGAATGGAGCTCCAAACTTACTTGGGGTCTCTTGCTGCTAATATGGCACAAATAACAATAACAGTAATAATTCATCATTAAAACAGCAGCTGCAGACCTGTGACTAATTGCCAAGCTAGAAAATCACCTATGTTTTTGCTTGTAACCTTATGCAAAGTCAAAGTAGAAATGCCATTGACAAGCTTCTCATTTAAAGAAGTGTTTACACCATCAGGTGTCTTCAAGTTCAAAACCTCCCAGACAATTAAGCTATTGCCTATTAAGCTATATTCAGAGCTAATTTAAAGCCTGTACAACTCTGTTTACATCAGGAAGGCTGCATACAGTTATAAGTCAGTGCAGAATTTGAACATTATTCATTGGGAGAGAAAATGAGCCTTGTGCCTGGCTGCAGCACAAAGCTAATACACCACTTGAATACAACACCCCCCACCTAGGCCTCAGGCCTCATGTAGATTTATAGGACTTGTGCTGAGCACCACTGCACAGGGGCTGTATATCACCCTAACTATTTGCCCAATAACAATCTAAATTAAATCAGCCATGGCCTGATACAATGTGACAACAATAAGTGAAAGGACAATATTTCCATTCACTTCAATTTGCCTGTGTGTAATGGACGCTGCCCACACAACCGTGCTTTGAATGTTGTACATTCAGGACTCTGTAATTGGAGTGCCACCCACAGTCTGCTCAGGTTTGGAGACCCTCAGTCAAGGCAGGAGGAAGGCTTTGCCTGCCCTGGTCCGAGTCAGATGCCATTTGATTCTTCCCCAGTGCTTTACATTGACTTCAAATGACATTTTTGTGCGTCAGTTTACCTGCTCCTTTTCAGATGTCAGCAGCCTTCATGGCTGCTCATTGTTGTAGGCTTCAGAGACAATTAAGCCCGTTGGCAGGCAGACCAGAGATGGAATAAAGGAGATTGCAGATTGTGATGACCAGCCTGAACAAACTAGCAGCATGGGGCATTCGAGCATAAGCCGGCATAGCGCATGGTTTTTAATTTCCTGAGGGCATCGCAGTAGGCTTCTTAGGTTCATTTAGCCCTTTATGAATGTCCCACTGGATAATACTATATGCCTACCTGTGCTGTGCTAGATATCATACTGAACTATATCCTAATGCTAATAATGGCACTTTAAACATCAGCAGCATCTTTCATCCCAGGATCTCAGCATGCTCTGTGAATAGGAAATGTTTCAGCTTTATATGACACCCTGAGCCGCGTATCATTATTCGCCATTTATACATAAGCAAAGTGAGCCATACAGAGATGATGTGACTGAGCTGAGATCACACATCAGCTACGTCACAGTCAGGAATTAAAAACAAGTCTCTTGTCTCTAAGTACCGTGTCTTAACCATAAATCCATTCTTCCATACAAATTGGCATGAGGAACTGTCACTGTGAAAGGAAAAAAAAATATCAGGCTCCCTAATTTCTTATCCAGTCTGCAGCAGTAGCCAGCTTCCACATACTTCAAAGGAAGCTACATCCACCCCACTTCTCCCCCATAAATGCACCTAAGTGTGCTACAACTTTTTGTGGTAGGATTTCACAGATAGTATCATGTAGTGGGTAGGGTTGGGACAGGGAGCACCGACACCTGGAATCAGACATGTCTCTTCTCCAAAGAGCAAATCAGGGGAGACAAACTAAAACGATATGCATGACATCAAAGCATATACAGGAAAGCTGGGACATACTGTTTGTGAGGAAAACAAGTAGTGAAGTCAGAGAAGAACAGAATTTTAGGGAAAACTTTAAAGGAGAAGGAAAAGACAAAGGGAAGATTAGTGCATTAAGAGAGGAAGGCACGTATACAAGGGAAACATGAATGAAGGGGGAATCTGGGACCAGTAGAAATGAAGAGAATGAGAAGGAAAATAAGGAAGAAAGAAAGAGTTACCACTGAGGCTGAACTGATTCAGAGTCTTAGAGACAAGGACAAAGAATTTGAACATAACGTGAAAAGAAATAGGGAACCCTGGAGACAACAGAAAAATAATCAAATAACTGCTGAAGCAGAAAAAGAGGAAGATTACTTTAGCCATAGACCACTGCAGAAGAGAAGGGAGGTGAGATGTGGGGAAGAAGGCATGGAGACAAACATTGAAATCAAGACAAGCTGTCTAGATACATAGGTGTCCACCATCACCAGGTGCCATGGCACCTCATAGGTCACTGATGGACCATACCTCTCTCCATCAGGAAAGAACAGATACTTTACAGAGGAAGACCTGACGCACAAGCCATACATTTTTTATTTGTCTGGGAAGTCTGTGGCCAACAAAGAGAGTTGCCAGCTGTCTAAATTTTCGGACACTCCATAAATAACCAGGCTAAAAACAGCTGTCTGTAAATTTTATAAGAAAAACTGTGCCATCCATAAATCATGAAGCAAAAACAGCCCCATAAAAGCATGGAGCTGACTGAAGCTCTGTGGTCAGAAAGCAAGTTGAATGTATTGTTGAAGCCCAGAACAAATCAGTACCAACCTGGTGCCTGAGCAGGAGCACAGCACCCAAAGGTAGCTGTTCTCAGGGCTTTGTGGCTCCCATGCTGATGGTGCTGCCTTCCAACTACCTGTAACACTGCTGGGTGGCAGGTAGACAGACAGTGGTCTTTTTGTGGGGGTCTGTGCTGGGATGAGGAAAGTGGGGTGGCAGCAGTAAGGTTGAGGGGGTGAGCTGAGGGGGCAGCAGGGTGTAACTGGTAATACCATGGTATGGGGGTAAGAGGCCCCTGGGTGGGGGCAGCGTGCATTGCTGAAGTCAAGTAGGGTTGCCAACTTAAGAAAATGCTTTGTTTTGTTTGTTTTTACTAACAACCAAACTTTTATACTATGGCCTGAACCTGATCCTTATCCAGGGTCTGGCAGAAGGCTTACATGTACATTATATAAAATGCATGTCAGTAAAAATATTAGTTCTCAGTAAAAGTTTGCAGATTGTTGGTAAAAACCCTGTCAATGAAGCAACTGAATCCTCATTCAGTGCCCTATTACCACTAGCTCATCTTTCTTTATCACCTCTAGAGATAACCAAGAGGTAGAGGGGACCAGCAAGGAAAAGAGAGATTGTAACAGAACTAAAGAATAAGAATGCACAGAACTTGAAATGGATGGATACTTGGGGTGAAAGACTCTAATTCCAGCTGTGCTGCAGAGTTCCCATATGACTTTTCCAAGTCCCTTAGTCTCTCGGTGCCTCAGTTCTTGCATCTATGAAAGTGAGTCAATAATACTCACCCCTCTCACAGTACTGCCATGATTTTTAATTCATGCTTATCAATATGATGCACTGAGCTCCACCCCTAGGGGAAAGCTTAAGTAATTATTTCTTCCTGACCTCATCTTTTAAGCACCTTATGCTGACATGGGTCAATAGATTATGAGTAGAATGAAGGGGAGAGGGGCCAGCAGATCAACCAGCGCAGGCACCTATTTCAGAGCACTAGCTACATCCCTGGGTGGAGGCCAAAACAAAGAGTACATGGTTGGCAATACACTCTCACCTCCTCCATTCTTGCCACAAAGATATGGGAACCGCCAAACATTGCCCAGTCCAATGGCATAGCCCACACATGACAGCAAGAAGTCAAACTTTCCCTTCCAAGAACCTCTGTCTGGTATCTCTTTCTTCTTCTGGACACTGCCAGCTTCTTGGGCAAGTGACTCAGATTCCTCAAGGGCTGCTTGCTTTACCTCGGAAGATGAGTTCAGCTCCACAGATGTGTTGTCAATCTTACCCATCACAGCTCAAGTGACTGCATGAGCTGGAGGACAGGAAACAGCACTTCCAGACCCAGCTGACCTCAGAGGAAATGGTACCCTGTGGGTTGGACAAAGCCGCTGCAAGGAGGAAGTAGAGAGAGAAATCACTAGTTGTTGTCTTAAGAGGATGAAGGTTTATGAGCCAAGTAATCCTAAATAGTAACTGTGGCTCTGAGCCTGACATTCTAGGTAGTTTTGAGCAAGTTGTATCAACCCCACCCATTTCAGTAAAAAAAAAGTTCTTCAGTTTCCCTTAGTATGAAATGATATTTCCCTATCCCAGAAGGAACTGTGAGGAGGACGGTTTCTAACAGGCTTGGATGATGCCAAATGGTAGGTAAGATCTAAAAGATCTAAGCATTACTCTTACTAACAGAAAAAGAGGTACTGGAAGCATAGCCTTTACATGGTCTCATCTCACAGACTTCCTGCCACTGTCAATGCATCTCAAATACAAAAAATTCAGAGACAAGTGTGGAACTAGACATTCACATGGTCCAGGCAACAAATTACCACTGGTGATGATATGGTCATAAAGCATCTCTGTGGAAAGAATGAACCACAGGATACAGAGTTTATATTCCTAATAAGGGAACAGCGATGTTGGACAAGTGTGTATGCTTGATGCCATCAGGTCACTGGGGACTGTAACAGGGGGACCTTCTCTGGGCTGATTTCCCTGTGGCCTGCCCGCCTATTTCTGGGCTAACTGCCCGCCTTCTCATCCACCACGCCTTGATGATAATTAATTAATTGTTGTTGATTAAGAGGGAGGCTGCCAATTTCTTGCCCCAATGCCAGGGGTTGCTATCTGTGGCTCCATACCTCCCCTACACTGGAGCCCATGCCTCACATCCTCTGTTGTCAACATCACTGGCCCCACTCTGGGCCCCAGAATCCTCCAGGTTGACCCCCACCTGGATCCCTCCACTCAGGCGGCCTACTCCACCTTAATTCATCATGGTGTCTTGTGACCAGTGGGGTCCCCCCAGGCTCTGTCCTTGGGCCCATATTGTTCAACATCTTCATTATTGATGTGGACATTGGAGTCAGAAGCAGACTGGCCAAGTTCGCCAATGACACCAAACTTTGGGGCAAAGCATCCACGCCAGAAGACAGGCGGGTGATCCAGGCTGACCTTGACAAGCTCAGCAAATGGGCAGACAAGAACCTGATGGTGTTTAACACTGAAAAATGCAAGGTTCTCCACCTTGGGAGGAAAAACCTGAAGCATCCTTATAGGCTCGGCAGTGCTACACTGGCTAGCACTATGGAAAAAAGAAATTTGAGGGTCATCATTGACCACAAGATGAACATGAGCCTGCAATGCCATGCTGCAGCTAGTAAAGCAACCAAAACACTGGCTTGCATCCATAGATGCTTCTCAAGCAAATCCCAGGACGTCATTCTCCCCTTGGTACTCAGCTTTGGTGAGGCTGCAGTTGGAGTACTGCATCCAGTTTTGGGTCCCACAATTCAAAAAGGATGTGGAGAAGCTTGAGAGAGTCCAGAGAAGAGCCACGCGCATGATCAGAGGTCAGGAAAGCAGACCTTACGGACAACAGGCTGAGAGCTGTGGGACTCTTTAGCCTGGAAAAACGCAGGCTCAGGCGTGATCTGATGGCCACCTATAAGTTTACCAGGGGTGACCACCAATATATGGGGGAACATTTGTTCACCAGAGCACCACAAGGGATGACAAGGTTGAACGGTCATAAACTACTGCACAACTGTTTCAGGCTGGACATAAGGAAGAATTTCTTTACTGTCCAAGCCCCCAAGGTCTGGAACAGCCTGCCATCAAAGGTGGTTCAAGCACCTACACTGAACACCTTCAAGAGCAAATTGGATGCTTATCGTGCTGGGATCCTATGACCCCAGCTGACTTCCTGCCCTTTGGGCAGGAGGCTAGACTCGATGATCTCCCGAGGTCTCTTCCAGCCCTGATGTCTATGAAATCTATGAAATTCTAGGCTGCCTAGCTCCCTGAGCTGCTCCCCCTTATGGGTGTGGTCCCCTCGGGACCTTTGGCTCTACTGGCCCTGGCCCACCTACCACATGAGAGAACAACACATGACTGACCCCTACCAGCCCCCCCAACCCTCTTTCCGCTGCCCAACCCCCCACAACCCCTGCCTGCTCCCCCAGCCCCACCATGGCTGCCTCTGTCCAGCCCAGCTCGGTATTTTAAAATAAAAGCCCTGGTGCTCACCGGGTGCTGCCAGGCAGGGGGCGATCCCCTCTGCCCCATGCTGCATGAAGAGCTCTGCCATGAGGCCCCCGACTCCCCGCCTCTCCCCCGACCCCCCCTCCCCCCTCAAGTCCACCCATGGCTGTCCAACCTGGGCCAGGTCTTGCCCTTTAAGAAAAAAACTAAGAAAAGCCCCCACGCTTACCGCTCCTGTGGTAGCCTCAGGGGGCTCATGCAGAGCCCCCCATATGGCGTGGGCCAGTGAGGGGCTGCAGGGATAGCCCTCTGCCAGCAGGAATGGTGAGTCCAGGGGCTTTTTCGTGAGTTTTTTTTTCTTAAATGGCCGGAGCTGGCACCAGTGGGGGGCTGGGGGAGTGAGGGGAGGTTGGGGGGATCATGCAGAGGCCCCCCATGCAGCATGGGGCAGTGGGGGGGGCAACGGGGATCACTCTCCTGCCTGGCAGCACCTGGTGAGCCAGGGCTTTTTTTACCCCAAGTGCTGGGAGCTGGGGCAGGCAGGGCAGCCATTGCCCAGCTGGGAGAGTGGGCGGGGGATGGGCCTGGCCTGGCTGATGCAGAGATTCAGCAGCGGCCAGATCAGATTCAGCTGAATCAAATCAGGACAGTGATTTGAATCATCAAATCAAATCACTGTCCCCCGAATCCAAAATGAATACTAGCCACTTCGCACAGGCCTAATAAACATGTATGTGGCAGTATATTGTTACACCTGAGAGGCAAAGATTTCACCTGAGGAAGAATGCCTCGCATTTGAAAGCTTGTGTAAATCTATCCTAACCTTGCAATTGATCCAATAAAAGATATCACCCACAAAAAGCCTTGCCTCTCAGTTCCTGGACCATCACAGCTGCATCACTCCTACACAACCAACGCTCATTGCACCTGAGCCACCCATAAATATCAGCATGATCACACTGTTCAGTGCCTTGTTGCATACAAGATGTGTTATGTTCCTGTCTAAAGGATTTTGCTCTTCTGCTTAGGGTCAAACTGACAGCAAAACATTTCAGGTTGCAAAGGAATTTTACCCCTTAGTCAGATTGGCATGGACTCTTGCCAGTGGCCCTTAGCCAATCGCCCTCTTCTAGCAGTGACCGATGTCCACTGCGCTTCAGAAGAAAAGGGAAAAAAAACAGCCAATACACCCTTTCCTTCTTTTGAGAAGTCTAAGTCTCTTTTATTCTTCAGTACTGCCTTCAGTACAGCATTATATTCTTTGAGTAATGCCTTTGGATGAAATACACCCTGTGCCAAAAGCCAGCCTGAGGCCTAGGAACAAGTTAATTGCCAATGAAGCAATTGCACGAGGCAGAAAAGCTTGATCTGAAGCCTATCAAAGACTTCCATTAAGTTCAGACCCAACTCAAAACATAAGCAATCTTTGGCCTCGTTCTGGTGTAATGCACCCTACATTATGGAGAGATGCACTATGCATAACAGTGATCAGCTTTGCAATCCTGCCAGGCCTTATGTTAAAAAAATCTGCAAATTAATAATAGAATAACAATCAGAAAGCAAAATGATACTGTGAGGAGGCAGCATTGTTTAGTGGTTAAAGATGGTTTAGAGGGACTTATTTAACCCCACGGTCTCCAGTCACAGGGATAATAACACCAATTTATTTCACAGGGGTCTTGTAAGTATTCATTAACTAATATTTCTAAAATGCTTGGAATATATTCAACTGCCATACATGCTAAATGCTATTGTTGGTTCTTGGCTACTACAGGGAATGGCAGCCTATAAATACAATAGACAGGTTTTCTTCCTCGGTAGAATCTGACAGTGAAAGCATAAAAATTATGGTGAGGGTAAAGGAGAATGGGAGGGAATGGAAAATAGCTATAATTAAGTTTTATGCCTGAAATGAGAAGCCATAGAAGACTCCTGCTTCTATCGTCTCCTTATTCAGTAAAGAATTTAACCAAAGTCCTTAAAGGAAATAAGGCCAACTCTAAACAATGCAACTCTTCTCCAACAAATGGTTAAGTATAATTTCAGATTAAAGTCGAGCTGATACCTGAAGCTATAAGAAGTTCCAGGAAATAATGACACTTTTCAATAGCCCTCGGCGCAATCATCAGAAGAGATAGTTTTCTGACATTTAAAATGAAAGCTTCGATAATTAGATCATCAGCCTGTTCTACCCACTCTGTTAGCACAAGCCAAACCAAATCCTGGTATCAAAATAACTCCAAGACTAGAAAGACTGAATAAAATTTGTAGGAAGAAAGGAAATTAAAGGCGATTTTGCAAAATAACGAAGTAGAAGTAACACCAAAACCCTTGGGAAAGAAAAAAAGCTGGAATAAGGCAGTATAATTAGCAGTGGCTGGAGACATAACAAATTAGGGTCAGAAGAAGACATTTTGACTTCTTGTCTTCTGAGAAAGAAGCTATAGATCAGCTGCTGTGGATTTTTTTTAAGTACCCATTCTCCCTTTGTTCTTTCCCTAAGTTCCTACAGTCACAGAGCTTGATATATTGTGCTGAATATGCAAGAGTATTTCAGACATGATATATTTGAGATGGGGATGGAAGGAAGTGGACTAGGCTGGCAGTTTATTCTTGTATTATAAGCAAGAAACTTTTTTGTATCACCACTCAGAGGAGGAGAAACTCCTGTTCCCCATCATAGCTAATCTATAGAAAGCTCAATCAGGGAGGCATCATAACCTCCCATGACTGCTGCTGTAGGAAGCACCCTAACACAAAAGTGCCCTCCTTCCCCACCTCCGTTTCCATAGATCACCAGAGTTCTAGTACAACCAGGTGACACAAACCAAAGGTGGAAGAAAACAATGGAGGTTAATGGTGGTAAGGATGCCCTGAGAATGCCTTATCATCATGGCCACTTTCCCGATCCCTGTCTGTGGCATTCTTGAGAACTGGTACTGGGTGCATCCGTAGAGCTTTCTCAGTGCCTCACTTCCAGGTCTGGAGTATGCAGAACAGACAGGTGAGGCTTTTTTTTTTTTTTTTTTGTAGCAGTCTTAACAGCACCATGGAGCCAATGTAAAAGTGCTTCAGATGCCAAAGTAACATTTTGATGCCTGCTGGGAAGAATGGTATCCGACTACATTTTCAACTATCCATGTTTTTCTTTCACCTTCAAGTTTGTTTCACCTAACCAGGATAGGGACTTAAGCATGGTAAAATAGGGTTGCCCTAAGTACTACTTAAACACCAAAGGAATAGGATCTGGCCCATAGTCTCTTCGAAAAAAACAACATGGGCTGAATTCTAGTAGCAACACCATGCTCTCTATTCCCTGTAATGTCATATTGTTAATTGGAAACAGCCCTATCTCCCAGATGTCTCAGGGCCTGGTTAACATCAGCCCATGGATGAAGAGCAGCTCACTAAAGGTGGATGTAGGCAGGACTGAGGTGATGCTATTGGGAGGTGATCACCCATCCCTAATTGGGCGGGACAGTCCTGGAATGGAAATACCAATTCCCGTTCCCAGGCTGAAGGACTGGGACAGAATTTGTCCCGGATTCATGGTATTCTTCAGGGATCTGGGTTTGGGAAGTGGCAGGTTTCCACTTGCAGGCTGCTTGAGGCTGGGGGGAGCGGGATGCAGTGGGTGCCATGTGCATGTCTGCGCCCACACACATGCACGTGGCCAGGAATACAGCCAGGCAGAATGGAGAGCAAGTCCCTGCAGGTAAGTCTATAGCGGGGAGGGAGCATGGTGGGGCACAGATTGAAGCCCCCATGGTGAGGGAGGGACTGCAGCAGGGGCTGGGGGCACTGCCCAGCCAGGGCAGTGCGTGAGGCCTGCGGCAGGGAGTGGGATAGAGCCACAGGTGGCTTGTTCAGAGGGAAGGGGGGGGACAGCTCCCTGCCACTATGTGTACTCCCAGGGAGGGGCACGTGCTCCCAAATTTATGTGTGGGGCAGGGGCAGATGCGGGTTGCCTGCTGCGGCCTTGGGGCTCTGTACCTTGTTGCCCTCCCCTGGGAGCCTCACGCTGGCTATACTGCCCAACCAGCAGCAGTGGGGGTGGCAGCAGTGCAGAGCTGTTCCCACTGCTGCTGCCGGGTGGGCAGGGGGTGCACAGTGAGCACAGGGATCCCCAAGAGAAATGCAGTAGGGTGGGAAGCTCAGATCCTGCAGCAGGCAGCCCACATGCGCCCCTGCTCCACTTGGCTCTGCTCCGGCCATGCCTCCGGCAGAGGCAGAGGCAGGGGCAAGGAGGAGGAAAGGCAGGCATGTGTCCTGCCTTTCCATTTTGAAAAGGTGGTCACCCTAAAGAAAGCATGTCAAAGAACTGCCCCCCCAAAAATCTGTACCCAGGTTGTTTTAGTTGGTCTGCAGAGCCTTGGTGCCCTTTTTAGACTCCTTGATACTCCATCAGCTATGGCAACAAAACGCACCCACTTCCATAAGGGACTAGCCAAAATGACTGTGCCCCTTCCTCGTAGAAAGAACTGTGCCCAGGGTGAGCTGTGCTTCAGGGCCTTCCACACTTGATTAGCACAATTCCTGTTAAGAATGAAATCACACATTGAGCAAAAGACACAACAAGGACAAATGCAGCAGTCCTCCTGCATAGGTCTCCCTAAACTTAAACCCCCTGGGCTCCACTCTTGACAGTGATTCCAGAGTGACGGCATAGTATAGTACAGTACCTCTGCCATGTCACCCTGTTCGTTCTCTCATGTCTGCCATGTCATCATGTTTGTGCCTAGCATTTTGGAGCAGTGTAAAACATGAATAGAAATAAGTAGTAGTAAGAGCTGCCGTATAAGCAGGTGTTAGGCTGTGCTTCACTGAGCTAAGGAAAAACAGCTTCATCATAATGAAGTGGTAGGTTTCTCTATGTTTTGAATCTGCTTTGAAGATGTCAAACTTAGGCTGAGACTCTGGAGCATCTGTCCAAAATCAGAGTCCTATATAAGTTACTTGAGTTTTCAAAATGCTAAGCACTGAGCCTTTAGGAACCTACCGTTACATACCAAACAACTGTTCCTGAGCTTAAAGTCAATGGAAACACCTTCACTGACTCCAGGGGAGGCTGGAGTCAGATGCCTCTACCTGGAAAAAAAATTACCTTAAGGTTTTGGGGAATTCTATTTAGAGTAAAAATTTGCCCAGGGAAATACCACAGCTCCACTTGCAATTCCGTATACTGAAACTGTAAGCAACAGCAACTTTTTTGTGCTTTTATATGCTTCAGTGCAAAATATTAACAGCCTCCTAAAATCTGACAGAAAATCAACATTTCAAGGGTATAAAATTGCCTGAAACAAACCAGCAAAATTACCTGTGTAATTTTTTGCAAAAGATATTTTCACACCTCCACTTCCATTTTGCACAGCCCTAATAACCACACAAATCAGTTCTGACCCATGCAGGTAGAGTCACAATTAATTTAATTACACAACTCAGGGTGCTCTTCAGGCAATTAGATTTCTTTTTCCATTCACACCATTTTAATGATAGCTAAGTAGCCTTAAGGCTTAAGGCTACTTCCGGTTTTGAACTGTAACCAGGCTGATCAGGGCACAACAGATTCTGAGCTGATTTACTGCTCATTGGAAAAGAAGCATATGTTTTAGCCTCTTGCAACTGTGAAACCCTTGACATTATTTGGCTGGGCACAGGATCCATAGAACTGCTGAAAGGCTGTTGTGTGCACAGTAGATAATACATGTGATAACACTCTTTTGAGCAGCCTTATATTCAACCAGTGAATAGGCAAGGGGGTTACGAGTGTGAGGTTAAACGAGCACTGTTGGTCTCAGTCTACACCTATTTATGCCCGAAGGTGTGGAGCACAGAAAATGCAAGATTTGTGTTGGAATGCTTTTTCACTAGAAAATTGGGGTTTAGATTAAATAAAATTGCCACACAAAGCATCCCTTACTTTTTTTTTTTATTTTATTTTATTTTTCATTAGAAAACCAAAAACTGATATTTTTCCTTCCCATTTATGGTCATCTTCATCAGAAATGTTTTGAAATTGGAGGGCTTTAAACTCTGGGTTTAAAAAAGCAGTATTTTCTCTCTGAAAACATCAGTGAAAGTGAAAAAATATGTATTTTATCAAAGATGATGGCAGGAATTTGTTTTTTGCATCACCTCTAGAGACATCACAGCTAACAGGAAGAAGGGAGACTCTCGAACACTTTCCCTATTCGAGCCAAAGGTGGGTCCTCCATGGGGTGGGGAAAGAAAGGAAAGATTTCAAATTCCTCTCCTAGAAGGAATCTGTAGGATTTGCCACATTGGATCAGGCCAACAGGCAAACGTTCAGCTGAGATCTTCCAACAACTCCAATGTGGCCCAGACAGCCCGAGTTTCTCAAGTGCCTGGGTGGTATTGGCAGCTTCCCCTAAAGCTTGGGGACATCTGGTTTGCATTGCTGGGAGCTTGGTTTTATTTCCAGGCCTCACAGGTGGGTGCTGTTGGGCTGAACTGGCTGCCATCTAATTGTTTTCTTTTTCCAGAGCCAGGTAAAGGGAGAAGCAGGTGGTGAAAGTCTCTGCCCAGGGTACTGGCAGCTCACAGGAAGAGGTTTCAAGGAGCCAGGGTGCTAGCTAAATGGTAGTTACATAGAAATTAAGGCTAGCAAGTAATAAATGTAGTTAGACAAATGAATTATCAGAGTACTAAATGAAGCCTGATCTGGGGCAGAGCCCATATAGCTGGAAGTGTCACTCCTCTAAGACTTATTGCTGTTCCCCTGCACTAACAGAAGCTGGTTTTTGGTATACCAGGAAAGAGCTGTGGGGCCCACCTATGGCCCAGAGAGGACAATCTGAAGCTATTGTTGAGCTATTATTTCTGGTTCCATGAAATCTTGTGGGAATCGCTCAGTTCAACGGAAAGATGCACTGTGGCAGGAAATATTCCTTAACACTGTTCTACATTCATCACCTGATGACATCATAAGATGATATCTTAACTTCTCACATAACATGAATAGAAAGTACTGAGTTAGTTAACCTTATACTCTTCAAAGTCTTGCACATAAGTTTAAGTCTCTAATTTGTTTCCCTTCCCATAGTCAAATCTTGCTCACAATTATAGCAGGAGAAAGTGGCTTTCTAATATTTTGAAAGCAATTCTGGGCATGAAGGCTCTGCCTATCATGTTCTCACTCATACTTTGAGCCCTAAAGCAGCTCTAACTTACATGAAGGTATTTTCAATTTCCAGATAACTTCAGAACTGGAGGGGAAGACAAAAGTGACCTAAAAGCACACCTGCCCCCTCTTCTTCCCAGAAGAACCATTGCCTTAAAAAAGTACATTTTTCTCCATTTTGATCAAGTATTGCAGGCAGGCAGGTATGCCTGAATGAGTTTCACAGTGCCAATATTTTATGGACCTCTGTTATGTACTTTGCTTGTTGTGGAACTGAAGTCTACTCCATGATAAGGTACATTGGGATCTTTAACTCTGGTTGACAGCCTGCCTAGGAGTGAAGCCCTGATAGACAAATGGATGACCTCCTTTGCTCGGGTAACTCCTGCAGCCAAGCTGGCTCCAAATGTACTGGCACCTGCCTTTCATTTGGATTAAACCAGCAAGGCTGAGAGAGGGACACTGGTTTTGGGCAGCTCAGTGTCTCCATATACACTGTCCAGGCTTTAAACACCCTGGAAAGGTCTCTCCACCTTCATTTTATTTTCAAGCACAGATTATGTTCAGTGAGCTGATGTCTCACTCAGTGTAATTCTATTATCTCACAAGATAGACAGATGCCTACGACTATTACTACTGGTGTTCAGACTTAATTAGCCCAGTCATTTATTCTCTTCTAGCACAGAGAATGTCATCTCCATGCCATTTTTCTCTTTCCTACACGTACCCTGTAATAAAGTTCATTGCTCTTCTCGGGAATTTTCCCATTCATGCTTGTTCTCTGTAAAGGATAAAAGCTAACCTTGTTCTCAGTGATATTAATATGAACCCCTTTCCCCACCATGACTTCAACAGGAAGAGAATCAGAGCAGAGTTGCATCTAAAAATGAAAACAGTGCAGTATTTCCGCTAAGAGGCTATGCTTGATGCCTGCTTTGTGTTTTCTATATCATTTTCTAGCCTTTTTTTCATTGCACCTGTTCCAAGTATCCTGTTCTGTCACTCCTGCCCTGTTCTAGGGAGGCCCCTTCATCCATTCATGACAATACCTAAGGCTTCTTCTTCAGGGAACATTCAGGTTCAGACTCTAACAGTGTACTTTAGCTGTGGATGTTATTTTCCCCTGCATATAATACCTTGCTTGTATCAAAGGGAATACATAACAGGATGGTAAAGGCATTCCTTGCAACTCACTTGCCAGAGTCCAAAAATCTCACTGGTGAAACATGGCTATTCTCAGGGGAAGACTCATGCATGTTATATGAATAGACTCACAGTGCCAACTGCAGCATGATGGCTATATTAAGATTAGTAAAACAACCCCTTCATTTCAATAGGAAAAAAATATTTATTACTAACCCTATCACTATCAAATAGTACCACTAGACTGCTCTGGAAAAATTAAAGAATTCAGGATTAAGATTTGAAAGAATAAATACAGCACAGGGATTCAGATGGCCATTGTTCAAAAAGACCTAAACTTTAGAAAACCTTGGAATAGCTAAGAAGCTGTCCCCAATCTTAGTCCTTTCAGCTAATTTAGTCTGTTGCTGTACCACAACAACTGCAAGAGTTGCTATTTGAATGAACCACTGTCGTAACTCTGGCAGAAGGCAAGGAAAGTTACACTTTATAGACTAACAAAATCTGAGATGCATAAGCTTTTATGAGCCTGAGCTCACTTCATCAGATGTTGTCTCATGAATTAATTAGATAATTAATCTAAATATTAGGCAGCATGGTCTAATACCATGACCACTCCCGTTGCTCTGCCTATCACCCTTAAGAGCAAATCTTCTGGCAAATCCCAAACCTCATTCACATTTAGGCAGAAGAAACCTCTCCTCCCTCCTCCATGACTTATGAGGAAAGAGGGAACTGGGTTTATTTAGTCTAAAGAAGAGAAGACTGAGAGGGGATTTAATAGCAGCCTTCAACTACCTGATGGGGGGTTTGAAAGAGGATGGAGCTGGACTGTTTTCAGTGGTGGCAAATGGCAGAACAAGGAGCAATGGTCTCAAGTTGCAGCAAAAGAAGTTTAGGTTACATATTAGGAAGAATTTTTTCACTAATAGGGTACTAAAACACTGGAACAGGTTACCCGGGGAGGTGGTGGGAGCTCCATCCTTGGAGGTTTTCAAAACTCGGCTAGACAAAGCCTTGGCTGGGATGATTTCGTTGGGCTGGTCCTGCTTTGAGCAGTGGGTTGAGCTAGCTGACTTCCTGAGGTCCCTTCCACCCCTAACTTTCTATGAGTCTGTGCCCACTATACCTAAGACCAGAGGCTGAATTTATTTTACCAGAGGTGGAGTTTTCTAGTTTTGTGATGTTTGGGGGGAAATCTGCTGCTATTGTGTATTTATTGTAAGCAGTTCTGAGTCTTTCTGGAGACAGTGGGATATAAATCTAAATCACGATCATCATCATAACCTGCAGCCTTGCTTCCAATCTGTATAAGCTATAAAGGGATTTCCAATCATTCCTAGCCTGGTCTGTAAAGTAACAATAGGTTCTGTGGCATCTACGCTTGGATTTGACAGAGGGAAAAGTTGTTTCTGAAGAGTGGCCGTGCCTTGGAAATACTTAGAAATTCAGAGTAAATAGGTGACCATCCAGCCCATAGTGAGGTTGTGGAAGAGGACAGGATAAGACCATAGGTGTGGACTTGCTGCTGTGGTTTTAGAATGAAAACATGAAGAATAAAGTCTTCTGTGGGGAAAACAGCAAACAGGTAAAAAATAAAGCAGAGAAGGGAACAGTGAGAATCCAAAACCTGATCCATGATGGATCATACCTCCAAGAAGTGATGGCCTCTTCCTTTCCCTGCCTCAAGAATAACGTAGTATCTGATAATACCTACTTCTCAGTGTCCTCCATAGACCGGACATTAGAGTGATTACTTTGCCATTGGAGAAGAGAGGAGGAGGCACCCATTGCTCTGAAGGGAAACAAGGCTGCACCATTGTTTCAGTAGAAAGGGAAGAGCATTAGATGAGATTTTGCAATCTCAAAAGGCAACACACTTGACTTAGCCACACAACTTCCAGGTTGCCTTTTCATAGAAGAGAGCAAGGGAAATCTGCAATAGGGCTGAGACCAAACCCAAATCTGCCGAGTTCAGGGCAGCATCTTTCCCACAAAATCACCTTCCCTTTACAATTTCCTCCCAGGGACTGCACTGGTTGGCCCCGGAGGTACGCAGCCACAGGAAATACTCAAGGACCATGGCTCACTGGCTCTCTGCTTTTCTAATGAATGGAAATTGCATCTGTGGAAAAGCTGCACAGATCTGCCCTCAGGGTCAGCCCTCAGCATTGTGCAGTTAGTCATTTGTTCCCTTTAGCCATTAAGGTGCTTTAGAAGAAAATTTATTTGAAAATAAATTACTCAGCACTGCTTCTTCTCTGTGGCTCAGCAAACATGGAGTGCCGAACTGTGCCATGCCTGCTCCCAGAAGGGGGCAGGGTAATTAACATTTATGAGAGAGCTTCACCAGACACTGATATAATTATAGTAAGGACGCAAGTGACATACAGAGTCTTTTATCTCCAGAGGGCAACAACTGGAACTTTACAGCAACTGTTTGTCAAAGCAGATGCTGGAGGAAAGCAAGGGAAAGGCTCAAGAAGAGAATAGATGAACACACTGCAGAAATGGGGGAAGAAGGAACAGTAACAAAGAGTAAATAGTCTCTGGGGAAAGGGATGTCAGTGATTCTGTACTGCAAAATGTGGCACGACACTGAAATGCCCAGGTTAGCTCCAGTAGAAAAGGAAGCATAACAATATTAGCTCAGCACACCACGCGGGCTAATTAGCCTTGCCATTCAGTTAGCTTGTTTCGTGCTAATTCAGGTATCCCCATATGGCCTAGCATTGCGCTATGTACATGTGCCCTATCTAGATGACTGAAGAGATGGGCAGTACTGGAATGGATTTCTGCATTCACCAGAAATAACCCCCGCCCAAGCACGCACATTCTACAGACTCAGGGGATGAGTAAGAGAGACTGTCCAAGCTTGGGAAAATTTGTGGAGTCTTTTCACAGAGAGGTCCTGAGAGCCAGGTAAAGGCAAGAGCATGACATCCTGAGGAAGACTACCACTGTTAAGTAAATCAGTGCTACTTGCTTCTATGCTCTCTATCACTCACTCTTTTTCCATGAGCCTCCTTCCTCACACTCTCTGTTGAAGGATGATCCCAAGGGAAAGAGCAGTGACTCAGCTGAGCACAGGAGGGCAGGAACTCCAAGTGCTCACCACCAGCCACTGATGGTGCAGTACACTGCGTTCTCTCAGGATGCGACAGATCTTGCCCACTAGACTCCAGCTGCCTGAGCTTCTGTGACAACATGAGCCCAGGGATGGGCCCTGAGTATATCAGGGCTTTCTGAAAGAGCTGAAGATAACAAAAGGCCCACAGAGAAATGCACAGCTGGAAAAGGGTCAAGGACAGACCTGGCCCCTGCTTGCTGAATAAGGCCCCCAGATTGTCCACCAGACTTCTCAGCTCTTTCTTCCTCTTGATTGTTCTGTGTTTAACTTGTTCCCTCCTGCCCAGGTTTCTCTGTTGTATTTATCCTGCAGCTCCCAGGGCTCTGATTAAGGTTTGCTACTATAGTTCCCCATAGCAGATAACTTGTCTCTCATCCTTTAGTTGCTGCCTGGGTGTGGGGTGGGGGGGAGGCATTGCAGGGGAGGACTGGGGTAAAGGACTTTTCATCCCAGTGGAAAAAAAGTCCCCTGTGTGGGATGGTGCCAGTCTAAGAAGAGTGTTTTTCTTTCCAGCTAGCTGGCTCCTTTCTTTCTTGAGGAGACGCAGAGAAAATGGCAAACAGTAAACAGTTAAGGAAACTTAGACTGAATGGTGTGGAAGAGCAGAGTCGACCCATCCTTCCCTCCTGCTGTTATGAGACACTGAGCGCACCCAACCCTCATCAAGCTCAGCAAGAATTATGGGTGCCTGGCATCAGGCAGAACTAGGCCATCTTGTGCCCCAAACCCAGATCTGTTTTGGGGAGGTGACTTCCTTTTTCTCTGCTACAATGCCCCACTCACAGCTTCATTCCCCTCTGGACACTGTCAGCACACCAAGAGGTTCCTTTGACTCCCTCTCATACACCAAAAAGGCACCTACCTCTTAGTGTCTTGCCCAAGGCTTGTACAGGTTGTTGCAGTGCTCAGAGAAGCTCAAGGGGACAACCAGCCAGAAATGCACCTACTGAAAAGCCCCAGCACTGACAGAAGAGCTTTGAGCCCTTCCTGCCACCAGCCCTCCTCCCTGCAGCTGGCCCCAAGCAGCTTCTCGTTACCAATATTGATGAGCAGCTAATGAACTTTGAGCTTGTGTCTCATTAAATCAATGCTCTGCGTGTTGGGGGGGCTCTGCATCCGCTGGAAAAACACATGGTCTTGTGCAAGTTACCCTGAGAGAAAAGGATTCAAGGGCATGGACACATGAGGAGGGTCAGGGATCCAATGCCCTGAGCCTGTCATCATAACAAGCAAGGAATAGTCAGTTTTATGAGAAAAAGTAGATTGGGACAGATGGAGATTGCAGGGGCTCTGCAAGGGTCATCATGCTGTGGCAGTCACTGTGGGCTCACTGTAGCGTACAGTACAAGACCATGGGGGTTACAACAGTGTTAAAGGCACTGTAGGCTATATTTGCTCACGGCACTTGAATTCCTGCAGCTGGAGAGTAGTCTTCAGTGCTGTGGGACCCTATGTGGATGTGAGGGTTGTGGTGGACGTAGTACTCAAAGTTACATGGGGAGTGGGAAGGCCAGCACTGAATGCACCAAGGGCAGGTCCTTCCTGCCTCAATAGCCTCCCCACACTCTGATCTGCAATGCCATTTTTACTGTCACATAGGCCCAATGTACAACTCTGCATGGAGACCTAGTGGCACTGATGGCCACTGGTTTGGGATTTGTATTCACAGGGAATAGAAGCTTTATTTGAAATATCAAGTATTGGTTGCTGCCAGAATCAGGATATTGGATGTGAAGGACCCATTATCTGGGCTACCATTGCACCTTCTACATTTGTTTCAAGTAAGGCTGCCTCAAGTCCCTCTTTCCCTTTTCCAGGGCCTAAGACAATTTGCATCTGCTGGGAATGCTGAGATTTCTTTTCCAAAGAAATTGTAAGGGAACTGACTGCAATGCAGGAGCCTCCTCATTGAGGAAGGTATTTTGAAAGAGAAAGATAGAGGCAGCTCAAGGGAATTAAAAGTCATTCTATGCAGAGAGCAACTGCAAAACTGATGCCTTTTCTCTATCAGTTCTGCTCTGGTTGTGAATGCAGGGCTGGGTTTGCTCTGACTAGCAACAACAATACACTTTGGACAACTCTTCACCCCAAAGGAGTCAACGCAGACAAGAAAGACTGCCCTGGACTGTGTTCAAAACTGTTTGCTTGGTCCTAATCAGTGCCATCTGCACAAACCCAATGACAGCCACAGGGCTGCCTAGGTGCTGCTGAAGGGAAGGAGCTTGGCTTCACACTGGACACATCTACACAAGACGCTTACTGCACATTAGCTTAATAACACTGCACAGTAGCATGACAGTTAAAAACCATGCTTATAGCCTATTATGGAGTGTTATTAAGCTAGTGCACAGTAAGCATCATGAAAAAAATGTGCACTGGCACCACTGCTCAGTAACTCTAGTTATTGCGCATTTAGTTAGTACTTTATTAAGCAGGGACTAAACTAAATGCACAGTACCCAAGGTACACTAATGAACGTGTAGACATGACCACTGACATCTTAGTGGGACCAGAAGCTGAATTTATTTTACCAGAGGTGGATTTTTCTAGTTTGGGAGTCTTGTTTGCAAAAGCTGCTGCTGCTGTTTGTCATTTATTGTAAGCCATTTTGAGCCTTTCTGGATAGAGCAGGATATAAATTAACTAAAAATCATGATTATTGCCAGGCTGACAGTGAAAGGAAAGAACAATTCCACTGGTGAACAAAGCATATTTAGTTTACCATAAACATGGAGCTCCCAAATGCCATCACTATTTAATCAAGAGGACAGTATCAAAGGCTGTGTAAGGACTCCTGGAGCTACTAAGGAAGGTACTATCTACAATGGCCAGGAAAGATGTGCTAGCACATTCCCACCAACCTGTATTTAAAGTCAGTTTTGGCTAAACAGGGCTTCTCCAGACAAATAAATCTATGAAATCATGTCATAGTCCCAGTAGAGACCAAGGGAGAGTAGAAGAGACATACTTAGCCACTGGGCAAAGGAAAGAGAACTTGATATAAGAAACTCCCTAAAGAGAGGGACTCCAGTGGCCAAATGTACAGGGGACAAAGAGGAGAAGCTCTTACAGACATGCTGGTGAGGCCATGGCCCTCCCAGCCAGACTGGGTTGAGGCAGAAGGCTGTGGTGGGTTGATGTGTACTCCACCATGGGCCCTGGGAGAAGGGCATCTGGTCTGAGCTGAAGGATGTCCTGAAAAGGTGAACTCCAAGGACCTCCTGTCAGAGACTCAACCCATGCCCCACCTCCGTCATGTTTCCCAAGCCCTTCATCTGACTGTCTCTCACCCTACAACCTCCCACCACCAGCAGTTCTCTGGTATTTTCTCCTTTTTTCCTGCAGAGAGCAGGCAGGTGAATGACATGCCTCATATTTGCCCGCCTAGTTTCTTCTGCTGGGATTCTTGGTTGTCTCTGTGAAAATTGACCGTCTTCTTCCCATCCTAGGCAGCAGCATCCCACTAACTCAGAGGCTCTTCTCCTGTCACCTCGAGGGGAGGGGTATAGGACAAATGGTGCTTCTAATGACAGGGAAAAGAATGGGTTCCTGCTCCTCACCCCATCCCCATGTCATTCAGGAGTTAAAGATGCCTTCTCCCAGACCAAGCAGGCCTAACAGAAACATGGGCTTGATCTGTCAACATCCTCTATCCGCTCCTCTGGCAGTGCCTGAACAATTCCCTCACGCTGCCTCCCTCTGACTCATTCTCACCCCAGGCTCACAGACCCTCTTTCTCAGATTCAGTACTGGTCCAGTGATGCATCTCAGATACATCACTGGTCCACCCTCTCTGCCTCTTCACTGGAAAACAACAGCGAATCTTTCCTTTTACCCCACAGTTTCCCAACCTAGCAACAGGGATAAAGTCTGCTCTGTCTTGCTGCTGATATGATTGTAGTAATTTATGAATAACCTATGTACTCCCCACCTCCAAGAAACTGACCCCAAGTGATAGGCTTGAGGCTAGCCCAAGCAGGCACAGAACAGCATGTGTAATCAGTGCTGTGAAATGAGCACCCCTTGCAGTGCAGGAGAGAGAGACAACTCCCGCCCCATTTATGCTGGTGGAACTCCACTGGAATTGGTCATGATTTGTGCCAGCAAAACAGAGGTCAGAATTTAGCCTAGATCATCTGTGAATCTCCTCTTCTAGATAAGAATCTGTTAAGCCTCAGGCTCCTGATTCAGGGACATCCCTGGCACCTAGGATATAACACTGTGTTCCCTGGGTAGGGCAAAGACAAGTTGGAGCAGAGATAATTGATGTCATAATGACCAATAACCAGAGTGCAAAATGTATTTTTGGTGGGGAGCCATACATACGGAAGCCTGGGGGCTGGATACAATAAAAAAATCATAAGGAAACGAGCTACAGAGAGGGAGACTTCAGACTTACCAAACTTTATGGCTACTGGGAAGAGTTCTCTTTGGTTTTGATCAGTTCTCAAGACTCATCTCTGATGCACCACCGACAAAAATGAAATAAAATGCTCACCAATGGCTACTGTGAGGAGAGGGGAATAGCTGCAGTTTATCAGGTTATGGCAGTTTATAGAGTGCAAACACCTGCATTTATAGAACACATGCATTTGACTGAATTCCTCACCCATCACACTTGTCATATCACCTGTCCTCACGCACTCCGAATTCAGCAAGGTGTTTACGCACGTGTCTTGAACATGTGAATAGTCCCATCAACATCAATGTGACTACTCCCAAATACAATTTTAGGCAAATGCTTAAACATGTTTAAGCATGAGAGGCTGAGAGTCATAGGACTCTTCGGCTTGGAAAAGCACAGGCTCAGGGGTGTCTGCCTATAAGTATATCCGGGGTGTACGTCAGGATCTGGGGGAACACCTGTTCACCAGAGCGCCCCAAGGGATGACAAGGTCAAATGGTCACAAACTCCTTCAAGACTGTTTTAGGCTGGACATAAGGAAAATCTTCTTTACTGTCCAAGCCCACAAAGGCCTGGAATAGACTCCCTCCAGAGGTGGTGCAAGCTGGACTCTTTTAAGAAACATTTAGACACTTAGCTTTTGACCCTAGCTGACTTCCTGCCCCTGAGGCAGGGGGCTGGACTCAATGATCTTCCAAGGTTCCTTCCAGCCCTAAGGTCTATGAAATCTTGATGAAATGAAGTCTGAGCTTGTAAAGACTTTTATGCTGGGTACATCTCTTTAGAAGTATTTGTACAGTTCTTTTCACAAACCTGACACAGTAAGCCAAGTGCTACATCAATATAAATATTAATTTAATAACAGCTATTAAAATAGTAATGCTATGTGTACAACACAGACAAGGTTCTTTGGGTAAATCCAGTATCTTTTATTAGACCAACTCAGATAGTTGGAAAAATTCTTCTTTGCAAGCTTTCAGGTACAAACACCCTTCATCAGGCTGAGGAAGCATCTGCAGTTGGTGTGTGCTCTTCCTGGATGGAACAGAATAGAAGCCAGAGGCCAGTATGCATGCGTGAATGCCAGTCAGTTGAGGCAATCAGTGGGTGAGAAACAGGTGGAGATGTGGGGGTGAGGGAAGGGGAATGTAGACCTGGTGATAAGAATATTGCTGGCAAATAGTAGAGAGGTTACCTGGGGTAGCAGATGTTAGGCAAGTTATAATGCATCATAAATCCAATGTCTACATTTAGTCCATACAAAAAACTAGAACTCTTGGCTCCAAAATGATACCTTTTATTAGACCAACTGGAAAATGGCAAGAAAATTGTCCTTTTCTACAAGCTTTCTGAATCAAAGTCCCTTCGTCAGGCTCTGAGAAAAGTGTAGGTGGTGCAAGATAGTAAAAAGCCCCCATAGGTAGGAAATAAACTTCATTTTTGCACAGAGGGAGCTGAAGATGGAAGGCTGTCCCTCTGGGTCCCTGAGAGTGTCTTTGTGAGCTGTGCCGAGCAGCTCTTTGATGTGTAGGTCAGGTAGGATTCCTTCCCTGGAGGTGTCAGATGGCAGGCAGGGAGGCAAAAAAACTTCCTTGTTGTTCTGCAATGAAGTTTAAAATCCAAAATTGGCTAAAATTTGGCATCTTCCATGTTTCCCAGGTGTACTCAGTAGCTGTGTTGGTCTGAGACAAAAAGACTAGAACTCTTGGTTCCAAAAAGATGCCTTTTATTAGACCAACTGGAAAATGGCAAGAAAATTGTCCTTTACATTTAGTCCATGATTTTTTGTATCCAGTAGGTTGATGAAGTGAAGTTTGTAGACTCATCTGTGGAAGGTGTTTTGTAAATTCTCTTTGAGGATGAGAACTGAAAGATTTGAAAGAGAGTGGTTTTCTTGTGAGAAATGTGTCCCCACAGGTAATTGGGTATTCTTGTCTTTGACAGATTTCCAGTGTGCATTCATTCTGGTATGCAGCTATTGTTTGGTTTCTCCTACATGTTTTCCATCAGGGCATTTAGTGGGCTGGATGAGACATATTATGTTTCTGGAGGTGCCGGTATAAGATCCAGTAATGCTGATGGTTTCATTTTGGGGTGCAGTTATCATGGGAGCGGGGTAGAGATATGCTGGCAGGTTTTGCAATACAACCTTTATGGGAGAGTCAGTCCCTGTAACAGAAACAAAACAGACACATTTCTGCAACTAATAACATTTACCAACGTGCAGAGAAACCAAAGCACAGAGCGAGCAGCTGCTCTTGCTGAAAGGATGAAAAATTGGTTTGAAAGGAATGCCTGTGTTTTATATATATAAAAAAAAAAGAACTATACGTATGTATAACATGAAGGAAATATGTTGCTGGCATCAAGGGCACTGGATTCCAGGCTAATAAGGACTTACCACAATCTAGTACTGAACTGAGTAAACCTTCATATTTGAGGCCAAAGGACAGTAAACTCAAGAAGAGCAGAGGGGCAGGGAGGAACATTTCAAGCCGTTACAATTAGATGTTGGCATTTGGAAAACTGTTTAAAAGAGCAGAAAATTCATTTTGATAGATGGTATTTGGAATCCTTTAATTGGTTGTTTTCTACAGACATTCATCTAAGTGAATTCTCATTCACTGGAGTGTTTGCGGAGAGTGAAAGCGTTGCAAATACTCACACAAACATGTGTTTTTCTTGAGTATTCAAGGCAGCCACCTGCAAAAGCTCTTTGCAATTTGAAAAGTTACCCACTAGTGGAACAGCAAACCTACCACATGACCCGGGTGACCAGTCATGTTGTGCAAATAACGTTCCATGAATAATGGCCTTTTAAAGCGGTAACAACGGTAAAATAGCTTGTGAGTTTAAAAGTCATTTGCATAAATTATTAGCTAAGCACTTTTAAAATAATGAACAGAGACATACAAATTTAAGCCTGGCCAAAGGTAATTTGTAAAGAGTATGCTATATATTGAAAAAAAATTAGTTGTAGTGGTTAGCCTGCCTGACTCTTAACAAGATACCAACAACATTCAGGAAGAACGTGAAGAGCTAAGCAATGCACACTTGGCAGCATCCAGATTTCAAAGCCCATTAGGAAAAAGATTTTTCTAAGATTTTTAGCAATCCAAGTATTTAAATTCAGGACCTAGCTAGATACATTTTTTACAATCATTAGACAGACTAGCCTTAATAAAATCAGTTCATCTCCAGCTCTGCTCAGCACAGGAATGAGACAAAAGTGGGTTCATATCCTTTGTGCTTCCACTACTCTTCACATAGCCAGGAGTCTGCCCAGCTAAAACCACAAGCCAGAACAGCCTCCGGGCTGTTCTAACTTGCACTCAGCTGCTAATGCCCTTCTCTCACACCCATTCCTGAGTTGTGTGGAGCAGCAGTTGCCAATAGACAAGGACCCAGGTCTTCACATCTTAAATAGTGTTTCTAATTAGTTACACTAAACATTGACATGTGTTCTTTTCAAAGCAACAGACATTAAAGACACTCCACAAACACAGATAAATATTAACACCATTTTACAGATAGAAAAATCTAGGCACAAAGCAAGTTCTTGCCCAAGGACACTCTGTACGCTATTGGGCATTAGGAGTCTGACAATATAGAAACCTTTTCCTCAGATTGTGCTGTCCTGTTCTCTCCTCACATTTTCAGAGGCTCCTTCATAGATTTCATAGACATTGGGGCAGGAAGGGACCTTGGAAGATCATCAAGTCCAGCCCCTTGCCCCAGGGGCAGGAAGTCAGCTGTGGTTATAGGGTTTCAGCAAGATAAACACCCAAATGTCTCTTGAAGGTGTTCAAAGTAGGTCCTCGAACCACCTCCGGCGGCAGTCTATTCCAAACCTTGGGGGCTCAGACAGGAAAGAAGATCTTCCTTATGTCCAGCCTGAAATGGTCTTGGAGGATTTTGTGACCATTCAATCTCATCATCCCTTGGGGCACTCTGGTAAACAGATGTTCCCCCAGATCCTGGTGAACACTCCTGATAAACTTATAGGCAGCCACCAGATCACCCCTGAGCCTACGCTTTTCCAGGCTAAAGAGCCCCATGGCTCTCAGCCTGTCATCATAAGATCTGTTTTCCTGACCTCTGATCACGCGCGTGGCTCTTCTCTGGACTCTCTCAAGCTTCTCCACATCCTTTTTGAATTGCGGAGCCCAAAACTGGACGCAGTACTCCAGCTGTGGCCTCACCAAGGCCGAGTACAAGGGGAGAATGACGTCCTGGGATTTGTTTGAGAAGCATCTATGGATGCAAGCCAGCATTTTGGTTGCTTTACTAGCAGCAGCATCCCACTGAAGGCTCATGTTCATTTTGTGGTCAATCATGACCCCCAAGTCCCTTTCATCCATAGCGCTAGCCAGCATAGCACTGCCGAGCCTATAAGGATGCTGCAAGTTTTTTCTTCCCAAAGTGGAGAACCTTGCATTTTTCAGTGTTAAACACCATCAGGTTCTCATCCGCCCATTTCCTGAGCCTGCCAAGGTCAGCCTGGATCGCCCACCTGTCCTCAGGTGTGGATTCTTTACCCCAAAGTTTGGTGTTGTCAGTGAAGTTGCCCGGCCTGCTTCTGACTCCAATGTCCACATCATTAATGAAGATGTTGAATAATATAGGCCCAAAAACAGAGCCTCGGGGGAACCCACTGGTCACAGGGCACCATGACGATTGACTTCCATCAATCACCACCTTCTGGGTCCGACCATGGAGCCAGTTCCCCAGCCAGTGGATCATGGTGGACCTGAGGCCACAGTTGGCCAGTTTTGCTAAGAGGTGATCATGGGATACCAGATCAAAGGCTTTTTTAAAGTCAAGATATGACATCAATCTCTTCTCCCTTGTCCAGGTGATAGGTCACCTGGTCATAAAAGGAAATAAGATTGGTCAAGCAAGACCTACCTGTGACAAACCTGTGCTGGCTATCCCGCAGGATTTCGCCATCAGCCAGTCTGTTGAGAATGGTCTCTTTGATAATCCTTTCTAGGATCTGGGATAGAAGTCAGGCTGATGGGCCTGTAGTTTGCCGGATCCACTTTCCTCCCTTTCTTGAAGATAGGCACGACATTGGCCTTCTTCCAATCATCAGGCACTTCACCAGAGCGTCAGGAGTTCTTGTAGGTCCATGCCAGGGGCTGGGCTATGATGCTCGCCAGCTCCTTGAGTACCCTGGAGTGTAAGCTGTCCTGGCTGGCTGACCTGAAGGTGTCCAGGCTCTCAAAGTGTTCCTTCATGAGGTCAGCCTTGATGGAGGGTAGGGAATCTCCCTCACATGGGCCTTCCCATCCTGTAATGGGCAGGGGGCATCCCATGGGACCAGTGAAAAACCTATGTAAAATATCCATTTAGCAAGTTGGCTTTTTCCTGGGCATCAGTTGTCAGTTGACCCATAAGGTTTAGCAGGGGTCCAGTGTTACCCTTGCTTTTCCTCCGGCTCCCCATGTATCTAAAAAAGGACTTTTTATTGTCCTTGATACTTGTAGCCAGTTGGAGTTCAGTCGTAGCGTTGGCTTTCCTGGTTTGCTCCCTGCAGGTCTGGACCAGTGTGGAATATTCCTCCTTGGAGGTGGATCCCATCCTCCGTCCTTTGTAGTCTTTTCTTTTCAGATGCAGGAGGTCCGCTAGTTCCCTGCAAAGCCAAGGGGGCCACTATGCCCTTTTACTGCCTTTCCTCCGAGATGGGATAGACTTAGCTTGCGCATTGAGGATCGCTCCCTTGAGGAGCAACCACTCTTCCTGAACTCCCCTCTCCTTTGGGTCATGGTCCCTTCGGGCCTAACTGACAAGCTTCCTGAGCTTGTCAAAGTCAGCTTTTCTGAAGTTGAGGACTTCTGTATTGCTGACTGACTTGCCAGCTTTATAGAGGATGGTGAAGGTGATCAGCTCGTGGTCACTGTAACCCAGCTTCCCTTCCATCATTAGGTCACTGATAAAGTCATCCCCCATTGCCAGTACCAGGTCGAGCAGGCTTTGCCTCTTGTTGGCCCATAGACTTCTTGCGTCAGATACAGCTCATCCAAGCATGTGGGAAAGCTTTGCAACCATTTAGATTTGGCTGAACGCTCTTCCCATGAGATGTCCGGGTAGTTGAAGTCTCCCATGACAACCATGAACCGGGAGCGTGTGGCCTTGGCGAACTCCTGGACAAGCTCTTGACTTTGGGTGGGAGGTCTGTAGTAGACTCCCACCATTGTGTCCCCTGTGCCATGTTCCCCACGGATTTTAACCCAGAGGGTCTCTAGTCGTCCACCCTGGACACCAATGTCAGCTTGCAGGAATGCATAGCTTTCCTTGACATTGGATAAAAGGGGAGGGGGTGTAACTCTCTCTCAATTTCTCCTTTACAAGGTATAGCCATCTATACCTGTGGCCCAGTCATGGGTGGAGTCCCACTAGGTCTCCATTATCCTTATGACATCGTAATTATTTGTGTTGAGCAGAAGGACAAGTTCCTACTGTTTGTTCCCCAAGCTCCTGGCATTTGTGTACATGCAGGCAAATGTTCCTATGGGGGCCCTTGCCTTGCCCACAAATCATTCCAGGGCTGGGGCAGGGGTGGACTCCTTAGAGTACCCTGACCTGCTGGTTTTGCAAGGGTTGCTCAGTGGGCCAGCAGTGGTGGTAGTCCCCCCCATCCCCCGGCAGGCTTAGTTTAAAGCCTGGTGGAGCAGATCAGCCAGTCTGGCTGACAAGAGCCTCCTCCCCAGCGGAGAGAGGTGGAGGCTGTCCCTTCCCAGCAGCTCACTGCCTCTCTCTCCAAAGAGTGGGCTGTGGTCATGGAAGCTGAAGCCTTCCTGATGACACCAGCATCGCAGTCTTTGGTTCACTACCTCAATCCTCCTCTCCCTCCTTAGCCCATAGCCCGAGACTGGGAGGATCAACGAGAACACCACCTGTGCCCCCAATCCTTAAGCCCTGCTCCCAAATGCCTGTAGCGCCTCATGACCTGGCTGGGATCTTCCTATATTTGCCTCAGGTCATCTTGTGCAATTGCTGTCTGTTGACTTGACACCAGAGATGTATGGCGACCAAGTTGACTGGTCACGGTCTGGGCCGACACAATCGAGCAGGTGGGGGCTAGCGGCGAGGAGTCAGGCGGTTGATACTCGTATGGTTGCAAAAGACTTTTTATTTTCTTTTACTTACACTACCAGGTAACAGTAGTGCAGCACAGGTCAAGCTTGGTTACAACGACAGCTATAAACGAACTAATCGATAACAGAGACGAATGAGTTGTTGGTCAGAACGAAGTCGAGCATGCGAGGGCAGGGTATGCCGGGAGATAGCGGTGGCGGGGAGATGATCACAAGTGGCCAGCCTGTGAGGTAGCTCTGGGGTCATGAGAACCGGGTCTCTGAGAGAGCTGGTCTCTGCCTTGGGTGGAAATGCACTGGCTTAAATACTTTCCAGGTAGCCAATCACACGGTTCTCTTTTTGGAAAGTTCTAGTCAGATTACATAATGCCTAGTGCATGACTGGGCGTGCGTGCTTTGCCAATTCAAATACCTCACTCAGATTACATACTGACCATGTGTGGGGCATGTTTGGACATGCGTACTGGCTTTAGGGGCCTTCCACTTGCATGCTCGCACTAGTTTCCTTTAACTCTGTGTTATCAGCATTCTTTTCAATTCTGGTTCAGACAAGATGTATGCAGTGCTTGCCTGGGGTATGGCCTACTGCTTCCAGTAACACACCAATTCCTAGCAACACTCCCATGGCCCACAATGAACTTCCAAAACAGGCTGTCAAATAAGATCAACAGCAGCCCTTTTATTTACAGTCACCTACTGCACTTCAATACAAAATTTATGCAGCTTGCCCCTGCAGCTTGTTGGAGCCCATGGGAACAATTCACTCTGATGCTTATTTGTCTCAGACATAGGAAGTCCTTAATCACCTTCACTATATTGCCAGCAGAGTAAGCAAAGCAGAACAAAGTGGGAGAAGCAGAAAGAAGAGAGACACATAATGAAAGAGAGAACACACAAGCAGCTCTACTGCCTCTTCCAAGATTTGAGGTCTACTGAGCAGCAGCGAGTGGGGCATGATTTTCAGCAGGACATCTGGACTCAGCATAGAAGCAGCGCAGACAAGTCCAAATAATGCTATTGTGATGGCAGCCATTTGATCAATGTACTGGAGATTTACCCAGGGCCCTCCAGAGCTGAAAGCATTAGAAGCTACAGATTGAGCTAAAAAGCCAGGACAGTTGTGAACTCACAGCTTCTCTGAATCAGGAATAATGATGAACGTGTAGCTTGTACTCACCCACAGGTTACCTATCTGGCACAAGAGGTGTTAGAAACTGTTTTAGGTCTGGTCTACACAAGCTTGCACCAATGGATTAGTTAAATGACAGCAACACTCTCCGTAAAACTGAGCAGGGACAGACAAAAAAGTTATCCTGGAGCAAAGAGGGTTGGGCTTTACCACACATCAGTTACTCTGCAATAACTGCTGTTGTGCACATTTTTACCCCTGGTAAGGGGGTACTAAAGTGAAGTGGTTTAGCCCTCAATGAAAGGAGTAAGTTACCACAACTCACTTCCCACTTACCACAGGATAACAGCATGAACACATAGTGAGAAGCAACTGATGTATCCCTGTATCCTCTTACTTTGCAGGAAGTTTTTCATATGCCCAGACTCCCTCAGTCTCAATTAAGAGTGGTTTAGAAGCAGTTTAGAAGTGAGAGTTAAATTCGCACAACTACTGGTGTGCATGCACATGCATCAATATGAAGGTGCTTCTACCAGCAAGACTTGCCCTGGTAATTTTAATTAAAGACATGAACATCTTTATATCAATTTAACTGCAGCCACACAAAGGTCTGTGCCAATTTTAATTAATGCAAAAACCGTGTCTAAGCCAAAACTAGATTTAGGGCATCTGAACACATTCCCGGGCTGAGATCTGCAGTCACAAAGGTTGCTTTAAGCTGTGTGATCATACATTGAGTCCCTGCTTGTGCACATGTTCACCAGTGCTGGGAGCCACACCAGGAATGCAATCTAAGTACATTTGGATTGGGGGGGGAGTGGTGGGCAGGATCAGTGAGGGATAGCAGGTCTACTTGGGGGGGGCAGAGTTGGCAAGTCTGGGAGGGTTTTCACAGGTCCATGGTGGCGGGCATGTCCTACAGCGAAAGGTATGGTCCATCCAGGGGGAAGGAAGGGGTCAGTGGGCTAAACATAGCCCAATCAAAGGGAGGAAGGGGTTAGAAAAAGTGCATCAACAGGGCTGGGGCAAGTGGCTAGGCTTTTCCAGGCCCAGGGCTGCTCTTTGAATGCATGCACACATCTGGTTAGATCAGGCAAAGGTTAGCCTGATCTACACCATGAACCTCCTTAGGTGAACTAAATTAAATTGGGCCAGCCATTTTCGCCCAATCTAAATGCCCCAAACATATATACAGTTAGGCCAATCTAAGCATAGCATCTACACATTCCTACAATTTACTTTGAACCTGATCCAAACTGACTGAAGTTGAGTGGACATTGGCCTAGTTGAAGCCTAAATAAGTACCCACATGGTCTTCTTTGGTAATTAAGTCACATTCTATGTTTTAAAAATTACCTTTCACATTAAACCCACATCACGTCAAAGTAGCGATTTAGTGTGACCCTCAAGCATGCCACACACTACTCCGTTCAGGTTCCTCCCTAACTAGAAGCAGTATAGATGCATGCACATGGGGCGCAGACAGAAGAGCAATTCCCTTCATGTTGCAATTCATAGTGCATTGTAGGAAGCACAATGAGTTGCAATGATCCCCCTTAACCAACAGAAGTTCACTGTTCAGTCCAGGAGTGTGAGAATCCAGCTGCTTGTTGTAAGCCTGCAGCCCAGTCTTTGTAGCAATGCCTCTCCCCCCTCCCACCACCACAGATGCTGTTTTTCAGAATGGGAGGGGGGGGAAAGGGAGCAGAAGGAGTTTGTTTTGAGGTTCCCCAGCCAGCACTGGGAGGGGTGGATTGGAGCCCCTCCACTTGTGGGGGGGCTCCAATACACTCACCCCACCCTCCAGCGCCAGCTGAAAAGACCCCAGACCAAATTCCCTCTGCTCCCTTTCCATCCTCCCATTCTGAAAACAGCAACAGACTGGGAACACCACAGAGGCAAGTTACAAAACATGCACTGCTTTGGAGTGTGTTCATTTGAACCCTCGTGCAATGATCGGGCCCTTTTAAAGTGTTCTGTAGCTATGCACTTCTGTTTGGTCACACCATTTTCTGTTAATGGACTGTTTGGTAGCCCATTTCTGGGGCCAGATCAGGCAAAAATTGTCACTTTAGTCTGCACCGATGGTATCACAGGTGGGCTAACCAGAACTGTAATTCAGCCATGTTAATTAGCCCACCCAAAGCTGCAGGGACATGGATGTGATGCCTCTGGTTTTGAAGACAACCTGGCCTGGTACATTTGCTGTGTAGATTTGACCTGTAGTTAGCTGAACTTTTAGGTCTGGCCTCCACTTAAAAGTTTTACAGATACAGCCAAGTCTAGCAAGTCAGTAGGGGCATGATTGGTTTGGGATGGGGTAGGGAGTTGTTTTATTAATGTAGCTATGCTAATACAAGCCCTAGAGAAGAGGCTGTTGCATGAGAATAAATAGTTTTGCTGGCATAGTTTATGTATATTTTCCGGTATAACTCTAACAGCAAACCGCTTTCAAAATACAGACAAAGCCATAAGCACTATGGCATAGTGTGAAAAATGTAAACTGCCCATTGGACTCTCACCTTGGAAGCACTTGGGGGTGGGGACAGTGGATGAAAAGAAGAGAACAGCAAACTTGTTTAGGAGATGTGAGAAGGACAAAGGGGAGGAGAGAACATTAGAAGGAACACAGGAGGAACAACAACCCCCTTCTTTAATACTATGATCAAGAGGCTAGAAATAAAAACTTGAAGAGCAAAGAGGCAGCAAAAGAGATAAAAATGTATCACATCAGACCCAAAACCTCCTGTCAGTCACAGATCAAACATACTGGTAATGTAGAAATAGGAGAATATGTAAGGTTTGACCTTAACTTTAAAGTTTTTGAACCGTATCTTTTTTGGGGGGTGGGAGGAATAATACTTTCCCAGCTTCAATGTGACCCATAAAAAGAGTGGCTCTTCATACCATCTGAGCCTATGGTGGTAAGGTGTGTTTGGTTGGCTGCTTTTTTCCATGATGGTAAAAAATGTAGTTGTCCAAGAGAACGATGTCCTAGAAAGTTTTCTATATCTTAATGTATAATATATAATGTCATACACGTCTTTTAACCCTACAGGTTAAACTATTTTATTTTTTAAATGTTACTTTGGAGAGGCTGGTGCTTTCAACTGCATGTTTATTAAGAGTGGGACCTTCTGGAGATGGTCAGTGAATGAGCAAAGAAGAGAAGACTTTGAGATGGCCTAGAAGAGCAACTACTGGACTCCACAGTAGTTTGAGCCACATTTGAAAGTGCTCTGCTGATGAAAGCTTGTATACGCTTTAGTGGTAAAGTTAGCAGAGAGAGAGAACCTGTCTGTGTGTGCACCTAAGGAGAAAGAGACAGATAAGAAATGTTTAGGAGGGGGGAATAAAATTCTTTCTAGCCTGGAGTACTGCTCTTGTTTGCTCATGTGACCCACTGGCACAAACGGAGCTTTTGTTTTCAGTAATAAGTTTTCATATCCCCAGTGGGGGAGTTGTTGCTGTCAATAGAATTGGACAGCTGGAAATTGCTTTGCAGTCGTTCGATGGGTCGTACGTCAGCCTGTCGGCAGGAGTTTTGCCAGAATGACCCAGAGGTGCTGCTGACGTTTCTGACCACTGTGCATAGCGCACCCTTCCCTTTCTTCCACACAAGGAAGAGGCTTCAGAAAGCTTTACCCAGGTTATAAACTACCTCTATTTATAGCTGTGGCCTCCAGTCTTTTAAACTTGAAATGCTAACCATGAAGTGTTTATTCCCCAGGATTTTGTCACAGCACGTCCACCAGATTGGCGCAATCAAGAAACAGAAAATACATGAGCATAATTCTCCCTCTGACTTGCTGACTTGCAGGCACACACGGGAAACCAGAGGAAGCTCCAATTTATTCCATAGATGAGGAAACCATCTTGATCATGCAAAATTAAGTGATCAGGTGTTAACCCTGCATTCCTAATCCACCACAGGGAAAAAGAGGCACATACAAAAGTCAACCTAGAGGAAAAACAACAGGCATTCCTGCTGTAAACAATGCATTGTTTATAACTCCACATCCATGGGATCTCCACTGATGAAACCTGGTGAGGGGCTGTGCCAAATCAGTGCATTACCCAGCCACACACATCTCCTTCCTGGCCAGCCTCACCCCCTTTTTTTGGCTTGATGCAGGTTCTTGTTGAACAGGGCTCGTTCCAGCAGAAGTGGCAGCTTGAACACCTTGGCTTATGTCCTTGAGGACTTCAGGACACATATTTAGATGCCCAAGAATGTAGATAGCCACCTCATGGGCTTTTCAAAATCATCTATCTCCAGTGCACAGCCATCTTTGAAAATCCAATAAGGCATCTATGTACACTTGTAGACACAAAGACCCACCCCGCTTAAAAGTCTGGCCCTGTCTGCCACCATATGGTACCCCTGTGCATGGGAATACATCAGGGAAGGCCAACATAAGCAGCATTGCCACAGCATGTGATTATCACTAGTCTTATAATTGTCTCATCCCCAGGTATTAAGAGTGTAAGAGAACTTCAGCTTCCACAAAAGCTGAGGTCAGCAACCTACAGTCCATGGGCTGGATCCAGCTCTGCAAATGGTCAAATCCAACCCATGAACCCCAGGTGTCTGTGGCACTTTAAAGGCAGGGGATGTATGTGGGGCTTCTGTGGGAGGCTGGCACAACAAGGAGCAGCAGTGACAGGTTGGCACAGCACAGTGAGGGGAAGCGGAGCCAATATTGGCACCCAGGTCAGAAAGAGTGGCTTGCCTTTGGAGCCAGTTCTGTTAAAGCAGCCCACCACTTCAAAAAGTTGCTGATACCTTCACTAAAGCATTTCTAATCCTAAAGGTTGCAAGTAAAAAAAGCTTGAAAATGTCCAAAAAGTGTACTCTGAAAGTACAGAAGACAAAGAAAAAGAATCATAAATTTACTATTATTTTCAAAAGTACTCATGCTTTCTTGGGGTCCTGAGTCATGCATTTTGCATCCTAACTGTTAGCACTACTGTAAATACAGGTTCAGTTTAGCTCCCATCAGTCTATCAATCACTCCTGTAATACCTCCTGGAAAAGACATGATTCCTCTTCAGAAGGGTCATTTTTGGATATCCCTATAAATAAGGCTTTGGAAGCCATCAGTATAGAAGTGTCAGAACTGTTTTAATACCCATCCATCAGTGAAAGCTTGATATTTTCAGATCCACCCAAGCTATCCCAGTTTCCATCATTCTTTGACACTACAAATAGCAAAGCTTGCAATGGGACTTCTGCATATTTGGGGGAGATATCTTTAATGAATCCAAAACTGTCAACCAGGCAACTTCAGAGGCAGAACTTCTTTTAAAAGGTTAGTTAGTGTGAATTCATATGCCTGAAATCTGGAGCATGGGGCATTCAGCACAGAAATGTGCGCTCAGCGCTCATGTCATTTTTGCTTTGCATTGCCTCTCTAGAGGCTTTAAGAGAAAGTATATAACAATACTATCCTTTTAGTGATTTTTTTTCTGAATTCAAGGCAAAAAGTACCTCCTAGTTGGTGTTTGTACAGCACCTACTTCAGGCGGGCTCTATTCTTGCTTGGTTCTGAGATATCACTGTAGTAAAGAAGACTATTACAAAGAGCAGCGACAAGAACAACTTTGCTTGCCTATAGCAAAGAGACCCAATACTTTTGAGCATTAGAACCATCTTTTAAGCATTAGAGGAGGTAATATGGCATGTGAACCACTATGTGGTCTCTTTTGCATACCTATCTATGCATATGTATTCCCAATAATGCATTATATGGGACAGCCCCAATCGGCATTACACTTCTTTCCAGAAAATTCCCATCATGGACAAAACTAATTAAAACAGCCCCTGAATCACACCATTTCCCTGGCTCACCCAAAGCAGAGGAAATTATTTTTTTATTTATTTGCTTTTCATTCCATTGCTGTGATCTTGAAACAGGAATAATATGGAGAGGGAAGAAAAGAAGAAGAGGGATGGCTAAGAAATAATGGAAGATGTTGTCAGGCTTCTCTGCTTTCATCCGTGGTGGTGTGAGTACTGGCATCAGTGGCCATCTCTGCATCAGACAACCTCAGTTACCAGGAGATGCTCAACAGCTTGGCAATAAAAGACATGAACCCCAAACAGTTGATCCCCCCCTTCATGCAAATACACAAATAGTGATGTGAACCTTGTTCAAGGCGGTGTCTGAATATCCTGACCTCCCAAGAGGACTGTAGATCCACTTAAAGAAAATAGAATAAGAATGACATATTCACACACACACATACACCCTTCCCATCCCTGGACAGTGTCATTCCTTGAAACAAATCTAGTCTTGCTGGCTTGCAATATTTATTAGAAAGGACAACCCTCTACCAATCTAAACAATAACCGAAGCTGCAGTTTTCTTTAACAAGTAGCTGTATCATTCTGGGCTGTGAGCACATCAATTCTCACAAACTAAGCAGCAGAGGGTAAATATCACCTTCAAGAAAGCATGACAAGATGTGGGGGGTTTTGGCCTCTCCTAGCTTGCATCAGCTACTGACAAAGCGGGGGGCTCAAGAACTCAACTGCAGAATCCAATCAATCGCCTGCTGCTGGTCTCTGCTTGTAGCACTGAGCGTGCTCTCAGATGTGGCACACAGCAGTCTTACATACTGCAATGCATCATCTCTGAAGCAGCTGGAGCTGCCCATTGGCAGAGGGACATGATACTGAAATAGATGGACAACTGGTCTGATCCACTGTGGCAATACCCTTGCTCCTCCAAGGTACTAGCCCTCCCTGTACTAGGCATAAAGCCACGTAGTACTGAAACCATAGCTGTTGTGCTAAGAGCCCAGGAAAAGGGAAAGCAAACCAATTGCATTTCTTAGCATGGTCACAGCTTTCGCAGCGTGTTACAACAGGAGGTGACAGTGAGCAGCCGATGGCTGGATGTGCACGGGCACTGAATACATTTCTCTGTGGGAAATCCTTTCCTTTCTACATGCTTTTCCATACAGACGCATGACAAACCAGAACAGACGGTTCTAAAAATAAGTGTCCTCTGTTTCAGTAAAGGGATGTGGGTCAGGGATAAAGAACAGTCCTGTGCTCCAAACCAGCAAAGGGCCCAGGATAGTTTGGATATTAAAAGAAAGGCTTTGTTAGAATCGTTTCCTTTTGCGTTCTCCCGAATCTCATGGGTAAATTCTTCTTCCTTGGCAGCTAGCACTACAGCAAACGAAGCATAAAACAGCAGCAAAAGTCTTTTTGGTAAGAAAACAGCAATAAAAGGGAGAAACAAGTTATGTCCCTTTCAGTGCCCAGGACAAGGAATTGCATGTTTCTTCCTAGGCTGCTGAAGTTCTAAAGACTAAAGAGGAGAGAAACCTTATCTGTCATTTCCAATGTCAGTTCTCCCTGTCAGAAATAACAATTCATTGCACTTCTACAGAACATTTCTTAAAGGACCTAGGGGCCTTCTGGGGCACTTTTACATGTGCTCCATGGGTAGGAAGTCGGTGCTTTAATTAGACTGGCTCCGAGAGCTGCTCATTTGATAAACTTTAGTTCAAGTGCCCCCACTGCCATTTTTAAGCATGGGGATGCTGATACATGAAGCACAGGAGGCTGCCACATGCCAGCAGACTCAGTTAATCAAGTCCTCTTTGATGCACTGGAATTCCAGTGTGTCAGAGCAGACTCCACACTCACATATAGGCACCCTTGGAGACAAATTAAGTCTTTGTCCTTCATTTGGATCTGCCAGCCTAGATTCTTCACCTGCGTGGAGGCCATGGAGTTTGAACTTTTAACCTTCGCTGCACTTGTATGAGGAAGGTGTCACTAGGACAACTGTACAAATGGGGAAACTGAGGCACACATCTGCCTAAGAAGTTATGGGTACAGAACCCAGAAAGTTTAATCAACAAGCCTGTATTCTGACCACTAAACTCTGTTCCCTGCTTTACCAGTTTACTTGCATGCTTTATTTCTCAGAGAAATCGTTCCCTTCTGCAGATCTGTATGTCCTAGTCTTGCATTCTGGGATGCTGGGGACAGCACAAAGCAGGAACGTGGCCCCTCTTTTAGCCAAATTATATTTCTTCAACAAGTGCCAAACTGTCCAAACTCTTCTGGCTGAACTCTCTCTGCAAAGGGTCAGATGCATTGGTGTTGGAGTATAGTATATGTCTGCATTATTGATTCGTTCAGCGACTCTAATGAAACAAAGTGGGGTGGGTCAGCTGGGTTAAGGCTAGAGAAGGTATCTTTAGGCTGAAGGCAGAACACCTAGTTTCTGTCCATTGGGAGACCCCTAGTTACTGTCCAGAGAGATTTTCTAAATTCTGATTTCCCGGTTATGCTCTATTTGATTCCATGCCAGCATGTAGGGATTCAACCCACACATCCATGGTCTTGTCTGGACTAGGAAAACTTTTTGAATGCATGTCAGGTTTAGCTGGCATATGATTTCATCCTGTTTCCAGAATCTTAGAAGTAACACCCTCTACCTGGATTTAGCTGGTTTAATAATTGCCAAAGTTCCTGAAAGGGTTAGCTGATCCGGGCCTAAATTTGAGCACTGTTCCTAGTCAAGTCACTTTGACTCCCCGTCAACACACCCTGTGTTGGAGGGTTCCTCCTCCCCCACATGTTAAAGTGACAGATGGCAAATGTGACTTGACTAGGAACAGTGGTCAAGTTTAGACCACAGTCAGCTAGCCCCTACAGAAAGATTGGCAATTATTAAACCAACTAAATCAAACTAGAGGGTGTTACTTCTAAGATTCTAGAAACAGGATGAAACTCATATGCTAGCTAAAACTGACACACACTATGTGCAAATAGAAGTGCAGCTCCCAGCTGTAACTCGGAATGATTTTTGCAAAGCGTTATGCGTTACACTCTTACCCCCAGACCAAACAGAAGTTCACTGCTGGTACCAGGGGGAGGGAAATCTAGCTGCCAGCTGGGAGCCTGCAACCAGGTTCCCATAGCAATGACCAGGACTGTCTGCCAGTGCTCACTGTTTTCAGAACAGGAAGGGGGAAAGGCAGCAGAGGGAGGTCATTTTGGGGCTCCCGAGCTAAGGATGCCATCTCTGTTTGAATCTATTCTAGGAGGTTTCTGGAATGCCAGTGTACCCACGACACGCTATATAAATGTGCCCATGTGCTTGTGTATATCAGTTACAGGTTATGGTGTATGGACTTTACATCAGGAAGGCAAATGCACATGCCTGTTACATGTTAAAAACTCACTGGACTGCTGTACAAATCAGATTCAACCTTTAATATTTATGTTAATGAATGCCCTATCATTTATCTCCCTGGTAACTCTCAGCAGTTTCCTGGAGATTTATACTTAATCCCTGGAGACTCCAGGACAATCCTGGAGGGTTGGCAACCCTATCTGCAGCTGGTGCTGAAGGGTGGGTTGGTTGAATTGAAGGTTGGGGGGGGGTGGAGCTCCAATACACCCACCCCACCTTTTAGCAGGGACTGCAAAACCCTCCAACTAAACTCCCTTCCCTCCTTTCTCCTCCCCCCTTCCCATTATAAAAAGAGAAACAGGCTGGGAGCTGGCAGATACAAGTTACAAAAGACGCTACATTTTGGAACATCTTCATCTGATACTTCATACAATAAGGGCCTAGATTTTCACTGGATTGGCCATTTTTGAAGTTGTCTGCAGCTGTGCACTTGTGTTTGGTCACACCTATAAACTGCTTTCTGTGGTGAGATCGGGCAAAACTTGTCACTTCTGCCTGCACCCAACGTGTTAACCCATTTGTTAGAAACCAGGTTGCTCAACAAACAAACAAAGCAGGGGAAGCTTTCTGAACATTTGCAAACCATTTGGTTTAGAAGTTGTTGAAGAATCAGTTTGTTTCTTAAAACATTTTCATTTCCTTTCAATTTCCTTCCCCCTCCTCCCCCTTTATTCTCATCCTTTTTTTCCCCTCACAATTTGCCATTGCAAAGGCAGAAATGAAAGGAGAATGAAGGCACTGAACAAGTTTTTGTTTTTATTAAAGTTCTTTAAATGAAATGTTTTCATGATTTTCATTACTAGGGGAAAAAAATGGCCTTTTTGCCAAAATTGTGTTAGCAAATTTCTACCTTCCCTACTACATGCCTTTTATCTAGCCACAAGCAGCAACAGACAGCAATGACCCTGTAATTTTTCTTCTACCTTCTGATAGCTCCAGTTTTAACCTACCACTCTGTGCTCGGTCCTCAATGACAAGCAAAATAATCAATTGCTCTCCTTTTCACATCAACCCCTTAGTGTATTTGCAGACTGGTTGCATATGGCAGTGTAGTAGCTCTTTAAACAGAATATGAGAATTAAAGTGCCACACGCAATATTCTGTGTCATTGAAGCTGCCTAGAACCAGTCAGAGCCACCCTGTGCGTGTAGCTAGGCCTGTCATGTTTGTATTTGGGGGTGTTGGTTGTAGCCATATTGGTCTAAGGACATAGGTAGACAAGCTTCTTTGGGTAAATATGATATCTTTTAATAAACTAAATAGTTGGAAAAATTGTTCTTTGAGAGCTTTCGGGTAACAAGGGTACTTCAGGAAGAAGGGTATTTGTACCCAAAAGCTTGCAAAGAACAATTTTTCCAACTATTTAGTTGGTCTAATAAAAGATATCACATTTACCCAAAGAACCTTGTCTGCCTATGTTTGCATTTGTGCACATTTAGCAAACCTGCCTTTTTGGTATCCAACTAGGCCCACGTGTTTTCTGCACATTATTTTGTGATACAAAGAGCAAAAGACACAGCAGCTGCTGAGTGTCTTCTTAGTCTTTTCCTTAGGCTCAACCTACCTCGTTCTCTTTTCCACAAATGTTTTAGTATTCTATTGATCTCTTCCAAACTGATTAAAAAAATACCTGAGTGAAATGCAGAATTGGAGTCAGGGGGAGTTCTACCATTGATTTCAACACAGCTATGATTTCACCTTCTGACTGCATTAAATTGCACTGCACCAAGCATTGGTGAAGCACTGAAGTCTGACTACAGGCAAGCAGAAGAGAATCTTTGCCGCACAGGGGATATACCTTTTAGTACAATCCAGTATTTACACCAACAAGACTCAGATCAGAGCCTGAGTTAAGATGGGTTTTTTTCAAATGAGCAAAATCCTTTCCACCTATCTAGGAAGATTCACTGCCCCCTGGCCACAGCACAGTATCACCTCACACATGAATGAACTTACCCTCGCATCTCTGGGAGGCTCAGAAGTACCATCTGGCCATATTTTTTTTTAATTACGGAAAAGGAGCTTAGCAGCTAGCCCAGAGTCATGTAGGATGACTGACGCTGAACTTTTACCTTCAATGTCATCCCTGTGCCTTAACCACCCTTTCCTTGGTGGTTTCAACCTTTCCCTTGTATCATTTGAATTATAGGTGTGAGAATTAAAATGCCACACTCTTTCAAACAGGACTACAACAAAAAATAGCTAAAACCATACACTTTAATGACCTGGGCATAACTTTATTGAGGTCTAGCACCAGTGTTTGGCTGGCAGAGAGTTAGAGGAATAATGAGGGGAAAAAATAAAATGATGTAAATGGGCACTCTGAGCATGCTCAGTAGACATCCGCTCAAATTTTAGCAACCTAAGATCTGCCACTTTTTGCAACAATACACATTTGCACTGGCTGTCGGCTGCTGCTGCACTTAAGCTACTGCCAGCCAGAACATTGTTAAAAGAAGTATTTACTTCACTGAAACATATATAGTTCCCTCAAATAAAAAACAAATCACTATAACCATCAGGAAAGGCAAGAGAAAAAAAAACATAAAGAACAGCAGTTGCTCTTCTGATTTTAAGCCTTTTCTACCATGCAATCTGCAGATTTCTGACATTTCTAAAACTGTGTCCATTGCAATGCCACATAATAAATTAGATGTGATGTAGCTCTATGTCAGGGGTGGGCAAAATGCAGCCCATCAAGCCATTCTATCTGGCCCATGGGCTAAAAAAATTTAGAAAATTAATATTAATCTGTTCTGGGCTGCCTGTCATGCAGCCCTTGATGACTTGCCAAAACTCAGTAAGTGGCCCTCTGCCCAAAATAAATGCCCACCCCTGCTCTACATCCCCTGCCTCTGACAAAAATTCCCCCCCAATCAGATTTCTCCATCTTCCCACCATTCATTTCCCTGGAGGTGTGAATGTTGACATTTCATGGGTACCATTCAAGTGCTAATTACATCCGAATTTTTTCTTTCCTGTATTTTTTTTTTTAAAGGAAGACAATTACATGGAAAGTAACTATGTCAATTTAGCCATTATATTCACAGAAAGTGTAAAACCTCCAGCTGCAACGTGAGGGGCTCCTATACACATGCAGGGAGGCTGCTCAGACACACTGTAATTACAGCATGTTGGAGTAGACTCAATTAATTGAGAGCTGGAGTGTGGTAATTACCACGCTCCAGCAGACTCCAACATCATGTGCATCAGTGTCCCTGCACTGAAAAAATGGCAACAGAGCACTTCGAACTAAAGTTCGTTGAACAAGCTTTATTTTAAAGTGCCCTGCCGCCATTTGTCAGTGTGGGGACGCTGATACACGTGATGTTCTGGGCACTTTTAATTAGTGCAGCTCCCAGAACTACACTAAATAAAGTGTTTCCTCCCCCCATTTCTTCCCCCCCCACCTCCCAGAGCACATCTATAAATGCCCTCAAAGTCTTCCAGATCTGAGACGTGAATTTTCTACTTTCTTTCATTGGTGCTGCTGTTTTACAGCCACTGTGCATAGGTGTGAAAACCTACTCAAAAGTGAAAGACATAGGAAAACTGGTCCCCATCCCTCAGAATGTGCATTTCTTTCTGTTCAAGTGCATACATTAGTTTTATAGGCTAACATTTGACCTGAAACATGAAATAACACAGGTACCATTGGCTTGAATGAGGGGAACTGTTGGGACCATAACATATTTTTTCTCTGTGATTTTAACAGTGAAATCTTGACACGCATTTACATAATGTTTGGCATTTAATTTTATGGAGGTTCCATTTAAATGCACAGATTCCATAGGAGAATGCCATGTGGAACTGTAACAAATGACTTATTCAGACTGAAATACCTCCAAGGCTAAGGCACCTTCTCATGCGCTAATGTATTAAATAAACAAAACATTGTTTGACGTGATCACTGTTTCGGGTTAACTCATCTTGCCTAGTCTTTACTGCCCTATTTTCCCTTAGCTAGTCTCAAGTCCTGCCCAGGTCTCCAATGTCACAATACCTCACGTATTGGGGTAGAAGTGGTAGAGACCCCTCCTATTCTGTAGTGGGGTCACTTTGTCCTCAAGCTGCAATGCAGTAGCAGAGTGGGCCCGTTAACTGCTTCAGTCATTCATCTACAAACTGGCTGGGAAGCACAGTTAAACTCCCTAGGGTGTAATCCCAGGCGTGCCTTCTGTCCACGACATACCACGTTCACTCTTCGCCATCCTCTGGAACTGTGCCTGGACTGCTCCACAAGATCCCCTAAGGAATCGCTAATGTTTTTAATATTCCTCTACAGAATGAACTGTCACTGAGCCGTGTTAATCTGAATAAGTGAGAGTCACTTATATGCTCTTCATCCTATTCCATCCCGAGACTGCCATGAGCTCTGTCCCTTTCTTCAGTAACTATGATTATATTAAGCATCCTGTCAGTCTTAGGCTTTAAAAGTGACAACAGAAGCCTAACAGCTACTTGGTACTGCAGCCTCCTTTATTGGAGCTTATGATATGCTATTGGCTCTCCTTGCCTGGTGTGTTGGTGACCTACCTGAGCGCTTTCTTTTGTCAGCTCTAGTTTCATACATACTTACAAACCATTTAGCTTGTTCCCTTCGCTAACACCCTCACATTTCGTGCCTTTCCCTTTGACTGCTTCAACTTGTCTTTAACTCTGCTCTCTTTCACCACTGGAACTTCTTTATTTTTTTGCCATTTTCTATACGTGCTATTCCCTTTTCCAGTGCCAGGCTGTATTGTCTCTGGTAAAGCCACGTTGCTTTTTCCCAGGACAGAAGGCAGGGGATACCAAAAGAACTGGAACCCCCAGTCTGTGCAATTAAGTGTCAAGTAGGGAGGGAGAAGGGTGTCCCAAGGTCATTAACTCTGCACCTGGAATGCCTGTCTCAGGTGTGAGGAAGAGAATTGAAAAGTGCATCCCCTAGGTGTGAAGAGAGGCCATTTAAGGAATGCAAGGATAAATCACTCTAGATTAAGAAATTGTCTTCTCCTGTGTGCCTTAAAAGCGGGTTCCCATCTCTGTAGTCACAAACACTTCCTTAGCTGAAGGGTACAAGCTCTTGTATCCTGATTGAGAGGTCTCCTGTGCTTCATGCAACTCAACCAAGTGTTTCTTTGGTTGTGGCAGGTCCTCAGCTGGAGAAGTAAGCTGTTTTAGCCGCTGTGGAAAGACAAGCAGACAGAGAAGACTCTTGTTAATTAAGCTGCTAAACAAAGTAACACCCAATACCAATCCACATCAATTGCTGTGGGCAAAGGCATTTAGAGAGCTATTCTTCTCCACTTCCTATCCCTCTCTGTACACACACAATTTATTTGTTTATACATATACTGTGCGTGCGTGTGTGTGTGTGTGTGTAATCTCTCTCTCTCTGTATATATATAAAAATAGAAACTAGTTTACTTTTTGACCTTTAAAGAGTTCTCAGCCATCATTATTTCACCTCCATGCTTGCAGCATTGCTATTTGTTTGCATCCTGGGGCATATTTATCACAGGGTACATCAGACAAATAATTATGGGAGGAAGATGATCTATGAATTACTACATAAGGACTCAGAATTCCCTTCTGTGGCTTCAGATGAGCTCTCTTAATGTCCATTTTTCCTAAGGTACTGAATAGTCAGACCTCCTGATTTGTTTGTGGTTCCTCTGAATTTATCAGACTTCTAGGGCTCCGTCTGAAGGGCTCATCACCCACAGCTCCAACTAATATCAATGTTCTTAAATCAGGATCTAAAAGTCTTAGTACTCCATTGTCCCCATCTGCAGGGCAGGGCTGGTAAAGGTATATCTATGGTAGAAGTGCTGAACTGGCATAGCAAGGTTAGTGTACCATAAAGGGAAGGTACTCTTTATACCAGGGCTGTCCAGCTTCTGAGCAGGTAGGAGCCACAACATCCTTGGATACACTATGCAGGCCACACATCCCCAGGACTCTATGACATGCCATGCTGTGTGTCCCCCCCATAAACATGACAGATACCCCCCACCCTGCACTAACACACCCATGTCCTACACACCACACCACATGGGTCCCCCCACACCGTGCCACATAACAGGAGTCCTCCCCATAAGCACTACAGATGCCTCCCCCACTCCCCATCTGTATTGTGCCTGTGCTGCTGCCCTGCACTGTGGGGTCCCCAGGTCCCTCCAAGCCATCCAGTAGCATGCTCCTGTGGCTCATCCCCAATGGGTGCAGAGACGGGCAGCAGAAACTGGAAAGGGAGGGGGAGTCTAGAGACTCCAGCTCCCCCAGCCTGGGAACTCCAGAAGCAGGTGGAGCAGTGGCCAGACTGGGAACCTAGGGACTGTAAGCTACCCTTTTAGGATCACATGTGGCCTGCAGGCTGCCAGCTGGACAGCTCTGCCTTATACAGTCACAGCTAAACTGCAAAGGTTTGCTTTGTGCCTCTCTGGTATCCAGCCCTCACCCCCAGTGAGCAAAACAGTCTGCACTGGAAAAGGCAGTTTTCCTGGTATAACTGTCTCTATTAGGGAGTTCATCAGCACGGCTGTCAGTCAGTCACACCCTTCACAAATTCAAGTGGCATAGCTGTGCTTCCAGAAATCAGTTGTGCACATTTAGCCTAAAGCTTCCTTATGTCACCAGGGAGGAAAAGGGGGATTGTCGCACCCCACAGTCATTAAGGGCTTTGAAGAGCTTTGAGATCACCGGATAGAAGGAAGCTAACTACAACTGTCCCCTCACACCACACTCCTAACCAGCTCCTCAGAAGGATAAGTTGTCAATGTTTAATCTTTCCCTCTCTATACTTGTCAAGTTCTTTGCACACTGTACTGTCCCAAGACCCGGCACTCGTTGGGCCTACTCCTAAGAAATGTTTCTCCATGGTTTGCCTGGACTCCCTGAGCACCATCACATTCTTCTACCAGACACCAGTTATTCATAACTTCTGGCTTTTTCTTGCTCAGTCTGTCTGGCTCGGCACACACCACACATGATCAGACATTTGCAGACCATGTCACAAGCAGAGCTCAACAATTCATTTAGAACTCATCTGACTAATTTTGATGCTCTCTCCAGTTGTGAATTGCCTGCCAACAGATCACGATTAGCCTAATTTACTCAGAGTTATTCACCCAGTAATGTCTGAAATCATTCTTTGCCCATAGCTTATTTGCCAGCAGTTCATTGCAAGGGTACTATGTTTGGAATTTGAGCTATTTGGATTGGATGTGCTAGGTAATAATGTTTGCATCCCCTGATTGTCCAAGTGTAATTCTAGGATCAGATTATTGGTGGGAAGGGTCATTTGCCAATCAGACATGTGTCTTCTTTTAATATTTTTTCAATATTCACTTGAAATATGCTATTCCCAGGAGTACTCATTCCATGGAGAGTGAAAGAAAGGGGCCGCAATCATATTTAAACAGTATGTTGTTGTTTTTTAAAAAGGCACAAATATTCAGAGTGTTTTTTATGGAGGGTGATGAGGATAAGGGGTACACCCAGGTAGTGAGTTTTTCTGACACTGTTAATGTAACACAACTTAAAAACATCCTTTCCTAACATAAATGAGGCCAGATGGGTTAAAGCATTTTCCTAATACCCCAGAAGTCATCAGTGATAAAAGCCAAGACTAGACACCAAGTCTCCTGACTGCCAGGGCTGTGCCTGCTCCAAAAGGCTGCATTCCTCCTCCAGCACACAATGAGAGCCTCTCTACAAATATACTGTCTCACAACCACTGTAAACCATACATCAAGTAGCTGATCAGTATGGGACCTGGCAGATTATTTTATTATATTGCAATCCTACTCCCACCCTTCCCTCAGCTGTGCTTTTTGTGCCCTCTTCTCCTCACCATTGGCTCAAGGCTTTACATGTCCTCTCTTCTGTCTGGGGCTCTGCTTTGTACCTCATTATGAACCTGAGGTGGGCATTAATCAGCACTGCCACAAAGCCTGTCATTTCTTATTAAATTAGAGCTCCTAGGCAGTAAATAAGAGCCTCCTGGGTACAAATTCACCTTCCCCTCAGTGACAGCTGGAAAGGACATCCTGCGCCTCATCCATTGCTAGCTGCATTAGGAGTGCAGGGCACCTCTCTTCACTTATCTCCCTCAGCAAGATTTGAGCAACTCCCCTCCAGCTCCCCAGAGACACTCCACCTTGCTTACTTCATTTGAGGATCTACGCGCCTGAGCTGTCATTAAAACTGGAACCAACAGTGGGAGAGACAGCATTTCCCAAGATCCACACAAGATGGTAACCCACAGGCACTGTTCCTCCCATGTGGAATGGGAAGTTATCACCTCCCTGGTACCATTTCCCCATCCTCTGTCACCCCTATTACCTTGTGTGAGGTTCTCACAGGGTCAGGAGTCCTGTGGTGGAAGAAGAGGGTGCTGGGCAGGGGGAAGGCAGCTGTGTGTGGGCTGGGAGGGAAGTTGCATGCCCTCCCACCCACAGGCTTGCAGAGACTGAGAGGAGACCAGGAGACTGGTCAGGACTTTGCCTGGTCTGCGGACAGGAGACTAAAGTGACAAAAACTAAAGTGGGGACCTACAGGCAAAGACCAATGTGTGGATGCACAACCACCTCTGATCCTGGAGTGAACCTGACTTGCATTGGCGTGGTTCTAGGGAGGAGTTCACAAAAAAAGGCATCTTTGTACCATCCTCACTTCTGCTGATCCTGGCACTAGCTGCCCACCAGTGTAAATCAAGCTCAGCAACTTATGGTTTCAATGGACCTTCCTAAGGTATCAGAAATTGCCATGGTGTAAAGAGACCCCATTCAAGGGTCATTCATGACAAGCACTACTATGACAGTCCTATACCACCATGGGACTCTCTCAGGCTGCAACAGTCATTTAGGCTAGCACTGTTCTGCATTACAATAGTCAGGTGTATCATTCACAGTAGGATTGAGAATCTGGCCTCTTCACAGAAGGTCCTAAACATTGTTGACCCCTGGGCACTTCCCCTGACTGGTGGCGAGCACTGCAGACTATTCTGCAGGAAGACAAGCTCCACCCCACCCTGACTGAATAACCAGGGGAAGAACTTGCCAAGGGCTGTTCTTGTGGCTTTTACCAGTGAAGGGGCAATCCAGACTGGTGGGTTGCCCAATGACCATGGGTCCCTATGTCTTATTCAGTCCTGGCTTCTGAAGTTACTTGGAATTTGGCCTGAATAAGAGGTTTAATATTTGGGCTCCTGAATGGAAGCTCACTTGTCCCAAGAAGCCCACACATATCAAATTCAGTCCCAGCCACAAGTGATCCAGCTGCTTCCCTACTTGTTCCAACATCTAGTTCAAAAGTTCTCTCCTTTTAAAACCTCCCATAGATTTGTTCCAGCCACTGTGCTACACAAAGGTTGGCTTCTCTCTCTGCTTTCCTTCCTACTCCAAATATTTTCTACGCTGGCTTCTTCTCCAGTGCTGCACATGGTCTCACCACTTCTATAGCATTCTCATGACGCCTCCTGCATAGCTTCTTCCATATGGCAACACTCTGCTAGAGAATCAAACAGCCAGAGGGGGAAGAGATGCACTGGAAAGAACTGACCCATGAATGACATACCCTACAGAAAACCCCAATGGTCGCAAGAGGAAACAGGGTACAACCAATCTGCCCCCTAACCCAGGGAATTTTACTGTGGTTCTAATTCTGAGTCATTTCTTCCCAGGGCAAGATAACTTATTTCCAAGACATCCGCTTGTTTCTCCTAGTCTACATTGCAAAGTGTTACCCTAGAATATCTATGCCAGCAAATCCTCCTTCCTCTGGCACAGCCACTCTGACAGAAGAAGGCTTCTGCTGTCAGAGCCTCTGCTGTTTACAGACGTGGCATAACAGAGCCAGCAGAAAAGCCCCTGCAGCTGCCATACACTGCACTTCCAACTCAAGGGGTGAACACATGCAACAACCAAACCACTTCAAAATTTTACCACCCATTCATGTGTCACAGGTCAGAGGTGTCCACATGTATAGTGCCCTGGCATTCCAGGTAGAAGTCGCCTTTTGCAACTATGGTAAAAGTCCCTGGCTTAGGGCAGATTAGTTGGACAGTGTTTCCTTTTGGCACTGCTAGGGTTTTTCATAGATGTCATTCATGGGTCAATTCTTCCCAGTGCATCTCTTCTCCCTCTGGCTTGGTTTCTGACACCAAGGGGTGGGAATGAGCACCCAGTCCAGCCTGCCTCACAGTGGGTGAATGGAGCGGGGGGGCAGAAGGGGAAGAGTGCTTGCACTCATGCTTTTTGAGCCCTGGGGGTGAGTGACCTGTAAAGGGCAGTATTTCACTTTTCTGCTTTCCCTTCTCTCCTAAATACATATTCAATACAGTTCAGCAGCCTGCACTTGACTGAACTCTGCAGTGTGTTTGCCTGACATGTGGTGCCTGGGAAAGTGGGGGTTGTGGGCTGCCTGAACCCATGTTTTGGGGTTCCCAGGGACTGTGGGCTGGGGGATGAAACCTGATGAGGGGTTGCAGTGGAGTAGAGTGAGGACAAAGCTGGTTGTTAGAATGCTAGCTTTCTGAATCAGCAGTGCAAAGGAGCTCATTGATAAAAAGTGTCAACAAAAGTTAAAAATAAAAAGGGGGGCTTAGAGTGCTGGCTGTGTACAAAAGCAGCCAGTTAACATCAGTGAGGGAGAGGAGAAGTGATGCAATGCAGAATTGCCTGGAGAACCAACCAGACCCACATCACAGAACACTTAGTTTCCACACATACTGACCTGGCTCAGGATAAACCAGTTCAAAAACAGTACCAGGTTTTCCAGATACACCTTTGAACCATTCCACAGTCTGCTAAACCAGTTTAACTGACTTATATGTCTATCCACGTCAGATTTAAACTACATGTATACCAGTCTAACAGTTACATGCATCTATACCCTAAGGCAGTGGTTCCCAAACTGTGGGTAGCAACCCCAAATGCAGCTGCAGCATCAGTGGATGGGGCTGTAGGGGTGGGAGGCTGTGGCTTGGGAGTAAGGGGCCATGCTGAAGAAATGGGGTCATGCTAAGGAAATGGTGTCCTAAACGGGATCATGCTGAGGAAGTCTGGGAAGCACTGCCCCAAAGGGTCCTGTCACCATAACTCTGCTAGCAAATCAGCAGCTGCACCCAGTAGACAAGTCTGTTGTGCATAGTTGCCCTCAAGGTTTTGCCTCAAGGGTCCCTGTCTAAGGGCAATGCTGCTCCTAGAGCTATAACTTGAGATAAGTGTTCCCATCTCTATAGGGCAGACATGAACACTAGCAAACATTTCCACTTTGGCACATGCCTGGCTGAATTGCCAATCTGTTCCAAAATACTGAAGCAGTCGAGCCTAACTCCTCATTTCCCAGCACCTGGTATCACTTCACATTAGCTCAGAAGGTTTCCCCTCCTGATTTACACCTACTTTGCACAGGTATAAACAATGATGCATGGGGCAGGACTGTCCTGAACCAGCTCATTTATTCCTAGCCCTTTAAAAAAAGGTGTTATGAGGTGAATTGTCTGAATGCCATAGTCTTGCTGATGCAAACTACTGCTCTGACAGCCTCAAAGACTGAAATAGTTTCTTTCTCTATGAAAGAGGGGCTGCAAGAGCAGTGGCAGTGCCAACTTCACTCCCACACTCCCACCATTGCCACCATTTGCAGTCTGGCCTGCAAAGATCACCTCCCAGAGCAAGCAGGTACTATACTCCCCGTACCTCCATTCATCTGCGGCCTGCCTTCTAGGCTCATCAACAAGAGATTCAAGTAGTTCCAGTTGTACAGATTTTTTTTTAAAACCAGTGGTTTCATACTAAGATTGAATAGAGACCACACATTCACTTCATGTAAGAGAGAGCACTCTGACCGCCTCTCAGGCACAGCTCACCTAGGCTGAATATGAACTGAGAAGTTTTCAACCTTCTTTTACCTGCTTTAATGATCCCTTGGTTTTCATGAGGATGAAAATGGCGTAGAGTGGTATACATATCATGGAAGAGAGAGCCATCAGCCAGCCCAAAGCATAGCCCCATGGAGGGTATTCGTAGACATTGTTGTATTTAAGAGGCGTGTACTTGATCAGTGAAAACAGGAAGGTTGCCTGGGGAACGGAAAAGACAGCCACAGTCAGAATTCCACACTGGTAAATGATAGGTCTGAAAGAGGCACTGAGAGAGTCCCGAAGAAGTATGGCAATGTCAGATTCACAATTAACTTATCCAGTCATTCCCTACTTCCTAAGTGCTTAGGTTTTGCAAAAGGCATGAAAAGTAAGGACAGTGGTATCACTCACATACCTTCACCAATTTCTTAACCAGGTTTTCATAGACAAGTTTTTCCAAATTTATTTTTAGGTGCAGAACTTTACTTCTCTTATTTTGCTGCTTCCTATTCACCCAAACTCACCAGGTGCTCAACACACACCTCAACCCCCCCACCTCCTTCTCTCCCCAGAACTTAGGGGTTCGCATCTCAGTGCCTTCCACCTTCTGCCATTTGTCTGTCCCGTATCCTAATCCTCAGCCCCCTCCAGTTCCTCCTTCCCAATAGGGATCTGAACAACTTGCAGAAAACTTCCTCTCCTATGTACGTTGGCTCAATGTTCAGGCTGAACAGACATAACAGCAGTGAGGAGGTACAGGCATTTTGGCTTAGTCATGCTTCTGATCTGACTAGTTCTGAGCAGCTGAAAAAACCCTGGGACACCCCGGTGCCCTTTTGAAAATACTCTGGACGCTGATCTTCTAAACCTGTAGTGCTTAACCTCCAGCCCCTGGGCCAGATCCAGCCTATGGAACTGTGCCATCCAGCCTGTAGGATTCCTCACAGGTCCAGAAATTTGGGGGTAGGGGTGTGGTATGTAGCAGTACTTCTTGCCGCTTGCCTGCTGCCAAATTTCTGGATCCATGGGGAGTCACACAGGCCAGATGATGTGGACCTGCATGCTAGATCACTGGTCCACAGTGGGACCGTAAACAGGGTCAACTCTATGGCTGGATCTGGTGCATGGGGTCAGGTTAGCACACAGCCAGATCTAGCCTATGAGATTATGGTGGGCCAGCAAACACTGCCGGAGCTGGTGTGTAGGATCCAGCTGGTGCGTGGGACTGGACCAGCCCATGGCCAGATCCAGCATGAAAAATCAGGCCAGCACATGAGATCAGACAGATGCGCCTCCCAATCTGGCATGCAGGATTGGGCTGGTATATGGGAATGCACTCAAAGCCAGAAGATTGAGAACCACTGTTCTAAAACAACTGCCCAGAGGATGCTCAATGCATTGAGCTTGCAAACAGAGATGTGTGGTAGGACATTCGCTTATAGTACCCCTCTATGCCATACACACCACCCAACTGTAGGAGTTGAGTACATGTGAGTAGATAGGGCTTATGTCCTCAGAGGAGATCCTGGGCTTGGCAATGCAACAGTATAAATATGGCCTGAAAAATCAGTTTAGCAAAACTGCCTTAATAACTTTCCTGACTTATATTTTCCTCAAAGATGGTTTCTGGAGGAGCTTTCAAGGAGATTTAATCATATGGAAAGCAAAGGGTAGTAACAAGACATTTTTGAGCTAGAGGGAGTAACAAAAATATAGGCAGAAACAAACATCTCCAAGCAGGTTAATTTTCAATGGTCTGCACTTCAAGAATAATTTGATCAATTCCCTTCAGACTTTGAAGATGCATTTTGCTTTGCCTTTTAAAATAAACATGCCGATTTTTAGCTAAATGAGTTTTCAAGCCAAAGAAATCTTTACAATGGAAAACAGCAACCTTAGCTATGAAGAAGCTACTATTATTCCATAGTAATTCTAGGAAATTATAGCATGCCTCACAAATTTTCCTTTTCTGCTCAAATTCCAGGGTCCCTGTAGAAATATACCATGCCATTAAAAGATAGTGTACTTACCAGACAGACACCAGGGGTGAAAACCAGCCAGCATATCTTGATCAGAGGCCATGGCCGGTGACCAATCATGTCCTCAATATTATCATAGAAACGATCAGCACCTTGACCATCATAAAGAGGAGGGAGAGAGAGAGAGGTGAGGCGGCAAGAAGTTTTCAGAAAGTATTCCTGGTAAGTTAAAACCAACTTAACTCCTATTGTTTTCTGCCAGAAAAATGAAAACTCTGACTCACTGCAGCAGAGGATAATTTGGTCTTCCAGGTGCTCAACATCTTTGATATTCAGATGACCTATTTAAATACTTAAATATCAAGTAAGATGTCTAACTTTTGACCCCACCCTTAAAATTCCGACTTAAAAAGAACTCCCTAATCTTACTGAAACCCTCCCCCTCAGAATAAGAACATAGGTCTGAAAGCACTTGACAGTCAGTGAGAGGAAGTTCTATATATTGTGCATATACATAACTTTGCAGGGAGAAAAATGAAGATTGAAAAGAAATCCTGCCCTAGTAACCAGACTGGCATCTGGGTTTTCAGGTCAAGTGGCCTATCTGACATTTAGAAACAGTGAACGGCTTTCCCCAGAAATCATTGCTTTCTTACTTAAAATCAAAATAGCTGGAAACTAGAACTTTCTGCTAAAAACCAAGCTACTGCAATGCTTCTTGGGAGCTGTATCTGGGATGCCCAATGATTACCTCACTCTATGCAATGGATCCTCTAGCTAGCCCATATCTTCATGGCATGCTACAGCCATGTGGTCCCCATGATGTGCTGTGGTATCATGAGAAATGGACATATTTAGGAAGATGTCTGGTCAGGCAGTCCAACACGTAAGTAGTGAATGGGAACATGGGGCACTCAAATTACAGCTCCCGCTAGTCACCAATGTACCATGCGCAAGTACAGTTTTCTTTTGGTTTTGATTTTAAGGAAAAAAGTTCAATTCCCCCTCCCCCATTTTTTTGGCCAGGGTCAAAATTTTCCATGAAAAGTTTAAAAAGCAGTTTTCTGAACAGCTTTTAGTTGCCAAATAAGAATATGACCTCAGGCTGGCCTCTTACATTGCACAGCCTTTCCATACCCTTTCCACATTGTCATGACAGCTATGAAGCTGATAATTCATCCCTGATGCGACAAGGCTGAAGTCAATGGATTAGCATGAACTTTTGCTATATAATTTAAAAGGGGAACCTCCAGAAGATTAGGAAGAGAGCTCTTATGGAAATAGAAGTAAGCCAAACACTAAGCAAGGAGAACACAAAAAAGAGAAGTCCACAACATTCGCATAGCATTAATTATACAGAGTAACAATTTCCTTTTTCAAGTTTCCTCCAGCAAAAACACTGTGCCCTGCAGTTTCTGTGCCTTCATCATAGGCACTGGATGATTTAGTGGAACACAATGAGACCTGACATGAATGGACTCAGTATATCTTTGAATAAGAGGTTTGCATGATCTATATTTCACGAGCAAATGAAAAAGCAATCAGGCTTAAGAAGCCATCAGTTCAGTCGGTCAACGTTTTTTTAAAGCTAATAAGAAACTGGAGAGAGCAGGCATTCTGTTTTCTCCCCCATATGTGTTTAGAAGGATTAGCTACATATTTGGCTGGAATGACTTTAAAGATCCCCATTAGACAGATCTCTCTATCTTGGACATCCACAGATATAGGAGTTGCCATACTGGAACAGAACACTAGGCCATGAATGCTGATATCTTGTTTTCTAAGAAGCCCAATTCTGAATATTTCAGAATGACCATTAAGCCCCATTGGCAATTCACCTAATTTTGCAAACATATAAGGAAAGTTTCCTACCAAACCCAGGTACTGACAGATGTATGCCCTGAGACATCATGATTTTGAGCCTTTATCATTTCTACCCAGTTTATAACTGAGGATGATATTCAACTTCAAATATTATGTTTGAATTTGACATTGATCAAAGGAATTAGGTGGACTTTGGTGCATAATTAAGATCCAAAAATAAAATCAGCAGCCATGCAAACTCATACAGCACTTCCCTCTCCAACCTGAAAATCCCCTTCAGTATCTGCAGTTCTACTTCAGGTCACATTCAGAAGTGTTCCCACCTGAGCAGGTGGGTCCCTAGATGTAACTCCTGTTTCTCTGAAGACAGAAACTGCAGCAGATAGAGCCCAGGTAGCAGAATCCAGGCCAGATCCAAGAGGGATCACTGCTGCCTGGGCTGGGAGTGGCTCAGTAAAGGGGCGCACCTGCAGTCTGGACGGGAGAACTCTGCTTAGAACAGCTATTGCAAAGCTAGCTGCAAGGCAGTAAGACAGTAGGGCAGAGCCTAGCTTGGGCAGCAGGGGTACTACTAGAGCCACAGTCACAAGCTGCCATGGAAACCAGCCATCAGACCCTAAGGAGAAAGCCCAGCAGCTGGCCACCTGACTGGAAGGGCCAGGATTTAGGCATCTTATAAGCCCAGAGTCTGAGCTAGAAAGACAGGCTGGCCCTACTAGCTGCAAAGAGAAGAGCTCCTAGTCTGGAAGGCTGCAAGAGAATGCCCAGTTGACTCGTGGCATGCCCTGGGAATGCACGTAAGGCACTGAAGGCTAGCCACCAGGGGAATATGATCCATTGGCAGGGAAGAGGTTTGTTATACCGTCAGTAGCCTTGGAGTTTTGGGTGTTTTGTTGACAGCCAGAGTGCTTACGTTTTGGTTTGAGTTTTGACCACTGGTTTGGATGCGACTAAGGGTGGGGGGTGTGGAGGCTGCAGCGGGGTGCTTGAGGGGCCGCGTTGCAAGGTACTAGGTGCTCACCAGTGGTCTGGAGACCTGCCTGAGGCTGGGCTCAAGATGAAGGTAGCTGTACTGGAGAGGGCCAGCACCTAAGACAGAGGGGAAGTGAACTGGGGCCAAGAAGGGAAGAGACCAGGGTCAGGGGCCCACAGAGAAGAGGGGCAGTAACTAGGGCCAGGGACCCAGGTCCCAAGAAGGGGCAATGACAGGGGCCACGGAGCCCAGGCAGAGCCAAAGTAGATTTGGTATCCAGATCAGGGTGAAGAAGACAGGGCCAGAAAAAGCCAAAGTAGGTTCACTGCCCAAAGCAGGGTGGAGACAAGACCAGGAGGCCCAAAAACAAACTGGGAAAAGGGCTGGAGCCCAGAAACTAGGTCCAACACAGGGGGCCTAGGGTGGAAGGCCCAGCGAGAGTAAAATGGCAGTGGCCAGAAAGGCGGAGGCCCCAACAAAGGAGAATGGTTGAGCAGTAACACCTATAAGGCACGGACATAGCTGTAGAAGAGGTCAGAAGTCATGAATGGGCTTAAGACTACAGGTGTCCTGCAGGGCATGAACAGATCAGGAAGGTGGACTTAGCCCAAGAAGGGCAGAACTGAGACCAGCAGCACCTGGGAGGAAGGCTCTAAGACCCTTAAGAAGTCTCCCTTTCAAAAGGGCATGGCAGACAAGCAAGAAGGGGAGGGTACCGTAGAGCTGGAGCAGGCCAGGGGTTGCATGGTCACCAGAGGGTGTCACAGCCACCCCTGGAACCAGAACCTTTCTTACACTAGAACATGCCCAAACCTAAACAGAATCTAAAAATGATATGGAGTAACACTTACATGCTCAGAGAGCGGGGCAAGCCTCACTTATATTACCCGGGATGCTGATGCTTGCATTTCTATTGAGTCTAACCTGAGAGGAAATCACCATATTGGAATGCAGTGTTCACAAAAACACAAGAACTGCCATGTTGTATTAGTTATGTTATTTCTATCTTAATGTAGCTTCAGTCACAGCTACACCCTGAGCAGATGTCCTCACTGAACTGACCATACTGGTATCCATATGTCTCCACTGAGGGGTTAAAAATACTAATTCAGAACCCATCAGTGAGTGGGTGCATTTGAAATTATTCCTCTCATCTTGCATGGCTTTGCATTCATCTGCAGTGAATTTCATCTATCCTGGTACTGACTTCTTGAGCTACTTTTGAAACAAGTCATTTCAGTTCAGTGTGTGATAAAGAAAAATGTAGAAGTATTAGCCTCCAGACTGCAGATTAAATTAGAAACCCCATGTGCCCGGGACCAGCTGCAAAGTAATCTGGCACATCAGCCCAACCACATACTGGCATGATCTAGAGCAGCGTTTCTCAACCTGTGGGGCACAAGAATATATGAAAAGGTCATGAACAATAATGGGAAAACATGGAAAAATGTGAATGTCACTTGGGAGTAATATACATGTTGATATTGCTATTAGTGTTTTCCTCTTGATTTTGATTTCTGCCTTTAAAATTAAGACTGTTGATCTGCTTTAACTTGTAGTGTGTAATAAGTATTTGGGGGTCAAAATATGTGTGTGGTTTCTACTTGAACTATTTACTGGGTAGGGACTGGCCATTGATGTTTACAACTGGGTCCTGGTACCAAAAAAATTGAAAACCACTGATCTAGAGCACAGGGCCATGTCATCAAGCCCATGGGTCTCCCCACAGGTCTGATGAAACAGCTCCATGGGCTAGATGTTGCCTGCAGGGCTGGAGTATGCATCGCATTTACACCTGTGCAAAGTGGAGCCCTTTCATGCCTACAAGTGAGTGTGGGATTGCCCTCTAGTGGCTGGCTTGCAGAGGATTTGTGCAAGGCTGTGTGTTAGGACCCATTAGAGATATATAAGCTGCAGCTTCTAACATCTGCTCCCCAATTGAGTGCATGAGAGAGAGAGACTGATTTAAACACAAGAGCCAGAACATGGCTGGAGAATACGACCACCCACAGAATTACCTCGGGCACTGTTTCCCCTCATGTCAACTCTGGTTATCTACAGCAGCCCTAATGGCTTCAGGTCTCAGCTCTGCTCTAGCAAGAGGAACCTGTGCCAGTTCTCTCCTAGAACAGTTAATCCCACTGCATTCACACTGCGACTCTTTGGCATCAGGTTTCAAATCCCAGAGCTCAGAAAACTCATCAGCTTCTTCTACAGGAGGTTTTCCGAAGTGGAGGGAAAAAAATCCTAGCACTTCCCGTTGGCAAATGCAATCAGTATGTTTGATGCAGCATGATCCTTCCATAGGACTAAAGCGTATATGGGAAATCCTCAGATCCCAGGAACAGCAACAAGCAGGAGGAAGCTGCCAAGCAGTGGGTAGCATCAGCACTGCTGGGAATAGGGAGGCTTGGAATGTGCGTTTGCGTCGGTGATATCGCTGCGACAGTTCACAGCGCAAGCGAGAGGCTTGGTCCTGCCAAGTCAGGAGCAGAGGAAAACCATTAGCTGGCATGAGGCACATTTCTTCCACAAGTGCACTCAGCTTTTTCTACTGAGTAAATGTCAAAATTCTCCAAAATAAAGTCAGCAAAGACAAATTAGAGTGTAAAGATGCTATAATCGCAACACATAATTATGCACGCTAGAACACAGCAGCGACATGGCTCCCAACAGGAAAGGCTCTCTTCTCTCTTTCCAGCTGCTACGTCCCATTACAGACTGCTAATATTGTATGATCTGTTCTGCTAACATTTTTTTCCCCTGTGTGAGCAGTTGCCAGTGAGATGGTGCACGATCACAGATGGGAAGGTACTCAGTATGTGTGACTGTGGATGGGAGAGGCAGGGCCAAAGAGGCACACTTGCTTCCTATTTAAATGTAGTCCAGGCCAGGACAATGTCTGAGAAGCCTTGCAGCAAGGGGGAGGAAACTTTATTGCCATGAAAAGCTCCTCACAGAGCAAATGAATGGAAACTCTCCATAAACAGAACACGTGCTTGCTCCCTTATAGTATCCAGGTACTTTGGAGGGGAGCAGTGGGAACATTCATTGCCACATCTTTCAGAGGTATGGCAATGAATGCAGCCACCACTCCCCCACTGTCAAATTTCTGGAACTGTGGGGAGCCCTGTGGGCCAGATGACACAGCCCCAGGTGCCAGATAGCGCCCATGCATAGAGTCAGGCCATGACTGGGTCCCATATGCGGGGCCAGCATGAAACATGGGGTCACTTCATGACTGGATCCAGTGCAAGGGGTGCGCAAACCAGCCTCTGCACACTGACTCCATGCTGGATCCAACTTAGCTCTAGCCCTATCATCCTGCCCTTAAGGCCAGAAGGTTGAGCACCATTGCCTTAAACAATTCTCCAGATGAAGATCCAAAGGCCTGATCTCTGGCTGATTCTGGATCTATTCCTGGTTTTACTAAAAAGGGAAGAAAGTAGCTCCTTTGGGAAGTGTTAATATGTCTCTAATCACTACAGCAACTGGCTCCTTATATGTATGACAAGTTACAAAGAACAAGTAGTCTCCCTGCCACCTCCATCTAACTATGTGTCAAACTGCACAGGGTGGGCAGGAGGTGTATGGGGTGCACTTAATAAATTCATGGTCTGGCATTTCCAATGTTCCTCATCCTATACGAGTGGCAGAGCACCTCCCACTCTTACTGGAGTCAAAGGGAAATAAGGATGTTCACAGCATGACGCCAGCTTCCTCTGCCTGGAAATGTACAACCTCTAAGCACTTCTTGACAAAACCAGTTGTAAAAGATGTGACCAGGAGCCATGCATGTAGAGTGGTAATATCTTATTCAGTGGTTATATCTTATTATTATGCCTCAAAGTATCTAAAGTTTCCCAATTAACAAAATGGTGTGTGTTCCTTTCAAACCTTACAATAATCACAATGACCAGTTACAGGATCTATAAAGATATATGACTAGAAAAAAAAATCAATTCATATAGTTTCATTTATATAGGAAAATGAATCATTGCTGTTAAAAAGATGGCTATACAACTACATAGCCAAATTTTCTCTGTGATGGAAACCAAACATTTCCCCCAAATTATGGTAATTAAAAAATTGTTTGCAAGTATAATAATATATAAATCACTTCAGTTCCTCTGCGACTTCCACAGATTTCAAAGGGTTTCAACATGAAATTAACTTGAAAATTCCAGGTTTTAAATGCAGCTAAAAAGGCCCATTTTAAAGATTAAATTTGAGATAAATATAAAAAGGAAAGGTCCATTTAAATCCAATCTGCTTTAATTACATGGCAAGACTAAGTTGTAAGACATCAGTCTCCAATAAATTGTGGCCTTGGGAGACCAAACTACTAGTAATGACCTCAAGCTGCAGCAGAGGAAATTGAGATTGGAGATTAGGGAGACCTCTCTCACTATGAGGGTGGTCAGGCATTGGAACATGCTACCTAGAGAGGTTGTAGAATTTCCAACCCTAGCAATTTTCAAGAGCAGGTTAGACAGACATTTGACTGCTTTAGTCAGGGATGATCTTGCTTTGAGCAGAGGGATGGACTAGATCAGCAGTTCTCAACCTTGTTTGTACCAGGACCCATTTGTAAACATCAGTGGCCAGTCCCAACTCAGTGCCCCTCAGTCCCAACCTGCTGCCCCCCATCCCTAGACCCCAGCCCTGCAGTGTGTGGGCTAGAGGAGTGTGCGTCAAGCATGGGGGGGCCCCAAGCAACCCCTCACAGGCTGGAATTCTGCCAGTTTGCAAGGGAAAAGCCATAGCTTCCCATGTTTTTCTTCTTTAAAGGGTAATCAATTTTTAAAGTTGGCCTGTGAACTTTTCGTGTATTCTTGCAACCCGCTTATGGGTTGAGACCCATAGATTGAGAAACACTGGGCTAGATGACTTTATGAAGTCTCTTCCAGACCTATTTTCCCATGATCCTATGAAAGCACTTACCAATAATTTTAGATTAGATAAATTGTGATGCTTAAATTGAGAGAGAGAGATACAGAGAGATCACAGTAAGTCAGCCATGCAATGCCAGCCACAGGTACTGCTATATGGATAATCATGCTCTTCTAATGTAAAGAAAGGTCTGTTAGCAAAGCCGTACAGCATGCAGGAGACAGACTCTGAATGAATGAGCAGAAATGCTGGATTCACTTCCATTCTGTAGAGAATCCTAAGAAAAGAAATGAGAAGATCCTTCCTACCTAAGGTGCACTGGGGTTAAGGAATGCCACACATAAATAAATTAGATTAGAAGAGAGGGGGTTATGCAGAATGAGTCTCCCCCAGGACAGATGTGTTTTCATTTTCCACCCCACCCCACCCACAAGCAGTATGGCTCCTTGTGTTCCACTTACCGTATACCCACCCTACACAGATGACTTCAAAAATGGCCAGGAACAGTAGGCAAGTGCCGCTGGCAGCATAATAATCAAATAGCTGAAATATGTACATCCCACCCTGTGAGGCAGACAAAGACAATGTGGGGATCAGCTAAAGGAAATGTGCAAGAGAAAGTAAGGAGGATGGAGATGGGTCAAGTACAGCAATAGAAGGAGAGAAACTGCATATACAACACAGGAGAATAGATCTCTCTCTAGACCTGTCTACACCAGGAGATAAATCATGCTACATAACGATTCAAGTTCAAAAGTCTACTTGCACATCATAGCCCTGAGGGTTAACAAAATTAAGGTATATCAGTTTCTGTAGCCAATGGCACACTATGCCAGCATCACATCCAGCCACCTTTGACTCCCCTGCATAAATGATCAGGTACCTATAAAAAAGCTGCCTCGCAGTCAACACAGCTACAATCATGAATTAGGTCCAATACAGGAATTAAATTTAAGCTTTAACCAGATGTCTTAAGCACTCTGCACTGCACCTCGCATGCTACATGCCCCCTTGTCCTAAAAGGATTGTTAGGCATAATGCCAGTATCATTTGAGAACCCTTAGCATCATGTTCGCTGTCCTCATTTTTAAAACCAGACTACAAACTATTCTCCCCAGCCACTTTCTGGATGCCATCTGTGCTGATCTTGATCTTTTAGCTAAGGTCACAAAGTCTGGAACCGACACAAATCCTAACAAAGCTCAGGATATTCTTAATCCAGGCGCTTCTCTGCATGTGACAAAGGTTCCAAAGTTGTGAGAGGCCAATATAGTATTCTCTAAATGGTTTTTGATGGCTGGTATATCTGCCTGCTACCAAAACACATGGCCCTTCTCACCTCGGTGACCAGCATCAGGCCAAGCAGGTAGCATATGAATGCAATGAACAGGATCAGCAGCTCCCGGCGCCCTTTCCTACGGAACACTTCTGGGTACATGTCGACAATCGCTGTCACCAAGCTCTCAACACAGACAAACTGAAAAAAACCTCATGTTAGAAAACCAACAGTCCCATGTCCTCCCTTTCCTACCCATCTTCTTTCCTTCTTTCATTCTCCCCCTCAGGCAGTGTCTTCTCTTTCTTCATACCTATGGAGTATGACTTGCTCAGATAAGAAACAATAAACCTTCAACGGGGGTTGACAAACAATACTGCAGCAACGGTGCCTGCAGTTACTCAGAACATACAGCAGCTAAGTTATTATAGGGGCACCTCTGGAGCAGAGAAACCTACTAACGTGGTCATAAGCCTCATACCTCAATATTCTCCCTGTTCTAGGAGTAAAAGGAACAATACATGGATCCCATAAACAAATAAGGGATTTTAACACACAAGAAGAAACAACTGAGGCAATCCCTATGAGGAAAAAAAAAATACAGGTAAGCAAGTACTACTGTGGAGCTAGCTGACTGTGAAGGGGCAACATGTTGTAGCTGGAATCAAGAGGATGCAGAATAAGGAGTGGGCCATCTACATACACTCATGATCCTGGTTTTCTGGTGATTAACATAGACTGTGTCATAAAAGTACCTAATGCAGGAAGGATGATTTCTCACCCTAGCCAGCTGACTCTGTGGGAAGGACACAGGCAAGCGTGACTAATGATCAGCCCTTGATTGTTAGGATGTGGAATGGACAGTACAGGAGCTAGAGTTCACTATTGAGGAATAACTGAGAGCATGCCAGCAAAGTGATGCGACGTACTGGCCAGTTGTAAGTACGGTATTACCATTTTGAAGTAACATGCATGTATGACTGCTCTGAGGCATTTCCCATCAGTGCAAGATTTATAACCTTCACAGATGTGAAAAGCTCTCACAAATGTGTTTGACACCTTGGAGTAAGGTAGGGGTTGGAGAGTGTTATTTACTGTACCTGGCTGTCCAGTCCCAAGAAGATCAGCATAAGGAAAAAGAGGCAGGACCAGAGCTGAGACACTGGCATCATTGTTACAGCCTTTGGATATGCAATGAATGCTAGGCCAGGACCTGCCAACCAGACAGCTGCATGAGTAAGAGGTTTCACACCATCCACACGAACTACACAAAGCAGTTCAACATGCTGTTTAAAAACTCAACCCAGCAAGATCTCCCCTCCCAAAAACGTAGCAGGCAGTGATGGTGTCACCAACATACAGCTCACTGACTCAGACAGACTAACTGGGTTTGGAGAAAATAACCAGGGGGTCCAGAACAGTAGGAAATGCAACTTTTGTTGTGGGTGGTGGAAGTAGGAACTTCAGGTTGGCAGAGAATGAAGCAGTGCTTCTGAACAACAGCACCAAAGACTTCTAGGCCAACAAAAAATGCAAATAAACTGGGAACAGCAAAGGCTGTTGAGGTTGTAGTACTGGTTCTATGCAACAGCACTGGTAACTTTATAACCGTGTTTAATAATCAAGTGTGCCAGTTCCTAAAAAACCCACCCAGACTCTTATGGGTTACTTCGGGCCCTGTTGCACATACCTGACTCTGCCACTTCTGAAATGGGCACGCCCTGTTCTTGCGCCATGAAGCCCAACACAGAGAAAATGGCAAAGCCAGCCACAAAGCTGGTGGCACTGTTCAGAAAACATAGCATGAAGCAGTCCCTGTTGGGGGAAAAACAAGAAAGGACATTGTTTTCCTTTGCAGATTTTACCACCTTCAGTCACTGCTTCCTACCTGGAACAAAGTGTATGCATGAACTTGATTATATTAACATTCTGCTTTGAATCCTGCAGAGTCCGGCCATCCAGAACTGAATTCAATGGACTACTGCCTTGATCCTTGATAATGCAAGAACTATAGGATTATGTTTGGCTGTAAAAGTGGCAGAGGACAACAATCATGCCTTATGAATTGAATGCTCAGATGAAATCAGTAAGGTCTCAACCTCATGCAACCAGTAGGAGTCAAAGTATTACAACAGAGCAAGGAAAATGAAAGAGAATGAGTTTTAATGAAGGCCTTGTAAAAGTAGCATATGCTCCCCAAAAAGAGAGAGAAGAACCTATGAACAGTTTGAATCTGTACTGATCAGCAAGTCTGATAAGTTAAGAGAATGGTCAGCTAACAAGTATTAGCAAAAGCAACACAAATAGCAAAACAATCCATGTATAATGATTACCTTTGTAAAGCCATGGGAAGGTAAGGACATGCTGACATAAAAAAGGTGTCATGCCAATTTGAAATAAAAAAAGGGACTGTATAATAGTTCTGGAAACCATCATCAGGTACTTATATCCCCAAAACAATAAAAGAAAACAATCGAGAGAAAAAGAACATTTGAGCAACGTGGGGCCTGCTCCAAAGGCCACAGAACTGAATAGAAAAACTTGTATTGACTTGAGTTGGAGCTGGGCTCACACATCCTAGAAGAAAAGGGAACTAGAAGCATAGGATGAAAAAGAACAAATTGTGCCAGACAAGCCTAATTATTTGTTTCTGATAGGATTAAGGCACAGTACTGGGTGCAGCAGAAGCAACATCACCATGTTTTAGCAAAGCATTTGCTGCAGTGGCTCAAGCTGCCCTCTCCTCCATAGCAATTTGAACCTGAAGTACCCTGTTTAGTTGAATTTAAGATGACCCTGAATTTAACATGACCCCACAATAATTACATTCTACACATAGAAAATTTATACATTTGTTATAATTTTCCATGTATAGAACTGAAGTACTGGACCGTCATCTTTAATTCATTCCCCCACCGCTGCAGGAGAACAGGTATTGGGGGTGCAAGTGATATGGGGAGGTCAAGCAGCTTGCCCTCTGCTTGTGCCTGCCCCCCTGCAGCCTTGTGCCCCCCTGCCCCTTCCTGCCCCTCCCCTTGGCCTCTGCTTCCCCCTTCCCCTCCTTACCAGCCTCTGTGGCAGCTGTGCAGGCTGTGTGCTGCTGCTACAGGCCAGGCTGGGCTCAGTGCCCCAGGTTGCAGCCAGCATGGAGGAAAGGTAAGAGGGTTGTGGGGGGCAGGACTGGGGGAGAGGGAAGGGAGTAGAGGCTGCATGGGTGAGGAGATGGCGGAAAGACTTCAGGGGGGAGGTGGCAGGGTGCCAGAGTAGCTGGGGGGGGCAGGGTGAGGAATACGAGGGGCAGACTCGTGTGGCTGTGGCTACAGTCCTGACCCCAGGTAGGGACTGGACCCCAAGTCTAAGACACAGCAGCCACCTGCTTTCCTCCCTTCCCCCCAGCCCTGCCCTTGTACATGATTCTAAGACAAGGGGCTTTCCTGCCACACCATGTCAAATGGAGGGGACCTCATCTTAGAATCAAGTAAATACAGTAATTCCTCTGACCTGTGGAACTGAATAGCACTCATCCCTAGAGCTCCCACCATTTTGTCTCCAGGATGATTTATCATCTTCCAATACACAGATTAAGTGAAAAATGGCACCTCCAGCAACATTCCCTAACACTAGGGTTCAGGTCTGACTTGGACTGAAAGCTGAAACCCAAGCCGTTGCTTGCAGTACCTTTTTTTGCCTGAGCAGTCTTCCATCCAGTTGTCAAGCTCTGCTCAGCTTGAAAAAATCTGACAAAAGTGTATCGCAAAACAATGTGAGTCCCTGTTTTTGCGGTGGCTCATGCCTGGATTTAACTGCACATTGCTTGAGCTTGCTATCTACACTTCTGGCTGGATATGAGACACAGACTGCTCTTACCTGTAACAGTTGTTAGTATACTTGTTGTAGCTGCCCAAAGCGGTCAGGCACCCTTGGCAGATGGCATAAGAAAAGAAGATCTGAGTGCCTGCATCCATCCACACCTGGAACAGAAAAGGACAGTGATTTCCAGCCGTTCCAGATGAAACAAATGGTTCCAAGAATGACGGCTTTTGTGGCAGCGTCCTGTCTACAGCAGAGAAATCCCCATCCAGCACAAAAAGAAAGATCTCACAAAGTGCAACACAGACTTGGGCAGACCAGGCTGACTAGAGCCAAGTATAAGATTCTTCGGGAAAAGAGAGGGTTTCCTTCTTGTCTCCACTGAATTTTCTCAGCGATCCAGGAAGTAAGGATTTAAATGGGAAGGAAGGAGAACAATTTCTAAGCTGCAGAGATTTGTTGTATAAACTGTCCTTCACCCAGTAGCCTGATCAAGGGCATACCCTGAAAGTCATTCACACTGCAGATGGCAATGACTTGGACAACACTGAGTGCAAACACCATTCTCTTTTTTTTTTCAAAGCTAAAGGGCATACACACCATTCACAGAGAGTCTGGGACTGGCATGGGTATGGAGTCACAGAACCATGAACGCCTTACAAGAATCCCCCCAAATGAGTGCCAGGAAAACCTTTACACAACATCGTGCTGCCTCATTTCCCACACATGCAAGACCACAGATAGGCTGGGGGGAGAGCAGAAAAAATGATCCTGGGTTTGGGCATCACACTTCATGGGAGATATGGACATATTGGAAAGAATCCAGAAAAGAGTAATGAGACTAATTAGAAGTCTAGAAAACACAACATGAAAGGAAAGATGGGAAGAATTTGAGAACAGGAGATGGGACCACCTCTGGGATTTGATGCAAATACAGGAAAAAGCTTGTTTTAAAGAGAAGGTGACCTGTTGTGTTCTGGACTCGCATGGAGACAGGGCAAGTACCACAGTACTGGGCTTAGATTCCAACTAGAGGGATTTAAATGGAAAACTGGAAGGAGCTTTCTAACACTGTGTGTGGTTAAGCACTGGAACAGATCACCTAAAGAGACCATGGAGTCTCTGTCACTGGAAGTTTTTAAGTGTGGGTTAGACAAACACATGCTTGCCTGAGCTGGACTAGTCAGGGTGACCCTGCCTTGAGCAACCAGTTGGATCAGATGGCCTCTCATTGGGCCTTCCATCCCTATTTTCCTATAATTTTAAAATATCACCATAGTTTTCATTAACTCAGTTTCTCCTTTCATTCTGGCACCTACTGAAAGTAACGAATCTGTTTATTATTGGTATCTGTAGATGTTCAGGGATGCTGCTCCAACGTGCTGTAATTACAGCACATCAGAGCAGACTCAAGTATACTAATTAGTGCACTCCAGCAGCTTCTGCGTCTCAAGTATTCAGCATCCCCACACTTCAAGATGGTGGTGGGGGAGCTTTAACTAAAGCTCATCAAATGAGCTTCAGTTAAAGTGCCCCCACCACCATTTGGAAGCGCAGGACGCTGAATACATAAAATGCTGTGGGCGCTTTAATTAAGAAGGCTTTGAGAGCCACTCTAATTAAAGAGGCTCTTTCCCCACCCAGAGCATGTGTAAGATGCCCTTTATTTCTGTTTTCAGCCTCTAACTCCTTCCCATGCCCTTCCCTCCCACCCTGGCCCTTCATATTAATGCCTTGACAGTTCCTTCTCTCACACAGCACCATGCAAGGAGCTATATGACGTACACAGAAGCACTGCAGCACATATCTTCCACAGATGGTCCTTATCATAAGGTTAATGGGCTCCGAGACAAATCCCAGCTAGCATCCTCACAGTCCCCTCAGCAAAATCCAGCAGCAGGCATCCAACTGGCTGCAGTTTGGCAAATTTTCAAATACTTACAGTTATCCACAGCTACTAAAATTCACCCTGATGGATAGGGCTCCTGTGCTCTCTCTCCAATTTATGCCTATATAGATTTCATAGCCTTCATAGATATTAGGGCTGGAAGGGACCTCAGAAGATCAGAGTCCAGCCCCCCGCCCAAAGGGCAGGAAGTCAGCTGGGGTCATAGGATCCCAGCAAGATAAGCATCCAATTTGCTCTTGAAGGTGTTCAATGTAGGTGTTTGAACCACCTCCAATGGCAAGATTCCAGACCTTGGGAGCTCAGACAGTAAAGAAATTCTTCTTTATGTGCAGCCTGAAACAGTCTTGCAGTAGTTTATAACCGTTTGACCTCGTCATCCCTTGGGGCGCTCTGGTGAACAAATGTTCCCCCAGATCCTGGTGGTCACCCCTGATAAACTTGTAGGTGGCCGTCAGATCACCCCTGAGCCTGCGCTTTTCCAAGCTAAAGAGTCCCATAGCTCTCAGCCTGTCGTCGTAAGGTCTGTTTTCCTGACCTCTTATCATGCGCGTGGCTCTCCTCTGCACTCTCTCAAGCTTCTCCACATCCTTTTTTAATTGTGGGGCCCAAAACTGGATGCAGTACTCCAGCTGCAGCCTCACCAAGGCCGAGTACAAGGTGAGAATGACGTCCTGGGATTTGCTCGAGAAGCATCTATGGATGCAAGCCAGCATTTTGGTTGTTTTACTAGCCACAGCATCGCATTGCAGGCTCATGTTCATCTTGTGGTCAATGATGACCCCCAAGTCTCTTTCATCCATACTGCTAGCCAGCATAGCACTGCCGAGCCTATAAGGGTGCTGCAGATTTTTCCTCCCAAGGTGGAGAACCTTGCATTTTTTGATGCTAAACACCATCAGGTTCTCGTCCGCCCATTTGCTGAGCCTGTCCAGGTCAGCCTGGATCGCCCTCCTGTCTTCAGATGTGGATGCTTTGCCCCAAAGTTTGGCGTCATTGGCGAACTTAGCCAGTCCGCTTCTGACTCCAATGTCCACATCATTAATGAAGATGTTGAACAATATGGGTCCAAGGACAGAGCCTTGGGGGACCCCACTGGTCACAGGACACCATGAACAGTGACCAGGTACCTATATAAGTAGTTATCAACCTTTTTAGACTCAAGGCACCCTTCATGAGATGCAAGGCACCAATCAGAAAATGTTAATTCTTAGCTTGCACTTGTTTTTAGGTGCAGAAAAAGAATAGCAATTCTTCTTCTGCAAAGAACTCAGAAAGACTGCAACAGATCAGAATGCTTTTGCCACCATGGATTCCTATTTGAAATCTCTGGGTTTATCTTGTTGAATCACGCAAGTGTGTGCACACCTAACAGTGCTGATACTACATAGCATCCTGCATCATCCTCAAAAAGACCTTGGAGCACCCTGGTTGAGAATCACAGGCCTGTACACAGGCCACATATAGAAGGCCTCATGTTTTACCTAGCAAGATGGACCCAAATTCTGCCCCTGGCTCCGAAAGCACTGTAGTGCTACAGACTGGAAATTTCATGCCAGCTTCATTTGGGTTTAAAAAAAAACAGAGGTTAGTAATACATTCATTATGAACAGGAACTAAACATTCTGTTCAGGAACTGCTGTATTGTTGGACAATGACATTCAATTTATTTCAGGCCACCCCTATGTTTTTAGCAAGCCACCATTTTTAATTTTTTTTTAGCACATCAAGAGCACATAATTGCATCTGAAAGTCATCAGGAGAAAGCTGGAGGCTTTGGCAGCCAGGTAGGAGCAGCTGGGGTGTTTGTCATCTAGGAAGATGCAGGCAGCGGTTTGGAATTGAGGGGAAAGCACATTTGTTGCATGGTTCTGCTAAAATAATCAGCAGTGAATTAATGAGCAGTGTTGATGTTCACAGGCTCATCTTTAGGCCTCAGGATTGACACCTCATTGGGATGACGGAGGCATTGGGAACAGTGCAGTGACTTTAGCATTCCACTGAGCCAACTTCCAACTAGGTAGCCGGGGGTCCAGTACCAATCTAGCCTTGGCAGCCAGAACCTCAGAAAGGGTTAATTTACCCTGCTTTTTAGGCCAGTTCTGCAGCCTGTACTGAGCTCCCTGTTTCTGTGGCTGAGCTTTTACCAGTACCAGGGCAGTGACTACAAGGCCATCCCCTCAGGATGATATAACACTGCTGGGCACATCAACTGTTTTCAAGACTTTGTTCAGTCATAAAGGCTAGAAGCCTAATGATCTTTTAAAAATCAGAGCAGCAGCTATAGGGCACCAGCTCTGTAGGAAAGAACTGACTTCAATGCCTGTTTTGGAGTTACAAAATTATAGAAAGAGCAGGGCTCAGACTGCAGTCCCTACACATTAACTCTCACACAGGACATGGAGACACTGGCTCTACAACTTCGGAGAAGTGCTGCTTTCAGCCATACCACATCCATCCATTCCCACACTGCATATGTCAACCCCAGGAATAAGGCAGTGAAGGAGCTCAGAGAGCTCCCCACATTGTTGCCCCCAAACATCCCAGAGGCTCAGTTGTCAAGTGTGAAGGAGGCATCCTCAGGTCTGATTCACTTTGAGGCATGATGCATGCATGGTGGGCATGTATGAAAGCAATGCTTTGGACAGAGCTGGGGAAGCAGTGTAGACATACCCATAGCCATCTACTACACCAGCTCTCTCACACTAGGAGACTGACGTCTCTGAGAAGCTCCAGCCAGGCTGAAAAAAGAAGAGAGGTATTTCTCCTGTTTTCTTTCATCGTTTTAACATTCAGCAAAAACTGGAATCTGGTGCATTCCAAATATTTACTAGATGTGTCTGTATTTGCCAAGTTCTTCAATGGAATTGACCTAACGATCCATTTGTTTCAAATATGTTGACAAAAAAAATCCACATGTATCCTGAGACAAGATGCCCCCACTAATGCTTTTAATGAGACCCCAGTATTTGGTCAGTCACTTGGGAGAAGACAGCTAAAACTAGATATAGATAGCAATCAAGGAGGACCCAATCCTACAAGGTGCTTAGTACCTCCTGTCCCCATCACCACCTTGCTGAGACTGCATGCACCTCATAGGACTGGGTGTTCATTCACTCACCTGTGGGTCCATAAGCCTGGAAACATCTGGATTCAAGTAGAACTTGATCCCCTCCAATGCCCCAGGCAGAGTGACCCCTCGAACAAGCAAGATAATAAGCATCAAGTAGGGAAATGTGGCAGTGAAGTAAACTACCTGGAAACAAAGAAATATTAAGGAGAGGGACTGAAAGGGCATGCTGTCACCACATGAATTATACAGTGCAAAAATTCCCTTAACTCTACAGCTAACGGACACATCTGAGATTACTAGGTTGACAAATGGTGGTCTGAAAAAAAAAAATCACATTTACTTTTCCCTGCTTATACCTAAACTTGATTTGTGGACTTTATGGGACAGAGAATCTACAAACTCCGTAGGGTAAGTTGCTAATTGTTCTGTGGCTAATTGCTGTCACCGTTAAAAAATTGCCCCTTATTGCTCTGGTCTGAATTTATCTAGCTTTAGCTTCCAGCCACTGAATCTCATGATGCCTTTTCCTGCCAAATTAAAGAGCCCTTAACTGCTGATGAAATATTCTTTCCATGGAGTTGCTCAGGACCCCAATCACCTATGAATCTTCTTTGGTTAGGCTGTGTTTCTCTCATTTCCCACCATAAAGCACGTTTCCTGAACCTTGGATCATTTTTCAATCCTCAACAATTTTTCAAGATCCTTTTAAAAATATGTATATAGACCACACCCCATCTACGAGCAGGTTTGTTTTTTTTTAAACAAAATAGGAGGTAGCGACCAACAATTGGGAGCTGAAACCTGGAGCAACTGAGTAAATTTGCGTTAAAGATGAGCAGTTGTGCAGATTCCACAATTCACCAACTACAATCCAAGCCAGTCAGAGCTCAACAGGAAAAAGATAAGTATGAGATTGGGAGACAGCCACAGAGATTCCACGTCTGACTGATACAGGACCTGTTTTGGAATCTGTCTCAACCAGTGCCAGGAGAAGCTGTACGTGCTGGGAGAGGACAGTATAAGTAAGTCAGTAGTTACTCTGAGGAATAAAGGGGTCACCTGCCCTTCAAGCACAGTCATACTTCCACTGGAAATATATAAGATAAATACTTCTTATGTATAACCTACCATCACCACCTACTATGACTTTGATTAGAGCATCCAATCAAACCTACAGAGACTTCTTTGATCCCCTCATCAGATATATTATGCTCACCCTGTTCAGAAATGGAAACAATACCATGTGATTTGTGACTCAACCCAACGTGCCAGCCCAGACCAAATTTTTATTGTCAAATGTGAAACATTCAAAGCAGCACTCCAACTCTGAGCAATCCACTGAGCTAAACAAAAAAAAGTAACATGGAAAGAGCAGTGGATTATGTAATTACATATAAAGAGGAAGTAATTGCAATAGATTCCCTGAGTAGATTATTTGCAGTGGGTTATACACTCAGCTTCATTGTTGATTACTGTAGGGTGAGTGGACTTTTGCCACTGAAACTGTTTAGTGTTGCAAAAGGCACCAAACTACAGGGGGTGTAGCATCAATGACTAGGTCAGGGGTGGCCAACCTGCAGTATACAGTATGCACCACAAATGGCATGGACAGCCTGCATGTGTGGCAGGCAGCACAGTAGCAGATAGTGCAGGGTGCAGAAAGCAGAACAGTAGATCAGACTGTGGTAGTGAACCACAGTGGCACTTGGGGAAGGGGCAGGGCTTAATTCGTGGCACACCTGCCAAAAAGGCTGACTCCCACTGAATTAGGTGATTGTGTATTGCTACTAGCACAAGAGCCTCTTCCCTCATCATGGTGGGTAGCATTAGTCAAAGGACTTTCCTGCTTCTAAACTCTCCTTCTCCTTTCAGTTTGATCTACTTTCTTTGTTTTCCATGCTATGGACCAAACTGAGATTTCAGTTTGTGTGGCCCTGTGCAGTGGTACCCACTTAGATCTGGTTTGGTCCCGTGTTCTGTGTGCCTTGGCTCTTTTCCTCTTCTCTCACAACAAAAGGTTTAGGCTTGAGGGGAGATATAGCAGCAGCTAAGAAAGGGGACAGAGTCTGATTTTACCTTGCCTGTGGACTTGACTCCCTTCCAGATGCAGAAGTAGCAAATGATCCATGCAAGCAGGAGGCAGAGAGCCAGCTCCCAGCGCAGGTTACCCAGATTGTGAATACCATCAGTGAGCCCCAAAGCTCGTCTTCTGCCGGTGCAAGGGTGGGGAGAAAGGAAAGTTAGTGTCCAAGACCTGATTCTTCCAACCTGCTTTTTCCAATAGCCCCCCAAATCAGACATTTTCATACATGTCCCATAAAAATGGCTGCCCAGCACCCTCCCACATCCCTAACGACCCCCAGCCATTCTGCAATCTTCATCTCTGTAACACTTCTCTCTGGGATCCTGTTAGCCCGGTCCATGTACTTCACCAAGTCTTCTCGTTAGGCTGAGCTTACCAGCTCCCCTAAAACCCTCCACTATGCTGATAGCTCCATTACAATTTCAAGGTCCTGGGACTATATAGTATAGAAGCCAACTTGCACAGAACCTCTATCCTTTCAGCTTTCTTTCAATCTACAGGCTCCCCTGCTACTCTTCAATATCACTAGCGGTTCCCAGTCACTCCCTGGGCTACTTGGGTTTCTCCAGTCATCCCATATTCTATTCTTAGTATGTCTGATTCCCCTAAACTCCTCCCCCACCACACAAAAAACCCTTCTGGCCCCTTTGGAAGCTGGCAATGTTGTTCTGAAATTGCAGATGGTTATTCTAGTGGCATCTGGGGAATCTGCTTGAGGGGCCCAGTAAGCAGGGCACAAGGTGGGGAGCCAGCAGCCTCATGCTGAAGTCCCAACTCTCCAACTCATCTGCCATGGTCACCTTTGTAAGTACTTTGAAAGCTATGGATCATAGAAAGCAGGGCTGGAGGGAACCTTCAGAGGTCTAGTTCACCACCCTGCCAGAAGCAGGATTGTCCCTATCCACATTGTCCTATACAAATCCACTGTCTAATCTATTAATAAAACTAGTCAACCCTGACAACCCTGACACTGGGTCCATAATACCCTAACCTGTCCAAGATAAGGCAGGGGGGGTAGAATAGTGCTTCTAGCTTCCTGAGAGCTCCCTGGATAAGGCATGGGGAGGGGCAAGGTGTATCTAGGTCTCGTAATGTTCATTCTCTCTAATATCTGGTGCAAAATGATGCCCTTCAGTGGACTCTGGTGCATTTCTCCCTCCTGAGTATTTCTCTTAGGCGATAGGCCTGTTTGCCCTGGGGCAATTTCTTGGAATTCATGGGCACGTACTCTGGCAGTGAGGAATCAAAATAAGAGCAGTTTTCCTCAGGCACTGAACAAGGAGCCTTATTAAAATAAGAAAAATAAGCTGCTTTGTCTCTCTCTGCTTTACTGCAGAGCATCTGTTCAGAATCTCCCCTGGCTCCCCTCTTCTAGCTATTCTTCTGAACAAACTGTACCGATATACTTCTACATGAACTGACTGCCTGTGTGCCCCCTAGGTATTACCAGGGACAAAATGGGTACAGGGCCTGTGTACCCACATCTGGAATACTTTACGGTATCTGCCAAGTCAGCAGAGGGACATGTACATACATGCTTAAGGGTTTCATAGACTCAAGTCAAGCTGCTTCTGTATGTGCCCCACAGCATTTTGATGCATCACATGCCATAGGCCTGGGTTCTGAATCTGAAACATGGTATTAGCTCATCTTTTCTGTTACAACAGAGGCAGCATTCCAGGTATTAACAATGCCGTGACCTTTGGAGGTAAGCAGGTTCATAAATGGGGGTACGTACTCCCAGAATTCAATAACTGGGGAGGTAGCGTTGGCTGGTGCTGTCCAGTTCTCCGAACCAGAGGCATTCAGGAAATCCACGCACAGGTCTAACAAAACAGAAAAGAAAGTTTGTCAGCCAGCAGAAATCTCTTGCCTCTCACCCTGGATGCTCCCACCTCCTCTTCATTCACTGCAACTGCAAACAAATCCTTCACTCACTATTACAAAATGTCACTTTTTCTCCCCTCACCCAGAATCCCAGCCTGGGAACAGCTAGAGGGCTGAAGGAAGAGGCAGATCCCTACTGAATGGAAACCAGATGGCTGTAGAATGCAACTACAGTTATCCAGGATGTTAAATCTCATTCTTCTCTGCCCTCCCCGCTCTTTTCCTGGTTCCCCCCAACAAATAGGCACCTCTTCCTCCCCCCACTGCTTTGCAAGTACACCTCGTCCTCCCCACTCCCACAGATCCAAAGTGCAAATGGTATGTGAAATTCCTAAAATGGGTGGAAGCAGCAGCAGACAATAAATAGTGCCTCTTCATTCATTTAGCAAACAATAAGTTAAACAACAGGGGGGTGGGGAAAGACAGAGAGCCTATCTAGGCTGAACAGTTACAAAATGTTGAGAGACAAGTCAGAAAGGAAATTCCCTGCCTTTCTACAGCCCTGCTCATGAAGTGGTGGGAATCAGACCCCTTTTTTTGCACATGTAGGGAAGACAAGGGAAGGCTGTGAGCGGGCTGAATATGGAGAGGGGGATGTTCAGACATGTCAGAAATGAATCATCTAACACAAGTGAAAGAGGAGAGGAATGGAGCAGATGCCAAAGCTCTCTCCAGCTCTGCTTTCTAGCATACTGCTGGGAAGGGAGCCAGATCAGTGTGGCCAAAAAGGCTGTGAAGAGATAGGCTATAGGCCAACACTGAACCCATTTCACCCTCAATAGGCATTACAGGCACTGAGGCCAGGTTTACTCTGCAAGCTTTTGCCAGCATGGCTACATTGGTCAGGGGTACGTGGAGCTGTGATCCCTAACCAGGATAACTGGACTTGCAGTAGCTCCTTGTGTTGAAGCAGTTGCATCAGACAACAACTGGACTTTTGCCAAATAGGTCATGTTTATCAGGGAGCCTTGAAGAGGAGGGGGGAGTCCAGTTATGTTGGACTAATTGATATAGTTACTGTTACATCCACACTTGACTGCTACATAGACCTGGCCTGAGTAAACACAGACTGACAAAACAAAGACAAACTCTTGAGGGAGCATACATAGAAGCTAACTGAGTCACTTGCCGGTGTGAGGTGTACTTGAGTATAAGAGATAAGAGGCAGTGTCAGCCCTAGAGGAAAGTTATGACAAAGACTCCAGACCAAAGCTGATATGAAAATGGTCTCTTCTCCAGCTGAACAGTTTAATTTTCCAACAAACCCCTCCCTGCCAAACTCAAAATCTTCCTATTCAGCAATGGTGCCTTATGCCCCCAAGTTTTTTCCCCAAGGGCCAAGCTCCCTGGTCAGATTTTGCATCCAATTATGCCTCACAGTCTCCCATCCTGGTGAGCAGAGACACCCAGACCAAGGTGCAGCATAGGAGATGCTATCCAGCTGGGAGTCCCACCAGCTGGGGAGAATGGGAACATCAGAAAACCAAACTACAATATTAAAGATGAACTGCAGCAGGATATCAGCATTAAAGTAACCGGTTTCTCAGTTTAGATATCGTAGGGTTACCATATGTCTGGGTTTTCCCAGAAATGTCCTCTTTTTGGACCCTTCAATCTCAGTCTGGGCAGTTTTTTGGAAGCTGAACCAATATCCAGGATTCTGCTCCCCTCTTCTGGTGGGAGCAGGGGGAGGGCAACTGGAGGCAGCAGGCTTATGTCTGTTTGCACAAGCACATGGCCAGCAATGCAGTCTGGCAGGGTGGTGGGAGCAGTCCCAGCAGCTGGATGCAGGTAAGTCTGGGGGTGGAGGAGTTGGAGGGCCAGGGCGCACATGCATGCGTGCGTGTGTTGCAGGGGTGTGTACAGGGGATGAGTGTGTGATGGGAGGTGGATGCCTGCTGGCACTGAGGAAAGCACAGTTTCCGGGTGCTTGGGCTGTGGCAGGAAGACACCTACCCCTCCAGTGGGGGAAGGGGACCAGGGGGGCAGCAGGGAGCTCTGTGCCCATGCTCACAGGGCTCGACCAGCTGGGAGAAGCTGCCCCGGCGGGGCACGGCCAAGCCGCCTGGTGCGGCACTGGAGTCCCAGCTCAGGGTGAGGAGTGTCACAGGCCTCCCTTCATCTTCCCTCCTGCCCATGCCAGGGCCAGGCTCACTCCACCTGCACAAATCAGAGTGCTGCACTCCAGCCTAGTCAGGACAGGGGCACCTGGGGCCCCCTCGGGCAGGGCTGGAGGAGCAGGGGGCTGCAGGGTGGGAGTGAGGGGCACTGGCAGAGCCAGAGAGCTGTGGGTAGGGAATGCTATCCTCTTGATAGGTGTTTTTTTGGAACTGGAAATATGGTAACCCTAAACATTGCAAATAAAAAGTATTTTCTCCACATAAAGCAAATGCGTCTTGTGCAAAGTTTTGTTTAAATTGAAAAAAAATCAATTTTATGTGTTGTGGAAAATCCCCAACCCCTGGTCCTCTTCCCAGGCACAGATTGACTGGAGCTGTACCTGTGTTCCAAGGATTATTGCAGTTGGACCAGGGTAGCACGGCCGCAAAGGAGCTGAACAGGTAGAAGAGAGCCCAAGACAGAATGACAATGTAGTAGATATTCAGATAGGATTCGATGACTTGTGAGGCATATCCAATTCCTGTGAAGACAAATTAATGGGGAGTTAGGCCATCATTTATAATAGACCCTAGTATATCAGTCTTTACCCTCAAATAGTGACACGGACCATCCCACTGGAGTGAAGGAGGCAAGGAAAATTAATTGGTTTGCTAGAAAATGCTGAAACATTCATTTCAGAGGAGTATTCTTGGTGAAACAAGAAACAGTGGACCTCTTATCAGGTTCAGGCAGGGAAAGAGCTGTATGAAGCCATGGAGAATTTACAACTAGCCCCCTGTGGATGATATTTTTCTAGCCTGTGTCAGTGTTCAGAGGCATTTACTTCATCCTCTCTTCCCCTGTTCTTCCTGTTTATTAGCTCCACTGTCCTGCTGCACCTTCCCTGAACTGGACACTACACTCCATGTCCTGTTCTGTGTTGGTCCAGTGCCCGATACACACAGACACTCGTCGTTCTTCTGGTTTGTGGGTGCTACTGCAGGAAACAGTCAGGATGGAAAGGAAGGGCGTGAGAGGAGAGGAAGGGAAGACAGATGAGAAGAAGGACTTAAAAGGAAGTGATATCCAGTAATGGACTCACCTTCAAAGATGGGGCAAATCTTCCTCCAGGCAGTGACACCTCCCTGACTGGTGTACTGCCCCAGAGCAGTCTCCAGGAAGAACACGGGAATCCCACACGTAAACAAGAAAATGAGGTAGGGGATGAAGAAAGCACCTGTGGAAAGTGAGGCAGTTAATAATGAAAGGATCTGTACTAAGCTGTACTAATCTGTACTGATTTCCACACCACCCCCTGCCATTTGATATGCTAACCAGGGAGGTGGAATATTTCCTCTAGACATGGCTGATCACATAATATAACTGCTCGTCTAAACTAACTGACCCTTTTGGTCTGCAGAGCTATGGAGAGCTTATAAGAGAACAGGCTCTCAGATTTCTTCTTGCCCTGGAAATACTACCTGCCTCAGGCTATTTTAGCACTTCTGCATCTGGTATTGGCCAGGATCTGGAAGTGCAAAAATTGCTGTGGGGGAAATGAGAGCTGACCTTTTTTTTTTTTTTTACAACCTTCATGGTAAGTTTGAGCAAAGTTGAGAAATGTAGGGGGAATTCTTATTATACCTAACAAAAATGACTTTTCTTACCCAGCAGGAATAGGACTGTCTCAGCTCCAGTTGATGAAGCCTGCATATATTTTTTCAAAAACCACTAAATTTGCCAAGAAATTATATTTTTAGAGGAACTGTGATATTCATGAATTCAAGTCAAATTTGATTAATAAGTTTAGCCTTAAAATGTGGGGGGGACATTCAAATGTCAAAAGATTTTAGCTTTGACATTTTCCAAATTTCAACATTTCTTTTCAAAATGACATTTTCTTTAAACAATTTGCCTACTTTTCTAACCAGGAAAAGGTTTTAAAAAGTGTAAAACAACCTGAAACCAAAACCAATTGACAGGGGGTCATATGCAGCAGCATAACTAAGAGGGGGCAATTGGGACACAAGCCACAGGTTCTCAGTAAGAAGGGAGGCAGAGGACTCAAAGCTTCAGTCAGGTAAAGCAGAGAGGGGTTAGGGTTTCCTTCATCAGCTCCCTGCTCCTCCTCCTCTAGATGCACCATGGGTTTTTGCTGATGTAGCAACTCATATACATGTTCTTATGCAACTCTCAGCCAAAATTTAAAGAATTACTGACAATGGTTAGCCCTTAGAGGAGAAGACATTAAAGTCTCATGAAGATCAGCTTAAATTAAGAAAAAGCTCCTTGCATTTCAGAAGCTGATCCAAAGCCCATTAAGTTAATGGGAGATTTTCTATCGATTTCTATGGACACTGAATCAGGTCAGTGCAGAGAAGTTCTGCGATACCAATTTAGGGGACAGAAATCTGGGAAGTCTATGACTATTAGTCAGCAAACTAGTCAGTGTATGAGCTGCACATGGGAAAGACCCAAAAGCATGGAGTGTCAGGCCTCTGTAACACGGTCGGTAGAAAACAGGCATTCCAAGGTCAAGGAGAGGTGTTTATGACTGTAGACCTTATCTCGAAATGTGTTCATAGAATGGGAGGACCGGGTATGCCCTTATTGCATTATTGGGCCATATTTTTTTATTCCTAGTTTTCCTTTATAAAAAAAAGTTGGACTTTGGCTCATTAAGAAACTGCTTACACTCAGTTATCCCCCCTTTGTTTCATTTTATTAGTACTAGAAAATTTAATTTTTAACCATGTAATGGTATTATTGCAGTTTTATTGGAAAAGGAGTTAAGGAAGTCATGCAAGAAAGGGAGGTGAAGGGGAATGGAAAATGTTTCCCCTTGCTATGGATAGGCTATTCAGAGAACTATGACTAGGGAAGAGGTAGTGATGCCCTTCTCTCCCCGACCCTGCCAAGAATACTTCCCTGAGGCCCTGTAAAATTTATTTTTGCCTACATGGCAAATTTCCTTGGTACTTCAGCATTGAAACTCTGGAGCCTTTTCTCTTTTCTATGGATACTTGTTTTTTTCCAGTCAAGGTCATTATAAGACATATTCCTGTACTGTGAGGAAGGTTTTGCTTCGCCATTTCAGGAAGAGGGAGCAGGTATCCAGTTGGTTTGAGGAGGAGACCAGGCCCTGAAGCAGCTAAAAGCAGCAGAGCCTTTCACTCTCAGGAGACCAATTATGATCTGAAGGAGCTGGGGTATGGTTGGAATAGGAGGAGGTTTTTTTCAAAGGGGACTGGTTGAGGAAGAAAAGGTCCTAGGAATTGTTGGGTGGAGGTGATTGTGGGGAAGTGACAGGAGCAGTGAGCTCTCCCCTGTTTTAGGAGACCTCAAAGGTGTTTTGACTCAGCTTCTGACTTTCTGGCTGTCCATAAAAATGTTAAAACTTCTGATGGGTCACTCAGAGGGGTCTCTACTAAAAAGCTGAGTTTGGCAGCTACTTTGAAAAATGGCCCACCTGAACACACCTCTATGGGGCTAGATTCATGTACCCCTACAACACCTTCCCTAGTCCATGAAAAAGACACATCAAAGAGTGAGTGAGTGATCGATGGATGGATGAAACTTTCTCCTCTACCACTCACATCTTGTATATGGTGCACATTTCCAGACTTACCACCTCCATTTTTGTAACAGAGATAAGGAAACCTCCAGACGTTGCCCAAGCCAATGATCTCCCCAGCCACGGACAACACAAATTCTACTTTGTTACTCCACTGGCCTCTTTCCTCCATTTGCTCCTTTACTGGCTGTTCAGGCACCATGATAACCCCATTGGACTTAACCTCCTTTGCTGCTTTCTTCCCCATGGCTCTGTAAAAGAGAGGATCACCCCCCAAAAAAACAGAGCATGAGAAGTGAAACAGAACACCAGACCGATACATTCACATATCAGCTACTCCAGGGAAACACCATTTGAAAGTTATCTGCTCCATGTAGAAGGTTGTTTCTTACATTGTGTAAACTAGCTGATACTCCGCTGGACTCAGCACTGGTGAGACCACAGTTGGAGTACTGCATCCAGTTCTGGGCACTGCATTTCAATAAGGATGTGGAAAACCTTAAGAGGGTCCAGAAAAGAGCAACCCATATGATCTGGGACTTGCAAGGCAAGCCATACGAGGAAAGGCTGAGGGACCTGGGCCTCTTTAGCCTAAAGAAGAAAAGGTTGAGAGGCGACTTGATAGCATCTTACTGCTACACCAAAGGAGTGCATCAGGAGCTCAGTGAACAACTGTTCACTAGGGCACCCTGGGGAAGACCAGGACCAATGGATACAAACTCCTGGAAGGCTACTTCAGGCTTAATACCAGGAAAAACTCCTTCACAGTCAGGGTGTCCAGACTGTGCAATAGGCTTCCTCCAGAGGTGGTGCAATTGCGTACCCTAGAGGTTTAAGAGGAGACTGAACAGTCACTTCGCTGGGGTCACCTAACCCCAGTTGTCTTCCTGCCTAGAGTGGAGGGGCTGGACCCGGTGATCTGTGAGGTACCTTCCAGCCCCTAACAACCTATGAATTTATGAATAAAAATGCCCCGACTATGTGGGTGGTCGGGCATTGGAACAGGCTACCCAGAGAAGTTGTAGAATCTCCATCCTCGGGAGCTTTCAAAAGCAAGTTAGGCATGTCATAGGGATGGTTTAGTCAGGGGTGATCCTTCCTTGAACAGGGCCAGCTGGCCTTATGAGGTCATCATGCCTTATGGCCTTACAGCCCTACTTTCCTACTATCTGATGAGCCTATGATATCGGTTTCTGTCAGCAGCAGTCAGTGACTCTGATAGATTCCTATTCTGAATGAATATAGAAAACCCTCCAGGCTTATAGTCAGGAGTCCCGATTTCCTGTTTTTGACCCCCCACTGGCCAACTCAGCTAATTAAAGTATAGTACACACAGAAAAATGCAAACCCACTTCTTTGACTTAGGCTTGCTTCCATAGCAACAAATCTCCACACCAGCATCCACCCCTGCAAACCAAACAGGGTAACAATGTCCGTGAGATTTAAGACACACAAAATCTATACTCCTGTAAATGCTTGTGAAATGCTCAGGTACTTTAGTGTTAGGCTGGATATAAGAATATTAAACAGATAGATTAAATGACTAGTGAAAACATTAGTAGAAAAAAAATATTGTTTAGCTATGTTTTGGCCACATTTACACTGTGAAAATACATCCTATTAGAAAGTGCATTCAGCAAGATACCAGGGGTATAGGCTGTAGCCATGTTAGTCTAACAACAGAGGCAGACAAAATTCCTTGGGTAAATCTGATATCTTTTATTAAACTAACTCAAACAGTTGGAAAAATGCTTTTTTACAAGCTTTCAGGTATGGCTCTTAGAGAGGTCTAACAAAAAATAGTAGAGTTAATCAAAGCCAGATAGCAAGTTTGTAAAGATGACATCCCCTTTTCATATTAAGTCCTAAATTGTATTTATACCTTCATATTAATTAAAACACGTTCATGAACACCTGTAACAAGGTGCCTTTCCCCAGTGTAGACAAGCTCCTTACAGCTGGCTAGTAAACTGGAACCTAGCCCAAACTCACAGAAACAAGGTCAGGCCTAATCAGCATCAACACCTTCACTCTGGCTGCTGACTTTCAAGTGTCACAGAAAAGTTGTGGGTAAGGTTAGGGTTGAGCCTTACTCATGACTGATTGAGCCAAAGGTGCCATCTTCATTCTGCCTAGGAGAATGATCTTCCGCCTGCCTAATTTCAAGTGAGCGCAAGTGACGCCACTTGGAAAACACAGAGATTCACCTACAAGCAGCTCACATGGAAAGTGTGACTAGCTAATAAACTGTCCCAACAAAATCCAGTTATGGCTAAAGCTCACTTGTGACACCACAGAACAAATATCATTCATAATTTTAGCTACAGGTGGGCCCAGCTATAGGATTATAAATGGTCTAAATCCAGACTTCCCAAGAGCAATGATGTTTGACTTCAGGGGTTCTACGCTTGCCACCCCCAAGTATTCAGAAATCAGAAGTATGTCCCTTCCTTTCCACCCCTCCTCACAAAAAATCACTAGATTAAATCAAGACACAAAGAGGTTTTTTGTTTGTTTTTGTTTTGTTACAAATATACCTTGGGTTCTTCTCCCTTCTAGTTTTAAGTCTTTACAGCACATGTGGGTCACACTTTCAACTATTCTCTATAGCCATGAGCTCTAGAAACATGCACACACATGCACAGACTTCTCAAATAATTACATCCCTCCAGGAACTGGAGCTTTAGGAAAATCAACTATCACAAGATTCCTGATATAATCATTATCATTAGTAGCAGCAACACCACACTCCAGCTGGACTCACTGGAAACAGGCCTGAGACAGAAAGATGGGATCCAAATCTGTATCCAAATTTCTTCAACAGCTGTGCTAGGGCCCATCTTTAATGAGCACCCTCTATGCGTCTGCGCCAAATAAAGCCCATGTGTAAATCCTTTGCTTGTCAGTACCCCTGCAAGTCTACAGTGCACAGTGAAAATGGGTAAGTCTGGTCTTTTGGGTTTGGCTGGATAATCCTGCCCATTCGAGCAGGTGATGTTCTAACAGCTTGTTAACTCAATAGCTTGACAAACACAAATAATGCCCTGGGCACTTTTATCAGCATAAGGCACACCAGGGTGGAAATGAAGCAGGATTTTGTGCTAAGTGGCAAAGCTGACACAGTATTGTAGAGAGGAGAATGCTATCATTACTGTACCTTGGTCATTTCCATAGGTTGCACAATGCAGATGAAATGGTCTAACAAATGCCAATTCTCTGGAAAAAATAGGCCAAGGGAGGAGGAAAAAAAGAAGATGACATAGGAGAAAGCAACTTTTATCTAACTTTCATCACAAAACACTCCACAATTGGAACAACGCAGCTTTTCACCACATTTCACTGAAGTAAACATCAAACAAGAATTGGCTGGGCCCGAAGCAACAACGTCCTTCACTTCTACAGCTGGCCAGGTGCCACAAGGATGCATCCCGCTTGCTTTGAAACTCACTGGCAAACCTCCCATCAACTTAAAAACACAGCTAGGATCAGTCTCTGGGCAAAGCTGTTAACATGGCCTTTTGTAAGGGAGACTGCAGCAACAGGACAAAAACCTTGGGTGGGTTTAATAGAATCCTGCCATACAATTCAGCTGCAAAAAATCCTTGGAGAGACTCTGACTCTACTGAGTTGCACACAGTGTTAGAGACTTCTACTAAGGGCTAAAAGCATTTACAATATTTAAAACACATGTCTAAACACAGGCTTTGGATCACAGCCAAAATATTCGGGTATTTACAGGCTTGATCTTCACATCCATGTAGAGCTCACAGGCAGAAGGGTCCATAAAGAAATCCTTTAACCCTTACCATAAGGGTTTGTTTCCCTCTGGCTGGCTAAGGTGGGGAACCTGTCAGACCCAGTTTTGCCCGCTTCAGTCAGATCTCTGACCAAGCTGTCAATCTGGATTGCAGCTCTGAGATACAACTTAGAATCATAGAAGTCAGGTCAGAAGGGACCTTGTAGATCTTCAAGCCCGACCCCCGGCCTGGGAGGGAAAAAAAGACTGGACTCAAATGAGTCCAGCTAGGTAGGCATCAAGCCTCTTCTTAAAGACCCCCAGGGTAGGAGCTAGCACCACTTCCCTAGGAAGTTGGTTCCAGCTCCTAGCCGCCCTAACTGTGAAGCAGTTCTTGCGGATGTCTGATCTAAACCTACTCTCTAATAATTTGTGTCCATTGTTCCTTGTCATGCCAGGGGGTGCTAGGGGAAACAGTGTCTCCCCCAAACCCTTCTGGTCCACCCCAGTGAGTTTATAGACAGTCACCAGGTCCCCCCTCAGCCTTCTCTTGTGAAGGCTGAACAGGTTCAGGTCCTGCAGTCTCTCACTGTAGGGTCTGCCCTGTAGTCCCCGGATCATGCGGGTGGCCCCCCTCTGGACCCTTTCAATGTTGTCCACATCCCTCCTGAAATGGGGCGCACAGAACTGGACACAGTACTCCAGCTGTGGCCTGACCAGCGTCACATAGAGGGGAAGGATCACCTCCCTGGCTCTACTTGAGATGCACCTGTGGATGCACGACAAGATCCGGTTAGCCCTACCAACCGTGACCTCGCATTGTCGGCCCATGTTCATCTTGGAGTCATCAATGACTCCAAGATCCCTTTCTGCCTTCGTGCTCTCAAGAAGGGAGTTTCCCAATCTATAAGTGTGCTGGTTTCTACTGTCTTAAGTGCAGCACCCTGCACTTGTCAGTATTGAAACGCATCTTGTTTATGTCAGCCACTCCTGTAACCTGTCCAGGTCTTGTTGCAGTCTTTCCCTCCCTACTAGCGTGCTCACCTCACCCCAAATTTTGGTATCATCAGCGAATTTGAACAGGTTGCATTTTACCCCGTTATCCTCTTCCCTTTTTTGAAGATGGGGGCCATGTTAGCTATCTTCCAGTCATCTGGCACCTGGCCCAAGCACCACGAGTGCTCGTAGAGCTGTGCCAAGGGCCCTGCAATAACCCCAGCTAGCTCCCGCAACACCTTGGGGTGGAGAGCACCTGGACCCGCTGACTTGAATGCGTCCAGCCCCTCCAGAAGCTCTCTAACTCAGTCCTCCCCAACCTGAGGTCTGGAGGCGTTCCCCTCGAGTCCACCTGGCATCCCAGTGGGGAAGTCCCGGTCCCTGCACAAGAAAACGGACATGAAAAATTGGTTAAAGAGTTCCGCCTTCTCCTCTGGTGCAGCCACCAGATTGCTCAGAGTACTTTGCAGGGGCCCCACGTTACCCGGTGTCTTCTTCGTCTTCCCTATGTATTTGAAAAAGGACTTTTTATTATCCTTGATCTTGGACGCTAGTCCCAGCTCTATGTCTGCCTTAGCTTTCCTGACAGCCCCCCTACAGGCCCAAGCAGAGGAGGTATACTCCTCTTTGGAGATAGCACCCCCCTTGTACACTGGGTGTACACCGCCTTTTTGGCAAGCAGGCATTCCCGGACACCCTTGGCAAGCCAGGGGGGCTTCCGGGCACTCTTGCCCCCCTTGCTTCTTGTTGGGATGGACTCCCCCTGGGCCCTGAATATCATTTCCTTAAGGAACAACCATTCGTCCTGGACACTGAATTCCCCTGCCCTCACAGACCCTAGCGCCTCCCCACTAGTCTCCTCAACTTGTTGAAGTTGGCCCTCCTAAAGTCTAGGGCTACCGTCTTGCTGCAGGCCCTTGACACCCTGCGCTGGATGGTGAATTCCAGCCAGCGATGATCACTATCGCCCAGGTGATCAAGAACCTGGAGGCCAGGTGGCCAGGACCAGGTCCAACAGGACGTTTCCTCTGGTGGGACTGTGCACCTGCTGGATTAACTTGCTCTTGCCAATCCTCTCTAAGCTTCTTTAAGGAGGGAAAGCACCTTTCACTGCTCCCTAATCTGCAGCAGGCATGTCACCCAGCTAATCAGTTCATTGAGTTTTCAGCACAGGCTCCTCCTCATCTAAAGAAAGCAGCATTCTGTGTCTTGTCAAATGAAAAGGTATACTTAATGAAACTTGTTTGATCTGTCCCAGACTTTGCCACATTCCAGTTTTCCACAGTCTAGTGCACATCATCAAGCAGAATGATGCTTTTGTCTGGGTTTATTAAGGATGACGTAAAATGCTGGCAGTAGACAGTTTAGGAGTGTTTGAAATGGACCCAAAGAGAACCACGAAGCCCACTGCCTTTGCTTGATATTTATTAGTATTACTGTAGTGCCTTCAGGCTCAGAGTTAATCAAGGCTTTCTTCTCCTCAGTCCCACACAGTCTCTGCACAAGCTAAAGAGATGAAGCACAAAGGCAGGATTCCCATCCTCATCTCATAGATGGGAATTGAGGCACAAGGAAATTCAAGTCACTTGCTCTAGGTGATGCACAGGAATTTGATGGTAAAGTAAGGAACTAACTCAAACTTCCCACATCCCAACCTATAGCCTTAATCACAAGACTATTCTGAGCCTCAGAGACACTCGAATCTGGACCGGAACTTTGCAAATGCCTTTGTTTGCCCAGACCAAATGCTAACAACTCTGAGATGCCGAATGATAACGAGACAGGGAAAACATCTAGACAGGCAATGAAAGGCCTTGTGCATAAATGACACAGCATGGTATCTTTGTAGCTTTATTTTCCTGTTAAAGAGGAGAGACTTATCATGCATCTCTTATGTCTTCTGACTTTCCAAATGGGCATGTGACCACCAAGATTGGAGTTGTGAAACAGATGCCCAAGTTTTAAGTTAGTTCTGGCTTCTCTCTTTCATCAGCCAGACTCGTACAGTACCTTACTTAGGCTGGCTTTGGTGAGTTTGCCTCCTCTGTTTTGCCTGATTCTAAAATGTGCACACACTACACAAGTGTGGCCCTCTTGCAGTTTTATCTCATGTGCTCATAAGTCAGATATGATCTGGGATCGTTTCTTGCTTCCAGTTTAGAACAAGCCTCCCCTCAGGCAGCAACTGAGGAAATATCATTTTAAGGATAAAACTTCCTCCATCTCTAAAGAAACTGACTTTGAAAGCCGCTTTTCCCCATCTCCACCTGCCTTGGCTATGTTGCATATCTCAGTTTGGAATGCAAGTGCCCCCTGAAGAGCATTCTTCAGTCTTCCAGTGTTGAGACACTCACACCAAGTGTTTCTCTGAGACTACAATTCTCAGGAGTTTTTTGATTTCTTCATGCAGCACTTTCCACTCCAAGGCTATCATCCCACTTACATTGACAAAGTTTCTATCCTCCTTAGAAACACACTAGACCTATGTTACAGTCACAGGACATCTCTCCTCCTTTCTTCCTCATGCTCAGAGATGCCTTCTTTTTCAGCTGTTCAACCCTCGGTGCTTTAGTGTGGGGTTTCTGGTGGCATCTGTAGGTAGCCTTTCGGTGTGCAACAATCAGCTTGTCAGCTCCCAGGCACATCAAGTGATTTTCTTTCCAGCCACTTTTAACAGGAGTCATAGCATAAAATTGCAGCAGCCATGGGGGATCAGCACTGGACACACAGCTTGTAGGGCAGTAGTGTAACGAGGGGTCAGCAAGCAAGGCATGAACCCTGGGCACCAGGTTAGAGGCATGGGAAGACCCTGTGGGGGCTGCTATTGTGAGGAGCCTGCACTGCAGCAGCAGCAGCTAAGGCCCACCATGGGAGCAGCAGCCTTCAGTCCCCAGCCATCATTGCCACACCAGAGTCCTTTGAGTAGGATCTACACTGCAGGCAATTGGTTTCAGCTTAGATTGAGAGCCACCTCTACTCTGTCTACCCGACTGCTTAAGCTGCCTCAACTCCCCTATATATCAGGAGAAACTGTTTCTATTAGACTACCTCATTACCTTAAGCAACAGGATGATGGATGAGTGCAAGGTAACATTAATTGGAAAGAGTCTTTTGAAGCACCCCCTGACAACAACGGCTTCGGAGTAAGCTTCTTTCCACTGGAAAGAAATCTAGCTGGCACATGGATCACAGTTCATTTACTATTTATTTGTTTCAGAATAGCACCATGAGACCCCTTTATGGTAGTCACCATTAAAACACACAACAGATATGCCCTGTCCTAAGGAATTGGAACCTCAACATGGAAACAAGCAGCAACAAGAAGCAAGATGAAGACAACGGAAAGGAAAGGAATTGACAAGTAGATAGGCTGTTGGGCTTGGGGAAGAAGGGAAAAGAACCACCTGGGAAATGTTCTGATGCTATTCTACAAACTGGCAGCTCATCTTTAGTTGAAATGCTGCATTACATTTTAGTTACTGAAACAAAAAGGCCACTGACAATGGAGTGAGATACTGTGGAAAGGAATCCACAGGAGGACAGATGAAAACACAGGATCATCTAGGGAAGCATTTCTCAACCTGTGGGTCGTGACCCAAAAGTGGGCCGCAAGAAGATTTCAGAGGGTCACAAGCCATGGGTTGAGAAACGCTGATCCCGGGAAAGCACCGAGACTGCAGCAGAGCAGTGGCAGCAGGAGAGTGCCTGCCCCTTCCAGCGGGGGAAAGGGGCAAGGGAAAGCTGCAAGGCTGGGCTTGGTGCTCATGAGAGCAGGGTAGCCAGAAGATGCTGCTCGGGGGGCAGAAGGGGCTGTGACCAGGCTGCCTAGTGCAGCATGGCCACTGCAGCCCAGGACAGGGGCTGCCACAGACCTCCTTGCTCTGCTGTTACCTGTGTGAGCCAGAGCCTCCACAACTACTGCACTCCAACCTCAGTGGGATGGGGACAGCTGGGGGCCCCTCCAGACAGGAGTGAAGGACACCAGCAAGGCCCAGGGAGGGCCAAGGACTGTGGGGCATGCACTGGCTGGGCCAGGGATGTGTGTGTTGGGACTGGCCATGAACCTTTGCAAACAGGTCCCAGTAGGAAAAATGTTGAAAGCCACTGATCTAGGGGATGGGTGTCAAACATACAGCTTATGGGCCTGATCCAGCCTGCAGAATCATGCCATTTGACCTACAAGGCTCCCAGATGGCCCAGGAATTTAGGGGCGGTGTGTGCACAGGCAGGACCCACCACAAAACCTAGGGTATAGAGACCCACTGAGGACACATGCCAGCATCAGGGGGAGTGAAAATCCCTGTATTAACCCCCAGAGCTCCTTGATGCTGCTTGTCCTGCTTCTCACTCTGCTGCCAGAGGTGGGGGTCCGGATCTAGCCCTCCATGACACAGGTCTGACCAGATGAATTTGACATGCCTGAGCTAGAGGTGGTGGTTAACAAAGTTCCTGTACAGTGTTTGAAAAGTTCCTGAACTGGTATAAAAGTCTAGGAGGTCTCCAAAAATTATGGCAGTGAAACAACAAGACCACGTCCCACCCATGGCAATACTTCAGCGGACACAGGTGATTGGCACATATGCCAGGATTAAAGTGCACCTACAAAAGCCTTGTGTTGAGCATGTCACATAACCACTTACCAAAGCAGCTTCTCTATTGTGAGTTGACATCTAGTAAATTAAACTGTGGTAGACCATACAAATGCTTCAAAGACTTTCTGAAAGCTCAGTGCAAGCTGTCCAATATTGACTCCCACATAGGATAGGCAACAAGCTGCCAAACAGCCTACTCAGGTATAGACCATTTTAAGAGCCCACAACATTCAAAATATTGAAGGAAGTATCAGAAGGGAAAAAGAAAAGGTCACTTCACGCAGTGTTTCTCAACCTGTGGGTCACAATCCAAAAGTGGATCACAAGAATATTTCAAAAGGTCATGAACAAGTGCCAGAAAAATGTACGAAAGCATGGATTTATGCTTGTAGGCTGGCAGGGCCATGGGAGCAGCCCCAGCAGCCAGATGAAGGTAATGGTATGGGGAGCAAGGGTTGAAAGGGCCAGAGCTTGGGGACTGTTGGGGCAGGGGGACAGTGTGTGTGTGTGTGGATGCACATGGAGTGGGGGACAGGTGCCTGCTGGCATTGGGAGAAGGTGGCCAGGTGTCTAGGCACGGAGGCTGCGGCAGGGCAGGGAGGGCAGTGCACTCGGGGTCAGGCACCAGCATTTGCCAGGGCAGTACGGGTTGGGACAAGCCATCAATCTTTACAAATGGGTCCTGGTACATAAAAGGTTGAGAACCACTGGCTTAATGCATCCTATGGGATAGCATGAAGTTTCCTCTTTGATGAGAAAGATTGGTAAAGTAGAAGAATGCCAGTTTAGAAACAGATGCACTTAATGAGGGCCAAAAGTGCATCTATCCATATATGTCATACCTGTAAAATGTACAAAAAAAACTAGACCAGTACAAATGCACTGGAATAACTGCATCAGATACCAGTTCTTTAAAAGGAGTATTAAAATAATGTGGATTTGTTTTTATTCACATTCTCTCATGTCCACTTGCTTCCCCCTGTTCTAATGTAGTTCTAATAAGGATTTATTGAACAGTATGATATCAAATACCATGATGATGATGTGGTTGGTAGGGGTTATATACTGCTTTAACTGTATCTGCTTCCAAATGAATAGAATACCTATAGCATGATAAATATGTACAGACCAGCTCCTAGTTTGCAAAGGAGAGCAGCAAGAAGGAAAAAAAAATGACAGAGAACACATGCTCAACATACCTATTTGCCTTGTCCTCCAAGAGGTCACTGGAAATTAAAGTGGTGTTAATTTGAAGCTGATAAAAGATAATTAGGTTTTACACCTCTAGTAATTACCTTGTGACATGCTGCTGCAGGGCATTTTCAAGGCATATGCTCCATGAGAGCCAAGGAGGACAGTGGCAGGAGCAAGGAGGGCACAGGACCAGATCCTGCTCTCATTTTCACCAATGCCAATCCAGAGTAACAGTGCAGAAACTGGTGCAGTTGCTCCGGCTTTACGCCAGTGTGTAGGGGAAGAGCACATGGCTCTGCATCACCAGATATGCTACCTAGGACATGAATGACTAGAATTATTGATCCTCAGGCTTTAGAGTAGGAAGGAGCTTCTACCATATCACACATTGTTCATAGGAGGATCTCTGTATCTAGGGCCAGTTTCTCCTGTCATTTAGTGACTCACCTGTAGCTGATGAAATCAGCAAGATTATGCTGCTGTAGGTGAAATCAGAATCAGGTTTTAAAGCCTCTGTTTTTATTTAAACAACGGTAATCTCTTTGATCTACATAAGGTAAAAGAACTCTGCTAAGCGCACGGGCTGGTTCTCTTTGCTCTCATAAAACACTGAGCCCCCTGCACATTCCAGCAACCGGGCCCCTGGCCTGACCCCTTCAGCATCTCCTAGCTAAGGAATATGCCGCTACAATGGGATCTCTCTGCACATGTGCAATCTGCCCTAAACCCCCACTTTTCAGCCAGGCCCCTCTTGATCTGCTGGTGCAGCTCTGCTAAATGGAAGCTCTCCTTTTCTCAGCTTCAGAAAAGATGTTCCACAACTGCACCAAGCTCGACTTCTGTTCTCCTATGCCGGGTCACTGGAACACAGCACACTGAGATGGGTTGAAAGAATAAAGCCAGGTAAATGACACAGAGATTAAAAGATTAATGTACCTCAGATGTGCACGCTGAGTAAACAGATATGCAAAGGGCCCACACATCCTCCAGGAAGTGGAGGAGCAAAGAGAGGTAGAACCTATGGATGAGGCACAGAAAGCTCAGCTAAATGCAGAGCTAGTGACTCACCACCCACTAAGCCCAGACAAATTCACAGGGGCAGGTTAGGAAGGATAGTCTCTGGCAAAGGGGGAAGGATTTCTACCAAAAGCCCCATCAATTCAGCTGCCTTCCCCAGAACAAAGCCAGTACCAAAAAGGGGGCTGCAAGGATTCCTAAACCTCAGCTGGAGGCTAGTGTCACTGTTCTCTCAGGACAGGAACAGGGCCAAACTCAAGTGCCAATGCCTCCAGACACGAGGGCATCTGAAATCTGCATCAGAATTCTACAGCTGGGACCCATTTCTGCTTTAAAAGCCTCATGTGGCCACCATTTTGCAAACAGAATTGCCAGTACAAAGGTCAAAAGGGGCCAGAGCCCTGGAGATCACTGGTGGCTAGCAGAGCCAGTGTTTTAGAAGCTCTAACCTGAGACCTCCATCTCCTACAGTCCTTCTGCAAGGTCCCAGGCAACATAGTCTCTCCTCTCCAGGCAGGGGGTGTCTGAATCCAAGCCAAATGGGTGATTAAGACAGAGCCGGGGATCTGGTTTCATACTGCTCTAAATACGCATCTTCCAGATCCTCTCACACTTGATTATGCTCTTTGGCAGGGGGTGCCCCAGCAGTCAATTGCTGAGCCCAGAACCACCAGTGGCAAAAAACTGGCGAACCCAGAAGTGCACTTCCGCCAGCACTTCTGGTTTCACGGCTGGTGTTTCCAGGGGATGCACAGCCAAGGGGTCTACATGCACCCGCGTGCACCCCCTACGCGTCGCCAATGCTCTTTGGTGTCACTTGAAGTCACATACCAGGATACGCACAGGCAGATCCAAACCTAGGAGTACACTGCACCAGTTAAGCAAAACTCCCATAAATGTGGAAAGGACTTGTCACATAAAGGGAGAACCAGGTCCCCTTGTTAAACTTTCCCAGGTGTGGAGGGTGCAGGGGCCAACAGGCAAGTGAGGTTACAGGCAGTGTTTAGCAGGAGAGCTCACAAAATCAGGCCTCTCAACACATAGGAGTGTATATACAACACAGCCACTGAGAAAGGGGCTTTCTTGGTCCTGACATGATGCTCCTGTTAGGGCCTTTGACAAAACTCCAGAGGTCTCAGGCTATGTTTATGGAGAGCTCCAGAAGTACAAAACAATCTGCCATTCACTTCATCCCTCCACATGGTACATGCACCAACCTTGCCCCACTGCTAAGACACAGGCCTGTCAAGGAAGGGGCCTGCCCATGTGATTTACTGATATTCCAGATATCCAGTCCCCTCATGGCAGGTAAGAGAGAACTGTAGGGGCAACACACGCATGGAGCTGTGATTGCAATGGCAGGACTGGGTAGCGTAGGTAGAGGTGTGTGGGACCCAGGACTGGAATATCAAAGAATACTACTGGCAGAACTGACCAAGCAAGAGAGAGGAGTCAGCCCAGGCCTGCCAGAGGCATGCCTTGTTCAAGCCAAGAGAACAGCTCCATTCTCTAGCATGCCTGCTGAAATTCACTGACAAAGTAAAGACTAGCACAACCCAGCTGACAGCAGCACATTTTGCTATTTGCCCAAACTTCCCTCCAAGCATCCCTGCAGCCTGCACTTAGCAGAAGCAGCCTGTGCCTGCCACAGGGAATCCAGTGAATGCGGGAAGCAAGTGCATCCAGTGGGAAATCTGGCCACTATGTGACTGATATGCTAAAGTCCAAGGTTTAACAAATTTGTCAACAGTTATCGATTGGAAAAATTAAGCAAGGATTTTTTTTCTATTGGGATACAATTACCAGCAATTACACAGAATATCTTTTCTATAGTATTTGTATGATCAGCTGCACACATACACACACACAGACCTATGCACATGGGCATCTTCATACACAATCCTTTTTGCATCACCCTGTCTTCACAGAGCAGTGCACACACACATGGAGACACACGCACAGAAACACACCAGCACCAGAGCAGGCATAAATGGAAAACACTAATGAAGTCACTGGAGCTAGAGCAGCTGAGAATCCGTTAGAGCGACGTGCCAGTTGGTACCTGGGTGTATATAACCTGACCATCCACAGTAGTACAGAAAAAGCCTCTGTTAAGGGCAACTTGGACGCCCGTCACTTCCTCTAACTCACAGCAGAGAATTCACAATGCTTCCCCCTGCCCCTGTCCTCCAACCAGGATCTCCTGCCCACTCACACTGGGGGATGCCTGCAAGTGGTGCTGCTCTAGGCAGGAAAGGATGTAGGAGAAGGAATTCCTCCTCCTTTTCTCCCTGTACCTATTCCTCTCTACCCACATCAGCCCTTTGCTGATAAGCCCCAGTTTGTCAGGTGCTGTCACTGACCATTCCCTTGGCTAGCTGCCCACTGAGTCTCTCCAGCATCCCTTGCTGTCAAGCCCCGTCCTTGCCTATTTCCTTTCCCAGCCTTCCTGTCTTCAATCTCCAGATCCTTCAATAGAAAATCACTGATGAAATAGGACCCTCCACTAGGCCCCTCCAAACTAATTCATTTATTTCACCACCTCTGTCTTCTTCTACTATACTGGAGGCTTCTCCCTTCCCCTCCTCCCAAAATGCTCCCTGCACCCCTGAGGCCAAGCGGGCAGCTCTGCAAAAGCCTTTGTGAAGACTCCAGAGTCACTTCATGAATGACAGGAACCCACCCCCCCACCCCAACCCCGCTTGCCATAGCCCCAAGCACTTGCAGTACAACACGCAGACTCAGACAGGGCCATGGACAGAACGCATACCCAGCTCACCAGAATCTCCTTCAAGCCGTTCAGTCCCGTCTGCGGGCCCTGGACACCGGCAGGGAATCCAGTGAATGTAGGAAGCAAGTCAAGGTGCCTACAACTCAGGGAGCAAGAGACAGAGTTGAGAAAAAGATCCCGTCTCTCTCCTCCTTCTGTCCCTCCCCTTCAACCAGATCTCCATGCCAAATTATTCCCAACTTCACTTGTGGGAGGTGAAATTGGAAAAAGGGGTGTGTGCATGAGAGAGAGAGCGTGAGCACTTTCGTTCCAGCTGCCTTACAACATTTCTCTTGTCAGACCTTGAACTGTAATATGAGGCCCTGACAGAGGCAAAATGAAGCAGAAGCCATGCTCGGCAGAACTGAGGCCAAAAGTTTGCAGCCAGGGATTACAACACTCAGTGGAACTAATCCAAATCCCCTCACACTCACTGGAACGAAGCAAACTCTGTTCCTGCAGATAAGGCCTGACCTGACTGCTATGTGTGCCCAGCTCTTTAAATTGTGGAATCCTTTCAGAGCACCCTGAGACATGGGATGGATTGCCTCAACATCCAACAGGAATGATTATGTTAAACCTGCTTAAGTGGTGGAGCACAGAACATAATAGCAAGGATCAAGCGTACAGCTGCCAACAGGCAAAATGCAATGCAAGAACTGGGAGAAATGTTTATTCCACTGCACTCCTCTAGTTCACTAAAATGTGTAAACTACTACAAGTTTCCTTGCCACATTCACTAGCTTGATGTGGTCTCTCATCCAGGGTAGACCATCCCCCAGGTTTTCTTTTATAAAAACACCTTGCATTCCCCCTTGTCTTAATGTTTTGTTAAAATGAACCCTCTGGTATCTCATTATAACTGGACCTCTCACCATATTAGAGCAGGTTTGTATCTCTCTTCAGCTGGGCTGTTCACATGGTGAGTAACAGGGTGGGATGCACTAGTTCCTCCAGTTTGCTCACTGGTATTTGGTTTTCTCCTCTGACTTTAAAATGTTCTTTTGTCTAATTACCTGAATAACAACAGTGTAGCCACTCCCCATAAACGTGTGCCCATGTACCCCAAGCTAAACTTTGCATTATCAGGAGCCAGAAGTTCACACAGGGTTCCTAGCACATTCTTTGACTGCACCATATGTTGAATTGCCCATTACCAGAAGGAACCACAGGTGGAAGAGAAAAGCCCCTGGGAATCAACAGGGAAAACATCTCCTTGCAGGGCTGGGTCCTTGAGAAAACAAAGACAGTGTGCAAGTGTGTGCAGGCACTCCAGGTCACACCTAAATATTTTGAATGGCTCTTGATAGATGCATGATACAGAACAGGTCTGGATGGCATTCACAAAGAGACTATAAAGCCGTGCTGAGTGACTTGTCAGGTTATATGCACCCAGGTACCAACTGGCATGTCGCTCTGGCGGATTCTCCGCTGCTCTAGCTCCAGTGACTTCATTAGTGTTTTCCATCCAGACTGAATGAAAGCTTCTCACTGCCCTTTTCCAGCCCTCCCATTCCTCCTACACAGGAAACACACCCAAGCTGTAGCCAGGGATTGGCCCTTTCTTTTGAACCATATCCTTGGCTGATGTAGCAGGCTCTAAAAGTTGGTTTAGCTGCTATAAGTCAAAAGCAGTTGCACTGGGACCCACAGAGGCCTACACTACACCCATGGGCAGATCCAGGATTTTTTAAAGAGGGGGGGTGCAGGGTGCAGTATTCCTCCCTGTTCCCTCTCTCTCCCTCCATCAGGCCAAGCAGACCACACCATGGAAGCAGCAGGTAGGGACTTTAAAAAAAAGTCCCTGAGTCATGTAAGAATTCCCTACCCTGTTCAGCACCCCAGTCAGCTCAGTTTGAAAATGGCTAAACCCCTCCCCCTCCATTCCTCACCCCGTCTACTTACACCTGAAAATGGAGTGCAACCTCACCGCTGTATCCCTTCTGGATTCACCCGAGTACTCCTGGGATTGATGGAAACCCAGCATGCCCGCCAGTTACGCCAGATGCCAAGCCAAAGTGTCAGAGCCCCATATCCAGTATTCAGCTCAAGCATACTAGCCCTTTTTGTCCCACTTCAGTACAAACATTTGATTTTTTTCAGATTTTTCTGCAGAACAGGATTTGTTATTTGTTCGTTGGTTTGGTTCTCCCAGCTATAGCTATAAGGCATCTCCTACTGGCATAGCTGTTCAAACTGTGTATTACCATCTTGGTAAAAAAGAAAAGTTAAACTGCTGCCTTATACAAAATGCACTTTTAGACCAAACATGAGAAAGGCCTCATGAAGATTTAGCCCAGTCACAGTTCCCTAGCTGCCGTGTTATGCTGTGGGAAACAGCCTCCCATGGATGCGTGTGTGTGACCAGAGGCATTTTATGACATGCAACAAAACAGACTCCAGACAAGAAACCCCTGCAAACGATAAGTAACATGACAGCAAATAGATCCCTTTATTCAAGTTCTCTCTTCTCCAGCCACTATGCAGCTAAGACAACTCCACACAGTGGGTAGTAGAGGAAGTTAAATATATGTACATGACATTTGCAGGAGATAGTAAAGGACTGCAGATTAATGCAAAAGGGCCTATCCACACAGAAGTTAGGAACACAGGCAAGAAGGAGAAAAATGAGGTTCATGTGGGAATGTAAATACAAACCAGTGGAAAATACGCGTAGTGCTGAGAGAGGAAGCAGGCATGCTAGCAATGGGGCTCCGACACATGGGTGAATGGAGGGAGTGAGAGAAGCCTTCTTAAAAGCTCTGCCTAGGTGAGTCGCCAAGAGATAGCTCATGGTAGATTTGGGCTGTCATTCAGTATACAGCCATGTGTACTTCTTGGGTCCACTGGCCTCCTTGAGCTTGGCTGCCCCTCAGCTGGACCACAGTGGGCCCAAGGGCTCTGCCAAGTCTTTGGGTTTAGATCAGGACAAAAATCAGTGATGTCAGCTCCCAAATGTTTCTGACCTGTGGCACCAAAATGAAGCAGCACCTACAGTCAGATGTAGAGATGCATGACCCTCCCACTCCTTTCCTGCAGAAGCAATGGGATAGTTAACACCGCTGACATTTAAATTATCACCACTGGGCATCCCAAGTTAACACCTCCACGGCTTGTGAGAGGCAGTTCACACCTCTCAGAGCAAATGGCCCAGTGCCTCCACAGATCCACTTGCACACCCTATGTTCAATTTACATTGCTGAGGCTTTCTTCACAACTCTAACAGCTGGAGAGTTCATTTTTCTTTAAAAAAAAAAACCAAAAAATGAGAGCAAGAGATTCAAGCTGGTGGCTTCAGGGAGATGCCAACATGCTGTATTGGGGCATGCTGGATGTTTACAAGTCCTGGCTGAAAGAGAACTAGCAGCCATAGCAGAAAGAGAATCTGACGCAAATTTGAATAAAGACCCGGTCACAAAAATAGCCAATGTGCTTTTGGGCTGCGTACAAGGAAGTGTCATGCCTCGGAGCAGAGAGCTTAATAGTCCTTCTGTAGATGGCTCTGGTACAAGAATAGCCTGCTTTTGTACAGCACTGTTTATCTGTAACTCTGGAAAGTGCTTTACAAGGATGTCCGTATAATTACCCCCATTTTACAGATGGGGAAGAAAACTTGTCTGACATCACTCAAAAGGCCAGAACCAGAGCTGGGAATTGAACCCCATTTCCCAGGGCCCAGCCCAGCACTCTAAGTACTACCACCAGCTCCTTGCACATAAATTGTGATGTACCCTCCTGGTCAAGCATGAAAGGTGGTGGTATGAGACACCAAAAGCAGGACTGCCCACACTGTACTTGTTCAGAGAAGGAGGACTTTCGACTCCATAGCTACCAGGCCGGCACAGGTCACAGTGAAGTATCCTACTTGGTGGGATCTTTCCTGCTCTCAGCCTGGCAGGTAAGCAGGGTTCCCACCAGACATGGGCATGAACTTTGGCACTGCTAAGAGGCCAAATACTGACCTGGCAGGCTGAGATGTAGCAGGCTTCTTCAGCCTGTGGATGTTTTTGTTCTTTTTCCATTGACTGCTAGCCCTGACAATGGCAACATGTTATGTCTCAGAAATCTTCCTCTTCTCTATTTACTTCTTGCCAGCTGGCAGAGCTCCTCTGCTTCTCATCCCTTTCTTCTCTAAGCAGGTGCAAAGTTTTAGTGATGTTATTCAGGTTCCCCCACCCCACTCATTTCTTCTGTGTTTTGTTGTGACATGGCTTTGAAATGATCATCTTTGAGCAGTTCCAGGAAACTCCCTTCCTGGCACAGCAGACACACAAGGATGGGGTGGAACAGATGCCAGCAGCACTACCCCAAGGACACACCAGCTCCCAGGAGTTTGGGTACTACTGTCAGCCCATCAGCTCAATGACCCTTGAAGGGCCACAGCATGTGCGACTGCACAGCAACGCAGCTCTCCCAACTCCTATAAGTGCATCACTATCGTGATCTGTTTTCCCCCAAACCCCAACGAATGTGTGTGGCCTAAGAGTACCTGAAAGGTTCTGAAACCAGAAGCCAAAGATAAAGAACTCAAACCTTCCCAGTGGCTTTTGTGGTCTTTTTAACAACATAATCTTAACAGCCAGGTTTTGATTTCTCAAGGCCTGGGATAGCAACACTGATAATGTGTTGCACTCAGCTGCTTCTCTCACTGTGACCGCATGGCCTTTGTGGTTATTGTCGAGGACAAAAGGTAGCACTTCCAGTTTCAAAACCACTGGCTTCTATAACCTTGGCTATAGACAGCTGTCAAGTGTATTAGCTTATGTATATCCTCTGAAAGCACTGAGGACAGCAGTGTCTCCCATTCTGTCCTCTTCCCCTTGGTCTATCCTCTTCTGCCTGAGTACTGCTGGGTTTCTCAAACATTACATCTGTCCTGAAATCCCCCCCTCCTCAGGCACTTGCAGAGAGGACCCAAAGAGCAAGGAGGAGACTTAGCCATCTAAAGAGTGAGGGAGCTGATGCCAAAGTGGTCGGTAGATGAACTTTGTTGTAGAACTCAGGGTCAGGAGACCAGCAGCCCCCTGGACTCCTCAGGCTGTAAGGGTACAAAGGGAAACATGGATCTGAAAAGCTAGGCAAGATGAGGCTGCCTGTGACCTTTGCTGGCCATAATGCTGCAGAGACAGATACACATGGAATGAAAGAGAAGCTGGAAGAGGGAAGTAGGGAGACCAAGTGGAGTGGTAACACCATGGCTTCTTTATACTCTGTCCGGGGGGGGGGGTCCCTCTACTGCTATGCCCACTGCCCCAGAAAGAGGGCAGCAGACTAAAGGAGGGCAGCCATTTTTTAAACTAATCCACCTCATGCAACCTAGTTGTAGACTAATCCCAAACTGCAGAGCTCCACTCAAGAGCTCTAGATTAGGGTATGCAGCTCCCTTTTATCCTCCATATTGTTATAAATGCAGCCTCCTCTGCAGACCTCACAACCTAAGCTTCTATTTCTGGCATGGCTGCGAGTACATTCCTACTTAAAAGCGAGACTGTCACCATCATCTCTTCTTCCAGTTATAGAACTCCAAATTCTTCCCCAGGCAACACTGACGCAAATGCTATAGTGTGCGAAAAACAAGAGGATGGTTTTCTTTTAAGATTAGATATATAGAAAGGTCCAACTTCCTTCTGATGATCACTGACCCAGTTTGGGGTCTCAGAGACCTCTAATTTTAATGTAAACCTCTCCCACGTGCAGGAGAGACCTGAGTCTCCAGCCTCATCCCCATTTTCCCCAAACTACCGTATTTTCTCACCTACAATACACAACAGCATAAAATACGCACGTTGCTTTTGAATGGCAGAATGAAAAAAAAAAAAACCCTTTCCTTCTGGCAGATAGCTGAGTAACAGCAGCTAGGGAGCTCAGCCTGCTGACTATTTTGTTCCCTGAAAATCATGTGCAAATTTCACTTTTTGCTTCTGCCCACTGGGGCACAAACTGCTTGTATCATATGTCTCACATACAATGCACACTGCAATCACCAGCAGCTAGCTTTTCAAAAAAAAAGTGCACGTTGCATGTAAGGAAGTACAGTATTAGATTCACTTTTCAGATTGGTCATTTAAGGGTGCAGTATTCAAGGTCTTCAGATGTCTCTCAGCTAAGATACTATTAACATTTCTGCAGTTGAAGGAGGCATGAGTAGCAGTAAAGCTCCCAAGTGACCAGAGTGAGCACCGGAAACATGCTCAAAAGCAGGGGTCAACAACCTACAGCTGGCAGGCTGGATCCAGCCCATGATCTGCTGTGAACTGGCCTGCAGAAGGAATTAGCAGCATGCAATAAGTAAGTCACCAGAATGGAGGCATCTCCTCCCCCCAAGAACTCTGTTTCACCTTACAACAACCACTGCTTTTCTTGCTGCCCGTTGTTGCCAACACTGGCAACCAGCAGCACTCAAGGTGAAAGGTGGCAGGGAGCATAAGAAGACTCACCTGGTTTGCAAAGCACTAGTCCAGTAGGCATTGTGGGGGGAGGGGGATAGTCAGGGAAGTGTGCAAGGGCCAAGTGGTGACCTGACTTAAGGCTGAAGTGTGCAACTTCAGTCCATCCTTTGTAGACAGTAACTGACCCCTTCCAGAAGGAGACTCCCAAAACTTTGCTCATGTCAAATTCAACCCCCTGCCAGAACAACTGCACCAATATAGGGAAAGGTGGGACTGGAAGAGGCCTCCCAGGCCATTGCATCCAGTGCTTTCATATGTAGACATCCATTTATCCAAAGATTCCTAAAAACAGTCCACTCCAAAACATTGCACACCACAATGATAAGGCACAAAACTGGAAACACCATAAACACCTTGCCATGTGCCACAGATAAAAGCAGGAGACAAGGGCACAGCCAATGCCACTGCAATGGCAGATAAGCAATTTTTTTAATGCATGCTCACTGGATCCTAGAAAGAAACCATGCCCTGCACTACAGAGAGAGAAAACCCCAGCCACACCCACCTTGCCAATTTAATCTGTGGGGCGGGGGGTGGAATTCCTTCCTGACCCCAAATTTGATTATTGGTGTGACCCTGAGCAGAAGAGCTACATCTCCTAGTCAGGAACCTAAGGCCCTACTTACCAGTAAGTCCCCAATCCAAAACCCCAATCCTCAGATGTGGCCAACATCCAGTACTTCAGATGAAGGTGAAAAAAAATCCCACAGAGGTCCACAGAACAGATTCTGCTCCATTGTGCTCCAAGCTCGACATCGTAGAAAGAAAAAAACTGTGTCTTAGATTCATACTCATACCATGGTTTACTGGGTTTGGGCTTTTTGGTTTTACTCAGACATCAGAGTCACTGGAAAAAGGTTTGATAACCAAACTGAAGTGGAACCCTCTTAGCAGACTACCATTCTGCATGTATGAAACTCACTGGACTTCAGACATCAACCATTCCTGAAGGTGACTGTGAATGATAAACAACGGTTTATCAGAGGAAAAGGCTTAGAGAGATGAACAGAAACATTAAAATCTCTGCAGATTTTTTTCTTTGAGCAATCCTGAATGATTTTATAGACAACAATAACTCCACAGTTGAGATCTCTGGCAGGATTTCCACAAAATCCAAAAGAAATGGTTTAATTCTTGATTGGATTCCACTGGAATTACAGAGTAAAAGTACTACAGGTCACTATTAATTTCACATGGGGTCCTTTTGAGTTCATCCCCTTTCAGTTATCTGGGAATTTTCCTTAGGAGTCTTTGCCACAGATTTCAACACACTTTTTAGACCTGAATCCTCACATTGCAGGGTGGGTGGTGTACTCCCCATGTCACAGATGGAGGAAACTGAGGCACTGAGAGGTTACATGGTTTGCAAGAGGAGAGGTCACACAGAGCCTTGACCTGAGCCCATTTCTCATGACTCCTAGATCTGCGGCCTGGCCCCAAGACCCTCTCTTCCAGCAGGGGCCTTTGGCTGATCCTCTAAATGGCACAATACAGGGGATGACAACAGAAGCCACGCATGCAAATAAAACCCTTGAATGAATCCAAGTCTTCCCAGTGTCATGCACAATTCCAAGGGGCAGAAATCGAGCCTAATTCTCTGGGCCCAGGAAACCAAGTCTCTAAGGGCCATCCCTCACACTCTGCCCCTCTAGAAAGGGGTAACTGCAGCCACAGGTGAATGAGTTAGAAGAACATCTCTTCTGGATGAAGCAATGTAGGAGCTGTATCAGACAGTCCTGCACTTGCTGCTAGAGTACTGTCATATTGTGGAGTCCTAAGAATCCTTCCAACAGATTTGTTCAATTCTCTAGACTTTGTCATAGTTCCATGCCAAAAAGGACCATTAGATTACCCAGGCTGAATCTGTGTCAATCAAAGGCCATTCAGTTATAATCAGATACCCCTATATTGATCACTTGGGCTTAATAACTTGAAATAGACTAAAATATTTCAGTCCTCAGGAGACTAAACTGTTGCATGCCATGGGCAGTGAACAGGACTTGAGAGGGCAGAGAACTGATGTGGCAAGAGGCACTCTGAGGATCCTCAGAGGTGAACCCCACCCCATATTAGAAGTAGGCAAAACCTCACAACAGTTCCCTGCCAATCTGATACAGGGGAAATACCTTCTGGTGTTCAGTAGGACCTTGAGCAATGAAATTAAGATCTAAACATGAAAAAGAAAGATAACATTTAAAAGAGGAGGATTTTCAGTACTGTCTCAGGACACTGCTCAACCCAGTCTGATATCCCACAGCCAGCTGTGATCAAATTTCTCATACTTTGGCTGAAGACAAAGAAACCCCCCAGAATACATCTAGCCAGGTTTGCCCTATGGAAAAAAGAAGTGGTGAACTGTGGTAGTCTGAAGTCAGACAAAAGGTAGGGCAAAGCAGCATCTCAGAAGCTAACTGGTTCAGACAGACATGAGTTGTCACAATAAGACAACAACCGACTTCATCAGATTTTAGGAATGGATTGGCACTCAGGGGGGCTGATCAGATCAATTAAGATAACCAGACAAGATTCTTTGCGTAACTCTGATATCTTTTATTAGACAACTCAGATATAAACAGGGCATTGAGCACCTAGAGGAACACTGCTTGGATGAAGGAATAGAGGTAGATGTTACTTAGACTTTAAAAAGGCCTTTGACACAGTGTGTCACACCCAATTGTTATAAATAAATTAAACAATTGCAACGTAGATTATTACACAATCCAGTGGGTAGAAAATTGGCTTATGGGATGCACCCAGAGGGTGGTGGTGGACGGATTGGTTTCTACCTGGAGAAATGTAGGCAGTGGAGTCCCCCAAGGCTCTGTCCTGGGATACTATTCAATATCTTCATTAGTGACTTGGACAAGGGAGTAGAAAGCACCCTGTCCAGGTTTGCTGATGACACCAAACTATGGGGGAGAGGTACACAAACTAGACAGCAGGGAGCGAATCCAGGCTGATTTGGACAGGCTGGGGAAGTGGGCCAAACAGAATAAGATGCAGTTTAACAAGGATAAGTGTCATGTGTTGCATCCGGGGAGGAAGAATCATCCACACTCCTGTAGCCTGGGAGGTACCATTCTAAGTAGCACAACTGCAGAAAGGGATCTGGGAGTTGTAGTTGACTCCAAAATGAACACAAGTCACCAGTGTGATGAGATAATAAGTAAAGCTAACCACACCCTTTCTTGCATAAGTAGGTGCATCACAAACAGGTCTAGGGAGGTGATACTTCACCTCTATGTGGCATTGGTCAGGCCGCAGATGGAGTACTGTGTCCAGTTTTGGGCACCGTGCTTCAGCGGGGATGTGGACGGCCTGGAGAGGGTTCAGAGAAGGGCCACTTGTCTGGTTGAAGGCCTACAGAAAAAAACCTGTGTGGACCAATTGGGAGACCTGAACTTCTTCAGCCTCTGCAAGAGGAGGCTGAGAGGTGATCTTGTGGCTGCCTACAAACTCATCAGGGAGGAGGCAGCAAGAAATACAATGTTCCCCAAGGTGTCTGTCAGGGTAACTAGAAATAATGGCCACAAACTGGAAGAGAGCAAATTCAGATTGGATATCGGGAAGAAATTCTTTACAGTGAGGGCTGCCAAAATATAGAATATGGTGGTGCTGTCCCCTTCCTTGAGGTATTTAAAAGGAGATTGGACAGACACCTGGCTGGGGTCCTCTGACCCAGCACTTATTCCTGCCCAGGGCAGGGGGTCAGACTCAATGATCTAACAGGTCCTTTCTGACCCTAACATCTATCTATGAAACCCTAAAAAAACCTCCTTTGGGCATTACTGCACTGGGGGCTGGTAATAAGAAACCTAATAGTGGCTGGGCTGAGCTCCTCTTTGCACTCAGGAGTTGGGAAGACAATTTCCAGGATGACAATGTGGTTACTTTCACGGTCTTCCAATAATGTCAGCCTGCTCAGTGACGAATGCACAGAGCTGACATTTTTAAAACTGCTGCTAGAATATCAACAGTCCCTGAAGTAGTGAGGCCACCTTGTGGCTACTGACAGGACGTGCAGTGAAAATTATGATTATTCATCCATTAGATATCCCCAAGCAACAGCACTGGCAGAATAGATCATAAGTAGCACCAATATGGATTCCCCCACAGTCCCCAGAGAGCTGGGGGCCTTGGAGTAGTCTGTCAACTCCTTGTGGTTTCCAGCACTTTTCAGGTTGTGAAAAGAAAGCAAAAGGGGTACATGGTCTCTGGAGACAAGTAACACAATGTAAGGGTTTACCACCCACCCAGCATATTTATCCAGGAACTTGCCCTGCATAGATCTCATCTAATCAGGGTTCCTGGTTTCCCTTGTGCTAGACAGCCCAACAAAGTATCCCTCACTTCTGGCCTCCTGTGCACACCTACCAACATACCAGTCACCAACTGCTCTTCTAGTCCTAGGGGCCTGCACAGCTCTAATGTAAATCCAGCTCGGCATGAAGCATCCCAGCTCTACCCATGCATCTAAGTCCTGTGCAAAAGGACTTCCTTGTCTGTTCTTATATTGTAGCCCTTGGCCTGTGAACGCTCCCTGTTATTTCAGCCCTAAGATCAATCCCTCTCTCTAAGTCTCTGCCAGCAAATCCTGCTCCTGCTCCAATGTACCTCCCATTGCATCCATCTCAGGCCCCACAACACAGCTCTGCCAATAAGCATCACTCCTGACTTGCAACAGACAGGACTCTTGAGTTTCAGAAGTATGGTTATGAATAGCACTTGCTTGGTATTTACCAGTTTTCTTTGGATTTATTTGGGGCCCAATAAATGGATTTATTTATTTGGGTCCCCTGAGGGCCATCCCAATGTCTTCCTCTATGGCAGGGTACGGCATATTTTGCTAGTTCTGGGAGGGGAGTGAAGGGAGCGAAGGGGTAATAACACTAGCAACTCCCCTCATTGCCAAGGTGGTCTTGGCCATCAAAACAACCAGCACCTCTGCCTACAGAGGTTGCACTAGCCAAACAAACCCAGGGCAGCTCTGGGCAAAAGCACGAGCCACTAAGTGACAAGGACTCCTGGAGCGGGGAGGTAGTCCCCTGTAAAGAGAATGCAATGGACAAAATAGAGTCAGAGCCACTCTGGAGTAGAAAGAACAAGTGTTTAATGGAATGAATGGAGAAGTCCCCAAAGTCCACATGGGAAAAAACGCCCCTCTATAAGACTCCAACCATCTCCACTCCAGGGCTCAGTCCTGGCTTGAATTGGCTCTGGGACACATTCTCCAGGGAAGGAATTAAGGTGCATCATTCGCTCCACAGTGTCCCTGGTGACCATTCCATGGCAGCCCCTGCTGAGCACATCAAATCTTCCAGGAAAGGGAGACTCGCTCACAAGTCCCTCTCCCCTTGGCAAGAGGAGAATCCTTGGGTTATCAGACAGGTGGAAGGGGTGCACACAACAATCCACAGGGCTGTGCTGGCCCTAGCAGTTAGAACCAAGCTCTGTCAGCATTAAGATACCAGCTCTGGTGGAAGGAGGGGGCTGCCCCACACCCAGCCTGGAAGACAGGTCCTCAGCTGGGCATATTAACTGGCGAAACCTCTGCAAGGCAAAAATCAGACAGTCAACTGACCTGCAGGAAAGGGTCCTGCCCACCCCACCAGCCCCCTTCTAGCAAGGACAGCACACAGCAGTGGGGCAAGGAGGAGCTTTGTAGTCATAGGAAAAAATCAGTCTGAGATCTGAATAACTCATGACACCTCAAGTCTCTCTTGTAGAACATCTGTCTTTAACTACCAGGGATGTTCTAGACCAGGACTGTCCAACTTGTGAATCACCCAGGGATGCAGACCCCCCTGGCCACCACACCACACAGTGCTGAGAGCTCCCTCTCCCCATTGCACCATGCCAAAGTCCCCACACCCAGCACACAGCACCACATGGCACTGGGTTCCCCAAAGTCATCCGACCAGCTCCAGCAGAAGCAGCACCTGAACCAGGAGCCACAAGTTAAAACGTTGGGAGCCGGAAGCAGCCCATGAGTTGAAAGTTGAGCAGCCCTGCTCTAGAGTTACCCTGGCCAGCACACCTGCACACAGTAATTTAAACAAGAGCTGGAACCCCCTGGAGATCGCCCTCAGCTGAACACCCTTGCGCTTGTGTGAGTTCTGGGTACGGAGTGGGAAAGGCTCCTTTCCCTGCTCCTGACCAGGACTTTGAATAGCCAAAATACAGGCAAGTGCCAAAGCATCAACCCAGGTGGTTTTTTTGTTTGGTTGGGTTTTTTTGTTTTTGTTTGTTTGTTTGTTTGTTTTTTTTACAAGGGATCCATTCTCCGCACAGTACCAACAGGTGACCATGGGACCAATCATCCCCTACACCTCTTCCAAGCAGCAGCACTCAAACTTATTCCTCTGGTGGTCAAGGCTGCAGGAATCCCAGAGCCACACATAGCACCAGCCTACAGGCAATAACTCGCCTTCCACTGACATCAGCAGAAGTTTGCCAATGAAAGGCTTGCAGAAAGCAGAGTTGCCTCTGTCTGGATATGCAGACCATGGGGACTCCAAGCCAGTCCTCTGTTACAATCTATCCCCATGCACTGCTCTGGGGTGCAGAAAGTCTTGCAAAAAAGCTTGGGAATTTCCCAATGCTCATGGTTCTAGCATAGCCAACACGAATGCTTTCTACTAAGGCTCCTCTGCAGCCCCAGGGAGCCTCATTGAAGGAGTGAGGGACCTCACAGCATGGTCCAAGCATGCTGTGCTCTAGCAGGCCTCTGCTTCCCCCACTGGGCCATGAGAACCACAACATAACTACTGGACAGTAAGTTAGTTCTAGCTTGTACTAGAGGTACTAGAGGCTGAGCAGGTACTTCACTGCCCCCAAATATTGCAAAGGTGGCTTCAAGCTTCCAGTGGTGGCACTGCTGCCCTCTGTTACAGCATAAGCACAGCCTAGAGGTCCCACTGGGTGACCTAGCCAGTCCTGCGCTCTGTGGTGTCTATATGCCAGATGTCCCTCCCACCCAAGGATGTGGATCTGTCCACTTTCTACAGAGCTGTGTACTGGCAGCAGTTTAAGAGATGAGTCAATACTAAGAGGCACAGGATGCAAGACAGCTCTGAATAGCCCTCCAGCCAGCCTGAATTCAATGATGCCGCTCATTCTTCAGAGTAAGAGACTAAGCCTCAGTAAATTAATTCAAGATACTATTAATACCACACCAAGGCTGCTTTGTGAGGCAATCATTCCATTACACCAGCAGCTTTTCAAGTCCCACGCAGCCCCAATACAGCCTACAGCCTGTATCCTGACCCAGAAGCAGCAGTCTTACCTTTCTCAGGGAGCCCTTGATTGTGGAAAGCTTGTAGAGGATCCAAAGAGGGATGCACACCATGGATGAGAGGGCCAGCAGCCAGCCCAATGTATCTCCCCACCAGGGGTATACATACTTCTTGTTGTAAGTCAGTGGTGTGTATTTAATCAAAGAGAACAGGAAGGTTGCCTGTTGGGGTGAAAGGGGCCAAGAAAAGAGGAGGAGAGGAAAGCAATCTAGCTAACCAAAATGGCCTCCCTAGGGACCTTACCTTCCTTAGAAGGACAGCAGGAATCGGGGTATCAGTCAAACCTGCTGTGCTGCCACTGACCCAGCAGCAAATGCCCACTACATCTCAACCAGCTTGCCCTAGCAGTAGTCATAGCTACTGTCTGGTAATCTGCTCCCAGCTATTCCATGACCAAACCATGTCCTAGGCACATACAGCTGCCATGGGGATCATTTAGTCCATTCACACTGAAGCAGATTTCCAAACCATGGGTCACTTCACCCAAAGGAGCAGTCAACAGTCATAGGGCTCTTGTTGTCCTTCACAGATACTGTGACAAGACACCCCGAGACAGCTCATTATATTACAATCTTTGCTTCTTCCCCCACTGCAGTTTCACACCATAATTACTACCTAGTTAACTTAGTCCCAAGACAGGGACCCAAGCACTATGAACAGCAACCCAGTCTCCCCACTCCCACAGTGGCCAAAACCCAGTTCCACCCTTCCCAGATGCACCCTGGTGGCTGGCCCCCAGTGTCCTGCCAGCTCTCACCAGGCAGACTGCCGGTGTGATGAATAACCAGCAGTACTTGATGAGAGGCCATGGCCGGTAGCCAATCATGTCTTCAATATTATCATAGAAACGATCAGCTCCTGAAGGGAAGGGAAAAGGTAGCCTATTAATAGAAGGAACAACAGTAACAGAGGTAGCTTCTCTTGCACAAGTCCAGCCAACTCCCACCGGGCACTGCTGTGAGACACAACCTCCCACCGTCTTCATCCCAGGATGCTCAAGCAAGGACACATAAAAGGAAGGGTGCAAGGGTATCAGGTTTATCAAGAAGACCTGTGGACTGATTGAGAGACCAGCCCCACAGAGAACCGGATAGAAGGCTTTAAGTCATTAAAACTCATCAACTCCCACTTACCGTACACCCAGCCAATACAGAGCGTCTCAAAGATGGCAACAAAGAGCAGGCACATGCCACTGGCAGCATAATAATCAAATAGCTGGAAAACGTACATCCCGCCCTGGGAAGGGGAAAGGGGGTAGGGAATGGAGAAAGGAGAGAGAAATCTAAATCAGGGACTAGTGAAGAGGTTTATCCAGAGAAAGAACCAGCTCCATTCTACCAAGAGTCCTTGGTGACTTTCTGCCCCCTTACAGTACAATTTCAGTCAACTGCAAGCAGAAAAAGCCACTCCCCTTATACTGCAAATATGAAGCAGTGCCAGGGACGTGCCTCAAAAATCCCACTTTCAGTAGACCATTTGTGCTCTGTCTATAGACCCTCATTTCCATGAGAAGCAAAAAGGCAAGTTACTGTCTATCTGGGCACCTGTGGCTAGTTAAGAGAGACTGGAGAAAATAAGTCTGACAGAGAAAGACACCTCAAAGGCAAAAAGGCTTAGTGTCCCTGATTTTCCAAACTCAGCCTCCAAATATGCATCAGACTACGCATGAATTCCTCAGGCACTGATCATCATGGGCTCACCTCTTGGCCCTTCAGGTACTTACCTTCCTTGATCTGCAGGCACTGCTATAGTGAATTCCAGGCCCAAAAGTGCCAGTGCAAAGCTAGAGGCAGCTGTTCAAAATCAGGCTCAAAGAAATGCAGGAAGAGGCAAAGAAAGACCACCAGCCCCTGGACAATAGCCCTTTCCTCTGCTAACATGGAAACCAGGCATGATTCCAGTTCATCCCAGCTTGTACACCAGCAGAATTTCACTGATGTACACAAGGTCAGAGTAAGTCCCACCATATTTCACTGTAAATGCAAACTGCTAGCTAGTCAGGTAGGAGGGCAAAAGGTCTCAATTAATTTGCAACTGAGATGGGGCTACAGCTTGCTTTGCTTTGCAAAACAGTGACCAGAATCTTAACTTCTAGCAATTCACTCTGAAGTCAAGGTGGGATGGATGTCCAGGCTACATGTCCACAGAGCAGCAGGATCCAAGAGTTTAGGACAGGAAGGGAAAAATGCAATATCTGAAAAGTATCACAGGGGAAGAAAGCTGCAGGTGCCTAGGTTGGAATTGGGTGGATCACTATCCCCACTTTGTTAGAAGACACCCCAGGATCTTAGAAGTCCACTACAGGCCACTTTAAAACCTTACCCAAAAGTTGACACCACCAGCATGAGTGTGCCCACTGGCAATTTGTACTGAGTTCAGAGGAAAAAGCAGTACCTGCTGATCAGGGATTCAGGTTTTCCCATTTCCCTCAGAAAAAATGGGAAAAAAACTACAGATTTTTCCTTTTAACAGAGAAAAAAGTGGGTTTTTAATTTTAATGGAGATACCCACAGATTTTCCACGTTTGCAAAGAGCTCTCTGCAGGCTGGCAGAGTGCAAGCATGTAAGGGCTTCTTGCAAAAAGGGTGGCAGACCGTAAGCCCTGTCCCAATGGAGAGGGAAAGGGGGAAGGGACAGAGACTCTCAGGCAGCCAGGGCTTGGCTCAGGCTCACTTTCCCTCCTGGAGTCTTTGGGGTAAATGGGATTTGCAGCATGCTGAGGGCCAGCTGGGGCCCCCTCCAGTGGCCTGGGATGGCTGGGGTCAGGGATGGGGGGCACCAGCAGTGCTGGGTGAGGGGGCCCTGTGGGTGTAGGTGCAGGGCTGGGGGTGAGGCTATGGGAAGAGCCAGCAGAGCAGGTAGGGGGCAAGGTGGGGGCATGTGGGTGGGGGCTGAGGGAATGGGGAAGTATCTGTGGAAAGCCCCATGTCAAGGGCCAGCCAGCCCAATGGCGTTTGGACCAGGAGCTGTGTGCTACCGGGCTAGACAGGAGCCACACATGGAGGCATGGAGTCATACACTATCAGTCCAGGCAGGCTCCATGGGTGGCTTCCTACTGGAGTGCTAGAACCCCTACGGCCAGCTCCATGCCTCCATGAGGGGCTTCCAGCACTCCGGCAGGAAGCCACCCATGCAGGCACAGAGCCTGCCCAGCCTGATGGCATGTGGCTCCCACCTGTAGTGCTACAATCTGCATAAGCTGGCATGAAGCCAACCTGGCCTGGTCCAAAGGTGCCCACTGGCAGGCTGGGCCAGCTTCCATGCCAGCACACGCAGGCCCTGGGACTCAGCTGGAGCTGTGTGCCACCAGGGGCTCAGCCTGACACAGCCATGAGTGCCCCAAAAGCCTGCTGCCTACTGCTGCTGAGCTACCAGCAGTGGGGACTGTGCAGCATGTGTGTAGGGGGTGGAATTTGCGGCAGGGGGGCCCACACCGACCTACAAACCCTGCACACACCTCCCCGCACCACAAACCCCACACCCACACCCAGGGGAGCTGCTGCCGGGAGAATGCAAGTGACGGGCAGGCAGGCAGGGGCTGTGGCTTGGGAGTGAGGGGCAATGGCATAGGCAGGGCACTGGCTTATCACGACTGCTCAGTGCCACAAAGTAGTTGGTGGGGACAGCCACAGTTGGCCCCACATCCTGGTGCACAAGGGAAGCTGCTGCCAGGAGGGAATGAGTTGGGGGTATACAGAGAGTGAGAGGCACCAACAGGGCTGTGGGGACTGTGACTTGGGAGTGTAGGACAACAGCATATCAGGGCTGCTCAGCACCACAAAGCAGTGGGAAGGTGGGGGCAACTGCAGATAGACCCACATCCTGGTAAGTGAGGGGGGCAGCAAGAACTCTGATTTTCCATGATGAAAAGCCCAAAATGAAATGCCGAAATATATAGGTATTTAGAATTTATTTTATTAGAGTAATTGAGGCACGGGTAGGCTTCCAAATTTCATACACATCAATAAAACACTGTATTCAACTGATACAGTGTTTCAGTTGAATATTGAACATTGTATTCAATATTCACAGAGAATTGGCAATTTGCAATTTTTTTTTGTACTGGAGAATTTGCTACTTTTATCTGAGAAAACCAGGATCCCTGCTGCTGACCCAGTAACAACACATCTAACAGCACCTATTGGCCTTCTTTGGGTCTCCCATCTGAGCACTGACCCATGGAGAGTCAGGAAAAATGACATGCTCCCAGGCCACCCACAGGGCCTAGGGCCCTCTTTCTGTTCCAATTTCAATTGGGTATGGCAAAAGCACCGCACAGATTATGAGCTGTAACCTACCTCAGTAAGCATAATCAGTCCTATCAGGTATGAAAGGATGGAAACGAGTAGAATGAGGGTCTCTCGTCGGTTTTTCTTCCGGAAGATGTTAGGATACATATCAACCAGGGCTGTCACCAGGCTCTCCACACAGACAAACTAGGAAGAGAAGAATTCACATGCCCATCAGCTCACTCGTATCACACCAGCTTCATTGCCCCTCTACTCTTCATTCCCGCACTCTCAGCACATGGGTACTGCAAAACCTGAAGCCCAGAGAATGCCCCAAACACTCTGTGATCCTGTGATCTTTGAATAAGCTATGGGTACTGCATAGGGGCTGTACAGTTTACAGGACATCTATCCAGATCCCTTCCTACACAGCCAAGAAACTTTCCCCATGCCATCTGGAATGGGGAGACTCGAGGTCATGGCAACAGTACTGGTGAAACAGCACTACAGGCTGCAGCTCACCCAACCTGGTGTAGAATTACCCTTGAGAGCCTCAGTAATAAAACCACACTAGCATACTGTACAACACTGTAGAGGTTTTGTGTCCTATGTACACTCCAGGGCAGATATTGCACAAGATAAACAGGCATATTCGCAAGGGGAAGATTTCAGTCTACAACCTGTAATACTGGACTAAGCTGCTGGTTAGTCTGCTTCTTATCCTGCTGTGATTTACATGGCTGTCCAAAGCTATTGCAAATGACAGTAGCGTGCTGTGTGCCCAGGCTCTGAAACAGTCCTTTCCTCAAAGAGCATGCAATCAAAAATATATTTTTAAAAACAGGCTGGTTTTAAACAAGCAGGCTTGGGGACAGATACTAGCCTAGCCATGAATCACGAAGTTCAATGGGACTGTCTATCTGCCAGTCAAGAGGGACAAATGTGTGGATGTCTTTACCTGACTATCCAGTCCAAGCAAAACGACCATCAGGAAGAAAAAGCAGGCCCAGAGTGGGGAAAAAGGCAGCATGACCACTGCTCGAGGGTAAGCAATAAATGCCAGACCAGGCCCTGAAAAGAGAAGGTAATTTATGGCAGGTAGTGATGGCCAGATCTGAAAGCCAGCAGCTGTACTAGCAGCCTCTAAGAAAGGGAAGAAGAGGTCATCATAGCAGCTCAGCACTGCTCAGAACTGGTCTCCAGGTCCATCCAGCTGCACAGTACATACTCACCCTCCACAAGGCACTCCCTGTCACTAGCAGCCAGTGACCACAAGGCTTCAGTGCTGAGGGACAGAGAGGGGAGAAACAAGAGCAGGCTACACCTATAGGACCAAGGAGAGTGGAGAAGAGCCACAGTAGGCTCAATTCCATCATGATAGCTGAGGGATGGAACAAAACCCTCTGAAAAGAGCCTTAGTATCCAGGCAAGGCAGACTTGGCTTTAGCTCTTAAGGTTGTGTGTAAGAGATCCTCATGCAGTAAACACTATGAGACATTTCTTTCCTACCTCAGGAGGATGAGTGGACTCTGCTGAGATTTGGACCTGCAGTTGCAATAAGTCTAGTTGGGTAGAGTTCATTACTATAGGGCCAGCAGTTTGGGAATGGGTACCTATCTACTACTCTGTACATTGCTCTGCTCTTTATGTGAACCTTTGTCTTGGAGAGATAGTGCAGAAAAGGAACACAATGTCAGGAGCAGACAGACGCAGACTGGCCTCGCTGTGTCCTGAACACAGAACCTACTCACCTGACTCAGCTACCTCAGAAATAGGCACTCCCTGCTCCTCAGCCATAAAGCCCAAGATGGAAAAGATTGCAAAGCCAGCCACAAAACTTGTGCCACTGTTCAGAAAACACAGAGCGATGCAGTCCCTGGGAAGGAGAAGAGATGAGCATCAGCCTGGGGGCCCAGCCAGCCAATAAAAGAAAAGTATCAGCATACTGGAGGGAGTAGAGGAAGGGAAAAGCAAGGCAATCAAAAATAAGTACCAGCCAGGGACAGCAGCAAAGGAGACAAAAGTGTACTCCTAGAGATGCACACAGGTACTAGTCTATACTAGCAGTTTCTGTGCAGGTGTCAGGACAGCACGAGCCTGTGAATGTATGTAAGGATAAATACAGGATATTTGCATGGCCCCAGCATGATGCAGCGTTGTCACATGTTGAGGCAGCATCCTCATCTCGCACAGTGACAACCACAATGTCACAAGACTTGAAATAAATCTGGACCTCTCAATAATCAACGCTGATTTCTCTCTGCTCATCATACTGTACCAATGGAGTCCTAACTATCTTATCTGTCCACACCACGCCCCATCAGGTGGGCATTACTCCCCACTGCAGACAGACTGAACTGACCCATGGAGAGACAGAGTGACCTGCCCTAAACCACACTGTGAATCTGTGGCAGAGCAAGGGACTTGAACCTGGGGGTCCCAATCTCAGGTCAGTACTAATCATGGGAGCCTCCCCCCTTCCTGCAGGAATTGCTATGCAGGATCAGACCCATGAACCGTCTGTGGCAATTACTGGATGCATCATAGGAAGGCCCCAGAAAAGTTACCTCTTCAAAGCCCAGTGCTTTTTCTTGCATCCCATTTAGCCCCAATGAAGCCTTATGGCAGCAAGTTCTAGAAGTTTGCACTTGGAAGTGCATGCGTGTGGGGAGGCAGCAATACATTTCTTAACATCAGTTTTAAATTCAGCATCTTTAGTGCCATTGGATATCCTCTGGTTCATACATTAGGAGAAAAAATAAATAGGAGCACCCAATTTACTTTCTCTAAATCACTCATTTGAAAGCGTTCTTTTTAGCATCTACCTTCTCATCTTTTATTCGTCTCCTCTTTATACTAAACAGCGATGATCTATATTAAATTTCTGTTCATATTCTAATCTCTCTCTCTGTCTAATTATTGTCAGTGGCTGTCTTAGATCCCTCTTTCTGCTACACATTTAGAAATGTAGGGACCAGAACTGAACACACCATTTTGGGAAAAAGTATACTATAGATTTCTGTAAGGGCAGTCAGTATTACCATCTCTCCCTTTTTCTTTTTTCCTTAAAGAGCCTAACATTTGATCTGCTTTTTAAATGCCCCCCCAACATGAAATAAATATCTTTATTTAGACCCCCCCACACACACACACACATATCAAATAAATATCTTTATTGAACTGTCCACAATGGCACCCAACTGTTCTAGGAGAGAAGTTTCGGTGTGGTTAGCATTCCTGGGGTGCAGAAATAGTTAAATTAGTCTTTCTTGCATACATTACTTAACATTTGTCACCACTGAGCAGCATCTGCCACAATGTTTCCCAATCACCTATTTTAATTAAGTAGGAACATCAGGCTGGAAAGGTACCATTTATATAGTTCACTCCAGTAACCTGGCAACCACAGGCTATCATCCCTTTCATAATTGTATCAAACTCCTTCACAAAAACTAGCTCAGCTTTTTGTGCCACCAAGATTTCCTATTGGGAGGCAGTTCCAGACCTTCAATGTCCCAACACCACAGCCTTCTAACCTTCTAATTTCCTACCTAAATGTATTTGATACTAGCTCGTACCATTTGTTCTTGTGCCACCACTGTCCTTTACTTTAAATAGGACTTTTCCTACTTTTCCCACACTGGTGTTTTCCAAATTGATGCATTTGTTAGAGGTTTATTCTTTCTGCAGTTCTCCATGATCTGCATTAGTTTTGACCCACCTAAATAACTTTATCTCACTGGCAAATTCTGTCACCTAATGTAGCCCCCTTTTCCAGGTGATTAGTAACAACACTGAATAATAGTGATCCTCATAGGACTCTCTGGTGCCCCATGCTGTTATATGCCTTTGCTAGACGGAAAATTAATCATTTTGACTATGTAAGCCAGGCCTGCAAAAGGTAGGGCAGATCTCTTGAGATGAGGGACTGCAATTGGGGAACAAAAAAGTTGAAGGATGGATACCAAAAATACATTGCTATTCAACTGCAGAGTTCAGTTGCAAATGATTAATATTTGACGGCTAACATGATTAAATCGCTTGTGCAGGACAGCCACACATTCTACTACTTTTTAGTGCCTTGCAGTTGAGGCTCCTGAAATCCTACATAAACTCACTATGAGGTAGACCATTGTCATGGTCTCCATTTTATAGTCGGGAAACAGAGAGACAGATAATTAATGAAGTTGCCCAAAACCAGCCAGAAGGTCATCAGCAACAGGTCCAGAACAGAGCCCAGACCTTCTAATAAACTGTCCCAGACCTAAATCACAAATCCACAGTTCCTTCCTCTCCCATACTTTTTTCTCCCCTCAAATGAGAGAATGTCCTGGTGCAGTTCTCACTGGACAGGCATCCAGAGCCTCATAACTAGCAATGAAACATCATCTTAATCTAACGGGAAAAGACCTTGATATACAGCCTTTATCTTTTAGCTGTCTGTAAAGCACTATGTAAACCTGCCAAAACAACAACAAATGACAATTCAAACAAAAGAAATCACAATCTATAGAGTACATTTTTCTGGCAGATGGAGGGACTTGTTTAGACAGCAAATGCAATGTCCCAGTTTTTCCTGCTGTGTGCAATTTATAGGGAGATTGCCCTAACAAAGCCAGTGCTTGCTCAGGGCCCTCACAAGTCTGAGACCAAGATGCGAGTCTTGTCCACTTCTTACTCCCACAGTAGATGACTTGCACTTACTTAGCTTAGGGGGGCCCACAGCAATTGCCCTCATTACTTGTTCCTAAAACCAGCTCTGCTGACAAATAAATATTGCATCAAAATAACAAGTTTTCTTACTTGCAAGTGGGCAAGTCTCTGGAGCTCCTTAGCTTATTGCACTAGTCTTTCACCATTGGACACTTTTGGTTCTAAATGTCAGAAACGTCTAAACTGAAAATGAGTTTCCTCCAACATTATTCCCCACCTGGGCACTTCAGTCTGACAGTTCAGTACAATTTAACAGGATTGAGTGTCTCCATTCAAGGGTAGCCCAGCACTGAGCAGAACAGGAGGAAGGCAATGAAGATTAGGAGTGAAATATATTTGATACTATTATTTGCAAGTTCCAAAATGAATGTCAAGGGGTATTACTGGACAGGAGGAGTGGGTGCCTTGTCAGCTGTGAGAGGGACCAGGCCAAAGCAGCAAAGGGAATTACAATTACAAGGTGAGGATGGACTGACTGAATTTCATGGAAAAACATTTCATGGAATGCTACCGACCCTTCATTTTGCTATCATCAAAATCAACTTCACAGGCCTCCAAAAAAGCTGTTTGTGCTTAGTGGAATCAAACAGGATTCTGTCCCAAGTAAGATTTAAAAGGACTCTGGACAATATAAACAAGTGTTGCATGGAGGCAGGACCTCTCAGCTGGGAGATAGCTGGGAAATTTCTGAAGTTCTTCCTAGGGACAGAACATGGAATTGGAGAAAAACAGCTGGAAGGGACCTTAAGAGGTCATCTATTCCAGTCCCCCTGCTCAAGGGGGAATCACCCCAGTCTAACCTATCTCAGACAAAAAGTCTTTGTACCTGCCACTTCAAAATTTTCAATGAGATCTTTCACAGCCTCTAATCTGTTTCATTGTTTGACCCTCTTGTAACCAGAAAGTTCCTCCCAATATCTAACCACAGACTTGATTTCAAACACGAGGCAAAAGCAACTGCATTAAGTAAAACTACTGGAAAATTTGTGCTGTTTTGTCTCAGGTATAAAGGGACCACGGGGCCTTTTCGCAAACCTAATCTGGTCAGTTGTCTCCGTCAGCACTTTTGTCTATCATCTGTAGCAGTATTTAGAAAGGAGGAAGGAGAAAGACTACTTGAAGAATATAATTGTGTCCCAGTTACCTGTAACAGTTATTATGGTATTTGTTGTAGCTGCCCAAAGCTGTAAGGCATCCCAAACAAATGGCATAAGAAAAGAAGATCTGAGTGCCTGCATCCATCCATACCTGCAAGGGAGACACAAACAGAGGTGAGGAGTAGAAAAGGCCAGCACAGTGTACAGATACCCAGACCTACAAAACCATGTGAGGACACACAGCTGGGCTCCGAGGCTGACGTAACCTGCATGAAGGAGAGTGACAGTGAGGGAAATTGGAAGGTGAAATGGGGCAGGCATACAAGCATGGTCTACAGCAGTGGTCTCCAAACTTTTTTGGATCGCGTGCCCCTATCAGTAAGAATTTTTGAGTGCACACCCCCAATATATGTATATTTATATAAATATACATCTAAATAGAAGTTCTAATATTTTCTTCCCGCACCCCAATGGATCGTCTTGCGCATCCTCTGGGGTGCGCACACCCCACTTTGGAGACCACTGGTCTACAGTACAGCAACATACTGAGATGCACTGTAATCTAGAGCTGCGGGCAGAGATACTCTTGAATTCTAGGGCACAGTCCATGTTAACAGCATGTACAAGGGAATTTCCAAGACCTTGTGAAGACAGAGGTACCTGTGACTTTCAACCTTAATTTTTCCTTTAATGCAATTTACAGGGGTTTGGGGCTCTCAGAGGTCTCCAAATAGCAACAAAGAACATATCAGACTAGAAGCTATAAGACACAGTTGGGCAGTTCCAATCCCAAGCATTAGAAAAGTGCTTAATAAAATTCATTATAGTATCATTTGGCTCAGAGATTTGATTTTAAGATGCAACACAATTTCGTTTTATTGAAAAAATGCTAGAAGTAATTAAAGCTGTTATAATAAAAGATGTTGCTAAAAAATAAGCCAAGGTTTTAGTCTGTCTCAGGGGACATGAGGTGCATTGGAACAACACTTCTCCATCATTGTCAAGAACACGTACAAATGGTCTCAGGAAGTTACATCAGATGTCAATCAATGCCAACGTCAATCAAAGTCTAGTTTACATAATTGCAGATACTATTCACTTTTATTTATTAGGCTTCATCAAAGCGTTAAGCAGAGAAAATCCACAAAAGAAGTTCTCAGTGAGGAAGGAGACAACCACCATCATTTTTAATCCTAACACCTTCTATGTTATGCTGCTTGTCTCATTAAGATTCTTGATGCTGTTTAAGAACTATATAGAAAAAGATCAACCAACCACCATTGAAATGTTTCCTCTTCTGGGGAGAAGAGAGAAAAAATGTCTCTTTGCTACAAACACTGCAAAATAATGGGATGCGGGGGGGGGGGGGGGGGGGGGGAGGAAGAGGGAGGGTAAAGAATAGTTTGCTAGGAAGGTTATAATTAGCCAAATTATAATTTGGCCCACACACCATAGATACCATCTCAGCTTCCTGATGCAAGAGAGGCCATGGAATATTTAAAGCAGAGATTCTCAACCAGGGTACCATTCAGATCTTTTCAAGGATGCCACAGGATGCCATGCAACATTCACAGAATAAATCTAGATATTTCAAATAGGAATTCATCATTTTAAAACCATATTGACCAGGTTTGAGTTCTTTGCAACAGAAGAATTGTATTATTATTTAGCTGTAATCAACCAGAGCTGGCATTTTCCAAAAGCTGCCTCAAGTTTAAAAAGGTTGTAAACAACTGATTTAAATGAATACAAGGTGGTCAGGAACCTTGGTTTCACAGTCTAATCAGTGTACATTGAAGTTAATGGGAAGACTACGCTAGATTCTATCAGGCTTTGAATCAGACCCCCATTTCTGAGCCTAAGAAAAGCCACATGTCTTGGGGCACAACAACTGAAACACCTCCAGTAATGGTTTGGCTTTTGTCATGTACATGGCCCAAATACTCCTGTCTCCATAGTTACTCCTTAAAAAGGATGGCAAAAAGGATGTCTTTGGTACAAGTTCGGTGAACAGCAATACTAGCTAAAAATCTCATGCTGAATGTTCAAAGCAAAGGTTTCAGCTAATGTTTATTCTCCCCCACCCTCCACCATTGAATTGTTCCTTTCCCAGAAGTCTTCTGGTTCATCAGCCAGTGCTCTTTTCCCCCAGGCTATTATGCGTGTCAGTGTAGATTCGATTCAATTGTCATTGTTGGTTTAGTTTTGTCTTTCTTTCTACTTTTGTTCCCATGTCGATGTGCATTATATAAGGGATGCCATGATCATTTCTCTGTTATTTTCTGGAGAAAAATCTGTTCTACCTCATTAGACAGCTGCATTAAATGTTCCTTCCCCCCTTAAGTCATCATAAAAAAGCAAAATCTGTATAATAGAAAAGGCAATGTCCTTATGCTAAACTTTGTTTTGAATGCTTCTGTAGACCATCTCTTCTGTGAGCAACCCAGCCAGCATTCTCAATCCAAACTCCATTAAAGCCAATGGAAAGACTGCCAATGATTCCAGGGGGAGGTTGGAGCAAGCCTTTTAGGCTAGGGACAGAAGTTACACATAAACCAGTTTAAGTGATCAGATAACTGGTTTAAACCTATAACAGAACAAAAGTTCAGTGCACATAACCCAGTTTCAAAATGGAAGAAACTGGTTTAAGATAAACCGGGTTGAATGTAACATCAGACTTAACTGGTTGAGGTCAAACCAATTTATGGAACTTCTGTCCCAGACCTTTCCTGGTTTAAGTTAAATCACAGTCCCTCAGCATCCCAGCATGCTTTTCAGCCCTGGGCTGGGCTGTGCTCCCTGCTCCAGAGAGCAGGGCTGGCCCGGTCCCTCTGCTTCCTAGATGGAGCAGAGGTGGGGGCATGGCCAGACATCGACCCACCATGCCCCTCAAAGGTGAAGGGAGGAGGGAGGGGATTTATTCCCACCTCCCACCCCTCTCCCACTGGGGGATTGCAGACAGGGTCTTGCCAGCCCTGGCTGCTGCCTCTGCCACTTGCCCCCGGCCAGACAGACCCCAGCTGGGGTCACCTGGGGGAGAGGGGAGGGAAGAAGGAATAAATCCCCTCCCTACCCGCTTTGCCTCAGAGGGTCTTTCCCGGGGTTGGCATCTGGCCATGCCCATACCCCTGCTGCTGGAGCAGCAAGGGGGAAAAGGCCCTGACAGGGGCATCAGCCCCTGTCATGCTGTCCCAGGGAGCACAAGCCTCTTCTCAGTGTTGTGCGGGGGGCTGCACTGCAGGCAGGGATGGGGTGGACAGAGCTGCTGCAGCCTGCACACGGCAAGTGAGGGGACTGGGGGGGGGGGGGGGGAGGCTATGTCCACCCCAAACTTTGGCTTAGCCCCTCCATGGCCCCCCCTCTGAGCCCAACCACTGTTGCCACACAGGCTGTGGCAGCTCTGCCAGCCCTGCTCCTGACCACAGTGCAGCCCCCCACCACCGGGAAGAGGCTTGTGCTCCCCAGGACACCATGACAGGGGCTGCTGCCTCTGTCAGGGTCTCTCCCCACCCTCACTGCTCCAGTGGCAGGGCCGAGGGGATGGTCAGATGCCAGCCCCTGGCATGGCCCCCTGAGGCAAAGGGGGCAGAGAGGGGGTTTATTTTCCCTCCCTCCCCTCTCCCACCAAGGGACCCAAGTCGAGGTCTGCCTGGCCAGGTGTTAGCAGTGATGGCATCAGCGGGAGTTGGAAGACACTGGCTGCAGTCCCCCAGAGGGAGAGGGGAGGGAGGGGGCAAAATAAACCCCCTCCCTGCCCCTTTCACCTTAGGGGACCATGCTGGCTAGGTGTCAGGCCATGCCCCTGCCCCTGGAGCAGCAGCTAGGGAGGGACCCTAACAGGGGCTGCTGCTCCCTGGCTAGGCAGACCCCAGCTGCAGTACCATGGGAAGAAGGGAGAAATGAACTCCCTCCCTGCCCCTTTGCCTTAGGGGGCCACACTGGGCTGGCATCTGGCTGGGCGCTGGGGTCTGGCCATGCTCCTTTCCTGCCCCCACCAAAAGCCTAGCACATCCCTTCCTCCTCCCCCTCCAGGCACACCCCAGCTGGGGTCCCTACAGGCCAGGGTGGGGGTTTAAACCCCTCACCAATCGTACTCAGGCCTGCTAGGGCCTGGCCATGCCCCACCCTCACCTTAGCTTCCCTCCAGCCTTCCAGCCACTGCAGAAGAGAAGGGAGCGCTTGCTCTAGTGCCCCCCAGCTTCTGGCCTAAGCCACTGAAGGCACATGGCTGCATTTCCAGAATCAAAAGTGAATGTCTGTTCACTTGCTTGCCAGTGCAATCTGCGCAGGTTAGACTGACCTGCAAAGATTGAATCGACTCAGGCTCAGGTCTTTTGAATGTCTGTACTTCGGCCCTAGGTGTGAGGCCAGGAGATTCAGAAGGTAAAACTGGATTGAAAACAGCAGAAAAGTAAGATCTAGGCATAGGAAGGTTTTAAAAAAAACAAAAAAAACAAAAAAAAAACCCACAAAAAAAACCCAACCCAAACAACAACAGCCTTGCACTTTAAGGGTATATCAAAATCCTCCTATGATTGATTATTGAAAATCTATTATGAATGGAAAGACAAAGGTATTTTTTTTTAACACTCAACTCAAAGGAATGGTGTTTATTACAATGTATTTGTGGGTTGGCAGATGGGATAGACAAGTAATCTCCTTTTCACCAAACTAAACACACCTAGTTCTTTCAGCCTTTCCTCATACAGTCTGCATTTCAAATCCTTCACCATCTCTGCCACCTTTATCATCCTCTTCAGTTTCTCCACATCCTTCTTAAACTGCAGCATCCAGATTTGTACACAGTACACTAGCTGGGGCTTAACTAGCACTGACTAGGGTGGTGTTATTCCCTCCCTCAGTTGTATGTATTCTATTCCATTTAATGCTGGCTAAAGTTGCACTTGGGTTTTTTTGTTTTAGGTTTTTTGTTTTGTTGTGGGGGTTTTGTTTTGTTTTGTTTTGTTTTTGGGAGGAGGGACTGCATGACACCACTGAGTCATAGAGAGTCTGTGATCCACCAAAACCTCCAAATTATTTTCATCAATGCTACTGCCTAACCACTCACCTCCCATTGTGTAGTGGTTCATTTTTCTTTCTTCCCTAAGAAAACATGTTTACAGGCATTCTTATTTTTCAGTTCAAAAAAACTGGGTCAGAGGACTCCACTCCCTTCTCTTGCCTGGTTGAAAGCAGATCTTCAAGGGCGATCTGAGGGAGCCTGCCATTGGTTCAAAGAAAATACTTGTTATCTGTGAAGTTCTATTGTATAGGTTCCTCTGATTTCCCTTTACTTGTGTTGGCCAAGTTCTCCAGGTCGCCTTGACAAGTCAAAGGTTTCTCAATTTATCATGATAGGTTCCTCCCCATGCCTAACCCAGAGCTACCATTAGATGACATTTCATATTGGGTTATGTGGACTAACTACTCTGTTTAAAAAAAAAATTTTTTTCCCCTCTCCCCCCTTCCCTTCCACCTCCAATTTATTTCTCATATTTCTCTGCACTACAGTCTGGGAGGAAATATATATTTTTCAGCCATCCAAACATTCCTCTCACCTCTAACAAAAAATCCTCTGTCAGGTAAAAATGTTACAGTAGCTGGTCCTGACGTTGTGCTCTAAGAGGATCTGCTTTAGTATACAGAGCTCTTTTTCACCAACAGTGTAAAAGAAACAACATTCCCAAAGACAGCAGTTCAGTTTTATCTGGTTTATCAGACTCCTCTAGCATGCCAATGAGCTGGATAATCATTTGATGCTTGGTAGCAATTTTTTGGGTTATCCAGGACATTCAACGCATGATTCATTTTCTTTTATGCTTCATTTGTTCCTGTCCACCAAAGTAACCTTCTACTCTGCTTTTAACTTGAACCTCCATGCCTAAGCTGACATTATCCAGAATGGTTATGGCTTGCTAGAGGATGTTCCTTTATTTTTCTCAGCTGTTTGATTCATTACATAGCCTGGAATTTAATAATACTTTGCACTGAAATAGCACCTTCCTTTGGAAGATCTCAAAGGACTTCACAAATAATGGATGGTGCCATTTCAGAAAAGAATGTTATTACAATCTGCACATAATGCACAAAATAAGGATGTCATGCTATGAGGTGCTGAACTGTTACTGTCCCCCTTAAAGACGTGGGACAACAGAGGCACAGAGACATGAACTGGCCTGTGGAAGGTCACACTATGTGTGGCAAGAAAGGAAGGACTAGTCAGTTTTATTCTGTGCCCTAGTCACAAAGTTAATCCTACTCTTGCTTCAGATTCCAAGATAGATATTTCTGAGCCTGCCAAGGGCTGGCCAGAAGCTGTGATTCCCATGCCCCTGTCCTTTCTCAGCTGTTTTAGTACCATTCTCACTGTTTGCCCAAGTCCCCAGCCTTTCTCCTGAAATAATGAACTTGCCTTATTTACTTAGCCTGAGACATGGGGCATTCAAGCAAGTTTGCCTGGAAACACCAGGGGTCATAATCAGCCAAAGCATGAAGTAAAGCTCTTATCCTCCCTTAATTTCCTCCCACCACTTCCCCCTGGATGCTCCCAGTACTTTGAGGACCATGGTCAGAGGCAGTGCAGCTCGCCAAGACAGGAGCAGGGAAAGGGAGGTGCATTCCCAGCACCAACTTCCCTACCCTCAGTTCAGCCTGTATGTGACAGTAGTTTGCACCTAGTGCTTGCCATAGAGAAAGCTTAGCAATCTGGGCTGCCACCATACCACAAGTGACTGGTAGTGCAAGAAAGAAAGTCTGAGCTTAGGTCACATGGTCTTGTTTCTGCTCACTGCCTGGGAAAACTGGGAGCATATAAAAGCAGGAAAAGAGCAAATAGCATTTTCTTCCTTGGAATCTACTTGTCCTTCTTTTCACAGCTGCAGATAGTCACCTTCCCCAAACAGGTGAGCACAAACCAGGTTACATCACTATTCACTAAAAACAAAGGAGGTACTTAACTTGGACATAAGCCAATGGAAGAGCCATCAGAAACTGGAGCCAGTGGGCATAAACAGTACTCGGAGGTGCTACCTGCTGGCTGGAACATGACCCCTGCTCACTAGGCAACACAGAACAAGTCTCTTAGGTCTGACTTTACTAGAGGGGTTTCCAAGATCTCTGGATTCCATTTGGGACACCAAAAGCCCATAGTGCTCAGCTAATTATTATTAACATCATCTCTTGTAGGAGTGGGCCTATGAGCAGAGCCATTTGTGCTTACAGCTGTATCAGCACATAGAAAAAGACAGTTCTTGTCCCAAAGAGTTTATAGCCCAAGGGCCGGAGTATGTCTTTTGGGCACAACCCTGAGCGAAGGGTGGGATGTAAGCTGGACTGCTGTCAGAGCAGAACTGGGAGGAATCGCATTGCTGCCCTCTAACACCATCATGTTGAGAGGAGCTGAGAGAGAAGCTGCCACAAGATACTATTGCCTTTGAAAGGATTCCCTTTACTTCTCATATCTTGTCTACCCGGTGAACCAGGACAACAAATGGCAGAGTAAAGACACCGCTATCACTGTCCCTCCTTTTCTGAAAAATCAAGCTATAGGCATCTCAAGTCACAATGGCAAAAACCAGGGCTTTGGAGTTTGGAAGCTCCTCCCTCCCAGCCCCACACACCTCCCTCCAGCCCACGCTTCCTGTCAGAAGTGCCAAACATAATCACAAGGGTATTATAAAGTACACACATTGCACAGTGTGCACAGAGCAACAAGGGCTCTTTACCTTTGCAAAGTCACAAACGACTGAGCTGACAGAACAGGGCCAGCATTCCTTTGTCCTTTAAACCCCACAAGGAAGCAAATAGGTTTCAGTTTTACACTGCAAAGCGCAGCAGCTTGCAGAGAGAGCTGGGGTAGGGGGCATTCACTCCCTGCCCCTTGTTTACACAGCCCAGGAAGCAGTTTTACAGCCTGCCTTTTGCCTGGTCCCATCCTGCTGTTTGATGGATTAAAAAGATTTCACTAATTGTTCTTTCAGTGTCAGCACTGAGGACAAACCCAGCGTGGGTGTACAGCCACAGGCTGAGCGACTTGGCCAGCAAAACAAGGTCCCAGTTCCACAAACTGGGCAAGCCTAAGAGACACAATGAGGGGAAGGAGAAAACACCAAGACAAACACAGCTGTAGGCCATCCCACTTAGACATCCCATTACAGGCCCACAACAAAAAGGAGTAAGGGATCTTTGGCCACTGGAATGGACACCCTGGCCTGAACCATCTAGTACGTGGGGCACAGAAGACAGGAAATACGAAGAAGCATCATTCCTTCACATCATTAACCTGCTGCATGACACCCCTGCAAAGAGACAAGGGAAAACCTGGACATGCAAAGCAAGAGCACAAGCAAAGGCTCAGGACATCTAAGAGATGCTCACATAGTCTGCAAGGACAGCTGCAGACTAGGCAAGTAGGCATGTCACTGCCCCCATGGATGGATGGATGGAAAAAGCAGCAGTCTATTGTAATCCCACAAGTTCCCTGCTAATGCAAAGCAAGGAAGCCCTGCAGTCATGTGTACAAAGATACTGTCAGGGACAGAGTTGCACAGTAGGGAGCAGAACATTATGTAAGCAAACAGCCGCTGTGCACATGCACGCACACACACAAACACAACCCTGCAGGACAAAAACATACAAATGCACACACACAGAAGGTTTCTCAGACCTGGAAAACAGCGGTAGTGAAAGAAACCATGCAAGAACATAGAGCCAGCTGAAGGCCTGCTGGGGAAAATAAATAAAAGGGAACAAATAACATTTAGCAGGTCCAACCAACCTCCATCCTTGCTGTGAAGCATCAAGGCCCCCCAGCAGTGAAGCAGCAACGGGTGAGGGTGAGGGGCTTATGCTTGTGCTTCTCTGGACCTTCAGCTGCAGCAGGGAAATCTAAACCTACCCCTTCCCCTCCTCTCCAAAACTGGAAATAAGGCCTAGTGTTTAGCCATGTAGGTCAGTCATATTCCCCTGAGACACGTGAACACTACCCTTCCTCGATCATCCCAGTGGTCGACTGGGGTTGTGTAGCTCACTCCTGACCAGCCTTCTTCCCCAGCAGTGGCATCTGCCCAAAGCATTTTCAATAACAAAGTTATGAATGTGTCTGATCCTTCCCGGTGGGCCACCCTCGCAGACCTAACCTTGCCCCTTTCAATCTGAGCACCCCTGCTGCAGCACATTCCCACAGCGCCATGCTACATCTAATCCTCCAGACCTGGTTCCCCATAACATCGTCTGGGACCCCCCTCTGATCTAGGAACTACAGCTAACAAAGAGCTATAACTGCAGGACAAATGTAGTCACTGTTTTGAGGGAGGATGAAGCATGGGGTCTTGGGCAACTGAGCAGCTTACAGTAAGCATTTTTTGGGGGGGTAGGGTGCGAGAGACAAATACTGGTTAAAAAAACTGGAAATAGGAAAAAACTAAATAATGGAATGAAGGGGAAGAAAAATAGACCTTTTTAAAAGGCAGAGATGAAGGAGAACAGGCAAAAATTTGAGCAACAAAAGCCATAAGAGAAGTAGACAGCGCATAATAAAAAATACAAATTGGACTGGACAGCAGTTTATACCAGCAGCTAAATGGGATTCAGCAATGCACACGGGGCTCACCTGCTGAGTACACTAGATCCAGAACAGCACAGATGCATGTGCTTATTTTTAAGCAAAAGTAATGCCACTGAAATCAATGGAACTCCTCAGGTATGCGTGTGCTTACTAGATCAGGGTCCGTGGGCTAAGCAGCCTTCAGAGTTGAGTTTGTTGTTAAATGATATAGCCCTGGGATCTTATTACTTTTGTTGTTGGCCATACTTGCTTGTTACAGCTTTTCCCAACTTAAGCCCCAGTTCTGCAACCGCTTTATTTGGTGGCAAACACTTGACCCCTCAAAACCATGCAATGCCTCAGCAGCTTCAATGAGACTGTGTGACCAGACAGGTCCAGCTGTGTGGGTGTAACTACAGAGCTGGGACTCAGACTGGGCCCTTTGGGTCAATGACCATGTCTTCCTGTGTATCTGCACAGCGTAAAGGGGCTACAAGCCCTAACGAGGAGCTTTTAGTACTGCTGTAATACAAACAACTAGCTCTTATGCGGGCAGATCTAATTCATCTGAGCCAGGCAGCAGAAGAGAGCAGGAAGGGCTTCTAGCAAGATCTGAAGGAAAAGTTCATTTTGTTCATTGTGTAAAGGCCTCTTCTTGCACTTCCTCCAGGAAAAAAGAGAAAACTGGTCACCATCTCCTTTATATCAGCCTTTTATCTACTGAAAAATCTATGCTTCTTATACTTCCTCCCCTTCAAGACTAAACAGGCCAAATCTCTTCAACCTTGCCTTATAGGTCAGGTTTTCTAATGTTCTTTATCATTCCGATTGCTCTTCTCTGGACTCCCTAATTTCATCATCAGCTTCCTTAAAGTGTGGTACTGAAAAATGGACACAGTACTTCAGCTGAGGTTCCTCAATGCCAAACAGGAAGGCATAATTACACCAGCCAATTTCCCATCAGGAATGACGGGGGGTGGGGGGGGGAGGGGGACGGAGCGCCACCACCCACTGACCTGCGTGGCCGCCACCTCCCAGGAGCAGAGGGGGAAGGAGTGATGGAGCTTGTTCTGCCATCCCCACCGTTCCTGCTGTCATGGTAGCACGCTGCAGACCATCTGTCTGTGCAGAGCACTCTGATTGGTTATTTCTGTAAACACTTGGATTGGCTGCTGAGACAACCAATCAGAGTGCTCCAAGAGTGTTACAAATAGACAGACTGAGTCTAAGCCCTTTATATATATAATTCTTTGTCTTGCAGACAATGCTTCTACCAATAGAACCCAGAACAAATATTGCTTTATCACAGCAGGATTGCATTGCTGATGTGTGGTTAATTTGTGACCCAGTATAACCCCCATGTCTCCCTACAGCACTGCTGTTTACCCAGGCATTACCCATTTTGTACAAATGCATTTGATTTCTCCTTCCTAAATGGAGCACTTTGGTCCGTGCTCTTTTTTGAGTATTTCACCCTGTTGGTTTCAGACACTTTCTCCAATTTGTTAAAATCATTTTGAATTCTGATCTTGCCCTACTATCCTAGTGCAGAGGAGCTTTTGGGACCAGGTATGTGTCAGTTTTTAGATGCTAACGAGCCCATTGCTTCCCCTGTGGGAAAGTCTTCAAGAGTTTAACAGAAGTTCAGGGCATTGCTATAAAATTCTATAGGATGATCAAGAACAATCAAAAGGTGATTACTTTCTGTGCAATTCACTAGCATTATAAGAAAGAGGGAGAAGGATCAGCCATGAAACAAAGCACTTCTTAAATCTGACATTTTAAGGAAATAAACCCACCTTATGGGTTCTAGCCTTATTAAGTTCTTTGAGGCTGTCTTGTGTGGGGGTTTACTTTGCATTTCCAAACTGCTTCCACCAAGGAAGTTCAGTTAGTTATAAGTAGCCAAGCTAGGATATTCAGTAGTACCTCATAGAGATGGGGGTCATTGACTCTCAGTACAGACTGTGCTTCTACAGCCTGGACGACACTATAAAGGCTTGGCTAGTAGCACAGACACATTTCATATCAGCAGAAATGTGCTTTTCCTTCTACAGGTAATACCAATTCCCTGAGTGAAATAAGCTGTTTTGGCCAAAGGACTTTTATGCCAGTATAAGTGAATCTTATACAAATGCCATTTAAAAAAAAATCCTCACACCTAACCAACATTTACTATAGCGACAAAGGTTTCCAGCATAGACTGAGAAGTCATTTAGCTGCTTTTGAATAATTCCATGCTAAGGTAGGTTCTATACTACAATGTTTTGCAGGCAAACACTCAGTCTGGACTCATCTCTGCGAAGAGATGAGAGCTTTGCCAGCTAAGGCAAATGTCATCCCGGCATGAAGAGCCTATTTGGCAGAAAAACCACTTCTGTTGCCATATGCTGCATCACCACTAGGGGGCTCTGCCAAGAGACTCTGTGGTAATAGCTATACATAAGCAGCAGCAGCTCCCTAATGCAGGCAAGTCCTGAGAGGTTTTAGAGTGAGGGAGGTCAGTACCAACACCACCCTTGTACAGATGCAGAAATGGCAAGACAAAAGGCAGCATTATTAGTTAAGCTTCTGAGTCCCTCCTTGGGCACACGGATAAGTGTGATTTGCAGAAGTGCTGAGCAGCTCTAGCTTCCCCTGTTTGTGACTAGATAAAAACCAAACTGCTTTTAACAAGATGCCTAAACTCAAATGCTGGCAGCTGACAGTGGGCACCCAGGCTTGAGAGTTTTGGTCAAAATGACCAACTCAGTTCAGCTACAGCTTCTCTGGCTTTAAGAACTGAAACAAGGGAATCCTGCCTCCAAGTCCTTTACTTAGATAATGCTCCTCACATCCCCAAGAGCTGCATTCTCAGTGCACGGGAAGGTTCACTGAAGGAGATGGATAGAGCACGCGCCACACCTCCCTGCGCCTTTACACAACAGACTGCAAAGAGAAAATGCTTTGGCTGGACCAGAAAGGGTTAAAAAGGGTTACGAGGGGTTTTGCTGACCTATTTTCCAGGCAGGCACCCTTTAATCTCCTTTGGAGACACCTTCTCACAAAGACTGGTACAGCAGCTCAGCTGGAGCCAGGATTTAACGTAGAAGAACTTGTCCTGAAGAGATTAAAAACGGCAGTCGGGCACTGAACCTTCAGTCAAACTGGCAGGAATTTCTAACTGAGGGACGGGGGTGGCAAGGAAAACAAGGGGGACTGGGATCAGGGGCTTTGGTAGACTGACATTACAGCAGTGTTCAGAAGCACCCTCCCCCAGCATACTGTAGGAGGGGTTACGAAGAGCTGATGGCCTCTAATGGCATTTGTCATGGCAGCACACCCTTAAAAAAAAAATAAAAAAATAAAATGCATAGTTTCTGGGGGCCTCACAATCCCTGTGTCTGCACTTGGAGAAGGGTGGAGTTTTACCCTGAGTTTCTCCAGAAAACAGTGTCACCAAACAGCTGAGAGGCCCTATTGATAGTGTCTACAGCCTTCATCACCTGCCATTCACATCAGCCCCCAGCCCACCAAAAGCCATACCAGAGGTAAAGGACTCTGGGATTTCAGCAACTCTGCTGGAAAGTGAAGAATAGAAGAGTGAACAGAATAGACCAGTGAGGTCAGCTGGTGATGTCAGCAGCACACTTACCAACATCAGTGTGGACTAAGTTCATAGAGGAATAAAAAACAAGAGATAGAGAAAAAAGAATGAAGAAGAAAGCGTAAGTGTTGGAGCAGAACAAGAAAGAGAACTAGAGAAAGGAGGGAAAATGGGGATGAGAAGATAAGAAAGGGAATGAATGGGAAAGAGACATGCACACATCATAGCCCAGCTCAACCATACTATCCTCCTTCCATCTTACCTGGGGGTCCCTGAGACGAGTGAGGTCTGGGTAAAGATAGAACAGGATCCCCTGGAAAGCTCCTGGCAGAGAGACTCCCCTGATCAGCAGAACTACGAGCATAAGGTATGGGAACGTAGCAGTGAAGTATACCACCTGGAAGGAAGATAAAAAAGAGCAAGTATGAGAGATCAGCTCACAGTAACAGCCAGGAACCCTAAGGTTCCAGCTGATCATTGCTATCAAGGACACAAAGGCAGTGCAAGAGAACATAAGATGTGCCATACTGGCTCAGACAATAGGCTGATAGTGGCAGGAGCAGATGCTTTAGAGCACTGGTGCTCAGTTTCAGATCAGATGCCAGGGGCCCTACACTGCCCCCACCCAGCCCCCATGCACCAAAATCAGTTTCCAGGGGCACCACACTGCCCCCACCCAGCCAGAATCAGACTCTGGCAGCTCCCACACTGCCCCTGCCCAACTCCTGTGCACTGGGACCAGACCCCACACTACCCTATGCACTTGATCTAGCATGCAGGCCCATGGGGGCTCCCCACAGGCCAGATGACACAGTGCTGGAGGCCAGAGTTTGAGCACCCTTGCTTTGGAGGGACACCATGGAACAGGGTATACCTAGTGACCTGCCCCCCACTAATTACCATCCCTGGCACCCACAGTCACTGGTTTAAAGATGCCAAAGGAAACATCTCTGACTGTTCTGCTTAATAACTGTTAATAGATCTGTCATGCATGAATTTGTCTAATCTCTTTTTGAATCTGTCTATGTTATCTGCTTCTACAACTTCGTGTGGCAATGAGTTCCAGAAGGTAGCAAACCTTCTGGAACAGCCTAAAAAATAAAGTTTCTCTTGTTAGTTTCCTGTCTACTATTTTCAGAGGGTACTCCCTAGTTCTAGTATTCTGGGACTTGGTGAATAACAATTCCCTATTCACTTTGTCCATACCCTTCTTGACTTTGTATTGGTGGTGGACAAAGTGAATAGGGAACTGTTATTCACTATGTCTCAGCCTTCTCCTTTCCAAACTGAAGATTCCTAGCCAGTTTCTTCTGGTATGACAATTGCTCTATATCGCTGATCATTTTTGTTGCCCTTCTCTGTACTTTTTCCAGTTCTAAATATATCCTTTTTGAGATGCAGAACTGCACAGCATGTTCAAGGTAAGAGTCCACCATAAATTCATATAGAACAATACATTAGAAAGACACAGATCAGACAGGAGGGTCAGTAAGTGGGACGCAAAGGGAAAGTTTGGGTTTCAATTATAGTGTCTTGGTTAAAGGACAGGAGGAAGGAACTCTCTTTTATTGGGTGGTTAGTAAGGTCACCATGGGAACATCATAGACATATAGTATTGTAGAATCAACGGGTTGGAAGGGACCTAGACAGATCATCGAGTCCGACCCCCTGGCATGGGCAGGAAGGAGCACTAGGGGTGGCAGGGGTCATAAGACCCCAGCCAGGTGCCTATCCAGTCTCCTCTTGAAGATTTCCAGGGAAGGTGAGAGCACCACCTCTCTGGGAAGCCTATTCCAGGCTCCGGCCACCCTTACTGTGAAGTAGTTCTTCCTAATATCTAACCTAAACCTGTCCTCCCTCAGCTTGTGGCCATTGTTCCTGGTGACTCCAAGGGGGACCCTGGTGAACAGACTTTCCCTGAGTCCCTGCTGCTGGCCCCTGATAAGGTTGTAGACAGCCACAAGACCCCCCCAAGTTAGTCGGGCAGGATCGGCCTTGCACGAACCCATGTTGGTTACCCCTCAACCTCACTTCCCCTGCAGCGCTCTCACAAATGTGGCCCTTGATAATTTTTTCAAAGACCTTCCCCAGGATAGAAGTGAGGCTGACTGGCCTGTAGTTGCCAGGCTCTTCTTTCCTCCCCTTCTTGAAAATAGGGACCACATTGGCCCTTTTCCAGTCCTCAGGGACTTGGCCCAAGCTCCAGGAATTCTCAAACAGCGGTGCTAATGACTCCGCAATGACACCAGCCAATTCCCTCAGCACCCGCGGATGAAGGTCATCTGGGCCCACCAACTTGGATACATCTAAGCCCTCCAGGTAATCCTTAACTAAGTCTGAACTAACAGTCGGGGGACTCGCATCCTTCCTGGGCCTCTTTACGCTGTCACCCGAGAGCACCCCGTTGTCAGCAGACAGGAACACAGAGGCAAAGAACTTGTTGAAGAGTTCTGCCTTCTCTCACACATCCGTCACCAACTGCCCTGCCCCAAAACTTCTTCTTGCTACCTATATACTTGAAGAAAGACTTTTTGTTATCCTTAATCCCAGAAGCTAATCTAAGATCCAGTGCTGCTTTAGCCTCCCTTACCAAATCGCTACAAGCTCGGGTCAGGGAGGTGTGCTCCTTCTTTGTCCCTGTCCCCTGCTTCCACTGCCAGTATGCTTTTTTCTTTGTCCTCAGGCCAGCCTGGATATCCACGCTCAGCCATGAAGATTTCTTGGACCCTTTTCCCACCTTCCTGCACAGAAGAATTGCATCCTGCTGCGCCCTAAGGATAGCCTCCTTGAGGAAGGACCACCTTTCCTGGACCCCCATACTAGCTACCCCCTGGGCTCCAAGTGCCTCCCTGACTACTGCCCTGAGCACATTGAAGTTGGCTTTCCTAAAGTCAGGCATTTGCGCTGTGCTAGTTACCCTCCCCACCTTTCTCTGAATGGCAAACTGGTTCATTTCATGACCACTGTCCCCTAGCCTCCCTTGTACTAGCACCTCCCCCACCAGGTCATCCTCAGAGGCTAACACCAGATCCAGTATAGCATTTCCCCTAGTGGGGACGAGTACCTCCTGCACGAGGTGTAGGTCCTGTATGCATGTCAGGAACCTTCGTGAGTGGCTAGACCTGGCCGACTGCTCCTCCCAGTTGATGTCAGGGTAATTCATATCACCCATGACCACAACATCCTTTGCACGCATGGCCTCCTCCAGCTGCCTGGAAAATTCCTGATCCAGCTCTTCCTCTTGATGTGGTGACCTGTAGTAAACCCCTACCACCAGATCCCTCTCCCCTCGTCCTCCTTGGAGTTTGACCCACAGGGTCTCAGTTAAGCCTTCTTCTGGTCCCGTTTGGAAGGTAGAACTGGTATGCTATTCCCTAACACAGAGTGCAACCCCCCACCCCTTTTTTCCCCTTCCTATCTCTTCTAAACAACCTATAGCCCTCTCTGTCTACTGCCCAGTCAAATGTTTCTCCCACCATGTCTCCACTAGGCCAACCAGGTCGATTTTACTACTTCCCCATGCTTCTTGCTTTAGTGACCTTAATCCCCCCATGGGAGCCCTGGGCACCCCCCCCTCTTCCTGAGAGACACCTGGTCTATATACACATTATGTATAGCGAGACCTCAGGCCAGGCCTTTTGCCAAAATAAGTCAGAGCAGCTTTATTGAATTCAACACATTTACACTGATTTATCTCAGCTGAAGATACAGCCCCAGAATATCCTGTTTTCATGTGTTGGCTCAAATGAACACTCTGTTAATCATGGCAAGCTCCCTAGGTGGGAGTGGTCCAATGTTCTCATTATCTAAATAAACCCATGAGATGCGTGCAGGTAACAGTAGCCCAACTTAATACATCCCTTCATAGTATAATATCACCAAAGAATTGGTTTGAGGTGAATCATACCTCGAAGGAAGGAATAATCATTACAGCTCTTTTTGGTGTAAAGAACCTACCTCTGCTGCCTGGAGGCTTTAAGACAGCAGTCCATTTACATCATGCTGTTCTATCTAAAACCCTGCAGTCTAAAATTTCCCTGAGCTTTTCTGGTCAGGCATATCAGGTAAACAAATAGATATAGGTGCTTCTCAATGTCAAGAGGGCAACATAGATCCATTCAATACTTACAGAAGCTCAGTTTGTGATTGTCAGTAGAAAAACAATGCCTACAAGTCCCATTCTGATAGGTGTGCCTATCAGTTTCTGATACTCTATGTTCCATTACAGTAAAGATGGAGTGAACAGGTTTGGAGAACTCAATGGTTTTCTGGCACCTAGACCAAATTAGAGGTGCATTAATGTTTGTTTTTATTCCTACTACACAATTTGCCTCTTGCAAAGCAAAATACTTCCAGTGGCCACCATCCTGTCTCACCTGTGCTGAAGCACCAGCATTCAACCATGGAGCAAGCAACTAGCCTATGTCTTATACTTGCTGCTTCACGTTGCAGGTGTTCCTAGGTAGAGAGCAACATGAAACAAAGGCATCTCATTTTCAGCAGGACAGAATGATACGGGTCTGTTAACAGAAGCATCCTGACGCTTAGACTCAGACAGGGTGGGGGTATCTAGCTGTTGCTTGATGCAACACTTCTTACTGTTCTCATGCTTGTCCCATGGATAATATGGATTTACTCAGACGTGTTTGGAATCTTTCACTTCAGTAAAATAGCTGCATTGTTTGGAGGAATATTGACGGCCAAAATCAGAGTTAATACTTTCAGGGATTCCATGTTTGGCAAATATAACCTTCAATTTTGAGATTACTGTGGTACTTTGGGGATTGTTCAGGCTAATTACTACAGGATTTGATAACAATGACACACTGTAGCCTGTGTTTCCACATAAACAAATTATGCCCAAGGGCTCCCATTGGTTTACTGGCATTTCACGTAGTGTTGCGCTGTGCTTTTCTTGCATTTCTCCATATACTTTTTAAGCCATAGTGAACGTCTTCCAAAAAGTTGCTTAACTTGTTGAAGTATATTAAGCCAAAAGAATGCACCAAGTGGCCTCTGGATTTTTTCACGTGTATGTGCTTAGTTAGGATTCACATTCACCTATTTTGTTGTAATGTGATGGCAACTGTTACATGGTAACTATTCATGATTTAATCTCTTCAGGACAAGGTTTTCCACTTTAAATGGTAACTGTTCCTTTACAGACAGGGAAGACATGCCATCCAAAAGCAAAAGTCCATCCTTACACAAGGACATGAAATAATCTTCCTAGTGTCTGCACATCCATGTTATTTGTTCCAAATCGTTCGTTTATTTAATCTTCCTTCTCAGTTGCCTCTAATTTCCATGATTTCCTGATTATGTGCCTGCATACTGATCCCAACATTGGTGTTGGCACAGATACCAATGTCCATAAAGGATGTATATTTTCCTGGGCAATATATAAGACCATTATCTTTCTGCAGCTGGAGAGTTTATCTTGTAATATGGACAGGGGTCCAACAAGTGGTTTCCTCCAAACTGGTCTAAGCAGTTGAGAGTTGGATTCAACTATAGTACTTTACATATGTTGTTGAAAGTGCTTGCATCCAAATCTAGTTTCATATAGCTTGCTTCCTCATTTGTACATGATATTTGTTATGGTGGCATGAAGGATTTTCATATATAACATAGCAGCCAAACTCCCTAGAGCATTGCTGCACCACCTCTGCTTGTAGAGTTAGTTCCTTGTTGGGATCAAGGTAAGTACTTTATTAATTTATTTTAGTAGGATTATCAATTATTTTTATTGCAACAGCAATGAAAAGCCTTGGGCAGGGACTGGATTCCAGTGAAAAGAGGGTTTCTTCCAGAAATAGCTCTCAGTCTAAGAAAAAATCCTGTTTTCCATCTATAGAAGACTATATTTTGCTTTTGTAAGGTTAAGAGGCAGTTTCATGATCTGCCATAGTTGCTTTGCTGGCTACCGATTCATTCTATCTGCAGTAAGGCAGGGTCTATACTGCTTTATACTGAAATGCAAATCATGCTTTTTTTGAAATCCAGATTCACACTTTTTTTCTGTGCATCACTTTAGGATATGACAGGGCAAAAATGTTTGCATTATATCCTCACTTGAAGTGAGGAATTACAAGAATGTTGTTCTTGATGCCTGCAGCTTAGGTGTCCTTCATACGTTCAGATTTCATCTCATACTCAAATAATGCCATAGGGGCAAGTAAAGAAACCCAGATCAGCAACATTTGCAGTCATTCATAATGAATTTTCCAAGAGAGTGTGTGTGATGCTCTGACCTTACACCCCACACAGAGAGTTTCAAACAGTAGCAGATGTTTATCACTCATTTAAGACAGGGCTTTTCTACATTTAGGGAGTTAACATGGTCTACTCTCCGTCACTTAATTATTAGACTATATTTACCATGCAATCTAATTCCTGCTGCAGATGACTACTGAATATAATTGATCTCTCATTCTATGTAAGGGACTGAAAAAGATTAAAACAAGCTTCTGATGAAAACAGTATAACTGCTTTACATTTATTTCTGTGTTTTGCCTAAATATCCGATTATGTATTCTCAGTTGGGCCTAAAAAAATAATACCACTTATATAAATTCCAGGTCTGGATACGATTCCAAAATGGTGTAGCCCAAGGCTTCAAAAGTGCATAATTCAGACTTCATTACTGAAGTTTCACATCTGCTTTGTAGTTTGCATTTGCTTTATCTTTAGCCTTTTTGCTCAGTGGTGATTAGGGTCTATATTGAAACTGAAGGTCTGTTTGTGGAGAAATGTGTCTTCTAATGTAAGCGAGCCAGACTTATGAACAGTATGAACATCTGGATCCAATGAGATATTATGAAATTGCTTGGCTCTGACACAATCTTTTTATTTCTTGAGCTTTATTAGCACTATCTTACTTACTTTAAACCTTGCAGGGATCAGAAAGATTGTATCACATGCTGATCAGAAGTGTCCATCATTTTCTTTGAATTCCATTCACATGCCTCTGCAAAGTGATTCCATCTGTGACAACCATCTGCAGAAAAAACGTCTGTACTAACGTCTCTTCCTTTCACTAGTTATGTGTACAACATCTGTCTTTAGATGTATGGTGCTGCTGCTGCTGCTTTTAGCACGAGTGATTTCTGTTCCCTCTGTCTCTCTTGACAATCAGTAACTCCAGAATAATGGCCAATCCTTCCCCAGCCAGATTTTTGCTAGTGTATCAGCACTAACATGTCTATTTCTAAGGAAGCTTTCTATTGACTAGTTTTCTCTCTAGATAAAAACTCTGCCAAGGTTTTCACTCTCACTGTTTCTTTTAGTTATCGTCTCATGGAATCTGTATCTAGTATAAACTAGGTTTGCTTCTGGCTTAGCATATTCATTAGTAAATTTGTTGTGCTTTAGTGTGTCAGCTAATAGTCCATGCACTCTCAAAGCCTTGCCTTCTTCCACCAAACCACAGCAGGAAGTAGCTCACCTGTTTTATGTCAGATTTTGCTTTGCAAAAACCAGAAAACATCAACTCTTCAAGTCACCTGATTTTTCTGTGAGGTTTGCCAGGTGCTCAGGCCATTCGGAGTATAGGAAAACCATTAACAGCCATGTAATAGTTTATGGCTTGTTTAAAGCGCACTTGCAAAACACATTTGGTTAATAAAACCTTTTTACTTCCATCTGCTCTTGCTGACTCCAAACAAAGCTGGCCAGGAGCACTCAAGAGGCATATCTTCAGGAGGGGATAGTAGAACCTAGCAAATGAGCTTAAATGAAAAGGACAGAAGCATGTTCTGCAAGAAAGATCCAGGAGACAAGGAAAGGATGAGATAGAGTCATAAAGACAAAGACAAAACAAGACAGCCACATAGCCCTTTTTCCCAAAGGGAAAGAGTAAGACAAAACAAAGCACTCAAGGAAACACAGCTCAGTTGACTATAACAATTTACTGACACCTCTATCACCACAGAGGAGAGTGCAAGGGGTTTGGCTGCTGAGATTATGCTGTGGCCCTTGTTATGAAATAGAGAAGTTAATCTTTCTTCACTCCCATTCTACCCATCTCCCTTCCTGTCCTGCCCACTACTTGACCACAGTAATTGCCACTTAAACCTTTTCTCTGATGATGCCAAGAGGTCCTATAAACACATGACTAAAACCTTGTCTTCTGTGGTGCAGGTAACATCTGCTTCCAATTTCTGTGGTCCTCTCCATCCTTTATTAAAGGACCTGGGATACAGATACCCCTTGTCTGGGCTTTGGGAGTGCTTACACACGTTTGTCCTCTTTCAAAATCAGTTCTTGCAGGCACCACAAATCAGGCTGCTCCAAAACTGGAGCACTCATATAGAGATGCTCTTAGATGAAGGCAGGGAAGGTGTCTTGGAATGGGAAATGGAAGACACCTTGTATGCGAGGCACAAAGGGGCTCTAGACCTTTAAAGGCTCCTTTATCTAGCATCTGAGGGAAGGGGTGCCAAGATGTGTTGGTGTGATGGGATAGCTATCAGGGGAAACTGGGTCCTCTTTTGTGAGGCTGGAAGCCAGCAGGGAAGGTTCCATTTCTTGCAAGCCAGGCTCCAGGGTCTGGTGTGTGATGTCTTAATAGCTGAGCCTAAGTTCTTGAGCCAGCTCAAGAGAAGGTCACAAGTTCTCTTCAGACATAAGAGAACTGGGTGCAGAAATCACTGCAGCACCTCTGACTGATGGAGAGAACCAGGCCAAAGCCAGGTACTCACCTTGCCTGTGGACTTGACTCCCTTCCAGATGCAGAAGTAGCAAATGATCCACGCAAGCAGGAGGCAAAGTGCCAACTCCCAGCGCAGGCTCCCCATGTGCTCTATGCCATTGGAAATCTTTAACACTCTCCTCCTGGAGGGAAAGAAGGCACATAGATGCTGAGTCTTGCAGAGGTCAGTCACAAGATCTTCAGTGCCTAGGCCAATTCTCAACAATAACCATAAAATACCTTTGCAGTTTAGGGAGAAGCAAACCCCAATTCCACCCTGTGCACCTCAGGAGAGGCCAATAGACATTCCTCAGCTACCCAGCATAGAAGACAGTGGCCTGGTGGACCTGCAGAGGCCTTGAAATCAGAAGGCCTGCATTCTAGTTCCAGCTGACAATGACCTACTTAAGCCAAACGCTTACCACTGTTGGTCCTCCCTGCCTACCCTCCCTCCCACTCCCCACAACCAACACCCTGGCCCACCCTTTGCCTCACCTCTTTGGTGCAGGAACTTTTCCCTACTACCTGTATGCTGGTAGTCTATTGTAAGAGGTCTCTGAACTCAATTTGTGCCTACTTTAACCCAAATAATGAGTTCCCAAACCTTTTGAGGTGCCTTCAATGTTGGGAAAGGACACCTGCAGAGTTTAAGAGTGTTCTACTGCAGGCTGCGGAGGGAGTTACAGGGATCCACAGAAGCAGAGTGTAATGCAGATTTGTGTCTTTCAAGCAAACTGGTAGCCTTCCCCCTCCATACTCAATGCCTGCATTCCTGTGAGAGTGAGAACAGATCCTGCGACAGAGGCCACAGAGATCAGAGGAGCTGGGAGAACGGAAATGTCCAGTCCCATGTGTGGATGCCGCAGTAACACAGAACTGATTAAACACTGATTTTAACTTCAGCCTTTCAGCCACCAACCCCAGGAAGAATGAGCCAAGAAAAAACAGCATGGGACAGGAGACAATCGGAGCATAAACACAGGCCCAGAGAGGGCCAGGGAGCTGCAAGACTAGTTAGTGGAGAGGGAAGCATTAATAGGGGGAAAAAGTAGACTGGGTGCATTAACAGTTTGTAATGGGTTACAAGCACCCTCCACTCCAAAAAGATCCCATTGTGTTTGTAGGCAAGAATGTGTATATATGAATCATTTGGCTTGCTGCTGAATAGGAGTTGTCATCAGGGCCAGGTTAACGCACAGGCAAACTAGGCACATGCCTAGGGCCCTGAGCTGCAGGGCATCCTGGTTCTTCCCTCCATGGTGATGGCACCAATCTGCCTCCCCATGTGCCTCCCTTCCCTTCCTTTCCCCTCTGCCAGCCTTGCTGCTGAAGCCATGGCTGGTTCCTAGTGGCAACTCCGAGCCCTGCTCTCCATGGGCGGCAGTGCCGGGGGGGGGGGGGCGGGGGGGGTCTCAACCTGCCTGGGACCCACAAGTTTGTTTGCCTAGGGCCTACTAAGGGATTAATCTGGCCCTGGCTCCCTCAGGTAGCTGTTCAACAATACAGAGCAAGATTATACCTTGATCTAAGACTGAAAGTGAGATTGAATATGTCCATCTAAATCTGCAAGGAAAACTCATGATGGCAGAAGGAAGTTTACCCCCACTGAAAGTTGGCCAAGACACTGCTAAATCATCCCTATTTCCCAAGGGGTGGTTGGACTCGTAAGTGATCACAAGCCAGTAGGCCTTTTTTTCTCTTAACTACTAAGAAAATCTGTATTTTTTACATAGGGCTAATTAACATGCATGAGCTACCCCAAGGGGTGGGGGCAGTGAAGATAAGAAATGGGATAAGCTAACACCATTTGGATTGATTCTTGGTGAGTTTAGCTTAGGGTAAAACTAAAGTCTTTGTCTAAACTACATTTTCCCTTCAGGATAGCTCATGCTTACTACCTACCTTGAGGCAAAATATGCTGCTTGTTGTCAGCAGCACAGAAAGATCATATACAAAATTCACCATCTACCAGGGTATAATATATGCCAGCACTAACACAAAAAGGTACCTCCCTACTCTTCTCATTCAGCAGCATACCGTTTGTTAAAAGGCCTTTCATTCAAGAGACCTTAAGTTGAGTAAGTCCAACCTTGCAAAACAAACCCATAAAAAGTGGTATGGATCACCTGTGATATATCCCCATTACCAGCTCTGAAGTCAGTGTTACCATAGTCTGAGCATTTTTATACAGGCCTTGGATGCAGTTACGAAGGTCATCCACAGCAAAGCAAATGACTATACATGGCAAAGTACCCTGAGGCTAATGTCACTCCATTGGTGCAACTACATCATCTCGGTGCAGTTCACATCAAGGATGATTTTGGCCCAATGTGTTTTAAAGAGATTTTGAACTGAAAGTGTAAAACAACCTCTCGTTCTGACATGGGAAGGAGGGATTGGTGGGGAGAGAAAAATAATCAGGTAAAGACCATTATAACAAAAGGGGGAAGGAAAAATAGGTGAAAAAGAGAACAAACAAATAGAGCAGGCCCAAAAACACAGAAGGGAGAAAGGACAGCAAGAGTTAAGTCTGCATGGTGGCCTCATTGACATCAGTGAGATTTCATCCTTGTGAACAAACCTTGTTTCAAAATGCAAGAAATTCAAGATGCCTCAGTAAATCCAGAAGAAAACTATTATCCCCACTGTAATTACTCCAGATTAACAGCAGCATAATAAAAAACATTTGTCCCCACTAGCTACCCTATATGTTGCACAGCCTGCGGGGTCACTGCTTTGGTTCTGAAAGCCCTGGAATTTTTTCATTGGCAAGAAGTGCTATCACAGAGTGGATGGTCATTGTTGGAGGATGGTAACCCCCAGAGGGATCATGGAAACATAGGTTGTTCACTTACTCCCAGAATTCAATGACAGGGGAGGTGGCATTTTCAGTCGTCACATTTAGAGAAGAGTTTGTCTTCTGAAATTCCATGCAGTTCCCTGCAGGACAGGCCCAAGGAGAGAACATGTAAATGGAGGCAACTGGAATACCAGAATCCCTAGGAAAATAGGTAGATCCCTCTTCCCCCCAAGCAAGATAAAACTCAATGACTCTGGAGTCCTCACTGATGCTCAGAAAGAAAGGTCCTTCTCCAGGGCACACCACTGCTAGGGAGAAGAGACCTATCACTGAATCATAAGAAAGTTATAAATTCCCCTTTTCCCTCCAAGGTATATAAATGTCCCATCACTCAGGTAGAGCACAAAAAAAGGCAAAGGACTGAATAAAACTAGAGTGAATACCTCCTCCATCCATAAGGGGAAGTCTCATCTTTACAGGTGGGATCCATTGCTGGAACAGCAAGGGAAAGTCTGTGTGACATCATTGTTTAATAGCCATCCTTGCAAGGGAGGAACTAATTTCTCAGGTTGGATGGTATTTGCTAGCAACAGATTTTTCCCAGAGAGCTGATGGTAGCCAGGGGGGAAATGAGACAGAGGAGGAAATCCAGAGTTACCTGTGTTCCATTCATGGTCACAGCTGCCCCAGGGAAGATCTATGGTGAATGAACTGAAGAGATAAAATAAAGCCCAGGCCAGGACAATAATGTAATAGAAGTTCAAGAGTACGACGATCACCTGGGAGGCATAACCAATTCCTGCAGAAAGAAGGTCCTGTGTATTGATAAACAAGTAGATGAATGTGACCTGGCCAGGCCTCATGGCCAGAGCATTGCACTGTCCTGTTTTTTGCTGCTTGCTCTGCAAATTGCCTACTGCTCCTATTTTCTTTCCATTGCCCACCTCCTCCTAATTTTCATCCTTTATTTTGAAGTGTCCATGGCATGCTCTATACACTGGCATGGCAATCAATTCTTCCATTACCCTCTTCCCAGTGTAATCCAGAATGCCTCCCCCCTGTTTTGTCTGATCATGGCATTTGTGGGGGAAAAGAGAGGCTCTCATCTTGTAAGATGGAAACCTTATAGAAGTTTCTTGTAGGCATCAGGGTTTTACAACCACTCCTGCCTTCCTACCAGTGCCAGATTTAGGCTTAAGATAGTTAAACTACATCTTAGGGCCTCAGTGCGAGGGGCCTCTAAATAAGAAAAGAAAAACCTGGACATTTTCATTCAAATATGACAAAAATATTCATATATAGCTCCACAGTTATTATTCATATTGAGCTCATAAATTTGTGCAGAAATAACAATCATTCATCTTAAAATATCATGAAAATCCATTTGCGTGGATTTCATGGATTGTTTTTATCATATGGGGCCTCTTAAGCTGGATATTGTTTAGGGCTTCAGCATGTCATAATCTGGCACTGCTTCCCACATAGCAGAACAGCAAGGGAAATCCTAACTAGCCTCCAGTCAGATAGGTGAGAGGGCTCCACCATGGAAATGGTGGACAGCCACTGATCTGAGCCTGCTAAAAGACTAACAAGTACAGGAGAGGAAAGAAAGAACTACACTTCCATGAGCACTTGAAACAAACATGTGCCAGCAAATTGCCTTGGAGAAAAGCCAAGTCTATGGATTACATGCAAAAAATTAGAATTCTATGGATTATGAACTCTTATGGATTATGATGTAAAACTCTATGGACATGACGTCTATGGATTAACATTCAAAATTCCACTGGATGTCAATGGCTCTGTAGGCACAGGGGCTTTCTTTTTATGAGGATCTCCTGCATGTTCAACCCAAACACAGCTGCTGGGACTGCCATGCGACACACGGTAGGTGTGTGCAAAGCTGGCCCTATTTGATTCGGATTTGGATTTGGATTCAGCCTGAATCAGGGACAGTGATTCAATTAGTTCGCTGTCCCTGATTCGATTAGGCCGAATCCGAATCTGAAGGTTTGATGCTGATTCAGAGAATCAGCGATTAGACATAGACACAACTTTAAAAGTTTTTTCTATATACCTTGAGGTACCAGCACAGCTTGTGAATGCTGTGATGCTGGGGTGCATGGAGCGCCCCACAGGAGGGCAAGGACCCTCCACATGCTCGGCAGCAAACCCAGAAGCAGACTGGAAATACTTCTGGTCCACTTCCAGGACCCCCTCCCCCCTGGTCACTGACTCAAGAGGCATCAGACACCCATGTTAGGGAATGATGTAGGAGCTTCTCTGTCTGCAAATATACTCTTAGATTCTTTACTTTGAGCCCCCACCCGGCTCAGTGATCAGCCACAGTGGGACCCCCAGGTGCCCCCTGCCAGACCCAGGAGGCATGAGTCACCAAGCCAGGGGAGCGTGAGGGTGGGGGAGGCCCCCGTGCACCTCCCAGCATACGCAGAGGTGGACCAGAAGCACTTCCAGGTCTGCTGCTGAGTATGCTGGGGAGCCCCCCCGCACTCCTGTGGGACACTTCATGAACCCCAGCATCGCAGCATTCATGAGCCGCCTGCTACCTAGAGCTATGTAGAAGAAAAACGTTTAAAGCTGCGTCTATGTTCAAATTGCCAAATCTTTCCGTATCTCTCTGAATCAATTTGGAGGGTTCTGATTCGATTCAGAGAGATTAAAGGGTTCTCTGATTCAATTCAGATTTGGAGATTTGGCCACGGATTCGGCAGAGATTCAGCCCAATTTGAATCAGGGACCAAAGCTTTGCTCAGCCCTAACACACAGTGTGCTTCAAGCTATTTCACTCAGAACTCACATTAGGGAACAGGGCAATGCATAGAGGGTACACGGGGGTGCACGTGCATCCCCCCACAAAAGTGCCGGTGCACCCCCTGTCAGGCCACACTCTGTTTAGCCAGCGGGACCATGCCACTTCTGGAAGCAGCGCAGCTGCTTTTACGGAGAGTGAGATCGGCCACGGGGGACCCCCCCTGGTCGCCGACTCAAGAGGCATCAGACACCCATGTTAGGGAATGATGTAGGAGCTTCTCTGTCTGCAAATATCTCCCAGCAAAATTCTCACCAGTGATCTCTCAGAACAAGAGAACATCCTACATAGACTGCTCTGAGCTACTCTAGTACCAGTGTGTGCTGGGAAGACCACTGCCTATTTGCTGGCAAAAGGGTTCTGCAGGCAACTTGCTAGTGCACCTGGAGAGAGGAGTAGTTATCTGGTACAACAGGATCTGTAGGTGAACTGCGCAATCCTGAGGAAGAAACCCCAGGAACAGCCACGCCTAGGGAAAGGTGTGAACCAATCTTTGTGTTATTTTATCACTGATATGTTTAATAAAGCCAAGCCCTAGGAAGGGCTGCGAGCTTGAACTTTGCACAGCTATGTGGATTGTTTTGACACAACTGGTTGGAGAGTCACCTGCTCACCTAACGAAACAGAAATTTATACCACTAGTAGTTCAGGCCCACCAGGTGACCCATGTACTCTGACAGTCTGAGCGAGTGCTGCAGCTAACTTCCCCTGCCTTTTACACTGCCCGGCATCACTGTCTGAACATTGCCCTTTCATGTATGCTGGAATATGAAGGTTAATTCATGAATTTTAAATATGAAAGTAAGTAGCATCTCTTCCAACATTCAGTTCAAAATTAAGCAGGATTGCTCTGCAATAAAACTTTACTTTTCAATATTCTGGACTTTATTAGTAGTACTATTATTGATAATAATAATGATAATAATTGAAGTGATTGAAACTTTTTGTAGCTGGGGAGAAATCATGGGTTTGGAACTGAGGCATGAACACAACACGGGAAGATTACAATAAAAAGATCCTAATTGGGTTTCAAAGTTAACAACTCTTTGGGAAGAATGCAGTAGGTGACACCACTTGGAGCTAAGGTTTCAGGCTTTCTGCAAACTCAGATGATGATGTAGTCACCAGTTTAAATGAGAGCTCGTACATTTTAGATTCTTTGCAAAAATCAAGGTTAGACATGTATTATTTAAATACAAGTATTTAAATACAATTCTAACTGTGGAAAATTTCATGGCCAGATATCACACCCAGTGCAGAAGTTGAAGAAAAGCCAGTGACATGATTTGATAAGAGGGAATGAGCATGACCAAAGTAGTGGGAAAGGCAGGAGAGTTTTTCAGCACCATTGTGGTTAAATAGTGGAGCTGTGAGGCAGGAGTGCAGGAGACTATTATTAGATCCTTTACTTTCAATAGAGTTGGCAAACTGGTCAAGCGACCGGTCAAATATTGTCAATTGCATACTTTTTGACCAGTCAAAGAAAACAGCAGTTTTACCAACCCCGCCCCCCCCCCCAAAAAAACAAACCAATTAACAAAAAACCCTACACTTTTTGTCGTTTTCTTGGCAGAAATATGATTTTTTAAAATTATTTTTTGACACATTTCTTAATGAAAAGTGTGGGCTTTTTCTGTGTATTATTTAGACCTGCTAGCATTTTTTTTTTTTTTTTTTTTACAATTTTTGGCCAATATTTGACCAGTCAATTGACCAAACTATATTTGACTGATCAAATACCCAACCTTAACTTTGAAGCACCATGTGTGGGTGTTGTGAGAGGCATCAGGATTCCCAATGAGAAGCATAAGTAACTGATTTGAAAGGACAAACACAAATTCCAGCCCCATGGCATCACCAAAACCACTTTCAAACAATTTTTCACAAAACAAGATATGCTTATAGTGAGGAGGGTTTTACCTGGGCCACTTTTAAGAGGGAAAGAGCAGGTGACATTGCAGACTCAGTACCTGATTCCTGCACTGATGTCCCTCTCCTCCCTCCCTCCCTCAGCCAAAAGGTCTGCTTTCCAAGGGCTACTTACCTTCAAAGAGAGGGCAAAGCCTCCGCCATGCTGTGACCCCACCCTGGCTGGTATACTGCCCTAGTGCTGTCTCCAGGAAAAACACTGGAATCCCACAGGTGAAGAGGAAGATGAGGTAGGGGATGAAGAAGGCACCTGGCGGGTTCAGGCATTGTACATAGGAAAGAAAATCATGTTAGACTAGTGACTGTTTTAGGCTTAGGACTGAATAATCTCCCTGAGAAGGGGAAGAGGTCCCAAGGAAGAACCTGATGGCAGCATGGACCTCAAAAAACAGTGTGGGACAAAATGGTACAGATGCCAGGGGTCTAAGAAGACAGGCCATGGAAACCCTGGCAGCAATAATCAGCTGCTGCTGGCACAGTTTTAACCAGAGTCTGAATAGTGATGAGTCTCATGATAATCAGGGTTTTTCTTAAAAGCTCCAGCTTCTGGAGCCCAGTGGTTATATAAGAATCTCAGCATTACATTTTATCAAGAAAGAACAATAAGCTTCTAGCTACTGTTGCTATAGAAGAAAGCTAACAAGTATGAAACCTAAGTGTTTCAAATTAAATTAAAAGGAACACTCAATTTCTGGCAAAAAAACCCACATGATTTTTAAGCAACTTATTTTTTTCCTTGAAAGTCAAATCCAAATTTTTACTGCCTTTATCACTATTAAAATATTAGCATCTATAATCATTTCAGCCTGATCCTATTCACTCCATTTAAGTTTAAGTTTTTCTTCAGTTTACCACCTATCTTTTAAAAGGCAGGAACAAAAGTAGGATAATAGAAGTAGGGAAAGGCATTTCACTAACATTGGCAGCCCAGCCTGCTCCTGCTCCTGCTTTAGTGATGGCAAAACTAACTGCAATGGGGGTGAAATAGGACTGAAACATGTTTGAGAAGCCATGGGTCAAACCTATGATAAATCCATGCTAAGGTAATATTTACAACTGGGTCTTGCATGACTGAACTTAAGGAAAAGGTCCAAGAACTATCCCATCTCCAGTCCTGTCCTCCCCACCCACAACTTTATGAGTGCAGAATCAATTAATATTTGAAAAATAGAAGGAAATGTAACTACTAAGTTTCCCACATTAAGATAAGCTTAGCCATATTGCACAGTCCAATGCATGATAAGGAATGCAGACTTTCCTCTTTCTTTCTCTCTCTCTTTTCTTTTTTTAGATGCATGAGCCATAACCTATCATAGTGCCTCCTTATAAACCAGTCCTGAATCTAATATACAAAGTTCAAATAAGTTGGAGAACAGTGCACTGGTAAATGGAAGAGTATTGGGGAAGCAGCTTCTGAGGGGCTGGCACAACCCAAAAAGATAACTTTATGGGCCGGAAAACTAATTTTCCTAGTCTAGTTCTGCCTTTGTCAGCAAGACTCCACCTGACTGTAAGAAGGTAGGTAGTAATGCGTTAGGATATCAGCATTAGTGTAGAAGAAAACTGGGAACACAAGATAAGACATTAAGAAGCTTAACTCAACTGCATGAACAGGGGAAAGAGAAGGGAAATATTTTTGGCTTTTCCAGAGCTTCTCCTACCCAGATCTGAGCAGGATGACACCCTGAGCTTGAGACAGAAGCAGTACATCTTTTGAATAAATATTCACTGGGGACAGATTTTGTTACCTAGCAACTATGTGGGGAGTGATTAAAATCTTGTCTGCACATAGCGGATCTTTGTTGGTAAGGGGTACAGAGTAGTTCTACTAATACAGCCTTCCCTAGGATAGATCGAGTTACATCAACATATGGGAAGTATCTTATTTGTGTATAGAAAGAGGAATCACCCATACTGGAATAAGCTTTGTCAACATAAACGCCTTTATATGCAAGCTACCAAATTGATCTAAAGAGACCTCCGAACTAACAAGAATACCCATCTGGCCTGGGGCTTTCTCTGCTTGTAGACTGAGCTGAATGCCATCCTCTTCTTCAGGATCCCTCTGGGCATTTCTAGTTCTATCATTAGTAAAAATGGTTCCTAAACAAACCCAAGGGTTTCCTCTCTTGGCACCCTGTTCTCAGACTTCTTCTGGGACACAAATTGTGAAGGAACTGAAAATGACTTCACATACACACACGCATGCATATACACACACGAGTGCCAACTGTCATTTCCTAAGGCAAGCTCACCTCCACCCCAGCTGCACTTGAAGATGCTTATTACTTCTTAGCTCGAGACTTTCTGTGAAGTCAAGGACCTGTCAGAATTTGTCCTTCATTACTACAAGAGAGCACGGAGGCAGAAAGGCATTTTGGAGTCATTATTGACTCCAAGATGAACATGGGTCAACAATGCGAGGTCACGGTTGGCAGGTCTAACCGCACCTTGTCGTGCATCCACAGGTGCATCTCAAGTAGAGCCAGGGAGGTGATCCTCCCCCTCTATGCGACGCTGGTCAGGCCACAGCTGGAGTACTGCGTCCAGTTCTGTGCACCCCACTTCAGGAGGGATGTGGACAACATTGAAAGGGTCCAGAGGAGGGCCACCCGCATGATCCGGGGACAACAGGGCAGACCCTACAATGAGAGGCTGCGGGACCTGAACCTGTTCAGCCTTCACAAGAGGAGGCTGAGGGGGGACCTGGTGACTGTCTATAAACTCACTGGGGGGGACCAGAAGGGTTTGGGGGAGACACTGTTTCCCCTAGCGCCCCCTGGCATGACAAGGAACAATGGACACAAGTTATTAGAGAGTAGGTTTAGATTAGACATCTGCAAGAACTGCTTCACAGTCAGGGCGGCTAGGAGCTGGAACCAACTTCCTAGGGAAGTGGTGCTGGCTCCTACCCTGGGGATCTTTAAGAAGAAGCTTGATGCCCACCTGGCTGGACTCATTTGAGTCCATTTTTTTTTCTTTTTTCTCCCGCCCAGGCGGGGGGGGTTGGACTTGAAGATCTACAAGGTCCCTTCCGACCCTACTTCCATGATTCTATGATTATAAACCCAAAACATGAGGATAGGAGGCTAGGTCATTATGCACACAGCTATCTGGACCCCACTCCTATTGCTCCCCATCTCCTTTTCAAGCAAAGCCAAATACTACACTTTAGTATTTTCCCAACCTAGGTACTGTGGTATGTGCACACCTGACCTGCCACCAGCCTTCATTATATTATTTTGTCTTGGAACACTAGTGGATACTTCATACTTTGAAAGGGTTTAAATGTGAGGGTACACTTAGTAACCTGATAGCACATGATGTGTACTATATAAACATGTATGTAAGAGGTGCCAGAAAGTTGAGCACTAAACCTTTATGGGCCCTTTACTGGGTTCTTAGAAATATACTGAATAGCAAAGGAGGAGGACTCTGTGCTACAGCAGCCCCAGCAGAATCTTAGCTTCACTTTGGCCCAGCTTTTACCAAACATCACAAAGGCAAGCCTCCTGCCTGCACAGAAAAAAAAAGCTGTTGCAAACCTCAGTATAGAATAATGGTTCAGACTAACTAGGTACTAGGTTTACCGCATGAGTATCCCTACAGTAGGAGGAGGGGGCATTGCCTCCACAGACTCACTCAAAAAAAGAGAGTGGCATAACATTGTTGGGCCACAACTACATTTCACAACTCTTTGCACCTTAGGCCCCATCCATACTACAACTGTAAGGGAAACCAGTTATGACACACCCGTGCCCTGAGCCAAGTTACAACATGGTTCCATTTTGTAATATGAAGCAGGGACCCTTAACTGTAGCTCCAAAGCACGCCAAGTCTTAGCTCATTTTCCCAGTTTGAATCTCCTTTCATCCTGCCTCAGGGCCAAATGTTAAAGTCCTTACTGAGTTTTTGCCTATTGATGTCAGTAGGCATCTGACCCAAATAAGAACTCCCTTGTCCATCCCTGTAATTCTAACCTCTCTGTATGTCCTGACAAATAAGAGTCTGAGAACAAGAACAGCGGGCAGTGTGTATCTGGGTAAGACACAGAGGGAGGTGTGCGCACACACGCAGGGGCTTCCCAGTATTTCTCAATCAGAGAGGCCAACTTTCTTAGGGCAAGCTTGACCCCATCCAGAGGAAAGAAACTAATCTCAGCACACGTGATAAAGAAGGATTTTTTCCCCCCAACCCCCATATACAGCCTGAATCATCGACTGAACTCTAAACATTGAAGACTATTGTTTGCTGCATAGAAATGACTCAAAACAAAGGAAAAAGAACAAGCCGCCCTAATTCACACACTTCAAATACATTTCTCGGAAGGCCCCAACTTCATTCACATTCTCTTCCTCTCTTCTTTCCAGAAAGACTTTCTGAAAACCACCTCTTGGCTCTGCTAGCCAAGGTCACGTGAAACATCCTTTTCCTAGCTTTCAGGAGAGATGGTTAGAAATACCAGGTGCCAAACGCATCATGGGCTGGGGATGTTCAACTTTGTGTTGTTTTGGTCCTAGATCCTCCCTAGCCATGTTCAAGTCAGGGAGGTCCATCTCTCTCTTTTTTTTTTTTTTTTACCCTCAACTGTGTGACCAAACCAATTTCCTCTGCAGCCTCCCAAGTGTGCCCCATTACCTAGAGGTCACCCCTTTCTCATAGGACTCCAGCACTTGAAAAACAGCCTTGCACTGAGCTCACTAAAACATCCAAGCAGCAGCTGAGGCAGGAAGGTGCTGCTCTGCTGCTCCCTTTTCAGCATGGGCAGTTCCCACTTTGCCCCTGGATCTCTCCTGGGGCTATATAGGGAGTCCACAGGAACTGCACAACAAATGAAAGCAGAAACCAGGCAACTAGCAGCCAAGAAACTTTCCAAATTAAAACAAGAAACATTCTCCTTTCTAATCCCCTTTCAACAACAAATTCCCCACCACCAGGTAAAAAGAAGCACGTACTAAAACAAGAGCCAGTGTAAAAGTAGCTAACTGGCTAATCCTCTTTACTATGCCGATAAGATGGGAAAGTGGTTTAATTAGCCCCATGGGACTGCTCCAAGTTAAACCCAGGAGACTTCAGTGCAGGGTCCCACCGCATACTTTCTTTGCCACTTGACAACTGGGTGCTATTTCCCCGCTCTCCTGAACTTACAGAGTCTGACGAGCAATAAATCATCAGTCCCAAATAGGCAGAGTATTTCCTGTTCCACTCTCTGGCAAAAATGCTCCACAGAAAACAGAGAAAGGTCTTTAACCTTGAGACAGGACATAGGGATTTCAATTTTCACTTAAGAAAAAATTGTTTTAAAAAGACACACACAAGCCCGAAACAACAGTCCACCCGCACACAACCTAATGTACTGGGGAATTCTCTGCAAAGATGATGCATAGAAATACTACTGCTGAGTTGCACCCACTCTCACTCCTTCATCTAGCTGTTAATGTTAATAGTAACCATATTGCACCTGTGTGCTCTGTGTTTTACAAATCACAATGAAGGCTCTCAGTCTCTCCTTCCCATGTGCAAATGCACAATCCACCTCACCCCTACATACCCCACTGAGTCAAGACACCTGCTTTCTCTCACCAGCACATATGGATAGTTGTGCAAGGAGATTGACAAAGGAATAGAAGTGATATTGGATTTCTAATATTGGATTTCTTGGCAGAAGCAGGAGGAGACTCTGAACATCATTTCAGCTCTTTCGTACCATATATCTGGGCTTAATGACACTACAGTCTCTAGATGTACTGGCACATCCAGGGCTCTCCTGCAGACGGTGCTCCACATGCATGAGTATGCTTTCTCCAGCTATGCACGACAAAGACACAGCTAATGTGACACACAAGCTAGCTGTGAACCTGGCACAGCTGGGAAATTGGCTCCCATGTGGACATTTGTTTACTTAATTTGCATTCTTATGGTGCTTCCCTTAAAAAGATTTACCACTGACAAATGACAGGAGCAATCCATAATGAGCATGTGACCGTCATCCCTTGGAAGCATTTGTGTGAGCCCAGTGGGCATGCTAAATACCCTCCAGGAAGTGTTCAGCACCGAGAGGATTTAGTCTAGTAAGACCTCCTGGGAAACATGCAGACATGCCAGGCAGCTTCAGGAAACTGCCTTCTTAGGTGACAGCCACTGGTAAATGGGCCTTTGGGGCATGTACAACCAGACCTAGAAACCACTCCAGTAAAAGGGCCCTTGATACACAAGCAGGGTTTGGTTTCATTTTTTTTTGCAAATCAGATCTCAAGGTGAGGATCAGCTCAACAGAGAGACTCCCAGAGCCACAAGAGTATCTGGTACTCCAGGAAATACACTTCTTGGGGCATGTGAGATGCCTCCTGGAATCAGGCCTTGGTGTAAACTGTATTCATTTACTCCTCAGGTTCAAATTAGTGCACTGGGTACAGCTAGGAAATAAATCTCTCAAGTGCAGGTGGTGGCTTTAGACCCGTAAGAAACAGTGGAGGTATGACAATGGCTAGAGAGTACCTAATGTTAGCGGCTAAAGCCAGGGCTGCACTTACCTCCACCATTCTTGTAGCAGAGGTAAGGGAACCTCCAGACATTCCCCAGACCAATGATCTCTCCAGCCACAGACAGCACGTATTCCAGCTTGTTGTTCCACTGGCCTCGTTCCAGCGTTCGATTCTCCTCTTCTTCCTTCTTTTCCATGTTTCGATGAACAGGTATTGTCTCTCCATTGCTAACTGCACCAGGGACTCTGTAATCCATCCCACCTTCAAAGGAGTGCTGCTGTTTTTTGTCACGGTGTTTATATAATATTTCACGTAACAGGTTAGCAGTTCAGGCTACAGCAGTGGAGAGAAGTAGATTCGCGTGCACACGTACATAGCCAGGTACTCCTCTCTCATTCCTTATAGTTCCTACACACTAAGAACATCCATCTACTTAGTCTCAATGGTGTGCTTTGGATTGAAGGGAAACCATCACACTTAATTTCCCTTTTAAAACGACTCACTTTGGAACATTGCAATTTCTGAAGGAACATCCTTTAAATATTAGATTCCTTCAAAGTTCATATTAGGCCAGGGGCCATTAAAGATGGAGGCTCCATTGGGCACCATACAAACAATTTTTTTTAATTTCTTCTGAATATGTTTAAAAAATATTTAAGGGCTTTTTCAGCTCCTTGGTTGCTATTTACAAGGCTCCTCTCAGCTAGGTAGAAACTAACTGAATTGACTATGCAAGGGAAGGAATTATACAAGCCAACTGAAACTAGGGACAGGGAAGGTTTTCCTTTCAGTCACAATCGTACTGGTGTTATTGATAAATATAGGAGGTACAGAATTTTCAGGCAGAAACGGGATCAGTCCCGTTGACATGGTCCCTTTAAAAGAATAAGAACAAATCAGTACAGCAACCTTTCCATGGGAAGATGCAGCAGGTCTCCTCTGAGGCAGGCTCCTGGCATTCACCTTGTCAAAACAGTTGCCCCCATCTCTGCAGGCATTCCCTATACTGACTCCCCTTAGCAAAGGCTGGGACAGCAGTCCCTGTAGATCCTAGCAGAGCCAATCCCCCTATGTTATTGTATCAAGTAGCTTCTGCTAGCAAAAGGGAAGATATAAAATAACTATGAGCCTCCCTATTTGCTCAGCATCCTCAAAAGTTTCCTAGAGAGAGTCTCTTCTTGATGGGGAGAATGACTGAATTAAGCAACAGCTAGTGTTTCCAAATACTGCAGGGTGCAATGGGCTGGAGTGCAGACAGACCACACTGGTTCTGCTGCAAGGTGGAAGGTTTGTGTGATATTTGTACCAGCTCATTCCCAAGAAGGGGCAAAAAACTAGCCTGCCATTTCTGCAGAAACGGGTGACAGTTGTAGTTTCTTTATGTACTGTACATAAAAAACCAGGATTACTGAGAATCCCTTGAGTAAGGGAGGGCATATTCCTGCACATGACATCTGCCATTGGCCATCCATCTTACTTGTAACCTGCTGAGGCAGCGCCTCAAATCCCCGTTTAATCCTGTCATTCATTCACATGTGCAGCTCTCCCCAAGAGCAGAAAAATGCACTGGTGACAAAAAAGACTCCCCAAAACAATGGGAAGAGAGTAGGTTCGATCCCAAAAGTATTATTTCAGGAGAGGAAAAGCAATGCAGGGTAGCAACAAGTACTCCTGACAGTTTGACAGCAATGCTTGGGGGGGGGGGGGGTGTGTGTGTGTGTGTGTGTGTGTGTGTGTGTGTGTGTGTGTGTGTGTGTGTGTGTGTGTGTGTGTGTGTAGGGGGAGCTGGGAGGAAGAAGGTACATATTTCTAGTGCACATTATGTACACTAGAAAATTACTAGATCAACAGAAAGCAAACCATGACCTCTTGACCATAAGCTAAGCACATGGGCTGGGGAAGAGAAAGAAGAAGAAAAACTGAGCTGTTACCTTAAGAAATGAGCTGTCAGGGATCTGGCCGGAGGGAAATGTAAAAGCAGTAGTGAAAGGTACTGGCTATTTAAAGTGTGGAAGAAAAATTCTGCAGTGGTGTAATTCTAGACTTTGCCCAACCCACATTCCTCCCCCTCCCCCTCCCCAGGCTGGACAACAACCTACACAGGACTGATTTCATGGTCATTGCAAAAGGGGCTCTTTCCCCTGTCTATGGGAAACTTAAGTTTTCCTTGTTTGTGCATGATTTACTGGCTCCATGTGCAACCTTTCTTGGTTTGTCAGTCTCCCCCACTTGCCTAGATGCATCTCTTTCTGTTCCCCCCCCCCATATCTATTTCTGTCCGCGTACGTGCTAGAAACTACCTCAGTTCAAGGGGAAGTAAATGATAAAAATCATACAAGTTTCTCAAGTCCACGGTAGAGACAAGTTTAAGTTGGACTGGGAACAGGCAAGACGAGAATCATAACTTACAGTAAATTTTCACTGTGGTCACTATTACAGTGTTTTAAAACTTTCGTAGGAATATTGACAACCAGCATAGCCCACAGAGACATACCTCAGTGATTGCTGCCGTGGATTTATCTTCTGGTGATGGGGAATTTTTTCCTGTGTAATTTTTTAGGTCTCTATCATACATCATTATACCATCATGAATCCCAATAGCAGGATACCACTATGGCAGTAAAAGGTGGGAGAAGATACCAGTAAAATCTGTCCCGTTCTTCTCTCAAAAAGCAGGGAGGAATAATCCAGTGAGCTCCATCCTGGATCTCTCTTCCAGTGACAAGGGCCATGTGCCACTGATTTCTCCCAAGAGAAACACCAGCACATATCTACAATTGTGGTAAACTGCCAGGGAATATTTCCTATGCCTTAATATCCAAATGAAAAATAAAAGTAATCAACATTTTGGATAAGGATATGGGAAATAGCAGGGCCAAATTAGAGCTTGCATAATGTGCACACCCACCCTGCAAGAGAAGAAACCAATCATTATAGAAAAAATTCTGGACTTTCTCAAAATTACAGACCTAACTACCCAGATGCACACTAGGTAACAAGTGTAAGCAACAAAACACCAAAGTAGTTCCCAAGTTTAATTAAAGACTAGGATATAGAAAAGATTGTTCAGGTAGAATAAAAGCCAGCTGGAAGGAATTGTTGAGAACAATACAGATGTGTTCAGTTGGTGACCACAAGTTTCACAGTAGCTAGTGTCAGGAGGCACCTGAACAGATCACCTAGTCTGACCCTCTGCCACGGGCAGGAATGAGTGCTGGTTTCACAAGACCCCAGGCAGGTCATCATCCAACCTCCTCTTGAATTTGCCCAAGGTAGGGGTGAGGACCACTTCCCTGGGAAGTTGGTTCCAGATTTTGGCCACCCTAACTGTATAATATTGCCTTCTGATCTCTAACTTAAACCTATTCTCCATCAGCTTATTACCATTGTTCCTCATCACCCCTGGTGGTGCTGGGGAAAAACGGGCTCTACCTATTTGCTGTTGATCTCCTCCGATGAGTTTGTAGGCAGCCACCAGGTCCCCACTCAGGCTCCTCTTGCTGAGGCTGAACAGGTTCAGGTCCCTCAGTCTCTCCACATAGGGCCTGTCCTGCTGCCCTCTCACCAAGTGGGTGGCCCTCCTCTGAACCCTCCCCAAGCTGGCCACATCCTTCTTAAAGTGCAGCACCCAGTACTGGATGCAGTACTCCAACTGCAGCCTGACCAAAGTCTCATAGAGGGGGAGTATCACCACTCTGGACCAGGTTGAGATGCACCTTTGGATGCATAATAAGGTATGGCCGGCCTTGCTGGCTGCAGTCTGGCATTGGCAGCTCATGTTCATTTTGGAGTCAATAATGACTCCAAGATCCCTTTTCCACCTCTGTGCTTTCAAGAGGGGAACTCCCCAGCCTGTATGTATGCTATGGATTCCTTCTCCCAAGGTGCAGCACCCTGCATTTATATATGTTGAACCCCATCCTAACCTTGTCTGCCCACTTTTGTAGTCTGTCTAAATCTAGTTGCAGCCTCTCTCTCCCTTCAAGTGTGTCCACCTCGCCCCACATCTTAGTGTCACCAGCAAACTTGGACAGCGTGCTTTCCACCCCCTCGTCCAAGTCGCTGATGAAGATGTTAAACAGTGCAGGCCCGAGGACTGAGCCCTGGGGTACCCCACTGCTCACATCTCATCAGGTTAAGTACAACCCGTCCACCACTACTCTCTGGGTGCGCCCACCCATCCAACTGTGCAGGCATCAATGCCACAGTCGCTTAATTTATTGATGAGGATGGGGTGAGAGACAGTGTCAAAAGCCTTCTTAAAGTCTAGAAAGACTACATCCACGGCGACACCATCCAAGGATTTAGTTACTTGGTTATAAAAGGCAATCAGGTTGGTCAGGCAGGACCTGCCTTTGATGAACTCATGCTGGTTGCCCCTGAGCATGATCTTCTCTGCAGGCCCCCCACAGATGTGCTCCTTGATGATTCTCTCCAAGATCTTCCCGAGCACCGAGGTGAGGCTTCCAGGCCTATAGTTACTTGAGTCCTCCTTCCTCCCTTTCTTGAAAATTGGGACCACATTAGCCAGTTTCCAATCCCCTGGCCAGATGACCATGAATACTCATACAGCCGGGCCAAGGGCTCCACGATGACCCCTGCCAGCTCACTCAACACCCTTGGGTAGAGGTCAGCTGGACCTGCAGATTTAAAAATGTCTAGCCCTTCTGGAAGATCCCTAACTACATCTGCACTGACAGAAGGCCTGACAGAGCTATCCCTGAGATTGTCCCTACCTCTAATAGGTGGGATGTCCCAGTCCCGGTTCAAGAAAAGAGGCAAAAAAAACCTGTTAAAAATATCAGCTTTCTTGTCTGGCGTAGCCACAAGATTACCATTTGCGTCTTGCAGGGGCCCTACATTTCCTGGTACCCTCTTCTTGCTCCCAATGTACTTGAAAAAGGACTTTTTGTTGTCCTTAATCCTGGATGCTAGCCTGAGCCACAAACTAGACTTCAGCCAAGTAAGAATATACAGAACATAGATGCATAAAGGGAAGCAAGTTTTCAATAATTAAGAAATAAGGAGCAAGCTACAGTAAAAAAAAATTAAATTCCACAAACCTGCAAAAGAGCTGCAAAATGTGCAGTATCACTTATCTAAGTTGCAACATGTTACAATTCCCTTTGTAAAAGAAGGAGCCAATACAATGCCTGCATAATTCTGCAAGGAGTTACTCAAAAGATACTAGAAAAAAATGCATCTTACTGTACCCAGCAAGACTATAAGCAATCAGCAAAAACAGAGCCCAGTATAAATGTTTAAAGATGACACCAGTACTTTTTTTTTTTTTTTTTTTTTTAAACACAGTATGCAGTTTGCTTATGGAACTCTTTGCCACAAAGTTGTAGAAGCAGATAACAGAGGACTTCAAAAAGGGGATTAGACAAATTCATACATGACAGGACCATAAATGCTATTAAACAGAACACCCAGGGATAATATCCCTAAAGCAATGATGGCGGCTGCTCAGGTTGGTATGAAGGGAATGCACCGTGTTCCTATGCTCTTCTTCTAAAGCATCTTCTACTGCCAGTCAGAAACAGGATAGTGGGCTAGATGGACTCTTAGTCTGACCCAGTATGGCACTGCTTATATTCATATGTACCAGCCAAAGTAGTAAATGGAAGTGAGAAGTTTTGAACCAGCATAATAAGGACAAAGGTGGTCTTGGGGGTGGAGGTTATGGGAAATAAGTGGAATGAAATCAAACTGGTTGAGATAAACATTTTTAAATTGTCTTTAAGAGGAAGAAGGCATAAGATAGGCTTGAGAAAAATCAGAAATAGGTTTCTATAGTGCAGGTAAATGAATTTGGGAAAATATGGATCTAGAAGAAAAACTGAGATGCATCTTAGAATGCCAAGAGAATGATTTACTGTTAAAACCTCTCAAAATACCAATACTATTTTTAAAAGGCCACAGAAAACTGGGAGGAAGAAGGACCAAAGAGAGAGGGAGAGAGAGAGGTTTTAGGACTGATCTTAAAAAAAAAAAGACATTTAAAGTAAAGATCTTACAGTGATAGCAAATGACTGATTTCTGTGCTCTCTCATTAGATCATTTTGAGTGGAACAAGCTATTGCATAGAACATTTTTCTCCACACAACCCAGAGAAGTACATGTGCACTAAGAAATGACAGTCCAGTGGGCACTGCTTTTTCTTCTTCATGACTGTTGAGTCAGTCCCTCACCTCAACATTCATGGTACTGAGCTGCTGACAGTCTTGCCTAAAGACATGAACAAGTGGGTCTGGACTGTATCTGGCATTACGAATATTGGCATTAGATCTGATACCCGAGAAAAATCCAGTGGAAGTAATTGTTCTATTTAAATCCCTCAAGTGACGAAGGTAGTCTTTACTTCCTGTCTTGCACTGTTACATTGCTCAGCAGTGTTAAAGAGCTGCCCCATTCCACATTAGAGAGAGTTGCATTTCACTGGAGAGTGAGCCTTGTGACTGAATGCCTCACAAGACTGCTGTGAAACCTATCACTTAATGCCTTATATTCTATATGGGGTCTAATACTGCCTGTGTCAGCATAATATCTGAAGTGCCTTTCAGGGATGTCTTTCATGAAATGAGTAACATTAGTCAGGTCTGGTCCAGAGTTTCTCTCAGCAGGGGAAATGGTGTACAGCAGAGGGCTTGGGGTTGGTGGGGATGGAGCCTAGAATGCTAAATTCCTAGTCAAACAAACACTTTAGCTGCAAGGTTTTCTCCTCCTCTTTACATTGTCACACTGATATAGTAGTCTTCATTCTATTTACCTTAAGAGACTCAAAGATTCTTTCAAAACGTAGTCCATTATTCCATTAGCTATCAAAATTACAGTTACTGGATGACACCTGTAATTGTCAGAATAATGCTTTATATAACAGCATAACTCAGGGACATCAAAGGGCTCTAAAAGCATTAAGAGTCAGATTTCCAGAAGGGCTGAGCACCCATAGCCCCACACGGAGTTATTAGAACAAACATACATGAGCCCTGCCACATTGTTTGCAGCTAGTCAGCGAGCCAGGGCTGATGATAAAGATGACATGGCTGTTTATAGGTAGGTATATAGAAGGTCTGATCTTACTTTACATTAGTAAAAGGGTAATTAGCCATATTAGTTTAAGGTTAGGCAGAAGGCAGGGCACGGAGGCACTTTAGAGACTGGCTGATTCAGAGAGACGCAAGTTGCATAGACAACAGCCTAATTCATCAAATGCTATCCATAACCTATGAAAGCTCATGCATCTCTGAACCAGTTAATCTCTAAGGTGCCACCCTGCCTTACTGCCAGATTTGAGACTAACAGGGTTAACTACTTTTCTCTATTCATAGATACCACACTCAGCTGAACGAAATGCCCTGCAATCAATCTGAACAAGAAACTTGCTCTGCTACACTCAGACATCTTTCCAACCAGATGCAAGCAAATGTTGTGCCCTAGGGACACCAGGTGACCGATCCACTCCATTCTACTTACAACACAGCCTCCTCTAACAAATTGCACTTCACTCCTTCCACAGCATCTGACAACATAGACGGTCACCTATGAAAGTTTGCGCCTGAGTCAGCCTCTAAAGTGCCACCCTGCCCTGTCTTCAGCTTTATTTTACATTTGTTATTAGATGGCAAGAGAAAAGGGAATTGTTTGAGTATTTGTTTTGTAAAATGCTCCATGAACCTCCAGCTATCTGAGCGGCTATACAACATTAAAAGAATGAGGAATTAAAAGCTAGCCATTCAAATGAAACTCTGCAAAAGACAGAAAACAAAAAAGGACAGAGTTGCTTATTGGAAAAGACAGTGATGACCCGAGAACAGCTGTGTTCAACTCCTAGCCTGTGGGCCACATCCAGCCCATGGAGTCATGTCACCAAGCCCACAGAGCTTCCCAAAAGTCTGGTAATTTGGTGGTGATGGAGCACTGGCAGCATTAATTGCTACTCCCCTTCTGTGAAATTTCGAGACACATGAGGAACCGCATGGGTCAGATAACCTGGCCCTATATGCCAGATCATGGCAGCACAAGGCAAGATCCAGGTGCACAGGATTGGGCCCACACACCAACTCCACCCAGGATCCAGCCTGAATAGCATGTAGTCCCAGGTTGGGCAATTATTTTGGAAGGAGAGCTGCTTACTGAGTTTTGGCAAGCCATCAAGGGCCGCGGGACAGGCAGCCAGGGGCAGATAAATATTAATTTAAAAAAAATTTTAGGGGTCTTTCAGGCAGAATAGAATGGTCTGGCGGGCCACATCTTGCCCACCCCTAATGTAGTCAGTCTGCATCTGGCTTGCAGGGTCAGAAGGTAGGGTGCCACTGAGTTAGGGCATGCTTCTTATAAGAAGGTGAGATTTCCAAAAGTATCTTAGTAGCATAAAATCCTAGTAACTTTCAGTTAAACCTGTGCTCCTAAAATCACTTAACAAAAACAAAACAACTTTAAAGAGCATTGATTTCCTAAAATAAGGTAGGCGGAGCTGTACTTCGTCCAGATATTCTACAGTATATAGTAGAGGATATATACAATGAAGATGGTTACTCTAGCACTTCCACCTCTCCTCTTCACGTCTGTCCTAAACATTAGAAACTGTTTTCACAAGATGCAGAACTACATAATCCTGCAATTAATGTAGGTGATTCCCAGTTCCAAGAAACAAGATAAGCACTAAACCAGGAGCAGGCAATTATTTTGGGTGGAGGGCTGCTTACTGACTTTCAGCAAGCCATCGAGGGCTGCATGACAGGCAGCTCAGAGCAGATTAATATTAATTTTCTAGATAGAATGGCCTGGTGGGCGGCATCCAGCCCCTGGGCTGCATTTTGCCCACCCCTGCACTAAACTGTCAGGAACTAAAGGCCAGGGTAAACACATTTTCTCTATCTGACATCCAATATGCCATTAGCATCATTTTTAGGCTGAAATGGCTTTAGTGAAAGTGCTTGTAGAAAGAAAGAGCAGAAAGTCTGCCAACATGTGCATAAAGTGGATAAAAACACTGAAAACCAATAAGCTACCATACTACAGGTACTTGCAACAGGCTAGAACTGGCCCATATTAGACTGGAGACCACCTAGTGGGGAAAAATCAGGATAGGCATATGAGTGATTCCTGCTTGAGCCAGAACTAAGTTTACAGACATTAGACTACAGTATTATTAGACTACCACAGAAGCAGCAAACAATAATTCAAGGAATCTCCAAAGCGTGGAGCAGCTAAATCAGTACCAGAATTACTAGAAGCTTAATTCAAGTGCAAGGTGCAGAATGACTTGCAAGTATTTGCCTTTATACAAGTGCACTGTCAGCATTCTGGGCCAAAAGGAAATAAAATATCTCAGAGGAGTGCTACCAAACAAGGAACCTAAAATGCGTGGAAAGGCCCAAGTTTGTCCTAATGTACGTTCAATTCCATGCCTTGTAGACAGTATATGGAGAGATCCAAGCTCCTGCAGTAGTCAGAGTTCACTGATGAGCAGGAAAACAGACCCAGACTACCATGGTGAGTACAGAACAGCAATTCTCAAGCACAGTGGTAGGGCACCCTGGGGTGCCATGCAATCCTTTAAAATGTGTTATGAGTTGTGAGAAGATATGCAGATAAGTACAGGCTCAGGCTTGTCACTGCCTGGCTATGCCCTTGGTCCCTGCAATTAGTCAAGCACTGTAATATGTAAGTTAGTTTTTTAAATGGAGTGCTACTCAATTCACAAAAGTTATGGAGGGGTGCCTTGAGTCTAAAAAGGTTGAGAAATATTGGTATAGAATCAGAAACCTGCTCTGCCTGCTGAAAATATTGATGCATCTGTTGTCTCTTTTCCATCAAGCAGAAGGTGATAATACATCCAATTCTACCCAGTCTGTATGTAGCATTAGGTCAGGGCATGCTGGTGGGAACATTCCTTGCATGATCAAAGCAGTGGGGATGTAGGCAGCATGGGCACACAAGCATATGCTGCACTAGGAATGGCTATATCCAGTGTGGAACAGAAAGGACTGCTTCATAGTTTTGGAGTGTGTGATTACATATCTGGAGCATCAAAATTAGAGTGTGGAAGAGTGTAAAGGCATCTAACTGTATACGGATGGCAGATCCTGACAGAAGTGTAGAAGGGCAGGACTGTGCCTGGGGCAACCCCTGATACACAAGGCGGTACTAGCTCCTACTGTGCTGATTGCAGCGGCGTGGGTGGCTGCCACCCTGGTGGTGACCATTTTTATGCCCACAACACACCCCAAAGGTAGCACCCAGAGCTGGTGCTCCAATTGACCCCCTCAGTTACGCTACTGGTTTCTGACTGTAGATAAGAGCACAGACTTACTGGAGTTCACTAGGCAGGCAGTAAGTAAGCACAATACATGGAAGAGTTGCATGTTATATTTACAATTGCTGTGATTTACATCTAGCATTACATATTCTATATTAAGCTGAATTGCCCCTCGTATTCAAGACTCACAATAGTCATGGTCAGGATTGCTCTTAGAAGCTTCAGACATGGGGTGAAATAGTTTCACAGCTGTGAGCTCCCATCATTCTCAAGATTTCTAGTAGCAACCCTTGGACAGCTGCTTCCCGTTCACTGGTTTGGGTGCTGTTAACTAGAGTGGGCTACTAGACAATGTAAAGAGTTTTCACCAAAAGAGCTTCAGCTAATTAATAATTATCCACTGGTACTGACAGTAAACCAAGGCGGCAAATACAAGCATTGTATGTTATTGGAAAGGGGTGGGTCAGGAAATAACACTGCTACATAAAGCAGAGTTCAAGGGCTGGTTAAGAAATAAGCATGCATTTACAAAAAGCACCTGGGTCCATTGTAGATGGGGGCAGAAGACAGTTGACCGTATAACATAATGAGCCACATTCCATCTCTCATGCTCTGTTTAGGGATTAGGATTTACACAGAGGCAAAAGAGTGACCTATATGGTAAAAGACTGAAGAACTGAAGGGAGACCAAGAGGGACTGGACTGCTCAAAAGCCAAGGGACCAAGAAAAGAATGACTCAATGGCCCAATCTGGTGGCCGAATCTCCAAATCTGAATCGAATCAGGGGACTAATAAAAAAAAAGTCCAAATAGATTCAGAAAGCTGCGACCATTTGGGCAGTCCCCTCCCACTGCAGCAGGGAGCTGGAGCCAAACTCAGAGCTGGTAAGTAGGTGGTAGGGGAGGGGAAGCTGGAGGGGGCGGGACCATGGGGGGACCCCTCACCAGGCACCATCCCCTGCCTGCTCCTCCAGCCCCTCCAAGCCCCCCGATCCCTCCTCCTGCCCCCTCAGCTTCCCCCCCATGGCTGCCCCATCCACCCCAGCTCCGGCCCTTTAAAGAAAACAAACCCCCAAACCCCCCTGAACTCACCAGCTTGGGCCTTGGGGCTTCAGGGGGCTTCTGCTGAACCCCCCACACAGCACAGGACAGTGGGGGGCAGCAGGGATTGTCCCCTGCTGGGCAGGAACTGGTGAGCCCAGGGGCTTTTTTGTTGTTGTTTTTCTTTAAGGGCTGGAGCTGAGGCAGGCAGGGCAGCCATGGGGAGGGGCTGGGACAGCAGGGGGAGCTTGTCCAGAGCCCCCCATGTGGCGTGGGGCAGCGAGGATCATCCCCCACCTGGCAGTACCTGGCGAGTCGGGGCTTCCCCCCCTCCCAAGTGCCGGGACCTGGGACAGACGGGGGATGGGCCTGGCCTAGTTGATTCAGAAATTCGGCAGCGGCCGCATCTCCAAATCAGATTTGGCTGAATCAACTCGGGACAGTGATTTGAATCACTGAATCAAATCACTGTCCCCCAAATCAACCAAATCCAAGTCCAAAGTGAATACTAGCTGCTTTGCACAGGCCTAACACATGTATACTTGGAGCCATTTCAGGAAGGCAGCAGCTGTTACATTTTAATTGTTAGGGGCAGACAATCAAGTAATGATACAAACGTAGCAAAACCACTATAATTTTAACACTGTTTTATCCAGTGCTAAGTTAGAGGTGTTTTGCTACATTTGTATCCTCCCTGCTTGTCAGCACACTACATTTTGAACATGTGCTGTGCTTCTGAAGCTGCTCAAAATAGATACATGTTTGTACTCTGAGCAGCAGCCAGTGTTTACACCTATTCACCTAGGTCTTCCATTTAAAACTAGGCAAAGAACTGCATTGTTTTTAAATGGGTTTCTTCTGATTCAATTAGTTTCTTTTGAATGCAGGGGGGTTTATTGTAAACACAGCTATCCAGAAAGCTAAATTGCCATTCCTTGAGAAAATCCAGTATTTTTGTCATTTTTTTCTTGACAAAATAAGACAAAGAATAAATCAACATAAAAAATAAGAAGTTACAATTAGGAAATGAAAAAAATTCAGGTTTGCATAAGGTCAATTAAAAAAAAGGTCCAAATTCCCCCCAAAATGTGTGTGCGCATGCATATATTAAATGTGTGCGCGCCCACACAGACATTATCAAGACATTTATCCAGCTTTACAAGTCTCCTTCCCTATTTTTTCAGGACTACTTTTTTTTTTTTGGTTTCACAATTTTGACTGGCTTTGGTCCCAGCACTGAGACTATGACAACTGGAAATTAGGATCACCAGCAGAACACAACAGAATATCAGCAGAGAGTTAAAAGCAGAGTTATCAAGTGCAGTCCTGTTGCTTCCATCCCTGCAAGGTACCTTCATGTTTCAGTACAACCCCTACAGAGAGTATCAACTTCCAGCTGCTTCTTGTCAGGAACATTTTGTCTCCTGCTTTGATTGGACATTTGATTCCAGCCCAAAGCATGGGGGGTGGGGGAGGGAAAGCTGTGCTATACATCTTCTCTAAGGTACAGTCTAGTTGGTCTGCACATGCCTGTCATGCACATGTCCAATGTCCAATGTGGAAGAGTGCAACAGAGGCAGGTAAAGCAATAACTCTCCTCACACACATTACCAAAGCCTGAAACTTAAAAGCTAATTAGATGATTTAATAGACTCTTGATATAAAAGTGCTGCCATAGCATGAGAAATGCACAGATTTCTTTGGCATCTCTACAGGTAGGTAGGACTGTGCCAGAAACAGGTTCCACATTGTGGTTGAGGTTTGTTCCCCTTAAGTCTATAAGTCATTCCTGATCTGGTGGCAAGCTGCAGTGCAGTATGGCACCACCTCTCTCTCCTCAGAGTTAGAGGCAACATTTCCTGAATACCTGCCTTTTTGGGGAGTAAAATCCATGGCAGTCCCTCCCTAACAGCTTAAGGAAGTGCATCTCTCCCCTGCTCTCATCACTCAAAAATAGGAAGTACAAAGCATGGGAAAAGTGAACTTCAGCAGGGATTAGGGTTGTGTCAGAGGAAAGCTGCAATCCTCTGCAATTGGCAAGGGACTTGACAGTGAAACTCTAGTCAGGGACGGGCAATTATTTCAGGTAGAGGGCCACCTACCCAGTTTTGGCAGGCTGTTGAGGGCTGCATGGACAGCCCCGCCACCCCTTGACAGGTTCCCCGCCCCCTGGGCACCATCTTGGAACCAATGTCCCAGGGCCAGCACCGGTGGGGCCCAAAGTGGGATGCAGGCTGGCAGGGGTCTGTAGAGCCAGGCTGGCAGGGGTCTCTGCATCTAGGCTAGGCTGCACCAACAGGGAGAGGGGGGAGCTGGCCCGGCTCCATACAGCCCCTGCTGGCTGGGAGCCCGCACTCCTGCCACCCTGCTCTGGGCCACACTGGCACCGGCCCCGGGACACCGGTGCAGACCCTGTGCTCCCACTGGCTCCTGCACCTGCTTACTCCCAGTGCCCCCCCCAGCCCTATGGTACAGGCAGGAGGCAGCACACAGCCCCGACCCCCTGCTCGCTAGCAGGGAAGAAGCTGGTGCTGAGCACGGGGAAAAGTGGCCCCTTGCCCGCCCCATGGCTGGCGTTTCCTGCTGCAGCCACTCGCAGCCCATGTGGGGCTGTCCTGAGCAGGCACAAGCAGTCCCATGCAGGCTGCAAGTAGCTACAGTGCAGGTCACTGGCCATGGGGTGGTCAAGGGACTGCTTTTCCCTGCACTCAGCACCAGCTTGTAACCTGCCCGGCTGCCAGCCTGGGCCCCACTCAGATCTGGGCTTGCCCATCAGGGCTGCATGCAGCAGCAGCAACTGCGCCCCCCCACCCCCCGCTTGCCGCGCCAGGCAGCATTTGCGACTGCTGCCTGCCTGGAGCTCATGTGCTGGGCAGCCTGCAGGCAGCAGGGGCAAGCAGTGCCCAACGTGGCAAGTGGGTTGGCCGCAGTTGCATGTCGCCAACAGGCGAGCCCAGAGCTGGCACAGGACTGGGTTACAAGCTGGTGCTGAGCACGGTGGGTGGGAAAAGCGGCCCCTTACCCACCCCATGCCCAGTGCTGCAGCCACTCACAGCCCACCTGGGGCTGCCTGTTCCTGCTCAGGACAGCCCTGCTTGGGCTGCAAGTGGCTGCAGCAGGGAGTGCTGGCCATGGAGTGGGGGAAGGGCCACTTTTCTCCGCACTGGGAAGAAGAGAAGGAGCCCGGGGAAAAGCAGAGCACAGGGAAAAGTGGCCCCTCCCCTGCCCAGTGGCCTTTGCTCCCTGCTACAGCCACTCAGCCCACGCAGGGCTGTCCTGAGCTGGTACAGGCAGTCCCAGGAGGGCTACGAGTGGCTGCAGTGTGGGACACTGGCCATGGGGCAGACAAGGGGGAGCTCTTCCCCAGGCCACTTTTCCCCAGGCTCCTTCCCTGCCCCTCCCCCCCCACTTACCTGAGGTTCTGGTGCAGGGCAGCCACATGATCCCAGGTCAGAAGTCCCTGCTGAGGCTTCTAGCTGGGCGGGCCCTCCTGTTGTGGGAGCCTGCCAGGCTTCCCCTGGTTCCTGTCATTTTTTATTGGAACCAAGGGCAGACAAATATTCATTGTCTAAATTTTTTAGGGGCCCCATGGGCCAGATAGAATGACCTTGCAGGCTGGATCCGGCCCATGGGCTGTACTTTGCCCACCCCTGCTCTAGGTGCACTGTGGACAGGAAACCACAGAATGGAATCATTAGAAAGGCCACATGCAGAAGAGATGGTGAGTAGACAGCTCACTGGTACAGCTAGAGACAAAACCCTTACTGGAAAAATGTGGGGGGATTTCTGTTTGCACAAGTATTTAGTGGCAGGTTCTGTTTCATGAAATCTTGGAATTAGTTATCCAATGATTACATCACCATTTGCCTTTTTCCATGTTGAATTCAGATGTTGAGATAAACTCACAGGGACTCTAATCTGTGTAACTGGATTTCAGAGACAGACTCATTTCAATCATAAATTAAAATACTTGCCTTTGGTTAGATGGCACAGTCATGTTTACCTGACAAAACCCAAACCTTGTTATGGAAGGGACTTAATCTGTGAATATCTGTCCAGCTGCATCTACAGCCCATTTCAAATGACACTATCAATCTCAAACGACTGCTAGAGATATGGCTTAAGTCAGTTTGATACTTGCCACTGCCCTGATGTGTAATTTGCACAGCAGTGAGGGAGGATGTTGCCATTTACAACACATGGCATACAACAATAACCACAATCTGGTACGGGGTGAGGCAAATGGTAAGCAATGCTGAGTCAATCAAATCTGCAAGCCCTGGCATCTTCAAGAGAACTGTAATTCCTTCTCACCACCCCTTTGTCTAATTAGAACATTCTACTAGCACAGGTATAGAAACGGGTATGTCAGCTAGGGGTGTGCAAAGATCATCCCACTGTAGCCAAGCACGGTTCTGCCAACAAAACCACTGGTGTGGATGCAGCTCTGCTATCAGGTAGTCCTTCAGGGTTGCTAGTGTTGTTCTGGTGGCAGAAATGCTTCTGCCAGCACAGCTGCATCTACATCATGGGGTCTAATTATCTCAATGTTGCCACTATGAGCATAGTGGCCTCCTAGCAGAGAGGATTTTATCTCCATGAAGCAGTCTGGATCTGGCAAATCAATAGAGACTGAAGACTTTGATACTTTACTATTTACCTGGGATACTCCTGCAGTACCTCCTTCTTGATGAAGCCCGGCAAAAAACAAACTCTCTCTCTGTGGCCCCGGTACTGGCTACAACAGCTAGTCCGTTGAAATCAGTGCTTCTGATTTATACCAGTACCACAGAACAGAACTTGGTCCTTTCCTTTACCACAGTTCAAATCCTCATTATGGACCTATTGACTTCAGGAGGATCAGGGTTAGGAACTCAGCACACTGTGAAGGAAACACAAGGGTTAGAAGCCTTAGAAGGAGTAACTTACTGCTGAGTTAAAAATGGGTATTTATTGGTATGACATGAACAAAGAAAGCTACATACCCAAAGAGAAGCACTGATGAACCTATTAGGCTAAAAAAGATAATTAGGTTCTTCCATCTGGGGTGAAGTTACAGGTTATCCTTAGACCATACCAAATCTATGAAATACTAAAGTGGTGTTAAAGTTAGAATATGCTGTGAGCAGTTGCACATGAAAGGTTAATGCTGTTTTTTGCCCAACTGGCAAGCAGGGACATGGCTAGGAGCCAAGACACCTGGGCTTTATCCTTGTTCTGGGTTGGGGGTGGGGAGGAGGAAGAGAGAGGAGGAAGGGCCTAGGAGCAGTGCATCCTGGGATGCTGAAGGACTGCAAATTTCTCATTTCATCTTCATGGAGCAAACTGAAATTGTCCTAATACAAGCTAGGTAGCACAACCTAGAGTTAACCCTTGCCTGAAGTGGCATAACTAAGATGCTCAAAAGGCACTTAAGTTAACAAGCGTTAAAGTACAAATGTTTGATGTTTAAGTGCCCATAGTATGGGCAAAGCGTAATGTGTAACTTCACAATGCTATTACAAAATTGAGAAAGAACTATCCCATATACCACACGCACACTTTCTCCTTTGGCTGTTTCTGATCACCACTTGGCATAGAGTATGCCCCACTGGCACTGATAGCACAGGTGTTCAAGTAGTCAAGTATTCAGATAGCTTTTTCCTGTAGTCCATGTGCTGGGATAAGTGGGAGATAATGGAAGAGAGGCTCCCAGCCCAAGCTTGGGAATGTCTGTAGTCTAGGGCAGTAATGGTGGCCTTATCCCTCTCACAACAAAGGAGCAGTGCTGAGGATGACTTCTAGTGGCTTCTCTTCTCTCATTTGGGAACAGTTTGAGAGAGACCAATTTCTTTGCTCCCCTATTGGAATTGGAAAGTAGCAAATGGAACCTGCCATTCATTGCCTTTGGCAGGTGAAGCAGTCTCAGAGCAGGAGATTCCCCAGGTGTAACAGGCAGAGCCTGAGGCAAAAAAATAGCTCAGGCATTTAGATTTCTTTGTGCTGAGTGCAAATCCTACAGAGAAAGACAGGAAACTCAAGTATTTGCTCCAGACAGATTGTAACTACTGCTGCTGAAGGAAACAGAACTTGTTTTCATGCTGTAAAACAAATTATACCAAGAAAGCACCTGACTACATCACCAATTTTTGTTTCACACAGGAAACTGACCTGCCGAGGCTGTAAAACTTGCTTTGCTCAGCGAAACAATATGCACATACTTATCTCTTTTTGGACTAGACACAGTGTGCCTGGAGACGCACAACACACGGACAGTTTAAATCCAGCTTAAACCCAAAGCAGACAGGCATATAAATCTGTTAAAGCCACCAGTTGGTTCAAAAGCGTGCCTGGAAAATCAGGTACTAGTTTGAACTTGTTCAGTTGCATGTTGACACAAAGCATTCCATGGCACAGGTCAGGTCAATCCTCCAGGCATCCCATGCTGCATCACCCCTCACCACCACCCCCAGTGCTGCAACTGGACACTCTAGTATAGTCAGAACTCTCTTGCCACCTTTTCTTTCCCTTTTGTTGGCATTTTTTTTTAAAATCAATGAGCTCTCTTACACTGCTTGTTCAATAATAAATCCCAATTTTTCTAACAAGCTGCATCTCCCCTTCCTACTCAACTATAGTCCGTCATCATGCACTCCCACAGCTACTGGGAACTAAAAAGCATGGGTCCAAGCACTCCCCCTACTTTTCCCAGGGCATCCCGAGTCAGGTAAATACACTGTAGACTTCAGTCAATTGCAGGCTACTGAACTTTATTGAACTTGTGTTTAGGAGAGAAAGGAAAGCATTAAAGTGAAAACACCTCCAGCCACCATAGGTCATCCACCCTCTGGAAGCTCTAAGCATGGGTGCAAGCACCCCCCCTCCACTCACCCAGTGCAAGGCATGCTAGGCTGGGTGCTCATTCCCACCCCTGGTGTCAGCGCCACAGTTTACAATCAGTGATATTTGGGAACAATTCAAGTGTTCTGTGCTGCACCCAGTGTTATTTCTGATACAACTCCCCAGTTCTCCACTCTTTGTGTCACTTCCTGCGGTTTCCCAGTACAGTTTGATTTTGAAGGCTAGATTAGCTAGGTAAATTTCAAGCACAGCAGTAGCTGGGGTCAGAGAAAGAATTAGCATTCCATTTTTTCAATTACAATTCCCTACATATACATGCTAGAAAAGAATTAGTGTTGCAAGCTGATCTTTATCTAGCACCATCATCTGTCTGCTTTCAGAAGCTCACGGAAGAGATGTTAAAAGCCCATTAAAAAAAGTCAGTGGAATTTAGCTTAGGAAATCCTAGTTCTAACCCGCTCCTACATCAGTGCAACAACAAGAGGGAAACCTTAGTTCAAGGGCTAGGGCATCAACTCCACTCTAGCCTGCCTTCTTCCCTAGTCAGCGAAGAATGTGCATGTATATCACTAGTAGACTAGTGCTGCCTGCTCAACTTAGGGAGGAAAAGTTTCCAACTTCTCTTAGGGTGGAAGCAGACGTCACCTTTATGCTACCATAAAAAAAATTAAAACTGCAGTTACCATAGAGATCCCCTGGAACCTCTTAGGTGGATCTTTATTAGCAGGGAAAGCCTGGGCTCCCCACTTACAGAGATATGCCCCAGGGAATTTCTGAGGCGCGTCTCTAAACAGGAAAAGCCAAGGTTTCCCACTTAGAGACATGCCCCAGAGACTGCCTAGGGTGCAACTCAACAAATGGGAAATCCCAGCATTTCCTGCTTACAGAAATGCACTGCAGGAAATCTCCGAAGAGCATCTCTGTAAGCAGGGACCATGCTGCCCGTTGTCCTACAGGACTGGGTCCCTGCCTGATGCAAGCCAACAGGCAATACAAGTGTTTATCCTGGTATTAAACCAGGACAACAGCTGCCTTTGATACCACTGGCAGAAAATTGTACTGTTCTTTAGTGACTCCATTCCTCCCGTCAGCAGCTTCTAGAGATTGGTGAGAGCCAAGATTCTCTACCTGAGTTCTAGTGTGTACATGGCCATCAGCAGAGTTAGCAGCGAGACGTACAATACATTAGTATCATTATGCTGATAATCCTCTGCCTTTTTTCTCCCCAATTTCTGACACTATCAGTGCTGATGAGACGCTGGTCTAGAGTTTGGGACCTTATGTAGCTGACTGACTAGAGCTTGATCTCTTTATCATAAAGTTAGTAGGTTGAGAAGAGTACTCGGATCTGACACATCTTACATCCAGTGAGTCTGCCCTGACATTTGCTTCCCAAAACCTGGGACTAGTGTGGGATTCCCAGCTACTGCTGGATGACCTCACAGCCTTAGTGTCTATATATATATGATAGAGGGTAGGATATTGAACCCAGCCCTATGATTCAAGACTCTCACTTCAAGAATACAGCAACGTACTGTTTATGAGGCTGTTAAAACTCAATGTGGAAACAAACTAATGCATATAATAGGTGTGCCTGGCAAGTGATATACAGTAAAAACTCTGTTATTTGGCATGAGTGGGGAATGCTAGGTGTTGGTTATGTAAAAATTCTGGATACCTAAAATACTGGGGGGGAGCGAGGGGGGAGCAGCACAGGATGGTTGCATGCGGGTTGCATGTGGTGGTGGTGCAGTGGCAGTTAATACAGTATTCTGGCTAACAGAAGGCTGGATAACAGGGATTTTACTGTACCTTGCTAGAATGAGACCCGTTTGCTGTACTGAATACTTTCATAAGGCAAACCAACACTTGCCTAAACAACTACCTACCTGCTTCAGAGATGACCTCCGTTTCCTAACAATCCTGCCAGAGCTAAAATCAGCTTAAGTATTCAATGGGAGAGTACTATTGATTTAAAAGGAGTTGCTAACAACCCACTTGTGTCTAAAAATCGTTTATTGCTACTGAGAGAGACCACTGCTCCAAGGCTTGTCTTTTTACTTAGGCATTTCAGGATAGGAGAGAGGCAGAGTAACAGCTTGAAGTGGAAAAATTAGATACCCGTGTCTGAATTTCTCTAAGGAGTATTGTTCATATGCACATCTCACTCTCAGGTATGCATACACCTCAGTTACTCTGTCTTAAAGATTTTTGCCTTCTCCTTCAATATCAAGTGTGATACACACTTCTGTGCTTATTTTTAATGTTACCGCTTCTAGAATCAAGTGTGCCAGACACGCCCAAGGAAGAGAGGAAGATCAGAATGCAAAATATGCATAGAGGACAACATATCTCAAAGAACTCTGGTTACTGGTGATTTCTCACTCTTTTAAGTACCTCTCCATATGCACAGTCTCACCGTGGATGACTCCCAAGAACTGCTGATGTTACTTGCAGGCAGGTCTCAGGATCCTAGATGAACAACTGTAAGAGCATTTGGCTAATACAGTAATAACCCCTGTGGCTTCTGCAATGGCATAGAGCATGGTAATGATATGTATGAAGCTCCAGATGGCCAACTTGCAAATGTCAAGTAGGGAAGCCACTGAAGTCTCCTGGTCTCTGGTGGAGTGAGCTCCTACCACTAAGTGCAGATCCACTTTAATGGTTGCATGGCACACCTGAAGAATTTCATATACCATGGGATGGTCTGAACTGAAAGAGATTGCTGCATTTCTCAGTCTTTCAGCTGAGGAAGCAAACCGCTACAGACATTTTCTACAAGGCTTAGGCCCTACTCTCCACACAAAGGTAGGGAGACGAGCCTTTCTTCTGATAAACATATGCAATGCTGCCTCAGCTCTGGAGCAGTTATGTTTTGAAAAGTACACCCAAAGGCTGATTTGCTAGCTGACATGGACTTTAGTGGAACATGGAATGAGTCCTCAAGGATACCTTCCTCAGGCTTCTCACCAAAGTGAGAGTCATCAAGTAGGTTATCTTCATAAAGAGGTGGGAGTTGCAAGCAGATGGTCATATGCTGTAATGACAGCCATATTAGGGAAGATAAGCATTCATTAAAATATTACTAAGGATCAGGGTCTGTTGCTGGAAGGAAAGCTTTGGTTAGGCTTTCATGGATCAGGACAGCTGGGTGGGAAAAGAAAGATCAACCAAACAGAGGGTGGCAAAGATGGCAGCAGCATCCACCTTAACTAGACTGAGGAAAAAGTCACCATTCTTCAACTCTAGCGCATAATGTAGTATATAGGTGGAGTAGAAACCTCACAAAGGAAAAAATCTTGAATGACACAAGATCAGAAGCTTGCCCTTTTAATGAAGCACATGTGGCTAGTCAAGTCTTTCCTGATTTGAATATTTTTTTTTTTTTACTAGAAAGGAACAGACCTGCATCACCACTGGTTGTCATGATCTGGATGCCTCATGGACAAAAATCCTCACTGAAGTCATCAGAGTGACCTAAACTGTTGAGATGAGGGTCAGCAGGAACTAAAACCATTCTTGTGCCAAGGAGAGCCTGATTGATGGCGAGTACAGGGCAGCTCATACGAGCTGTGTCTAATGCCAAACAGGGAGCAAACTGAACTGGACGGCATAACCAGCCATAATAGTATCTAGAATCCACTTCCATCCATAGTTATCTATGGCACTTGTTCTTCAAAAACAAATTGTTGGCCAAAAGAGGAAAGAGGATGACTGGGTTTCAGAAGAATGCCATCTTCCAAATGCAAAGACTTTTTTCTGTTCACTGGACAAGGCAGAGGGCCTATTCTTACCAAAAAAACCCAAACTTTGATATTTCCTCAGTAGCTCTTATGGCTAATACTCAAGTAGAGAAAGAAAAACAGCAAAGGACTGCTAAGAATAGTGCTTAAATCTGCTTTCCCCTAGGAACTGGTGTGTTAAGGAAAAAATGTCCTGAGCCTTTAAGGGTGTGCAATGTCTCTTCAGCTGTGGAATGAAGAGACCCACTCCTTCAAAAAGAAGGTCTTCTATAGCACGGGTGCTTGACCCCCTGCCCACAGGCTAGATGTGGTCTAAGGGGCAATTATCATCCAGCCTGCAGGGCCCTCCACAGGCCCAAAAATTTGGTGGTAAGGGAGTGGTGGCAGCTAACTGCTGTTCCCCTGCTGTCAAATTTCTAGACTGGTGGGAGGAACCCTGCAGACCAGATAGCATGGACCTACATGCTAGGTCAAGCACATAGCACCAATCAAGGTGGCATGAGGCAGCAAGGAGCCAAGCTGGGCAGTGTGATGCCTGATCTGGCCTGCCTGGCCAAAAGATTGAGCACTACTATTGTACAGTATTCCACACTTCCTTCAGGGAACCAGATACCTGAAGCTAGAATGAACACCTAACTGGCCACAGCTATGACCTGGGGGAGTAGCTCTGGTCCTCAACTGTCCTCTGGTGATAAGCAACATAAAAGCATCTGTCAAGTCCAGCAACAATGGACAGAAAATGCCACAAGTACACCATTACAGAATTTGTTTGGTGCTACCCATACCACCCTATATGTAAGCTAGAGGAATATGAATTTATCATGGCTGCTTGTCCTTTGGGCTAGAGTGGAGCTTTGTATTTGTTTGATAGAGCAATGAGAGGAAGGATAGAGGTAAAAGTATTTGGCACTTCTGACTCAATATTACTTGTCCACTTTCCTAACAGTTGGGTAAGAGATGTCTACCAAACTATCTTTGCAGGATCCATGATAGCTTTGTTTTTAGGAAGAGCAACTACGCTGCCTATACAGAATATTGCAGCATATCAACCAGTCTACAAAGGGACCACCGACTACCAGAGGTTATAGATCACAGGTGGGCAACCGTTTTAGCTGGAGGGCCGCTTAATGAGTTTTGGTGAGCTGCAGGAGTAGCTCTGACCCTTGTCAGCTGCTCTGCCCCTTGGTTGCCATCTTGGGACCGGAAGTCCCATGCCCTAAACTCTGACCTTTGCCACCAGAAGTCCCTCTCCTTGCACCCCCAAAGTACTCCTTGCCATCTGAACCAGAAAAAAAAATCGTATACTAAAATTCAAACATTTACTGTAACATTTTATTACAAAAAATATGTTTGTCATGATTTGTGTGGTATATATGTAAGTGATTGCATAATAGGCAAAAAAAAATAAAGTCTTACTCTTGTAATTTGTGTGTGGTGGAGTGTATGGTGTCTGGTTGGAGGTGGGTGTGTATGGTGGATTGTGCAAGGTGTGTGTATGTGGGTGCATGTGGTTTGTGAGGGGGTCTGGCTGTGCATGTGCAGGTTATGTTTGGGGTGTGTGCAAGTGTGGGGGGGTTGTGGGGGCAGGGTGTGGATACGTGGGGTGTGAGGAAGGGTGGCGGGGCTTTGGAGATGCTCCCATACACTCACCCCTATGGTGCACAGCCTCCACTGCTAGTGGACCTCGGGCTGCTCGTGGTCCATGCAGGTGCAAGGCCCTGGCCAGAGCTGCACATAGAGGTAAGGAGCAGAACCAGGCTGACCCGCCTCTATCATGTGGGGCCCCCTGTGGTGCACAGTCAGCTCCCAGCACTCACGTGCCACTGGGGGAACCCCACACGATGGAGCTAGCTGCCTTCCCCATTCCCTGCCATCACAGAAGCAGTAGGCAGGACTCCCCACCACATCTGGTGGAGTCAGCCAGCTCCACTGAGCAGGGCTTCCCATGGTGGTACACAAGTGCCAGGATCTGCACCTGCACCACAGGGAGCCCCACACAATAGACAGGCTGGCCTTGCTGTACTCCTTGCTACCACATGCAGCTTTGGCCAGAGCTGCACACTGCCAAGTGGCAGCACCTGAATGGGCCCCAACTGCCCTGAAGGTCCCCACCTGCTGCTACTGCAGACAGCAGGGATTATGTGCCATGGGGGGGTTCCCTCTCCCCCTTCCCTCACACCGTTCCCACCCAAGCTCCCCCCCCAGTGCAGGCTCTGCACACCTACCAGTCCCAGCCCCAGCCCCATGCTCCCTGCCCAGCTGCAGCTCCTCCCTCCTCCCCCACTGCTTCCCTACCTACTGCCCAGAGCACAGGCTGTAGCAGGAAGACAAGGAGGAGCTGCTGGATACTGGGGAAGCTGAAGAGGTTCCCTGGCAGCTGCAGCAGTGGCAGCAGGAACCCTGCCCAGAACCTGTGTGCTGACTGGGCTGGGCCCTTCCATGCACCAGCCTGGGAGTGAGACGTGTGGGCTGGGTGGCGTACAACTGGCGGGCACCCGTGGACCAGATAGAATTGCCTGGCAGGCCAGATCCAGCCCACAGGCTGTATTTTACCTGCCCCTGATCCTCATCCAGAACAGGTCTCTAATTCTGTAAGTCAAATCTGGGGAAAAGAGTGTAACCATTGCAGGAAGATACCTGCTAAATAGAAACAGACAAGTAAGTTAGGAGCTGGTCTACCACTGATAGATGAGATCCAAGACCAGAAAGCACACATCAGGAAGACCAAGAAAAGAACTCTAAGGTTACTGAACCAGACAGTAGGGGCTCTGTGAGAAGACTTTGGACTCAGCTGCTTACCCTTTGAAGAAGTCTTAAGTCCCTGACAAGGTCCAGCAAATCAAAGCAACTGTCTTCACTAGACCTGTCAGAAAAAAGCTAGCGAGGCTTTTATCTGTGGTGTCGTAATCCTTAGTGTTCAAGCACTATAGCAGTTCAATGGTATCTATTATGGGGCCACTAAATCTCTGATGAGGATAAGGAAATGTTAAAGGAGGTGTCCTTGTGGAACCTGAAGCTGGAGACCTTCCTCTAGATCTGCAATCCACAAGTCTTTGGCACAAGAAGTCAATGGCCTCTTCCAAGAAGCTGTATCCTCAGAAGCCTGGCATCTAGTAAAGTCTTGTGCTCTAGGATCAGAGGCCAACACAAACTTGTACAGAACCTGGCTTCACACTTTCTTCTGGCCCTGAAGGGAAGACTTTCAAATGGATTGTTTTCCACGAAACAGGATGCTTACAGGCAAAAAAAAAAAAGACTCCAGGAGAAATCATGATGACAGAGAAAAACAGAAACAAGAGCAAAAGTTCTTAGAGATAAAGGCCAAACAGAATGAGGCAAGACACCATATGGTACAGATACAAAAGAAAGGGTAAAGTATGCACTAAGATCAGAAAGGACAGAAGAAGAGGGAGGGGAAGGGCACATGCCTCCCAGAGTGAAAGTATGTTTATGGACAAGCTCTCACCGGAGAAAGGAAGTTGATTTTTATTGGGATTACCAATGGCTTTTGTGGACTAGAGGCTGTTTCATAAAAAAACAAAACAAAACTAGGGGCCTCCCTTCTTATGTCTAATTAGAAACAGACTGCCATTCCCTGAAGTATTCCTATTTGTTTCATTACCCTTATCATGTAACTTTAATTTGTACTGAACTTTAGTTATGAAGTTTGCAGCTGTCTTGTCCATTTTTCACTCCTCCATGTCTGGTACTGTTAAAATATGACTGTTGGTATTCCAGATGAACATCATGTTTGGCTCAGGTAGACTTACTGGATTCCTTTGGCACCTGAATGAGAACTAGGAAGGAAAGAGGAAGCAGAGGCATGTATCTGGTAGAATTTGGGTTCTGGGCAGCTATGGGTTTTAGCTGCTATCCAGGACCCAGAAGGTCAAGATTCAGGGCTCTAGGGTCCCAGTACCAATGGGGAAGGTGTCCTCCAGCCAGGAATTAAGCCTTTCATAGCCCCCACCCCCCAAAAGCAGGTGCCATTGAACATCATCATGCTGAGCAAAGAAGCAAAACCCCTAAAATCAGTGCCCCTCTCTTCCCACCATTTTCACCCCCTGCTCTTTCCTACGCAGCACAGAGCTACCAGGACCCTAGAGCCTCCCTGGATCATGACCTGGCTCCTAGCCCCACCCTACACAACCCATAGCTGCATCCATTCCAGCACCCCCTTATTCAGTGCCTGGGGCTTGTGCCTGTTCACCCACTTCTACTTACATTATTGCTTGTGGCTGCAGGTTAGTGTGATCTGATGGACCTTGCTCCTTCCCATTTTCATCTCTCTCTCTCTCTAACTAAAGATGGTCTTAATTCTGTTTATAATGGGTCACAGGGGCATGGACACTTCTGTATCCAAATCAAATGTTATGAAACTGACTTCAAAAAATATATCCATCTATAATTTACAATATGGAAAATGAACAAAGTTCTCATCCCTCCTTTTAACACGTACAGACAACTAAAGTTTAAACCCCCACATGCAGGAAGAAAAAGTAGCATGTTCTCCACGTTGCTGATACTTGGGGTGGGGTTGGAGGTTCTTTTTACTATGCATTCCTTTACTAGTAACCTTGAAGAACTCACCTGCTGACAAGAGAGATGGCTCTAGCCTAGCCACAACTGGCATTTATCTTGGAAGGCTGGTTCTATTATACAGGGCAAAGGGCAGAAAGCTGCCTAGTAACTACTTACTGTGCATATGAAGAAGGGTCTGGACATTTTCTAGTTCATTCTCCATCAGTTTACCTATCTAAAATGGTTATAATAGGTAAAGCTATTACATATTTTACTGTTGGCTTGGTCTTTCTAAACAATCATGCTGAGGCCGTACATGGAAAAACTGCTGCAAAAAAGCTGTTTGTGAATTTAGTAGATAGCAATTATTCCTTTATAGTTAACAAAACTAATGAGCAGAGTGAGAAAGCATCATCTTTTGAATGAGATCTGCAACAAAAATGCTGACTAATATTGGTTTCTATCACCCAAACCCATTGTCCATATATTATTAACCCAATAGTCTTAAAAGACTGTAGTAACTTCAATACAAAAATCCTAAAATAAGTTGAGTATCAACAGGACACTGTATTCTTGACTTTTTGACCTGAACAGCTGTGCAGTCTTGTCATAAGCTATCAAACAGCTGCTATGGGAGCCTACATGTGGCTATAATTCAGCAATGGGGAAAGCAATTCCCCATCACTGAAGCCTGTATAAAGAAAAGTACAAAAATTTCTGGTGGGAATTATGGAATAACCTTTGCACAGAACTTCCAAACTGCTAAGTTAATTAATTTGTGCTATGAAGCATGAGGTTTTAGAGTTCCAGATGAAACCTAAGTGTATACATCCAACGTGTATAACCATTTAGCTAGCAGTAGGTACTTTCATTAACCACATTAATACTAATGCTTTTTGAATACCTGCTAAGCTCTCTGGGAGTGTCTTCCATCTGGTAGCTAGGTGGTGGATGTTTCTCTCTCAGGTTTTATGAAAAAGAGAGTCTCGTGAAGATGAACTCCACAAATTACGATTATCTTCTTTTGCAGAGTGCAATATGGATTCAGAAATGTGGATACACCAGATGATATATTTTGCACATAATGTATAAGTCTTGTTATTACAGCTGAGATTCACCACATCTGAAACATTTTGGAAGTGTAAGAAGATATGTTTTGCTTCATTTGTTTTAGTTTTGCTGTTAAGCAACTAAGGTTCTGTGCTTTTTAATAGCATTTTATCATTGCTGCTTTTTCTATAAGCTTTCCAAAAGTATTAACATTTAAATCAGGATTGTGGGAATCTTAAACTATCAGTCACCTTTTGAAAGGGGTTATGTTTTATTTTTTAAACAAAGATAACACATTAAGATGTAGAATTAGCTATGGGCCTCTATATTGTTTTTGAAAAAGCTTACTTGAAATGAAACTGCACATCAGTAAACAAAGTCAGCAAGGCTTCTCAGAAAGTAAAAAGTATATCAGCCTTTCAAAGTGGTAACATGAAGATGATTGATTCAAACAGTCCAATTTCAATACCTGCCCACAACTTTTAGCTGTTTCCAGTTCTCTCCCTTTGTAAGGAATAGTTAAGAGTGACTGAATAGTGCATCTTTAGCTGGTAGCTTTTCCCTCAATGCTCCCTGCACACTTTGGAAGGCACCAGGATTCTCATCTTGATTCAGGGAACCGTGGACATTTATTATTTGTTAACAATTTCCTTATGGGTTCTCTTCACAAGGAAAGTGTGTAGAGAACTGTCTCCACAAAGCCAAAGCCTGTTCAAATTACTGAATTAAGAGGAAATTCAAATCCTGTTTTTCCCCTCATTAAGTTATGTATTTTAGGAGTTATGAAAGAATTCCAGTCTCTTGCATTCTTCAGATTTCTTACAGAAGCATTCACCTCTAAAGCCAGTGGGTCCTCTGTCTCCTCCACAGGAGAAGGCTAAACACAGCCTCCAATAAGAAGAGGCAGAATATATTAACCTTTGACATGTAAAAGAAGGTAAGACTTTCTTACTGGTTTATCAAAATCAAAGGAATGCTAAGAGGAATATTTATAAATTTGAAACAAATAACAGCAAGTGCCCAGTTGCATGAAAGATTGCTATATATGTATATAAATGGAAATAAGATGCTCTCTCAACATTACTCCCAGGCAACAATTTCATCTACTGGATATAGTTACTGAACTAAATCTGCAAGCAGCTGAAATTATGGCTTACCACTGTAAGTCAATTTCTCACCCGCTGGGTAGATAGTCAAGCCTCTTGACATTCTACCTTCCCCACTGGTGCCTAAGCCTCTTCTCCTGTGGCTAACAGTACAGGTCTCTTCCTTTAAAGCATGTTAATCATCGCTTCCCAGGTGTTGGGCACAGACAAACAATCTGGGGAAACTAACGTAACGGAAGTATGCCAAGTTGGACTTTCTAGTTACAGTTTTTGGCTGGAAAATGTTGTCTGGTATCTGAGTCAGCTGAAAAACCCTCTTTAATATATTAGAGTTCAAGAGAAGGGACAAGGAAGAGTCAAGACAGAACACTCATTTTTGTCAATATTTTTTTAAATCCCAGCCCAGCTTCTAGTAAGACTGGACACTACTTACAACACTCCTAGAACTGCAAAAGAATGGAAACACAATAGGAAAAGGGGCGAGACAGCACAGTGGCTGGCTTTAGACATTCACATACATAAAGCCAGCAAAGACTAGCGTCAGCAAGGCCCCAGGTGCCCCACTAACATGAACAAACCCAAACACGAAGGTAGCACATGAAACGTATTTACCTATTTAAACACAGGCAGCTGGTCTGGCTAGGATGCGGAAGGTAACTGCTAATTCCTTGTACTACAAGGAAGGAATGGAGTAAAAAAAACCCAAGCCCATGGGCAGGTTTTTCCTTTGTGAACCTCTGTCTCTGTGCTGCTGGTAACAGTGGTAAGTATAAAAAAATCAAAGAAAAATAATCTATTTATAGAACAAGTCAGTAGTCTGAGACATTTAGAAAAAAGTAAAAACAAGTCCTCTTTTAAAAATGGATTTACTAAAACAATTGTCACCCAGGATTAACCCAAGCCTTCTATCCCCTGGCAAAGCCAGGGACAACTTCAAACAGGAACTACTGCTGATTGTAGGCTGGTATCCAGCAAAGCCAGCAGGCACAGGATCTGTGCTCTGGACAGTATCTGCAGACTGCTTGCTGATATCACTCGAGGCCATGTCTGTAGCCTAGTGATACTGGAAATACTTGTGAATGGAAGTTCTCACAGAAGTACATCAGTGTAACCTGTGAGGTAAGTGGGTTGTCCACTTTCTTCCCCATCCCTAGGTACAGATCACAGAAGCTGGATCCTATGTTACTGCATCTCTTCACCAGCTTCATCCTGTGTCAGACAACTGTAACATACAGGGGCACAGGACACCAATGAAGCCTAGAAGAGGAGAAGCAACTCCTTTAATGGGGAAGCGCTCTGTTTTCCAACTTCAGGCATGGCTAGATGTCTTAACTGATGCTTTGTGACCATGCTCAGGACAGGAAGATTGACTGTGCCCCTCAGGAAAAAAAAGAATATATTTAGTGGAGTAGGGTTAGGTTTCTTTTTGGTAAACAGAACCAGTGCTGATATCTGAGACCTTGAGCTCCTTTGCCCTCTAGCTACAAAAGAGAAACTAACAAATTGATCCACCCACTCCCATTCCCACAGTGTAGTGTGAGCTGCCCTGGCATGGAGGCAGGTTCATTATCCCCATACACTGCCCTCTTGGCTCAGCTAACATGAGAGGCCACCTGGCTTAAGGTAACTTCCAAAAGCTCTGCATGGATAATATGCCCCCATGGAGATATCTGGTCGGGCTGAAAGCTCTAGCCACTGCCCACAAATTCCAGGCCAACCCCACTTCCTAAATGCACTGCTAACACACCAAAGTGTCCCATCCAACAGCCATGTGTGTTTAGTCTCTGAGGGCATCCACCACACTCACAGCTGCAAACACTTGAGTTAAAACATTGGCTGGAACGTGCAACAAGGTGGTGTCTGCATAGATGAGTTGGTACCACTGTGCCTCTGACATCACCATTGTACAGGGGAAGCCAGCTATTAGGAAGGGACCATTTCTGCTGCAGGGCTGTATGTCCTTGGAAGTGAGGCTCAGTGGCTACATTAGCTTCAAACCACCCACTTTCAGTAGGGTCTCATGGTCCAGTTCCCAACAAATCCCAGAGACCAGCTAGCTGCTAACTAGTCCCCTTGAGGTCCTCCTCGAGTCTCAGTAAGAAAGGGGGTGGTGATACATGTACTGGGCGACTTGGCCCCTGCATTGGTTTCTTTGCACAGTTTATACAGATGTAATCTTCATTCTCAGCCATTTCTGGAGAGACGCCAACACACACTTGATGAAACCACTCGTCACAGCCACCATCGCACTGCACCCAGTCTACCTGCAAGAAACAAAATCAACACACATAGTATAGTGCAAGGGAGAAAACTTATACTGAACTCTCCAAACCAGTACCAGAAGAAAGAAAAATATAAGGTACAGACTCAGATACTAGCATGTAAAAGTTTATTACAGATCTTTGGAATGTTTTAGGCTGATAGCAAAGCATGAAAAGTAGGCAGGCTTAAACCTGTCATAATCTTCTGCAGCTGGATTAACTTCATATTCTTCCTATGCTGTCCTAAAGACATAGAAGCTACATGGTTTCAATATGACCTATATAATTAACAGAAAGCTTCAGCACAGATGAGTTGTTTCAAAAGTTCCCAATAAAGGAACCTTTCTGCACTACTAACAAGCTAATATGGGGAATTCTAGAAGTCCAAGGAAAACTTGCCTCACAGGGGACCTATAGACTGAGAACTGTTCTCAGAAATAATGCTTTGAAATCTACTGGCAGAAGGCACTAAATACACTATCAATGCCTTCATAAGTACTTAACGAAACAGAGATACACTGGGAACAATAGTCATCGCACAGAAATCCATCCCAAAGCAAAATGCAGTAGTAATGCAAGTAAATGAGCTGGCATCCTTCTGATTTGGAAGGAACAGTAACAACGCAACAATCAATCCTAAAATGCTTAGAATCCACAAGGAAAGAATTTATGACCAGCCAATGGGAAAAGAATAAATATAGATACAAATACTGTATTTCCTTTCTTTACTGCAATTATTCTCCCTTCCAGCAGGGGTTGACAAATTACAGACTTTATGCTTACTTTTAGAAAACTGATAAACCTACCTTGAAGTAAAAAAAAACCCTCTAATTTTATCTTTCCCAAATAGAGAGGTGAAGAGAGATGGGATCTGAAATGAATTTATAAACCAAGTTTCAGTTCTGTACAAGTGACCAATCACTCCAAAATGGCACTTAACAGAAATCTTTGTTCTGAAACAAGTGCAAGGCACAGTTAAAGTACTAACAGAGTTCACTTGAGCTATGATAAGATTGTTTTCTATTTCTGCTTGAATGAGGGCTTCATTTTATCAACTTTCCCAAACCTCTTCAGATTTCACTTGAACTATGACCTGACAGTAAATTTTAAAAGACAGCAACTTTTGCTGTAAAAACTCAACTTTCTAAGCATCTGATGGAAACTGAAGTCTATTTCTTTTCTATTTGGATAACCAACTCTTCTCAGTGACAGGATCAAAAGGTATTTGCCCTGGGTAAAATGAGAATATAGAAGAGGTTAAATAGTTACTGTGTGCCAATGGTTACAGTGTAGCGGTGCAAAGATAAAAATCTATGTTGTGCATCTTGACAGGAGATTAATTAGGCAACAGGTGAATATGAAGAGGAAGCACAGAAGGGGCGATGCAGTTGGCAGCTGTTGAAGAACTGTGAATGCAAAGTATTGCTATGTGGAAAAAAAACCCCAACTTGTTCTTAGTTCTCAATATGGAAAATTGAGACTAGGCTTGAGATCAACTGAAAACTGCCCTTTCGTTTTACAAAGTTCCTACAGGCAGCATAACTTGGTATATATTTGTCTTCTGACTCATGTTCTCACTTCTGAACTCTGCCATCAGTTCTTCACAAGTAGAATTAAGGGCAGCTCATTCACTTGGGCCATACTGTCTACTACTCTTCCCCACCTCACTTGTTTCTTCGGCCCCTATTTCAGTTACAATACTTGCACCTTTAAGTTGCTGGTGAATGCTAATCCTCATCTTCTGCTGCTTGTAGACTAAACTAGTCCCCACTAGGAATGTAAATAGGGCAAGACAAGCAGGGCACCTGCCCTGCTCACCAATTCGGAGGGGGTGCCAGGATCTCCCCAACAAGGAATCTTTGCAGCAGTGGTGGAAGCCCTGTGCTGCTGGCCCAGCCACAGGAGTGGCAGAGTCTAGCACTGCACCCCACTACAACCCACCAACGTATGCATCTGGGGAGGTAAGGGTGAGTGCACAAATGAAATGCTGCTTTCCTACCCCAAGATATGGTGCTTGTGGTGCCTTACTGGGCAGGGGCAGGGCTTCCCACACTGCTGCAAAAGCTTGGGGGGAGAAGGGATAGAGGAATCCCCCTCACTTCCTCCAGGAGTCTTTGCCACAGCAGGGGAAGCTCTGTACTACTCATGCCAGGTCACAGGAGTGAGACTGCTGAGCACCACACCAAACAGTATATATGGGGGGGGGCGGAGAGCACCATTATACTTGCTCTCACCCTCCCCACCAGCAAATACGCTGCTTGGTGCAGCACCAAAGGGCTTCCCCACCTGCTACAGATGCTAGTCCCTACCTTTCATGCCACTAAAGAATTTCTGCTGAAGAAAAACCCTACTCTGCTACTGAAGCCTGTTATCCTAGCTCAAGATACTCATAGCACCCACATGAGATAACAAAGAGTTTTTACTTGACTGACCCTTCCTTGTACATTTCCTACATTTTTCAAATTGACAAACAGCAACAAGACCCCATTTCCTCCTCCTCCTCTCCCAACCCTTCAACTTAACATAAGCTTCAACATTACATTAGTTCACCCAACACCACTCCCTTTCCTCAGCTTCTTAGAACAAAAGTGCTACCTTGCACATGGCCCTACCCATCTTAACTGCAGCTTTCTGCCCAAATTTTGACACCCCATTCAATGAGCAAGCTTCACAGTTCAACCCTCCCCCACACAAAGTAATCAAATACATTCTCTGAAATACTTCTGCTTGGCCCTTTCTCACTTATAAGTTTCTTCCCTATGCTCAGTAGTCTTGCATAAAGGTTTCTCAGAATTAACTGTAAGAGGTAGAAAACTGAACAATTTAAATAATTTCAATGCCGAAGTTGCCTAGAGTTATGTTAAGCAAGGCTATTTCACCAACAGTGGCTGCTCTTTGAAAGCCAGCAAGGGTCAAGTAACATAGCATAGCAACTTCACTTGATCTGAGGAAACAGCTTTGGCTCCTTTCCTTCCTCTCACCTTCACTGGGGCTCAGCTCTAACAATTTCCTCTTCCTTCTTCTCCCTTCAAGGCTTTATTAGTGACACCAATTATGATAATTTTGAGGTAATCTAGCTACACCTCACAATTTGTCAATACCCCTTTCTCCAATCATTTTTACCTGTTAAGATTTTAAACTTCAAGTTTAGTTCCAGACAATGAATGTCTTGCTTAGAAAACAGCCCAAGATCCCATGACTACTTACTACCACTCTCCCTACCTCAGACCTCATCTTTGCTTGCAGAGCCAAAATAAATCCTGGATTTTCACACCCCTCTCAGTCAGCAATACACAGATTTGGAATGCGAGGAACACTGCTAGAATTCATCCCGCTCCTGTTGGCTCTGCCTCAACTGGAATCCCTACACATACACTGCTTAAAGCAAGCCTATCCTATGACTACTACAGGAGAATTTTTTTTCTTCATGGGTCCAGAATGCTGCTGCTAAACAAGATACGAAGCAGAACAGCAAGGGAACTTCAGATAGAAGAATACTACTTCGATTCTCTCAGTTCCCTCCACTTCCTGTGCATATCATGTCCATCCCCAAATTGCTCTTTATTCAAGAAACCCTATGGTCTTGCTTTACGCAAACTCACTCAACCACCTGCTCACACTGTGGACTTTCTGATCTCCCCCAAAATTCTAAAAGATGAGCTCACTCACTCCTGCTACCTTATTTAGCTGATTTTCTTCCCTGCTTCCTCTCAGCTACCAAGCTAATTCCTCTGCAGTTTTAATTTTCATTCTCTTTTTAACATATGTGTTTACATCCCAGCACATCTATAAAAAAGCGGAGAGCACAAAAATAGAGGAAATTAAATGCTGGTAAACCCCTTCAAGAGCACTGAACTGAATTCCACAACAAACTCTTCAACTTCAGTGGCTCCCTGAAAGTTTCAGCACCTCACTCAAACCCAGAAGCTCTTAGTCAATAAAATATTAAACTAAATACTGACCCACTACAGAGATTAACACTTGGAAGGTTATTTTTGTAACCATAAAGACTAAAAAAAATGACAAGTGAAAGGTTGGATTTTTCAATCAATCTCTAGCAAAAGGTAAATTCTGAAACTACAGAAAACAAAAGGGACCCAATTACTGCATCTGGTTGCATATGAACTTAGTTTCAAAAACCTCTGTCCACCCAGGAGTCCAGAAAGCAACAAATGGCCAATGGGCTTATTGAAGAAGTTACAAGGAAAAGAAAAACCCTTAACTATGAAATGAACTTGCCATAGAACAAAAGTGGCAGAAAAAGTTAGCAAAGCAGCTTTCAAAATTTCAAAGGCATCAGAAGATTCCTAACATTTTCTGAGTACGCACATTTAAATTGAATGAGATAGATAAAAGTTGGGATATGAAGGGTAAATAATACTACCTTTTATAGCATTGTATTGATCAAAGCCATTATTACTGAAACTTCACTTTTATCTTACAAGAAGAGAAATAACTGACTATACATTGGAAACTAAATTAAGATGCAATATAAAGCAAAGCAATGAAAAAATCCAGGGGCCACAGTCAGCTGAAGACTGTACTTTACAGTGAAACTGTTTTTGCATATGCTAAGAGACATTAATGCCTCCAGCTTCAGCTATTACATTCCTGTCTGTCTCATTTTCTAGCCATAGGGCAAGAATGTTTTTAAAAGTTTTATTACGTGGGCATACTGAAGCATATGGCAAACACAGCTTTAAGGAGAGTTATGATGACTAGGATTCTACATGTAACATCAAGCATTTCCTAAAATTCTTACAAATTAATCTATTTTAATAAACAAGCCCCTTACAAAGAGGTGAACTCAGACATTTTCTCTACCTAGGAAGCGCAGCATTTTCAGTACATAGCACATTTTATGGAATGTACTAAACACTGCAGTATCATTTATAAAGTAGATGGAAGACTGATTAGATCATCCAGTCTACAAATCCACCAATGAATGGAGAATGGCTCTCAATGGCACGGTGCCAGGTTTTGCTATCTCTAGTTCTTACAGGTTCTCAACAGTGAGTTTTCTTTCAGTTCTACCAAAACAAAAATGACACAACCCAATCTCCCCAAATCAGGAGAATCTTCCTGAAATCTATGAAACTATTTGGAGATACTACCCAGACCGCCACATTCATACATAGCTTAAAACTTCAACTGCAGCTATTAAGGGTTTTTTCACCTATAAAAAAAAACTTTAATTAATAGATAAATACATAAATAAATGAAAACTGAAAGAGGCTGATCTCCCCGAGTTACTTTAAGCTAAAAGCAGCTGCCAAGGCCACAAATGACCTCTGAAGGTGGATGAGATTTTTTTTTTTTTTGGTCGTAATCGGATCAATTCTAAAACCACTGCAGATTTACCTCCCACAAGAAAAGTGGGACACTGCAGCCTGTGGCTTTGCTCAACCTGCAGCCTCACAGCTCACTGGCTTTATTATACAAGAGCTTTGGAAGATTAATTTCCATTTATAAGCACTGTACATCCAGCTTAGACTTCTGCTCAGAAACACACTCAAAACAGGGAACAGGGAAAAAAAAGAATTAACCACTCTGAGGTTCATCAGCATCTTTTCCTAATGCCAGCAACAAAGAATTTGGAAGAGGGCTTGAACGGGGTGTAACTTTGCAATTTAAAAAGAAAAAATATTCCCAGATTTTACATCCCTAGTAGCTCCTCCCTCTCACCTCCTGCTCAGACTGAAGTGCTTAGAGCAGTGATTATGAACGAGGATGCTGGGGCACCCTGAGGTGCTGCCAGATTCTTTAGGTGCCCCGAAGTGTGAGAAGACAGCAAGATATGAAGAGATAAGCGGGTATTTAAGTAGATAAACATAGGTTCAGGCTTGCCCCTGCCTGGATGTCTCCCCACCCTCACTGCCTAACCACACTCCAAAGTGGTATGCACCATAATATATAGTTTTTGAAAATACTGTAGCTACTAAATTCACAAAAGTTACAGAGGGGTGTCTTGAACCCAATAAGGGATGCCCTGAGCCTAAAAAGTTTGAGCAACACCGGCTTAGAGAAAGACAGGGTTAAAGTTGATCAATATACAGTTATACCAACGTTCAGATTCCAATTGTTATGGCTCAGAACAGCAAAGCTGCATTCTACAGAGTACAAGGGTTAGAGGGAGCCCCAAGAATCATCTAGTCTAAGCCTCTGTATAAATGCAGGATCCACTGTCCAGAAACCATCCCAAGACAGATGCCTATCGTCTAATGTGGATCAAGCAGTATTATCATACATCTACCTGTCATTACTAACGCATCTAATATATTAACCACCCAATTCACTTTTGTTCAAAACTGGCTAACCTCCCAGACAAACCTTAGAGGGATTTTCATTATTTCCCCCAATCATTTATTCTAGAACTCACCTTGTCCTTGCAGGGTCTTTGGCAGTTCTGGGCAGCGCACACAGCGTTCTCATCATCAGACTCTTCAGCTCCTGACCAGTCATATTTAGAAGGAATATCTAGTACCTTCTTCTCTCTCTTCTTCTCTGTGCTCTCCTTTACTAGCTCTACTTTTGCTGCAGCTGCCTTCTCTCTTTTTTTCTTCCGCTCCTCTTCCTTGGCTAGTTTCTTTGCCAACTTGTTCAACTCCTTTGTCTTGTCCATGGTTAATTTCAGTTTCTTCTTTTTGGGCTTCTCCAGTTTCTTCAACTCTTTAGATTTCTGCTTCACTTCTCCAAAGAACTGTTCTGCCTTTTCCAGCTTTCGTTTTCGTTTCCTCTCAGAAGAATCTCTCCCTCTCATTTTTAATGGCTTCTCATCCAGGCTGTCATCCTTCACAAAAAAGATGACAAGAAATTTTAAAACTGAGGATTCTACATGCTACATTTTCATTATCTACTTAAGACATCTTCCAATCACAACTGTACCCACTCTATCTAAAGAGAAAGGACACTGCCTGTCAAAAAAAGTGGACTGGCAAGCCCTAATTTAAAAAGATGCTCATCTATAGCATTCAACAAACCAGTGTAAGGAAATAATTGAAGTTAACTGGATAAGAAGAAGAAAGTGTTAAAAGTCAACATTGCCCTATGGAAAACAAAGATCATAAGGTTCTGGATAAGCTGTAGATACGATTCCCTTCTTTTATTCACTACTATAACAGCTATTTGTAGGAAGACAAATGATTTAGTATTTAAATGTTAATCTGTTACTGCTTATTACTTATCTCAAATTATTCTTGTTTGCAATAATTGCTTTGATTGGAAAATAAAAGTATCAACTGGTGAATTATGAAAAACAAAGGTCCTCTCTCTCAAGAATGTCCCATGTGCTCAAAAATGAGGGGAACAAGAAATGCTGATGTGTGATCAGAATGGTTTATACATTGACAAACACTGTGTTCGGTACTATTTAAAAAACCCACCACCATAACTACAACTTAAAACAAATAAGATGTCAGGGCAGTTAACATTCAGAGCATCAAACCCTACCTATTTATACTCCAAGGCTTCATAAGTAAATAATGACCTTTGAACAAGCACAAGAACCTTGCAACTGCAGTCAAACTATGCACTAAACTTTAATGACATTAGAGATTGAATGCATGCTTCAAACCAATGGAGCAAGATACAGCACTCTGATTTATAGTGCAGTTACTCAGCCTAACAAATTCACTAGGAGATTCTGTTCAATTAAAAAAAACCCAAAAAAACTAACCTAAATATTTTTCATTTAAAGTAAGCAATTTGTTCAAACAAGCCTTCAAAATAGTTATGCTAAAACTCACTTGGTATAAAGCACTTTACTTGCAAGATCTGTATAACAAATTCGCTAGCACTCATGCTACTTTTCCCCAAAGCATTTCCATAAGAAAACAATTCAGTTAAAAGAATGTTAATGATACAAAACAAAGTACTCGAATCAGAAACAGACAAATTTATGATTGCATACACAACCCTAATCCTGCCCTTTGGTGCATATGTTTTATGTATGTATGTATAATTTTAACTAAAACATTTTCTGCAAGGTTCATGACTTATTAATTGTACAGTATGGATGATCAAAATACCTTTCTTCCTATTCAACCTGCTTGGTGTTCCTATTCCTCATTTGCTGCATACTCCCAAAATGGACTCCTCGCCTATAACTTTACTGTGATGTTCATTAATTGTCTTAGGTATTCATTTTATACTCAATAACTATGCAAGATAAGAAATTGCTGCTATTCCCATTTAACAGATGCAGAAGTCTAAGTGCCTGAGGTCACTTAGAAGCTTAAGTTTTCTGGGTTCCAGTCCAGTTCTTTCAACCATGAGAGTTTGCCATGAGAGCAAGCATGTAGGTCATTCATACACACTATGTAACTTTGCAGCAAACGAGACACAGGTACTCTGAACAGAACCTCTTTCTCTATTAAGTATGTGAGGTGAATGAGGTAAGGATCATAACTGTCTTTTTATGATGAAATAACAGTAAAAGTCCTGTAATATATACGGCAGAAGGGAGCAAGAATTTAAGTTGCGCTGGCAACTTCAACTGCTCTTTCTCTTGTTTATTCCTAAATTATATTTGTATTCAAAAGCAGTGTTTGTGTGCAGTAAGGATTGGTTTTTATTTTGAAACCATTTTTACTTCTAATGTGTTTTTATTCCAAGCAAAAAATGTTATTGCTATATAGCATATAGATGAAAACAGTGTTTGTAGAGTGATCTCTCCACCAAACCCATCTCACAAAGGAATGGCAAGCTGAACAAGAATGATGGAACTGCACACAGGAGAGAAACACAGCAGTGAGAGGGCAAATATTTTTGTACTGGAGGCATCTTTAGCCAAGTCAGACTGAACATCAAGGGAACAAGCTCTTCTTAAGAACCACCCAAAATTCCATCTGTTTAAAAAATGGAAATTAAAATACATTGATCCAATTTCCTCCTATACTAAAATTTTGTCTGCCTTTGTGTACCTCCATGACATGAAGGAATCTGTCCTCTGAAGGTGGATGCGTGGCCTGTAAAATCCGCCAGATGTGCTGGGTCTCATCCAGCGATACCTCTAGGAGATCTCCTACCATCATCAGATCCTCTAATTGGGACTTAGCTCCAGGTGACAACTCCAGTACAGGGGGTTCCAAACTGCGAGGTACCAGAGGGCTCTTCCGGGGCTGCTTTCTTGGGGTGCTAGAACCTTTCAAAACAGAAGGCAAATCACATAGAACAAAAAAGAAGACACCAGAAACAGGAAAACCACGTGTTACTTCCCAGCAACGCTCTAAGACAGAGATGCCCAAAAGAGAAAATATGGGCGCTGATACAGTTAATGGGCAAAGTGTTAATAGAATATTGATGTATGGTGCTTTATGCAATGAATACCATCTTCTCCATGTGTAGACATTGTATTCCCAGAACCTAGTACAGATGGCAAGCATTTCTCAGTCACCTCCCAGTGCAAAGAAAAGGAAATACCTTGTGAACAGCTTTTAGAAGCAGATGAATATGCATGTTCAGCACAGAAAGAGGGAGCCGTCCACATGTGTGTCACCACTTCCTCTGACTTGATGGGGATCTCCTCATCACAGAAGAGGTTAGGTTCCAGGCTGCTGGAAGATTTCACACTGACATTGTCCTGAAAAAGGCAAAGCAAGAAAATAAATTCCAGCTTTAATAATCTTTATGTACTTAAGTATCTACCTCTATGAAGCAGATCTTCGTGGAAAATGATCAAAAGCACACTACTTCCAAGAACCTGCTCAGAAGTGACCTGCCAAGGAAACTAACACCACCAGCACATGGTGCTATTAACATAAGTATCGGGATAGTGACAGCAGCTACACAAAAAGTCAAAATGTTGCTTAAAACTGTATTTGCTAGCATGTCACATGCCCTGAAAAGACACACGCGTTGTTTTTGGAAAGCAGAATGTACACAAAAAGATTTTTCCACAGTCACGGCTGATGGTGTGACAGAACGTGTCCTGGAAACACAGAACGCCCAGTACGTGTGACATCCCAGGATACAGTTTGGGTGAGGCAGCAGGGGGCTTCCTGCTGTAGCAGGACAGAAACAAGGCTAGGCCCCAAACCCATATGCTAGCAAGACTTACTTATTTATTGTAAATAGTTCTTTACTCAAGTGCCCATAAAGAATCAAGTGTTGTTTCCAGGCCACAAGCCTCATCAAGGTATTACTGCATGAAGTGGCTTACTTTCCCTGAGCTAGCTCAGCTGCTTCTTCAGGTACCAGCTATGGCACTCAGCTCAGCACTGTGCTCAACTACTACAAATTCCTTAGCAGCTGTGAGAAAGTCAACCCAGGGCACCGTTCCTCCTACTTGCTGGGGCCAGAGATAAGAGGGAGCCATCTTGGCATCCACTAGAACACAGCATCTACGCTTCTATTCCAGCAAAGGAGAAAAAAATCAGCTTCCCTGCTTAAACTATGCACCCCAATTTTGGAGGGCTGATAATGGAGGAGAGGGGGCACAGAGGAAGGTATGCATAGTATGTGAGTAAATGCAGTACTACTCTCAACTGATGTGGAAGAAATCTAAGTCCCCACCTGTGAACTTCACAGGTCAAATGAAAGCCACTCCCTGGAGATCCCTGCTTTAGATGCCTAGGGTTTGTGGATTATGTACATTCCTCGCTACAGAAGAATTCTGATTTACAGTATGCCACTGCCAATGCCTCTCAAACTTAGCATTTGTCTATGGCTAGAAAGAAATTCATTAGAACACAAAGCCCCCAGGCCCAGCCATTTTGTTAAACCTGAAATACCATAAAAATTTCTTGTCACCAGTCCCAAGACTTTGAAAAACAGGCCACATCTAAAGTAGCCACATTATAACTATTAGTGTGAAACCAAAGAACTTGTATTCTCAGTTGACACCTTATGTATATTCTGATGCTAGAAATTAAACAATGAATTACTGAACTTTCGCTGTTCAGGCTTTTAAAATTGAAAATCTATTTCATGACTTCAAGTAATGTGAAGAAATTGAAGTGACACAAGTAACGAACCAGCTGCCGAACTCAGACTCTACATCAGTTTGAAATTATACCTCTCCCAAGTGGACAGGGTTCAGAAAGAATAAGTAAGGGAAGCTCATAACAACATAACAAATCTACTAATATTTGTTTAATAGCTGTAAACATTCAAGGATGCAAGGGAACAAGCCAAATGACATGGGATGAAATTAAGAAAATATACAATCAATAAGCCAGTAAAAATTTAATGGTCAGAAAGTTTATCTGGTTATTAGTGATAGCTCCAATATCTGGGGCATACAAAACAGGTTACAGGACTAGTAATTAAGCAGTTTTGATAGCAAGAGAAACTAGAAAAGTAGGGTATGATAAAACAAACCTTTCTAGGTCAATTTGCATAATTCTATACAGTCAAAAGTTCCAGAATCCTAAGACTCAATAACCAAACTGAAATCCTGCGATTGCAGAATGTTTTATTTTTCAGAATTCAAGTTGTACTCCTGCAAAATCCTCAAAGCTTGACAGGCAATTCCACTCTTCTGAGTACACAACTTGATACTCCACATCTCTTGCAGAAAAATCTTCTTATGAATAGTTCATTCTAGTGTATAGGGCAGTTTGGAAATATTTAGATATTTTTAATGACAGTTTAAAACTCCACACTAATTCCAACCTCCGATTAGCAGCACGCCTTTGTCTACACTTCATATGAGATTATAAAATTATTACACTAATATTTTTAGCTGCTACCAGTAATTAGAGAGTCAAATATTAAGAGGGTGAAAAATCTGAAAATACTTAAAGTAACTTAAATGCTTAAAATTAAAGGCTGCTTACAGATCTTTAAAAAAGTGCTTTAAGTCAAACTCAGTGCACTCCTGCACCAAGGCCAGTGCATGACCAAAAAAGCATCGTGTTAGTTGGACATGGCTCACCCAACGTCTGTGTAGACTCAGTGCCTGAGGCTTTTTTGGCATTTTTATCTAATGGCTGACTGAATCACCTTTAGATGAAAAAGGCCCTGCTGAAGCACTCAATCGATACAGATGCTGCGGAGCTGGGCTGAACTAACGTATTGCTTCCTCCAGTAAAGCATGGGTTTTTGTTTGTTTGTTTTTCTAACATCTAAGCAACCAAAATGCATTAAGATAAAAAAAATTAAAAATTAAAAGGACCTATTAGAAAATAGATAGGACTTACCTTAAAGCAAAGTTCAAATCAGAAGATTTATTACCATTTTAAAAGTAGCCTCTAGTGTCTAATGGGCCTTATTTTTCTCACCTCTAATGTGTCTCATGGAAGAAATACAATGCTGCATCCCTAAGGTGGCCAGCCACACCAAGAAACCATTGTTACACATGTGGTAAGTGTAGAGATGAAAAGTAAAGTGACGTCTCAGAACCGTTTTAAAAATGTACTCTAATAGTCTCATTAAAACCATGCAGTCGTCTTTATAGATTTGCATTTTTCTTTTGAAACATTCTTTGCTGGTAAAAATGTAAATAAATTCCAAAGCTAGTAAGAGCAGTTTTGTTTTGTTTTGATAAACAATTCCTGGAATTCAGTTAACATTTACCAGCCAGAGCTGTAATCCCAAACTTCTACACATGGTGGAAACTGAACAAGTTTTACTTCTTCCACATGCTGGACTGGGGAAGAGAACAAACAGTGAAGTGAAAAAAGAGTCAAGGTAGTAAGAAACTTCTTACAAAGCATGGAATTGTCAAAGCCTTCTTTCTGCTACACTGGAGCTTGAAAAAGGAGTTCCCTCTATCAAAACTGCAACTAGTATGTAACATCTATGAAAAAGGCCATGGAGTTATACAAAGTCTTCAGAGCAAAGAATGGGGTTCAAGTGTTGTAGTTACAATGGTCCAAGAGCACATTCTTCTCAAGTTTGCTTGTAGTCTCAAATCATGCCTGAGAAGCGTTTTTTAAAGCCCTGGAAAAATGTTTTTGTTTCCTTCCTCTAATCATAACACATTATGAAACTGTGAATGCATCCTGTTGTAACACTTAATACCCCCAATTTATGTTTAAATAATCATATACAGGCCTTATCACAGACATAAGGCCACAAGATAGGTAGCCAAGCCTTAAGGTACAGTATATGAAAATCATTCTGGAATGGTGAGGGCAAGTTAATGTTGATAGTTGTTCCACAATAACTCCATAAATGAATATTTATTCCAAAGCATCTACAAATACAGTTATTTCACAACAGCTGGTCTATACATGGAGTTATTAAAGTTTGTTATCCATGCTGGTTACTTGCCTTTATGTCATAGCCATAAGTCTCCCTGATGTCTTCATCAGAATCTGTCTCTTCATCATCATAATCCAGGGTCTGTCGTGGAGATGAGGAAACACTCCCTATCACTCGGTTAAAAGCAGATTGTTGGAAACTAGTCAAGTGGCCCTACAAGGCAATCAATGGAACACAAATGGAACATGCATTACGGGAGTGCAGCAAGGCTAGCTAATACAGAAAAGAACTTTTCAAAGGCTGGTGCCATCCTTTAGCCTCAGGACTGGTACCTGCTCATACACAAGTAAAGCCTGTGTAAAGCTATGACCCAAAGGTCTGGGCAGAGAATATGGGATGATATGCCCAGAAGGATCCTATATTTCTAGCCCTTTTGAGAACTCGTAGGTGGACAGCCATAGATTTATTTTCACCCAACTGTCATCACAAGATCAATGGCAACACAAGCCTCACCTTCAACATTACTATGTCATCAATGAACACTTCTGAACAATTCTGATGTGGCAGACATTTATAGAAGCTGTAGTAACTACTTGCAGTCCTCTCTGAAATTATTAACCTGGCTATGAGTCACTCTATGGGCCAATATACACAACAAACCAGACTAAGGTCAATTATGTACTTCATACAGGTCACTGACTTTCTGCCAGAGGGTAACTAACAGATGCCTTATAAATCCCTCAGAGTGTTCTGATATCCTTTGCTTATTTACTTACACCAGTGACAGACAACTGACATAATTCTCAGTCTGCAACTGCTTCTTTCTGAGAGGCTCAAAGGCAGACAAGACATTTCACATACTGATAAAATGTTGGTGGATCGCAGCAATGAGGCTAGGAGTAGGATACCCAGGTGCTTACCTGTAGGTCAGGATTAGCTGCTGCCTTCTGTAGCTCTGCACTGATTATTTTCTCCGTTTTTTCCCGTGCTGCCTGCTCCACCATACGCTGGCTGAGCACAGAAAGCTTGGCCAAAGCAGAAGACAGTTCATCAGTAGCCAGAGCCTGCCGTGCTCGGTCCTGCCAGCCCATGGCACGTTCTGTCAGGCACTGTAGTGCCTCCCCCTCTGGCAACCGTACAGGAAGCTTCTGCAGGGACACCAGCAGAGACAGGATGGTCTCAAGCCGGGGTCTTCGAGAACGCATGCAGAGTGGGCACAAGAACTTGACTTCTTTGGCCTGCCAACTGGAGCCCTTCTTTTGGGAACTGGTTTTGGGGAGTGGCACACAGCCACTGTGAAACCAATCCTTGCAGAGCTCACATTGCAGCATGAACCCACTAGCTGTTTTTCGACAGATGCAGAACTTCACTTCTTCAATACGATCCACCATGGTCATCTTAGCCAGGTTAGCTGCCCTGAGGGCATGCATGGCTTCAATCTCCTTCTGTTCCCGCTCCCTGAATATAGCCACCTGCCCAGCACAGAAACAAAAATAGCTGGTACCTCTATCACAACAAATGGACTCAAAAGTTTTATTAGAGAGGAAAAAAGAATGAAATTAATCAAGAATCTTCCAGGCACAAAGTCCAAAAGAAAAATGAAGTTCTAAGTTTCTCTTCAGAACCCCAGTATTCCACCACTCATGCAAAGAAAAAAAATATTTTTATGGTACTATCTTTCCCAAAGTTTCCAAAACAATTTGCAAACTTAAAAAGGAACCAACCTCTACCATGGACCATTTCCAAACTCACCAAAATAAAAACCTCTCTCAGGTAAAACGCTAACCCAGAAGTTGTTGAAAATCCATTTCATAATGTCAGTTATGGATAAAATACAGAAAACAGAATGTGCCTGCTTAAGTTGAAGTTTGATTTAAAAACCCAAGTTAATTCCTATATAAAGGGAAATGGACTCTTTAATCACAACAAAAGGAAACAGATCCCGGGTTTAGGGTAAAAAATCCCCTAATGCTCTCGCACACGCACGCACGCACACATACCAACAGCAGACTCCTCCTGACACAACCTAAGAGGCATATTATACATGTCTAAATGGGGCATAGCTTCATTACACATCCAGTTAGGTGTTTCTTAGCACTTCTCATTCAAGACATGATCTAATCCACAAGGGGCCTGAGGTCTGATGGTTCACGTGCAAGGTAACGTAACTACAGGCTTTCAGCACTGTGCCAGTTTCCCTCATTCCTGTAGAAAATAACTCTGGAGAATAACTATAGTCCCATTTCTTCAATTCCTGGTATCATCAATTCACTAAAGAGATCTTAACAAATTTTTCTCCATTCCCACAAGCTGGCCATTTTAAAGGAAAATAAGCACCAGCAGCAAGTGATTCAAATGATGTGTGTGTAAGGGATGGAATGGGTAAAATGCTTAATAAACGACACAGCTTTACCAGTGCTCAGGGTAGCTCAGGCTCTGGTAGCTTACATCAATAATGCAGGGACATGAATTACTCGTAAGCAGCCAAGCAGCTGTTCAGTAACAGAAAATTTGCGTACTTCTAATAAATGTTTTGCACAGGCACCCAGCAGCATCACTGTTTTGGTGTAAATTGGTCTGCTTCTTTAACAGCAATTTCTGGAGGTTGTACTAGCTGACTGCAATATATTTCAATTTGGCGCACAGGACAGGTCTAATCTAATCCAGTCTTGCCCCCCCCCTTTTTTTTTTGTGGTGCCAGGTATTTTTAAGGTATTTCCATTTATATTCATAAGTGATGGCAACATAAACATTAAACCCCTAATTAATCTTCTTTAGCCAAATACACATGGCAACACCTTCTACTATCTACTATGTGCTTCCTCCTTCTACTATCCAAACCTATTTAAAACATCCTTGGAGTGCCAAGATCAATGCTGTGTGAACTGCATATTCTGTCAGGTTATTACTGTGAAGCATTTATTTCACAGAGATTTACTTAACAGTTTTCAGTAAGACTTCCACAAACTATATTTAAGCATCTGGAATTTACAGACAATCAAGTTATGGAATCAGAAAAGGAAGGCTGGAAAGCACCTCAAAGTCATCTTGCCCAATCCCTCCTTAAGGCAAGAGCATCCCTGGCTAAACCATTCCTGTCAAATTACAAGTAGTTAGCACGCAGACAGGCTTCCCTTGAGATCAAAAACTCCTAAAATCTAGGAGATGCCAGCCCCACAGCATAGCTCCTTACCACAGTTGCAGTGTCCCTAGCTTCCTCAAGCCCATCCTCCAGTTCACTCAGAGATTCCAAGTCAAGATCTTTCTCTTTTTCCTTCTCCATTAACTCTTTTACCCTTTTCCGTCTATTCTTACTGCTTCCATAAACTCCAATATCAGTCCGGGGACTCAAAACCTGTAACCGACAAGACAAGAATGTGGGTTCTCAGGACAACAACAATGTAAAGAAAAACATTCCAAACCCATACTGCTATGTTGGCTGAGGAACAGATGATAGCACATGTATCATGTATACAACCAGCCTCATTATACTGCAAAATAAATACCTCATCCCTCTTACGACCCTGCTGTAAAACAGATGAAAAACTGATGAACATCTTTGATACCTATAAAGTAATGGCAACATGGAAGGGAATAAACACAAAAAACTAAGACTGAAATCAGCCCCCAGTAGAATAGCTTGAAGCCCTGGAATATTAGTGTAATCAAACAGGTACTGTAGATATTTTCAACTGGATTTTGATCCCCAGGATCCTGCATAAGGCAGCCTCTAGTCTTGAACTGGGACCCGAGGCCGCACTGTGGCCAATGCTGATGAAGAGTCAGACACATGGCAGACCTGAGTCCGAAAAGCAAGGCTGCACATGTGATATGTAAAACCCTGAGGCATGGGAACTCAAGAGTATGGAGACACTCACCAGTCTGGGACTCCTAGTGCTCTGGAACATACATTTAGAAATGCATATACAGCTCAGCTGGGCTGTGCATGCAGTTTTCAAACCCAGGGCTGCTGTGTGTCCAACCCTGATACTCAGCTGAACTCTGATAATCAGACATGGAGCATGCCCAGGACCAAGGGACATAGCCACCCCAGCTATGGAATCAGGCTAGGGGGCAGCCTCACATCCAGGTTTGGCCTGCCAGCAGCTGTATGATTGGGATTTGAGGAATTTTATACCAAATCCCAAGCACTGCACATCATGTCAGCAGAAAGCTTCAAAGAGACCGTATTAAAAAGACACAACAGCAAGCTATCCTAGGCTATCTATGCACATGTCCCAGTGTGTTCTAATTAGAACATGTTGTCCAAGCAGACTTGATTGATAGTCTGCTGGAGTGTTCCAATTAGAATGCTCCAGTGTGCCTCATCCTCACCTGTGTTTAGTGTCCCGCATTTCAAAATAGTGGTGGAGGAGCTTTAGCTAAAACTTGACAAATGAGCTTTAATTACAACATACCTGCAGCCATTTTGAAATGCAGGATGCTGAATACACATGACCCTGTGCTCTAATTTTAATTAGAGCAGCTGTCTGGGAGTCACTCTAATTAAAACACTGCCCAACCCCCCCACACACAAACACACAGGAGCATATGTATAGACACCCCTAATGTTAAGGAAAGATGGCATAGTAGGAGACCAATGTGTCTTCACCAGAAGTTTTTAACAACCCTAAAAGAAAAAAACACTAGTTCTGCAAAAAGGGGAGACTGCTGAGGATGAGTATGAAAAACAAATCTTAAGCAGAGCAAGGGGACAAAATCATGTAGGGGCCTAAAATATAATATGAAAAAATTCTATAAATACACTGGCAGCAAAAGACAGACATAATACATGTAGTAACACAACCCCTTCTTCCCACAAACCAGTTTTGCCCCACCTTCCTAGCAGCAATAGCTGAAGTTCTCAGTATCCAAAAGGAGACAGAGGGCCCTGCCACCTCCCTCCCTCTTTGCAGGAGTGAACCTCACATGCCATTCTATCATAATGAAGAGGAACCCAATACAAATACCTCCATCCAAATCAGCTCCCTGGACCCAATACAAAGCTGCCTGCTGCTCACCTGTAACAGAGTGTAGCTTGAGTTCTTCTTCAAGAAAGTCCTTCCTGTGCGCTCTCTCCAGGCACGTGCCGCTGCTACCTGAGACTCCAGCTGTGGCAGTGCCTCAAGACGTACTGGTATTGGGCGGCCTTTTGCAGACAAGCTTTCCAGTTGCTCCAGATAAGCGTAATTGCTACCATTCTGGGGTAGAAGACAGTTCTCTGAGCCATGGGACTGTGAATTATAACACCATACCCTCTTTGACTAAAACAGAACTTCATAGCCTTTAAGTCTGAGTGCCACTTTGTTCTTTCTTTCTTCCCATCTCACTGATATCCAATACCTAGTTCTATATGCAATACACTTCCCATTTGCTAATGGACAATCTGTTGTGAATGGCTGTCTCAAGAAACTAGCCTGGAGATCTTTCAGCCTTCGGATTCCCAGTTCAAACAGTCAAACATAGTATTCAACTGCTGGTCAGGAGCCCGGAAGAAATGAGCTGTTAGTCTCAGTCCAGTTACCAGCACGCAAGACTACATGAGGTAGTCACCATTACCAATGGTATTTCTGGTCCAGAAACTGCAAATTCACCTTTTCTCTAGAGATGACTTCCCTGGGCTAATGCCAAGCTATATCCACAGAGTACTGGAGAAGGGAAACTTGGACTATGCTTGCTCATAGTCCTGTACCTATTCCACAGACAGAGGTCCTCAGTCTATAGTGGTGTCAAATCCAACACCTTACATTATGTATACATGGTAAAAAATAAAATGAAATCCTTTCCAGCAGCTCAATTACTTAAGGACCTAGGTGCACCAAGTCTCACCACAGCTAAGCATCTGCCAATGCAGTGAGTAGAAAAAACAAACTTTGAGCCTAAATGTGTGTCTCGACAGAGTTGTTGTCAAGGTAACAGGAAAGGGGGAGAAGACCCGCAGAAATGCTGGCCTTTGTGTTCCTTAAGGGGATGCACAAAAAGAAGCGGAAAAGCCTGGAACAGAAATCCAGTGGGGAAAACAGATAGCAGCCCAGAAAGAGAAGTACAAAGGTCAAACAAAGACTGGGGTTGGCAAGTTTAGGAGTTAAAAGAAGGTTTCTGCTCTGGCTTTCCTGGGCAGTGTCTGTGAAGAGCACACATGCCTGTCTGAAAAGATGCAAGCAAGAGATTACAGTCCCTGTTGTTACCCCTACCTGAATGGCCTCCACTTTGGCTGTCCAGTCTCTAGCCCGATGCAAGGCTTCTTTCAGTGTCAGTACATTAGGCAGGTAAGCTGGGATGTTCTTTGCTTCATTCACAATGCCCTCCAGAGCCATCATGCTTTGACGTGGTCTAGAGCGAGAAAAACCTGATTCTAGCCTTCTCTCAAAGTGCTAGTCAACTGTAGCCATGATTCCAAAAGGCTGTCTGTGCAGCTGATATCACTGGACTGCAACAAAGTATACCACGACTCTATTCTCATCAGGAGGGGCCTGTTCACTGATGCCAGCAGAAGTGAGGAAACTGATGATCTACACACCATCTTAGTTAGCAGACCATGCATCAAATCTCAAATTCAGTGTTACAACCCTGAGGAAGCTGGTGCTGGTAACATACTTGGAGTAAAAAAGGGTTACAAAAATACCCATGGGACTTCTCATACCTTCCTGCTGTGGTCATTGACAACCAGAATGGAGCACCATCTCCACTTCAACTGACTGACCACCTCAGATTACTACTTTTAGGAAGTCAGGCAGCAGGAAGCTGGTGGTAATGTTCACAGACCCTACTCACTGCTACCTTTGTAAGACACAGGGCACACATTTCAAAGGAACCTCCAACTGTTACTGAATAGTTACCAAGGGAATACTTACCTTGCCTGCAGACAGACTTTGGCCTTCTCCTCCCACCTCTCAGAGACAGTTAGCAGCTCCTGCAGCTCAGCCATGGCCTTTTCTACAGCATGATGTGGTGCCAGCCCAACACCTGAGTCAATCAGCTTCTTCATCACATCCAGGGTGACCCTCAAGGGGTCTGAAAGGGTGGACCTCACCTCATCCAGCCAACGTGCCTGCTGCAGTTCTTGCTTCAGCCGCGGCAGTTCAGGAAGTTCCACATAGAGGCCAGAACCCATATCTATCAACATTTGCAGCTTGGAAGAGTCTGGGACCTCATCCATCATGGCCTCTTGAGCACGCTCATGAAACTCCTCTACATCATCCAGCAGGTTCTGAAATCATACACATCAAACATGCTCAATCAGCAACAAATGCCATGATAGATTCAAGCTGTGAACCCAAGAACGACCAGCCACATCTGGGTTCACACCTACTACACACAAGCTAATCTATTATAAACCATGAAGATTGAAAGCTGCAGGAAACAAGCCTGTACAAGATGTACTCTAGGAACATCAGCCTCCATCAGTGGGCAGGCAGGACTACGGTGCAGCTGTGACTATGGTAGCTGAGCATGACCCCAAAAAGAGCTTTGTAAACTTCCCTTAGAACATTATCTTAAAAGAGAAAGTTTATGTAAACAGATGATTCATTCTCCAGGGTGCAACATTCTTCAAGGAGGAAAGCCCATTCAGTCCACCTCCCTACCAATAAAGGACTACTCCTGGAAGCAAAAATTACCCTGCAGCTTTTATATCAAAAAGCTTCGCCAGGTCCATTTTTTATGCTAACGAAAAAGAAAAAGAAAAGATCCAAACGCACCTTTACTTGTCGGGCTTGGCTGATAACACAGGGTAGGCTGAATAGCTGTTGAACAAATGCTTTCAGTTCTTCCATAGTCAGCTTGGTCCGAGTCCTCCCACTATCCTGGCTCAGTCTGCTACACAAGTGAAGGGAAAATTGCAGACAAAATTCGAGAAAAGAGTGAGAAAGCAATCACTGGGGCAAGTTCCCAACCAATAAAACTATAAAAATACAAACAAGTTACAAAAAAAAGTCTTGTCACTTTGGCATTCTAAGAAACAGAACAGGATCATCAGACAGTTTATTCAGAAACTACAAAGCTCCAAATTATGCCTGCTTTGGGGGAAAAAAAGCCAGTAAAAATCTGTTATTTCCCTAGACACATTTTAGAGCTGCTGAAGCAACTACAGCAGGGATGGGCAATATATGGTCCATGGGCCAGATCTAAGTGATTTTATCTGGCCCATGGCAGGTCCCTTGGCCCCACCCAGTTCAGAAGCAGGGGGCAGCCCGGGCTATAAACACACATGGCTGGTCCTACCACACCCAGCCATGGGGGTGTTGCCTGGTGCAAAGCACAGCATATCCTCATGTGTAGCTCTAGGGCACACCAGGAGTTGCAGTCTGTGGGGCTGGGCAGCGTGGCGGTAGCAGCCAGACTAGGCTTCCCAGCAGCTCCCGCAGCAGCAGCTTGTTCTCACCCTCACTCTGGCTGTTGCTGCCCGTCTCCACTGCCACCGCTGGACCCAGCCCTGCTGCCCAAGCACCTACCACAGTTCTGCTCTGGGCCCCAGCCTCATGCTGTCACTGACCCCTGATCATGGCCCCACCCACACCCCATCGTGATCCCACTCCCTGCTCACCCACGGCCCCATCCCATCCTCTCAGCCAAACGTGCCCTGTCTGCAGGGGTCCTAAGACAGTCTCCATGGAGATCCTGCCTGCCCACTCTGTCTGGCATCCCCAGTGGTGGGTACAGGACAGACGGGGCCAGATAGGATCAACTGACACCTTCTCCCGCCCCCTCTGCCGGGCAGTGTAAACTGCCATGATTGGGGGCTGAGGCTGGGTTGGCACTCCTCTGCCCAGCCCTCAACAGCTCACCAAAACTCATTAAGTGGTCCTCAGCCCAAATAACTGCCCACCTCTGAACTACGATGTAACATTACAGAGGAAACTAATTCAAACAGCTACTGTAAACAATACTCGAGAATGCTAGATGTGGAGAAAAATTACCTTTACAGCAACTGGAACTCTTCAAGATGCACTGGTATGGGAATTGACAAAAACATCTTAAGCACAAACCCAGAACTTTTTTTTACCAACAGTGTCTGTTGGGGCTGGACATGCACCCTATGCCGTCTCTCTGACATCACAGGGTAAAAAAAAAAAAAAAAAAAAAAGCAGAAACAGCCCAACCTATCTCTAAGTGCCTTCCCTAAAACAGAAACTCAAAAAAGGACTCTGCACCGGCAGAGAATGAAGGTAGTTGCATGTGGTCTAATACATCTCACTGGCCTTCTTTGCCCACTTGTCCACACTAAGTCTACAGCAGGTGAATAACTAGCAGGTATCACTCAAGTAGGAGTCTCAGGAGAACAGCCCTTGAACTAGGCATTTGATACAGAAGCTGCCAGAATGGGGTAAGTTAAATGTAAATTTATTAATTAAACTTCACATATGGCTTTTTTACAAGTTTCAGAGAAACACTCCACTGAGACAAGCCAGTGATATTAAAAAGGGCCTAAACACAGTATGCCTTAAAGCAGGGGTGTCCAACCTTTTTGAATGTGGGGCTGAATCATGAACTTTTTATCACCCAGTGGGCCGGTGAGCCATATTCAAAGGCCTCACAGGAAGCAGTATCACATTACCCCCTCGAAACAGAAGTACAGTGTTTATTTTCATTTCCAGTTACAGCACCTCGGGCCTCAAAACAGCTTGGAGGGCTGCATGGTGGCCCGCGGGCCGTACATTAGACAAGCCTGCCTTAAAGCAAGAGGAAGGAGGTAGTTTATTCAAACAGAAAATTTTAACATTGTTTATCATCCATTTAGTAAGTTGCTGAGAGCGAGCTCCTTTGACTCTTTATGGAAAGCTATCAGTGTAGGTCTGGTACTTATTCACACACCACATGTCCCCCGAAAATTAGACTTCCAAAACTGGAGTTCATACACCATAAGCAGAAAAGTTGATTTTATGCCCAGAATGGAAGTACCCCACTTTGATGCCTTCTCCATCCAAAGTTTAAAACCAACTACCCTGCAGCAGCAGTGGCATTTCTATTCAGGCAGTTGAGGGAGTCTATTGACTTGATGCCTCACTACTCCTCACTTCACAGGTGTTAACGACTCTCTCCTTTTTAATAGTCTTGATGTTCTATTAATTAAGCTTAACTTTCTTCTGGCAAATTTGCTGTCAGCTAGCTACATCTGGTCTCTCTCCTCCTTTTTCACAGCTCTAGAGAGGATTTTTGGGTTTTTTTTCGTGTTTCAAATCCATAGATTCACCCCTGATGACCAGTCTTCAGCGGCAGCTACAACTTTGAGTTTCTTGCTGAGGGTGAGCGAGCTGAAGAACAGACTCTGTCTCTGCTCTATGCAGCCAAGACTCTGGAACAATATTTTTTCTTCATTCCACCTTCCCAAAAATAAGACGCAGGTCTTATTTGAGGTGCATGTTATGAAAGGAAAATAGAGTGATTTACAAAGAGGCTTTGTTCTGGAACAGAAGAATGATGGTCTTTAGAACATCCACTGCATGGAGTTTATTGTTCCCAGGAGAGACATTAGGCTTATGAAGAATAGCTTAATTGAATAAATTAATGTTTATGACAGTTCAAAACCATATTTAGTAATAATTTTAGATGTGACCCAAGTCACGGTTCAGAAAAAAGGGATGGCCAGCCCAAATGTTAATACTGCTCAGCATCTATACAATGTGATGCCTATCAAATCATTTTAGTAGAGAAGTAATATGAACATTGGTTCAAATGGAAGATTAATCACAGCAGGTAAAGCACCACCATTCAAGATTTGGGTAGAGACCAGTCTTTAATTGTTGCAAATGTGTGAATTTAGCCTAACAAAGGATGGATAGGGAGGGAAGATTTAAACCACCCCAGATGATCATAGAATCATAGAAAATTAGGGTTAGAAGGGACATCAGGAGGTCACCTAGTCCAACTCCCTATTCAAAGCAGGACCATCCACAACTAGATCATTCCAGCCAGGGCTCTGTCAAGCTGGATCTTAAAAACATCCAAGGTTGGAGATTCCACCACCTTCGCTAGGTAACTTGTTCCAGTGCTTCACCACCCTCCTAGTGAGAAGGTTTTTCCTAATATCCAACCTAAACCTCCTCTGCTGCAACCTGAGACCACTGCTCCTTGTTCTGTCGTTTGTTACCACTGAGAACGGTCTAGCTCCATCTTCTTTGGAACCTCCTGAGTCACTAAAGGCTACTATCAAATCCCCTCTGTCTTCTCTTCTGCAGATTAAAACCCAGTTCCCCCAGCCTCTCCTCCCAAGCCCTAGCCCCTGAACCATTTCTCACTGCTCTCCACTGGACTCTCTCCAACTTTTCCACCTCCTTTCTATAGTAGGGGAGGATGGGGGAACACAACATTGGACACAGTACTCCAGATGTGGCCTCACCAGTGCAGAATAGAGCATAATAATTACTTCCCCTCAATCTGCTGGCAACGCTCCTACTAATGCAGCCCAGTATGCTGTTAGCCTTCTTGACAACAAGGGCACACTGCTGACTCGTATCCATCTTATTATCCACTGTAACGCTCAGGTCCTTCTCTGCAGGGCTGCTGCTTAGCCAGTCAGTCCCCAGGCTGTAGTGGTGCATAGTGGTGCACTTGTCCTTGCTGAACCTCATGAGATTTCTTTCAGCCCAGCCCTCCATTATGTCTACAATCACTCTAAATTCTAGCCCTACCCTCCACTGTTATACTATACCCCCCAGCACGATGTCATCTGTGAACTTGCTGAAGGTACAATCTATCCCATCTTCCAAATAGTTAATGAAGATATTGAACAAAACCGACACCAGAACCAATCCCTGGGGCACTTAATACTGGCTGCCAGCTAGACATTGAGCCACTGATTACTACCTGTTGAGCCCAACAATACAGCCAGCTTTCTATCTGCCTTACAGTCCATTCATCCAACCCATACTTCCTCAGCTTGCTCGCAAGAATGCTGTGGGAGAACGTATCAAAATCCTTGCTGAAGTCAAGGTATATCAAGTTCACTGCTTTCCCTGCATACACAGAGACAGTCATCTCATCACAGAAAGCAATCAGGTTGGTCAGGCATGGCTTGCCCTTGGTGAATCCATGCTGACTGTTCCTAATTCCATTCTTCTCCTCCAAGTGCTTAGAAATGGATTCTTTGAGGATCTGCTCCTTTTTCCAGGGACTGAGATAAGGCTGACTGCTCTATAGTTTCCTGAATCCTCCTTTTTTCCTCTCTTAAAGAAGAGCACTATATTTGCCCTTTTCAAATAGTCTAGAACCTCCCACGATTACCACGAGTTTTCAAAAATAATAACCAGTGGCTCTGCAATCACATCAGCCAACTTCCTCAGCAACCCTGGATGCACTGCATCTGGCCCCATGGACTTGCACACGTCCAGCTTTTCTAAACAGTTTCTAACCTGTTCTTTCACCACTGAGGGCTTTCATGTTCTCCCCAGACTGTGCTGCCTGGTACAGTAGTCTGGGAGCTGACCTTGCCTGTGAAGATCAAGGTAAAAAAGGCTTTGAGAATATTAGACGTTTCCTTATAACCTGTCACTAGGTTGCTTTCCCCATTCAGTAAAAGGACCCACATTTTCCCTGATCTTCCTCTTGTTGCTAACATACTTGTAGAAACCCTTCTTCTTGCCCTCCATGTCCCTTGCTAGCTGCAACTCCAGTTGTGCTCTGGCCTTCCTGACTTCATCCCTGCATGACCGAGCAATACCTTATACTCCTCCCAAAGTATCTATCCAAGCTTCCACTTCTTGTAAACTTCCTTTTTGTGTTTAAGCTCACCAAAGAGATCTCTACTAAGCCAAGCTGGTCACCTGCCCCATCTGCTATTCTTCCTGTACACTGGGATGGTTTGTTCTTGCACCCTCAGTAAGGTTTCTTTAAAATACAAGCAGCTCTCCTTGACTTTTCCCCCCTCAGACCAGCGTCCCAGGGGATCCTGCCCATCAGCTCCCTGAGGGAGTCAAAGTCTGCTTTTCTGAAGTCCAGGTGTATAGCCAAAGTTGAATACAAGTCCCCAGTGCTTCCAAGGCAAATTTCAAACTAGATGCTTGAAACAGAAAAATCCAAAGGCTGGATACAAATCTGAACAGAATGCAAGGAGGAATGTTAAATGGTACCACAAAAGCAGAGACCAAGGAATGAAGCCAACTTCTTGAAAACCACTTTCAGAAAAGGCACAGATCTCCTCAGGGAGAAAAGGATGTGGCAGATTAAAACATTCTTCTAACACAGCCAGTGCTTAAGGTATAGATACAGGTGGGGCCTCAGATTGGACAGTATGAGTGGTAGTTACTAGAACTACAAAGGATAGCAGAGAAATGTTTACCTCTGGTAAATGGCAAAAGTTCTGGAAACTACAATCTAAGAAGGAGAGATACTACAACAAAAACTTATATTCCAGGAAAACAGTAACATCTATGGAAGCTGTAAAAGTAATGTCAGTGGTCCACGGAGGTGTAACAAACAGAAACAGCATATGATCAATAATACTGCTAGTAGAGTTCCAGCAGACATCCTTGTAAAAATGCAGTACTGATGAGAATTGAACAGAGGAGTGATGTGGATCAAGAAGTGTAGAACACAGAGTGCAACTAATATGGAAGATAATTTCCAATCCCTGAAGACTGATGGTACCAATGATGTTTCAAGGAAGTTTGATAAGGAACTCTTGGCCTTCTCTGTCAATGTTTAGACACAAACCATGCCAAGGACCATCTGGAAAATAGTATTCTTTCTTGGCTCAGGCTGTAGGATCAAACTCACATAAGGAGGGATGATCAGAAGGTTGAGAGTGCTTGAAGCAACACAAGGTCTCAAGAGCCAGAAGATCTTATTTCCTAGAGTGGTACTTGATAAAACTCGTTTCGACACAGAGAGAGACTAGTCCCGAGAGTAAGACATTTCACATAGACCTTTGTATTTAAAATAATTTAAAACAGGCATCACTAGATGTCTCTGCACAAAGAAAAGGAATTACAAATACCATATGGTCATGCGCATCAGCAGCAAATATAACAGTCTTTCAGGCAGGGTAGATTTTAAAATACTGTTGGCTCTACTCATTTAAAAGATTTAACAAAACAAAACAAAACCAAAAAAACCCGCCTGAAACATTATGCAGAGAAAAAAACTACATTACATTAATATTTAGGTTCCAAAGTCAAACACGTACAAATTAAATGTCAGACTGCTTATGTAATCATAATTTGGTGTCTTTGCCTGAATGCATAGTGGCAGTCTAATTTCAAGATCATGTTCTCTCCACAGGATAGACACACAAGAAAAAGACTTCAGCCTGTATGGAAAACTAAACATTTGTTGTTTCTTAATTGAAACACTTGATTTTACAACCCAAGCAACAGTTTTTTAAATGTTTCATTTCGTATATTTAAGCTGTTACTCACTGCCATTGTGTGCTTAGTCCACAATGCTTAAAGTTTCATTAGTGTATTAAACTTCACTTTTAACTATTTTTACCTTTACAAAACAATATTTTAACTTTTACAAAACTGAAAACTCTCAACCTTACCTGTGTTTTTGTTTTTTGCTTAGAAGTAGCTGAGCCACCGAAGCACAGGTCTCTGCCTCTTTCACAGCATCTCTGAGCCTACGGAAGAGATCATTCTCTGGATACTTCCTGTCTTCAGCATCTTCCAACATCACTCTCAGCTCAATCACGTCTGCAATAATAAAATATAAATAAATAGTCCATACATGGAAAAAAATCCTTTAAAACTGCTTACTAGTCCTCAGACAAGTTCCTAATATGCTTGAAAAGAAATGAACAACAATGTAGTATACCGATCTAGCATGACAGTTACTTTAGATTCCCTGACCTTCATCAAGAACATCCCTCCTCTCATATGCTTAAAATACCAACCTTAACCCACTCCAGTATCATTCTCACTACACAAGTGGCCTAAACGAAGGCTGGGATTCCCTACGCAAATACCTACAATGAACAATAGAAGTCTGACCTTTCTTGTGGTTGAGGTTGGCAGACAGAGCCTCTGTAACTCTACTGACCCAGGTATCATAGGACTGTGCTCTAACTTTTACTCCATACAGCAAAGAAGGAAGGTCTTCTAATGGGTAACGGTACCTGGAAATAGAAGGAAAAAATATGTGAGTGTTATAAGTTCATATAAGACAAGGGAAACTTTTTTTCAGAATCCACCACGTGAGGTTTATAAGAAAAAATCCCTGCATCAACCCAGACTTTTCTGTTTCAGGGGCAAAAATAGGACATGAGATGACTAAAGATATTGTTTTTGGCTCGGACAATAGCTGTATTTAGCTACTGGCCTTCATACAACAATTTAGACATGGTATGGGAGAGATGAAGACTTACAAACCTTAGACATTTCTTCTGCATAGGACAGGGACACAAGTCTGTGGGATGGTACAGGCACACAAGCCTCTCAGGATTACAAGAGCAAGTAAGAGCGGAAAGGAAGCATGTAGTTCTGCAGGCTGTACACTGACGTTCGTCATCTGGAACCAGTTCAAATACCTCCTCTTCTGACATCAACACTCCCTAACAAAAAAGTGACACTTGGTAACGACAAGCAAACTGCCTTTCACAAAACTCGTATAAAATCCGAATCACATAAATAGGATGAAAGGAAGGAGTATTTATGGTATTTACCATCTGTACAACAGATTCCCTCAGGCGTGTCTCTTCCTCTATCAACAAAGTCATTTCTTTGCAAACCATGGCAGCAAGTCCCACATCCAAACACTCTGGATCCGCTGCCATCTTGAAGATCAGCTCCTCATGGGAGAAAACGCAGTGACGCCTTAGCCGCCGATAATGGTTCACACACTGACGCCCAATGGGAAGCTAGAAAAGGATGAGAACCACCTAGGTCAAGAGATGGCAACCTAACAGAGGGCAAGAAGTTGGTCAGATTTACGCCTGTGGTGTTCAAGGCTGGCAGAAGCTTCTGAGGACTTGGGTGGGCGGAAAGCAGGCTAGGTCTGACTGGGCAGTAAAGAATCCAGGGGAGCTCCAAGATGGTAGTAGGGTCTCAGAAAGAAAGATACCTGATCAGAAATCTTTAAGTCCCACCTAAGCAACCAATCAGCCCATAGAGCTATTTTAAATCAGGACGACAGGTCAATCCCATTCACAGGGATTTCCAGAATTTGCGCCGCAAGTACACAGCACGGCAACTTCTTTCATCTTGGAGTTTCCGCTGCACATTCCCCTACCACCAATTGGCAGAGGGGTCGTGCTCACCACTTGTGCCTGATGGCTGGGAGGCGAAAACTGTTGTGGTAAGGTCCCTCCGCCAATTGGTGGTGGTGGGGCATGCAGGGGAAACTTCAAAATTAAAGAAGCTGCTGCACTATGCACTTCCAGTATGAATTTCAGAGATCCCTACCCATTCATTCCTACAGGGGGTTGACCTGTTGCCCAACCCTCCTAAGGATCAAATTGTGTTAATCCGGCCACCTGTTAGTGAAAGACTGCCAACCCCCAACTTACGTCACTGGAGCGGGGGGGAGTGTAAGCACTGCAAAAAGCTGTTTCCTACTTTACTTCCCTTAACAAGAGGTAGGGAAAAGGTGATACTCAAAAATACATCCTAAAGAACAGTGCCAGCAGGAAGATAGTTGACTATAGTAGTCATAACGGTACCACAATAATCAAACGGCAGGTTTCCAGAGTCCAGAGGAAGCTATACATCTTTTTAATAAATACATAAGAATTGGCCAGTGGATTCCTGGAGTTAAGCAAAGGAATCTCATTTTACTAGTCTGAATCCAGCAGTTATTCCAAAAGCTATATGCAGGCTGAATGACTGGTACAGGCAAACAAGACTAGAAAATACTGTAATCCTTGAAAGACCATCTCCAGTCAATGTCCAGGAACCCCACTAAATTATAAGTCTCAATTTATAAGACATTAAAACAGTTGTAGTGGAAACAGTTAAAGTCATCTGACCTTGGGAAGAGTGTGCACAAAATGGGAACGTGATTCTTACTCTATAAATATAGCCCTACAGTCACTGGTAGAGCATTCACCAATATCACTAAACTACTGAAGTAACCCTTATGTCAGTTTCTTGATATGTTTGGGCATTGTGAAGAAGATGACTTCAAAAGCACATATGCAATTAAGAACTGAAAAGATTGACACGGAGAGGAGTGAAGGACACCAAAATCAAAATTGAACCTCTACCATACAACAGCATTACCCCACATAAAAGCAGAGAGGACAAAAAGTTTAAGAAAAATCTTTGCAACCCTAAAGCTAACCCAAGTCTCAAATGCTGAGTTACTTGCTTAAAAGGGTGACTGCACTTAACTTTCATCTAGAATCTTAACTTTTCATCTAGAAGGACTGAATTATAAGCCCCTCAAATTAACTTTCTGTTATAAAAACCTTGACTAATCTCTAACTATAGCTATGCTGGGCACTGCTTCAATAGTCAAGATAATGACCCATCTAAACTAAGTAACTCTTTCCTGTATTAAGCTGCTAACAGGGACATGACAGAGATATGCCACAGAACAGACCCAGTCAGCAGTGCAGAAGTTCACAGCCTCAGCGAAGTTGTAACCTTGGTTAAATCCGGAGTGATAGGCACGAGGAAATGTCACAACAAACTCGCCAGCACACTGATTGGTTCTGTACACCTAAGTACAAACAAGAATACAAAAAGTAAGGTAGGAGAAGGGGAAAAAAAATAATAATCACTGACATTTGTAGCAAAGGTAAAAAATTTATCAAGAGATGTTCGTGAAACCTTACCTCTAGAAGTTAACAGAGAAATTAGCTAAGTTAGGACAAATTAGAAGACTGCTTACCCTTTTAAAAATAAGAGGTTCTTTGATAACCTTATAAAAAAGGGCTGTATATATATAAGGCTGAAAGTCTCAGCAAGCAATTCTTCCTGTCTGGATTCCAAAAGGAAGATTTTTCTACTATCAGCAAGGGATCATAACTTGATCCACAACATAACAAACATTAAAAGCCTCTGGAAATAGTGCGTTTTGAGATGTTGGGACAACTGTCAGAGAAGCAATTTAGGCTATCAAAAACTGGCTGTGACAGAGTTATTTAAGCACCAATGACAGTTTCATCAAATATGGGGAGTTAATGAATATGAGCTTTTACAAAATTTTTGACAAATAGAAATGCTCTCATTTTTTTTCTTTCAAGGGAAAATTTTTAACACAAAAAATATATTGTAACCACTGCACCAGTGTTTCATAGCAAAGAATTTAAAGAGCAAAAATGACTAAAACAAAATCAAGTAGGAAGCTGAAAAGAAAAAAATACACCATATATTTAACTTAATTTCGTTCATTTTTTATGTATTTTTTGCTTTATATGCAATTCAAAGAGAAACCTGACATCTGTATAGAGGAACACTTTCCCGTGTTGTCATAATGCACCCCACTTTTGAAACAGATATTAAGCCCTTGTGCTTCAGGGTTTAAGCCAATCTTTTATTATTAGATATTTAATATCTTTTTCTGATGTTACGACTCCTTAACAAAAATTTGACACTTAATAGGCTACTTCAAATCTGACTAGTCAGGGTTGTTACTACTTCTCATAAGGCACTATGGACTGACAAGATTCAGAGACCAAATTAGATGGACCTCCAATCTAAATCAAGCATGTCAATTTCCACAAACGGTGGGAATCAAAATATAGTGGTTAAGTGGTATTTAACCAGATACTAAATTTTGCTATTTGATCCTTTAATGGTTACCAAATACAGGAACAAAAATAAATATGATATGTAGTGCAGTACACTCCACTTACATGCATATTAGGCAATTCCTTCCCTACCAGCAAAATGCCTATCCGTCATCTGCACATCAGGTAAGTACATAACATCTTTTAACCCCACTGTTATTTTGTAATGGAAATGCACTCTGTTTAACTATAAATGGTGAAGGGGAAGAGGCTGTTTGGAGGTCTACTATTAAAAGCCCTAAAATTGACAGGACCTGGTCAATTTCAAAGCTGCTAATAACACAGCAGTAATTAATCAACACTGTTTACATTAAGTTGGCTAAATATAGGGGTGCACCAATAAAAATTTTTTGGGCCGATACTGATGGCCAACTGCTGACCAGCCATATCAGCTGATACATATCCAATTGCCAATATGCAGCCTGGCAGCTTGGAGAGCAGTCTCCAGCTAGTAAAGTCTGTTGAGGGGGAAAAGGAGGAATGTGGCGGGGGGGGCAAATCGAGGCCCCTATGGTGAGGGAGGGAGTGGGGCTGGGGCAGGCACTGCACAGCTGGGGCCGGGCAGGGTAGAGCTGCAGACAGCTTGCCCAGGGGATGTAGGGGAGTACAGATCCCGTCACTGTGTGCACGCCAGGTGAGGCATCTGTGCATGGGGCAAGGGCAGGCTGATCATTCAGGGCCAGAGCTGTGCCAGCCTCTTTCCAGCAGAAGGGCTGGGCTGGGACTGCGTTTGGGCAGGGCTGGGCTACAGCCACCCCAAAATTCACTGTAGCTCCCCCTCCCAGCGCTGCTACCTGCCCGAAGTGACGATCCAGCCCAGTCCCCACAAGGCTGGCATAGCCCGGGCCCCAAACCCACAGTAGGCATCCCGCCCTTGCCCTCAGCACAGATCCAGAGGCAGGTGTGCCCCATGCCTTCCCAGGGGTATGCACAGTGGCAAGCTGCACCCTGCCCTGCCTCTCTCCCCCCTCGCTCCTGGACGAACTGCTTGTGGTTCCATATCATGCTTTGGCACCCCAGCTGTGCAGCACTGCTCATCATAGCCCCACTCCCTCATTTACCAAGGGAGCCTTGATCTGCAGCCCCCATGCTCCTTCCCTCCCCCAAGCCCTGGGAAACACAGGCCTAGTAGCCCTTGAGGGTACTCGACCCGCTTCAAGAACTTGGAGGGCTTCCCTCAGTCTGAAGCACAAATAGTGGTCTCCCTTAGTCAGCCAAGCCAAGGGGACCCCAAGACATAATCTAGACCCACTCCCAGTAAGTCTCCCACAACAGGTAAAAAGGATAACTTTGTTAGTTACAACGAATAGATTTGGAATAGGGTACAGGGTACAGCAATACCAGAGAAATCCCATAGAGCAAACTGGCATGGCTGGGTCATGCATCTGAGTTACTGCAGGCTATGTATCTAGTTAGATCTCAGGTAGCTTACTCATGAGTATCATCCAGAGGCAGGTGGAGATTCCACCTGGAGGCAGGCAGTTCACTGATCAGGAGTTTGAAGAGAGAGAGCAAGCTTCAGATGGTCCAGCTTCTCTGTCTGTCTGTCTCTGTTTTCATCATGGCTATTGCTCCTCCTCTTGGGCAGTCCTTAACTTATATAGATCTTATGATCTCATTTATCTGGTCCAATGGAGACCAGCACCCGTTAGCTGCCAGCCAATCAATTTGAAATGCATCACTGGATGCCAGGTAGACTGGCAGGGTCTCTAGCACCCTCCCAGTCAGGTCAGAATTGCTTAGAACAACAGGGAGTGTAAGCCCCTCACCCAGGTATGTGATGCCAGTCACACAGGCAGAGGGAGCAGGCTTCCCCCCTCCCTCAGGAATGTATCCAACTCAGGTTACAACTCAGTGTCACGTCAAAGAGGGATGTCTGCCCTCTGCAGGGTCCAAATTAACCAAACTGTCACAGCCAAATTGTCACAGCCTACATCACTTATGGCATGAGTGTCACAGGTTGGCAAGCCATGCTCTAAATGAGCTAGGGCAGAATGTACCCCCCAGCTGAGTTCTTAAGTTCCATTCCAAACCATTATTAAACAATTCTGTCACAAAACTGTGTATGTAGAATATATATGGAGAAAGTTCTTCTGTCCTACTCACAGGCACACCATGCTCCATTAGCACATTGGGGTTCATGATGGTGACCAGCTGATGCAGGAGATCAGGCTGAGATTCAAAGAGCTCCGGGGCCAACTCTTTCATCACCTCCTCTAGTTGTTCTGCTGCGTGAGAGGGCACCCCATACCACGTCTTTGGCTCTCCCCTGGCAGAAAATATAATCAACAGTAATGCACACTGAAGGAAAGTCAGCAAACCATCCTGCGGTCAGGTAAGCTCCACAGAATCTTCACCCACTTTGCTCCCCTTCAAACCAAGACATTTTGCAAGTGGGCACAAACATCCTCAAATCAGAGGTCATTATTTATTGGATAACATGACTGAAGCACACTAATTTGACAATTAAGTTAATTACTCTAGAACAGTGGTGCTCAAACTTTTTGGTCAGATGGGCAGTGCACAATCCCTCTTTAGGCCAGATCTGACAGGGCCTCATCTGACTGTGCAGAGAAGGGGAAGAGGAAGCAGGGAGGAGGGGGGGCAGCCCAGCCCTAATCAAGCCCTGATTGGCCCACCCCCATGGGAGAAAGGAGGCATGGCCTGGCCCCAACCTGGCCATGTGGAAGAAAGGGGGCACGAGTAGAGTGACCTTCCGTCCCAGCTCAGCCAGGACAGTCCCGGACTTAAGCAGCCAGTCCTCACTGGCTGAGAATTATACTGTGCATCCCAGAAATGGTATGGAGTGATGCAACCCAGCTTGCTAGCAGCTAGCAGGCCTGGAAGTTCCAGGTGTCTGGGATCTCCCTACGGTCAGCCTAGGCACGGGCCGGCCCCATGTGCAGTGTGGAAGTGCAGCCTGGCATCGAACCAGTCCTGTTGCTGGGTGTGGCCCAGTTCTAACCTGGCTGGAAAGAGGGAAGTATGGTCCAGCCCTGCAGGCAGGAGGGAGGGGGCATGGCTCAGCCTCATGGGGATAAGTGGGTGCAGCCCAACCCCAAGCCAGCTTTAGAGGGAAAGGGGCATGGCCTGGCTCTGATCTGGCTGTGCAGGGGAAGGATCATGGCCCACCTCCACCCAGCCCTGCAAGACTTGGAATTTGGACATCGGGAATGGATGGCAGTATTAACTGCCACTGTTCTCCTGTCACCAAATTTCCTAGTCAATGGGGAGTCCCGCATGCCAGATTCCAAGGCTCCACCGGCCACTTTTGGCCCGCAAGTCAGAGGTTAAGTATCCTTGCTCTAGAACATACTCCATAATTATATTTTCTACTAATATCTAACAGATAACAAGCAGGCATTGTGCTATAATAGGCTTAAGTGAGAAGTTAAATGCTACACACAGACTGTGATGTTTCCAAATACCATTTTTCCAGGGAAAAGTCTGATAAAGCTGTGTCAGTTATCTGGACAGCTAATCCTAATACCTCAGAAGAGACATTAAACAGTTCTCCCCTATGACTAGACTGGGTTTGGAGCAGTCCATTCTCAGAAATCAGTCGGAAGAGAAGAAAAGAAAACAACTGAATCTGAGATGGCAAATGCACCACACAATTCTGACAAGACAATGCAGCTGAAAGCAACCATTTTATTATTATGCATGATCTATTACTGGAAATCATAATTCTGAGCCACTGGAGAAAAAGCAGCTGACTGGGACTGAACTGCTGCTTAACTCACAGGTAACATATATAGTCATAAAAATATGTTAAACATGAGAGAATAAAATCACTTGGGAAAAAAACTCTCTGCAGTCAATTGCATTTTGAAATTCCTCTTTACTGGAATTAATATAGAATCCATTTATGAAGACATAGCTGCTGCTCTGATGTCTAAACAAGCTCAGTTTTCCCAGTTTGTCTTAGTAATAATGTGTTGTATTGGGCTATGAGTCAAAAACGAAGTTTCTATTACTCAAGAACTTAAGCATTATTTTATATCTAAATACATTACAAAAGTACTCAGAAGGCAACCAAAACCTAAAGAAATACTGTATTCATGAGACTGATTTGCGTTCATTTCAACACCCCATTTGTTTTCTGAAGACTTCAGTGACACCTGCTGGTAAGACACAGCCAGTAAATCCCATCAAGAACAATTTTCCCTAATTCACCAGAAGGCACCAAAACCTACCAGAATGATGTCATGCAAGAGCCAGTACCTGAATTCTAACCAAATATTCCCCCTGAGCTCTCAGGTCAGATCTTGTTAGCCAGCATACTTCTCCAGAAACTTATAATCCGAGGGCAAAGACATTTATGCTGTCCTTACCAGCATACAGGCAGGTACAGGCTTTTTATTCTGAATGGGAATGCTTGCTGCAGCTTTCCTTATACACTGCTCCTTTATGACTATGCCTTGTATACTGGAAAGATGACAATGCATGTGGTTTGCTCACAGTGATTTTTTCTTTAAAAAACAAAACAAACAAACCAACAAAAACCCCAAAAAAACCCAGCCACCTAAACCAAGTTAAGAGTCACTTTGAGGTTCTCTCCACTGGAAACATGATCGATACCTTACATAGAGACACATCTGCTGTGATATCTTGACAAGTCATAAATCAGGCCTCCTTTAATTCCAAAACAGGGACACACCAACCTCTAACTTTCACAATAGGATATCTTATAGCTAAGCCAATATAATTATTTGCAAGAAAAACCCCTCAACATGTGTGTACACATGCACACTTGCTTAAAAAAGATTTGCTCAGAACATAATATTCACCAGTATTGGAAAGCTATTTAAATGTTCAACCAGAAGGTTGATATTGAGGTGCTTTATATAATGATACCTACAATCCCCCTACTTTCTATTATCACTAGTTTCATTTCAGGGAAATGCAAAAAAAAAAAAAATAGCAGTTAAGTTCTTTGCTCTTATAAACAACTTGCACAGCATATCAGTAAGAAAGAATACCTGCAGGCATTACTACATAGAACTACACTAGATCTTAACAGTAAACAGAGCAGCGTAAGGAAGGAGGCCAAGAGAAAAGTCCACAAGTGTCCATACCAGTGCAGGTAATTGATGGAATAGCTCCAGTGATCCTCGATGTGCCAGCAAAATGATGAGAAACACATCCCTACGTAAAGCCAAGGCACCTTCATGCCAGAGATATCTGCATTGATGTGAGCAAGGACTGACTGTTCCAGAATGGGCATGTTATTTAGGTTCCAACCAGAAAGTGCATACTCCTGCCAAAAAAGGGAGAAAGCTATGAAAAAGCCAGAAGACGTGCAAACAAGCCTCTTGAGAAGGTAACCCCAGAACAAATGATCCAGCCTATTAATTTCAGTACTAGCCAGTGACTGGTATTCTGCCACGCACTGGCCTCAAAACTGGAATATATTTCCTTACATTCGAGCACTTAACAGAACTAGATGCTGATCTAGGGTCTGATTACTTCAATGAAATCCTAATTCTCTTTGTGTACGCTGCTTTAGATCAGTACCCCAACATGCTTAAGATTCCACTTACCCAAATTATTGTGCTCTATCCAAAATACACTGACACAAAAAAGTGACTGGAAAATGACACTAACAGATATACAAAGGAATCTAAAGTGAAGTATGGCTTTCAATGAAATCAAGAAACCCAAGTTTTACTATGCCTTCTCCTATGATTTCAGCTTAAAGGCCCATTTCACTGCAATACGATTCACTAGCCAATTGCTAGTTAAGAATGATTGGGGGGGGGGGGTTGCACCACCCAATGCCCCATGCTGCCACTGCTCTGCCTCTGGCCCCGTGGGCCCTCCCACCTCGTCTGGCTCCAAGTGCCCCAGCCCCCTCCACTGGATCCACCTCCGGCCCCATGCAGCCCACCCCAACCTCCGTGGCGAGGACAGCGCTGCAATGACAGTGGGGACTGAGGGGCTGGGCCCTCTCCCACCCGTGTCCCTGGTGTCATGGTGGAGGATGCGGGGACAAAGCCCATGTCCAGCCCTGCCCCCGCTTCTTCTCCGACACCATTCCCCCCTCCACGTTGGATCTGGGCCCGTTTCTTCTCTTGCTCCATGGTCACCGCCTGTGGGGAACAGGGCCACAGGTCCAACACCTCTCCATCTGTTCCATTGCCACCACCTGCAGGGATGGGAGGCATGACCAGTGGCACTGGCCTTGCCCCCACCTCCATTTTCACACATTGCAGGAAACGGGGGTAGGGCCAGCAGCACTGGCCCCACCCCCCTCTCCTCCATTGGCTCCATTGTTGTGACCTACAGGAAGCAGGGCAGTGGGAGGTCTCCTATGCCCCTGCTGTCATGAGGCCCCACCGTTCCCCCTCTGCCCTCCAGAGGGGCATGTCTAAAGCATACGCACATACCGAGTAATGTTGAGCTATGGGGTCACTGTGTCTTGAAATGCTGTTGAGTTTGCTGGGGCACAGCCCAATTAACTATATGTTAAATCATGGGCTTTGGGCTAATATCATGCAGAGTTTGTATTATACACAAGTAGATGCCAAAGTGGTGCTAAAACTTGCAGCAGCTTCAAAAAAGGGTAACCTGCATCAATTTTGGATGAACTAAGTCTATGGGCACCCACAGTAATTTGCCTATATGGAAATTACTACAGGCATGTTTATTTCATAGAATCAGCAAATTAGGATTGGAAGGGACCTCAGGAAGTCATCTAGTCCAACCCCCTGCTCAAACCAGTACAATACCCAACCAGATCATTCCAGTCAGGGCTCTGTCAAGCCAGGCCTTAAAAATCTCCAAGGATGGAGATTCCACCACCTCTCTAGATAACCTGTTCCAATGTTTTATTACACTCCTGGTGAGAAAATTTTTCCTAATATCTAACCTAAACTTCCCTTGCTGCAACTTGAGACCATTATTCCCTGTTCTAGCATTTGCCATCATTGAGAACAGTCTAGCTCTGTCTTTTTGGAACCCCCTTCAAGTAGTTGAAGGCTGCTATCAAATCCCCCCTCAGTCTTCTCTTCTTCAGACTAAATAACCAGTTCCTTCAGCTTCCACATCTATTTTCATTGCCCTCTGCTGGAATCTCACCAATTTGTCCACATCCTTTCTACAACAGGGGCCCACTATAATTTCAAAGCCTGTGTTTTCACATTAGCCCCTCACTTCCACATGCTCAAGGAGAGCAGAATCTGACACTGGGGTGGGGAGAGGGGAGACACTGCAGGGAGAAAGAAGTTTGAGGCGAATGGGGGCAGAGGGCAAGGGGGCTACCTGACCTCTCCAAATTTATTTTCTCAGCTGTAGCAGTGACAGGGGGCCAAATTCAAGGCAAACCTCCAATAATTAGATTGGGGCGGACAATTATTTTTGGCGAAGGGCTGCCTAGCAAGTTTTGCCAAGCTGTAGAAGGCCACATGGGTAACCCCGCCCCTTAACAGGTGCCCCACCCCTGATTGCCATCTTGGGACTGGAAGTCCTGTCTCAACCTCTGATGCTTGCCCCTGGAAGTACTCCTTCGGAGAAGAGGGTTTTTGCTATCTTAGAACTGGGAAAAAAACAAAAACAAATTATGTACTAAAAATCAAACACCCATAATATTATATTTTAATTCAATTAAAAAATATACTTTTGTCATCATACCTTTGTGTTCGTGCTTTATATGTAGAAGTGATCGCATAATAGCTCAAAATGTAGTCTTACTCTTGTATAGTGTATGGGGTGTGCAGCGGTGGTGAGGGGTATGGGGTTTGTGGGGAGCTGTGGATGTGTGCATGTGTGTGTGGTATTTGTGGGACATGTGATTATCTTGAAGAGGGTGTAGCTGTGGGTTTGCAGGAAGGGTTGCAAGGGGGGAGCCAACCAGGCACTTGCTGCCCCAAGCCTCATGGCTGCATTTGCGCTCCGGCAGCTTCTGCTGCCACCAGGAGACCGGGGGCTACCAGGGAAGGGCCTGTCAGGCTTGGGGGACAGTGGGGGGGGGGGGGGGGAGGGCAGGGTTCTGGGAGTGGCACGAGTCAATGGCCCGGAACATGGGAAGCCCAAGGAGGTGATGCAGAACTTGCATCGTGCACCTGAGGCTTGGGGTAGCAAAGGCTTGGCTACCCCACCCCCACAGGTAGCCTGGGGGTTGCCACCACCCCAGGGGGATGGCCCAGCCCCCCCACACCCTGCAGGAGCCCAGCGGCCTAACAGCAGCTTGCCCCCCAGCTCTGGGACAGGCAGGGAGGCTGTGCCAGGAGCCAGAGCAGAGCAGCAGCTGTTTTTCTGCTATAGAAGCTCCTACAGCTTCAAGGAGGCTGGGGGCCCTGGGGAAGCTCCTGTCTGGCCCTGGGAGCAGTGCAGGGGGGGACACCTGAGGCCACAGGTGGCGGCACTTGGCCCAAGACACAGGAAGTCCAGGAATGAGGCACAGAAGTTGAGTCTTGTGCCTGAGGCTTGGGATGGCAACAGCCTGGCTGCCACCACCCTGGGGCAGCAGCTTGCCCCCCAGACCCAGGACAGGCAGGAGGCCGAGCCAGGAGCCAGATCAGAGCCACAGCTGCTTTTCCCTCTGAAAGCTCCTGCGGCCTCTCCAAGCTTCACACGCCCTGGGCCAGGATCCTGCCAGGTCATGCCACCCCCAGCAGCCTCGGGAGGTGACCCCTGGGCTTGGCTAGGAGCTTCCCCAGTGTCCCTGGGCTCCTTGCAGTCACAGGAACTTCTGGAGCAGAAAAGCAGCTGCAGCTCCACGCCCCCCCTGGCGCAGCCTCCCCACCCATCCTGGGGCCAGAAAGTGAGCTGCCACTGGGCCCCTGCAAGGCGGGGGGTCCAGGACTTCCCCTTGGGGCAGCAGCACCCACTGGAGCCTCCCACAGGGGGCATCCAGGCTGTTGCTTCTCCAGGCCTCAGGCATGGGATGGAAGTTCCCCACCACCTCCCTGTACCACATCCCCACTGGGTCATGCTGCTCCCCAGCAGTCCCAAGTGGCCCCCGGGGCCAGACAGGGGGGTTGGGAGCCAGCGACAGCCAGGCAGTGCCCTAATCCAGTGCTGGCAGGAGCCCAGGGTGCAGCTGCCTGGGCTCCATGGAGCCAGGCTCCCCAACAGGGAGAGGGGAGCTGCCCCACTCTGGGCCCTGCCGGCACTGGCTCCTGTGTGCCCCCTCACTCCCAGCCCCGTGGCCAGATGGGGACCAGCGTGCCTCCTTCACCCGCTCTTACCTAAGCTTCCCGCTCCAGCACGGGCGGGAACAGCCACATGGTCCTGGGCTGGGGGGCTGGAGCGGGGCAGGCCCTGCTCTTCCAGAGTCCTGGCTTCCGCTGGATCCTAATGCCCCTGGTTCCTGTCACTCTTGACTGGAGCCAGAGGCAAATAAATATTAATTTTTAAAAAATTTCTCGGGGCCCTGCAGGCCAGACAGAATGGCCTTGCAGGCCAAATTTGGCCGTGGGCCATATTTTGCCCATCCCTGAATTAGATTCTATACCTGGAAAATTTTAACAATTTCATAAATTTTCTATATACAGAATCTAAATACTGGGGGATCATCTTATATTCAGGGTCATCTTATACTCAAGTAAATACAGTATATAATGCATCTTTTCTATCTCAATTCTTCATGATGAGATGACACTTTCTGTATGCCAGTGGTGCCCAACTTTTTTGCTCCATGGGCCAGATTTGGTTCAGGCCTAGACTCAGCTGCATGGGACTTGGAAATTTGGCAGCAAGGAAGGGGTTGTGATGTTAATTACAACCACTCCCTTGCTGTCAAATTTCCCGACCCACGGGGAGTCCCACAGACCAGAGCCATGACTCTGCAGGCTTAGCATCTCTGCTGCACGTTATGGGAACAAAGGTAAGGAAGACAGAATCTAAATGCAGCCAGCTTGCGTTGACCTATCCATAACAGGTTCTAACCAGACAACATGTTGATGAGAACAGGGACAATTTAGAAGTTAACATACAACTGGAGAGCTTACCAAATAAAATAAAACAGGCATGGAGTGGAACACAGAGGAGTAATTTGTTTGTCAAAGCAACAGTATCTGGAGAAAAACTTAATTCTTAGGAATTCCCTGTGTTAACCACTAGGTCACATTTGCATTAGAAGTAGTTATAAACATGTAAAAGCTGTCATCATTTTTCTTTACAAGACTGCAAAATTCCACATAATTTTCAGTCCTAAATATTTAACTAATGTGCAAGGTCTAGGGTCAATTACACAGTGATTCATACCTCCTCCTCTGGCATCAGCTTTCGCCTGCCATCCTTTACAGGAAAACCACTCCCAAAGTCCTTGGATGAGATATCAGCTCCATATTCCACAATGACATCCTCCTCAATGCTGCTCACCAGTCGCCAGAACTCCTTCTCTACCAGCTCAGTAGGAACCATCTAAAAAGACAAAGGTATTATTAAAGTGCAAACCAATTCACCCAGCCTACTATAAATCTACCAGCAAAACAAAGGGAATATGAAATAGAAGTGTCCAGATGCCAGCGAGCTAAATCACCTGTTAACCATTTTCAAATTAACAGTGTCCCTTTAAATTAAGTCAGGAGATTCCCAAAAGAAACTCAGTCAGATGATATACATCTTCTTCCCCAATAAGAGATCACAATAAATTGGGATATACTCACATGGACTGGCATATTGAAGTAATCAGACTTGAAATTATCTGCCATTTCACCAAAACTCTGGAGAGTGTACTCCCTCACAGCTTGCTCAAATCCAAAGGCCTCACGTGGTTTGTTACATTCCTAGGAGAAGCAATGTAAGTTATCACTCACTGCAGTGAATCATGCCAACCAGACTTTTTCCTACTGGAATATACTAATGTATGTTTCTCTGCCAAATGAACACAAACTATTGCTTTCAAGTGGTTTCTCCAGACAACATGGTTCCTGCCACACTGGAAACTGAGCAATTAACAACTGGGAAACCAAACCAAGTGTTCAGTAACAATGTCACGCAGATCCACTGCACTCCTAAGGGCTGAACCTCAACACCTGCTACAATAGGCACGGTGAGAAGGAGGAGAAGGAAGATAGGGAGGCCACACTTCAGCTATGAGGATTTTATGCAAGGTCCTGGCATTAAGACAAGCATCTACAGCAGAGCCACTTGGCACAGATCCCACTACTGCTTTTATCTTAGTAAATCAGCAGCTGCTTTGGCTGCAAGACGAAAAATGTATGTGGGGAGAAGAACGAAGAGGGCTTTACCAGATAATTGCCTTTAAATAGTTTTACATTATCTAGATAATAATGAGCTGTTCACTTAGCATGCACAGCTTCAGAGGAACTTCTTTCCTTGTATTACACCAAAAGGATGGGCAACAAGAAACTTTGTCTTATCTTCACTGCTTCACCCTGCTTATTTCTATGATGCTTCTGCCAGCACATCTTGAGCCCTACATTTACATGTACAGAAACAGGTCTGAACTGGCAAGCATCTGGACAAATTGAAGGCTGGCTATTTTTATGGATGTATGGAATGTAAGGCAGGAAGGGACTTCAGCCAGGGAGCCCCTGCTTTAAGGCAGAAGCAAGTATAACAGCTAGATCATCACTGACAAATGTCAGTCTAGCCTATTCCAAAAGGCTTCCTAATGTCTAGAGTTCCAAAACCTCTCTCAGTAACCTGTTCTAATTTTTTAAGACATAGCAAGTTTGTCCTAACAGCTCGTCTGATTTTCCTTTCCTGTAATTTAATTGCTTCGTTTTCTGTCCTCAGTCAGTGTTCTCTTTATAACCACCTTTTCCACATTTGAGGGCATTAAGTTTTCCCTCAGACTTCTCACATCTAGAAAACCACCAAACCAAATTATATTAATGTTTCCTCAATGGCCATTTAATCTTTGTTGCACTCCTCTGGTCTTTGTAATTTGTCTACATCTTTCCTAAAATGTAGTACCCAAAACTTGACACAATACTCCAGCTGGCAACTCATCATCCATGTTATTAACAGAAATACTTAATGGCACCAAACCCAGGGTAAACCTCTTCTGATCACATCTGATCCATTCTCTAGTTTGAAAGCAAATCTTTAATAACATCACTGGGGTATAATTTTTTACACCAGCTGCACATTCATCTTGCAGTAGCTTCTATACTGTTTTCCTTAGTTTACTTATGAAACTACCATAAATAAACCACCATGTGGTAGAACTGTGTCAAAAGCCTTACCAAAGTCAAACAACATTACATCTCCTGCTTGCCCCCCTCCCACTCACTACACTAGTTACCCTGTCAAATGGAATTTAAACAGACTTGTCAGCAACAAAATCACATCAAACCAATGCTGGCTGTTTCTCATTACCATATTATTTTCTAAGAGCTTACATTTTAGTTCTTTAATAATTTGTTTTAATATTCTTTCTAGATAATGCAGTTCGGAAAATTGCTTTTTTTTTTTCCCCTAAGTTCATCCTTAACCACCCCTTTTGGAAGACACATACTTTGTAGAAAACCTTTTTGATTTTACGGTTGTTAAAGGTTCCTGGATGCACCTCTACAGGTCTCATCTGCTGTCTCTTTCCTCCACATGGGGACAGTCTGCTGTTGTGCATTTAATACCATCTCTTTGAACCTGCCTGCTCTCCTGAATTCCTTCTCCTCTGGGAATTCCTTCCCCCGAGACCCTGCCTATTAAAGTCTGGCTTCGTGAAGTTCACCGCTGTTATTCTGCTGCTCTCAACATCTTCTTTCAAAAATCAGGAATTATGTTATTTCGCAATCACTTTTACCCAAGCTCCCTTCCATCTACAGATCCTCAACCTCTCATATTTACTTGAAAGATAATTCTGAATTTAAGATGACCCTCCAATAATGAGATTCTATACATAGAAAAATTATATTTTCCATGTATAGAATCCAATTATTGGAGGGTTGCTTTTAAATCCTCTCCCCCCACACTGCTGCAGAGGAGCAGGCAGCAGACGGATCAAACAGCTTGCCTCTTGCTTGTGCCTGCTCCTCTTGCTTCTTCCCCCCAACCTGTGCTCCCCCTTCCTCCTAGCCTCTCTGCTTGACCCCTCCCTATACCCTCTCTGCTCTCTCCCTCCTTCCCTGCTAGCCTCTGCTCCCTGCTTCCCTCCTCCCCTTATCTTCACAGCACACCAACAGGCTCCCTGTTCTAGCCTGGAGCACTAAGTGTGGCCCAAGCCCAGCCAAACCCCATAGCAGCTGTGTAGGCTACATGTTGCTACTACGGAATGGGATGGGGCTGTGCTCAGTGTTCCAGGCTGCAGCATGCATGAAGTTTGCCAGTGTGAAGCAAGTGTAGCTGTACGGGGAGGGGCAGTCAGGGGAACAAGGCTGCTGGGTCGGGGTGAGATGGTAAGGTGTGGGAGCAGGAGAAGGCAGCAGCTGTGGCTACTGCCCCAACCCCAGGTAGGGGCTGAAGCCAAAGCCACAGCAGCTGCATACCCCCCATTCACATACAATTCTAAGATGAGGGATTATCCCCCTGCTCCCTCCCCCATGTTAAATAGGGGGAAACAGTCTTAAAATCAAGCCAATATGGTATTCCTTCCTGTTAGTCAAAATCAACTCTAAAATACAGTCCCCTCTAAATTACTTCCTTTACCACTCAAACATAGAAGTTCAAGAACTTTCTGGACAGATTACTTTTTCAGTGAATATTCATGTAGTTAAAAGGCCCTGTTGTGACCAGATCCTGTCTTTTGGATGCTCTTCTGTTGGTTGCTGGGGTAGTGCCTTGTCACCAGCTCTTTCTGATTTAGTGGTCTATTATACTCATGTTATGGCATCACCCCTGTTCTTTTCCCCATTCATCTCCATCCAGGCACTTGGCAGGTCTGCCTTTTTCTTATTATAATAGCTGAAGGTCAATGCCAGGGTTTCATAAAGGTCATGTGTCCACAAAGTTTTAGATATCATGCATGTGAATGCACCACGCTCTGGAGCAGACACACTTGTACGAAACAGCAGCTTTGTTTTATTAGGAAAAAAAAAGACTGCTGAGGGCACCCAGCAAATTCAGTTCACACTGTGGTAATATCTCCAGATATACACAAAGCTAAACGTTTTCCTGCAGTGGCAAGAGCAAGAAAGCTGAAATATCACGGTATACTGTTCTCTTCAATATCGTTCAAGGATGAGGCAAATATGAGTAGGTCTGGGACTGTACCTCAGCAACACACTTTGGGCACCTCCAGTCACCTTTGGGCACATCAGGCAAAGGGGGAATCAGGCAAAATGTGTGGTAGCTGTCATCACAACCATCACAGAGTAGCAGTCTGTCCTCATTGTTTCCTCGGCCACAAAACAAGCAAACGTATAGATCAACCTGTAGAAAAAAAAAAAAAGAGCCTAGTCAAAACCAGCCTCTAGCATCCAACAGCTGTCATGCTAAAGTCTTACTATATATATAGCAAAGTACACACTGAAGAAATCTGATACTTGGACACTATGCAATCTCTACACCCCACTGAGAATGCACAAACCACCATCAGGCTTCTGCTTCCCAGGACCAATATGTCTGTGATCTAAAACCACACAAGATGATGGGGAGTGAAAAAACTCCCAGCCAATCTAGCTCTAGAAGGAAAAAGAACGCCAATAAAGCACCACCAGGGCAGAAACCAACTTGAAGCAACAATTAATTTATGTCAATTTTAAATTCTGGCGATGACCTTCCCTCTCTGGGCCCCAATGATTCATAGAAATTAGGGGCTGGAAGGGACCTCACAAGATCATCAGGTCCAGCCCCCTCACTCTAAGGCAGGAAAGACTGCTGGGTCAGATGACCCCAGCAGGGTATGCGTGTAGTTGTCTTGTAAAGATCTCCAGTGAAGGTGACTGTACCACCTCTATGGGGAGTATGTTCCAGACTCTGGACACAGGAACCATAAAGCAGTTTTTCCTTATGTCTAATCTGAAGCGATCTTGTATCAAGTTTATGACCATTATTCCTGGCCTTCCCCTGGGATGCCTTGGTGAACAGATGTTCTCCTAGCCCCTGAAGTTGATTCCTTATATACTTAAAGGCTACCACCAAGTCCCTCCTGAGCCTTCTCTTTTCCAGGCTGAACAGTCCCATGTCCTTCAGCCTCTCCTCGTATGGTCTGCTTTCCAGACCTCTAAACATTTGTGTGGCCCTCCTTTGGACTTTTACCAGCTTCTCTACATCTCTCTTGAAGCGTGGTGCCCAGAACTGGATGCAGAACTCCAGCTACAGCCTCACCAAGGCTTAGTAGAGCGGTAGGATGACATCCTTCATCTTGCTTGTAATGCATCAGTTGCTGCATGCCAGAGCGCTGTTCGTTTCGCTGGCTACAGAATTGCACTGGTGGCTCATGTTCATTTTGTGCTCAATCATGACCCCTAGGCTGTGGTGCTGGCAAGTGTAGCACCACCAACCCTATAAGTAGGCTGTGGATCATTTCTCCACAGATGGAGTACTTTATAGTTCACAGTGTTAAACATCATCAGGTTTAGATCTACCCACTTTATATGCTGAAGGCTAACTCTAAGTACATTCCTATGGGGAATGACACTACAAGAGAACCTCCATAACTAACTCAGAAGAAGGCACTGCAGCAGTGCAAACTGTGACTGCATTTGAATTGGTTATCAAAATCAGGGACAAGAACAAGCCACAGCAGGAACAACACAGCAAATTTCAACCTGAGAATGCTACGTGTACAGTAGGGGTATGCGGAACGGGCCATAGTTGATTCAGATTCGGCCCAAATCGGGAACAGTGATTGGATTTGTTGATTCAGATCACTGTCTCAATTCCATTCAACTGAATCCGAATCTGAAGATACGATGCTGATTCAGAAAATTAGTGATTCAGCCATAGACACAGCTTTAAATGATTTTTCTACATACCTAGGAGGTACCAGGCACAGCTTGTGAATGCTGCAATGGTGGGGAGGATGGAGCATCCCACAGGAGCTCAGTGCCACCCCCCCACCCCGCTGGCTCAGCCATCAGCCACAGGGGGGACCCCAGGTGCCCCCAACCCACCCCACCCCCAACCCAATCACCCAGCTGGAAGGGTGAGGGGTGGGGCTCTCCAGCACGCTCCCCATCAGACCAGTTCTTCTGGTCCACTTATGGGTCTGCTGCCAAGCACCCTGGGGAGCCCACCACACTCCTGTGGAATGCTGCATCTGCCCCAGCACTGCAGCATTCACGAGTCACCTGCTACCTTGAAGTACATAGAAAAAACATTTAAACCTGTGTGTCTGTGTCCGAATGGCTGAATCTTTCCAAATCTCTCCAAATCAATTCAGAGGGTTCCCATTCGATTCAGAGAGATTAAAAGGTCTTCTGATTCAGTTCAGATTCAGAGATTCAGCCACCAAATCAGGCCAAATCTCCACCAAACTGAATCAGGGTGTGAAGCTTCGCACAACCATAATGTACAGACACAAACCTCTCTCTCTTCTCTTTCACTAATCTAGGCCAGGGGTGGGCAAAATACATCCCATCCAGCCTACCAGGCCATTCTATCTGGCCTGAGGGGACCCTAAAAAATTTAGATAATTAATATTTATCTTCCCCTGGGTCCTGTCAAAGATGACAGGTGCCAGGGACAGTAGGACCCAGGCAAAGCTCCAGCAGGCTCCTGCAACAGAAAGGCCTGCCCAGCCCCACGCCCCTCCACCCACAGACTTCAGGCCTGGGACTGTAGAGCTGTTCGTGGCTGCGCCAGCATGGGAAATTCAGTTAAGAAGCAGGGCAGGGGGAGGCAGTGGAGGACCACAAGGATCACCCCAGTCCTCAGGGCTGGGCCAGCTCCTGCTGAGACCCATGGTCTGGCCATGCAGCTAGGAGCCAGTGGGTGGGCGGGAAGGTGGGGGGGGGAGGGGGGGCGGAGTGGAAGTGAGCAGGAGCGTGTGGCTTGTGTCAGTGTTCTGGGGCCAACGCTAGCAGGGCCCAAAGCAGGACAGTAGAGCATGGGGCATGTGCTGGCAGTGGTCTCTGCAGCCAGGCTGGGCTGCACCAGCAGGGAGAGCGGGGAGCTGGCTCAGCTCCATAGAGCCCCTGCTGGCCAGGACCCTGCACTCCTGCCACCCTGCTCTGGGCCCCGCCCTGCACTCCCACCCAGCTGTCACTGGCTCCCATGCGCCCATTCACTCCCAATGCCCCTGCCCCAGCCCCACGGTATGGGCAGGAGGCAGCACACAGCCCCAATCCCAAGCTTGCCCATGGGGAATGACCTGACCTGGTGCTCAGTGTGGGGGAAAAGTGGCCTCCCCACCTCATGGTTGGTGCTTCCTGCTACAGCCGCTCGCAGCCCGCATAAAGCTGTCTTGCCTCTCCACCGCATCACCGTCGCCCCACGGGGCAGAGATGGCAACAGAGAGAAGGCACAGGAAGCCCCACATGGGCTCTAAGTGGCTGCAGCATGGGGCACCAGCCGTGGGAAAAGGAGGTGGACACTTTTCCCACCCCCCTGTGCTGAGCACCAGCTTGCTCCCCAGAAGCTGCTGCTTGGCACGGAGGAAAGCGCCCCCTCCCACTTGCCGCCACTGGGCAGTGTTTGCTGCAGCCACCCACCCAGAGTCCACACCATGCTAGGCTGCTGCTGTCATACCTCAGTCCCAACAGATAAGCCTGGAGCAGGGCCCAGGCTAGCAGCAGTGGCAGGGAATGAGCTGGTGCTCACTGCAGGGGAAAAGCGGCCACTCCCCTTCCCCATGGCTGGCACCCTGTGCTGCAGCTGCTCAGAGCCCATGTGGGGCTGCTTGTGCCTGCTCTCTGTTGCCACCATTGCCCCACGGGGCAATGGTGATGTGGTGGAGAGGCAGGACAGCCCTGCTCAAGCTGCAAAGGTGGGAGGCACTTTTCTCCCATGCTGAGCACCAGCTGATTCCTCACAGGTGAGGGTGGGATCAGGACTGCGCATGGCTTCCCACTTGTACGGCGGGGCTGGGGCGGGGGTACTGGTAGTGAACAGGAGCCAGCAGCAGCTGGGTGGGTGTGGGACATGTGCTGCTGTCCCAGGACCAGCGCCAGCAGGGCCCAGAGCAGGGCAGGAGCATGGGGTCCCAGCCAGCAGGGGCTCTTACGGAGCTGGGCCAGTTCCCCCCTCTCCCTGCTGATGTAGCCTAGACCAGCTCAACAGATCCCTGCCAGCCCACGCCCCATATTCCTAGTTTCATAGTTGGTAGGGTCAGAAGGGACCTGAGCAGATCATCAAATCTGACCCTGTGCCACAGGCAGGAAAGAGTGCTGGGGCAAGGTGTCCATCTAGTCCCCTCTTAAAGACCCCCAGGGCAGGAGTAAGCACCACTTCCCTTGGAAGTTGGTTCCAGATCCTAGCCACCCTGTGAAGTGGTGCCTCCTGATAAGCAGCCTGAATCTGCTCTCCGTCAGCTTATGGCTGTTGTTCCTTGTTACTCCCTGTAGTGCTCGGAGAAACAGGGACTCTCCCATTGCCTGCTGGTCTCCTTTGGTCAGTTTATAGACGGCCACCAGATCCCCTCTCAGCCTCCTCTTGTGGAGGCTCAACAGCTGCAGACCCCATAGCCTATCCTCATAGGACCTGCCCTGCTGCCCCAATCATGCGAGTGGCCCTCCTCGGGACCCTCTCCATGTTGTCCACCATCCCTCCCGAATTGCAGCGCCCAGAACTGGACACAATACTCCAACTGTGGTCTAACCAAAGTCGCACAGACGGAGAGGATCACCTCCTTGGACCTGCTCGTGATGCATCTGTGGATGCATGACAAGGTACCGTTAGCCTTACTGACTGCATCCCCACACTGGTGGCCCCTGTTCATCTTTGAGTCAATAATGACTCCAAGATCCTTTTCTGCCTCTGTGCTGGCAAGAGGGGAGTTTCCCAGCCTGTATATGTGCTGCTGGTTCTTCCTCCCCTGGTGCAGTACCTTACACTTGTCAGTGTTGAAACCCATCCTATTCTCATCCACCCACCTCTGTAACCTGTCCAGATCTGATTACAGCTTGTCCCTCCCCTCTAATGTGCCCACCTCCCCCCATATCTTAGTGTCATCTGCAAATTTGAACAAGGTGCTATTCACCCCCTTGTCCAAGTCGTTACTGTCCTGCTTTAGGCCCCGCTGGTGCTGGCCCTGGGACACTGGTGTAGGCCCCATGCTCCCATTCACTTCCATTCCCCGCCCCCGCTGCTTTCCCCACTTTCCTGCCCAGCCACTCTGTACTACATGGCTCCCAAACCCCGCCCCCCCCACACACACAAACACCCCCCACAACCTTCCATATGCAATCACTTCTGAATATAAAACACAAACGCCCAAAAAACAGGACAAAAACATTTTTAAAATTAAATTAAAATGTATTATTATGGGTGTTTGATTTTTAGTATGGAATTTGGTCCCCCATCCCCCCCCCCCACAAGATGGCAAACCCTCTTTCCCAAAGGAGTACTTCCAGGGGAAAGGTCAGAGGTTATGGGTGAGACTACCAGTCCCAAGATGGTGACCAGGGGGCGGGGCACCTGCCATGGGGAGGGCCTACCCAAGCAGCCATCAACAGTTTGCCAAAACTCAGTAAGTGACCCTCTGCCTAAAATAATTGCCTGCCCCAATCTAGGCAACGAATGCACAAATACAAAGATTCCAAGTAGTAGCGTAAAAGTGTCAAAATCCATGCCCTGGAACACATCCTGATCTACTGTCAACCCAAGGTCATTTCCCAAGGAGCAGAAAACCACCATCCAGGATGCATCTCAGGGACCAAGGACTAACTAAGCAACCAAAGTCACAAGTTTCCTTTTCCTATAGGCCTGATATGACAGGACAGCCCTAAAGTTAACATTTAAACTAAGGACTCTTCCTAAAAATACTGTCAAGTTGTTTTCATATCATTACTCTAAAATTTCACATAACTACTCAATAACATTTGAAATGAGGATATCTAGCCCATGATACTCATCTATTACATCTGACAGCCCATTTAAAACTAACATTGAATCGTATTACTTACCCCAAGTTCTCCCATTGTTCCCCAGCCCAAACTGTGGATCTTTCTATTATGCAGGCCAAAAACTTTAGTCAGGTCACTAGTTTAAAAAAAGTCACTGAGTACACCAGCATATTAAGTTCTTTTCATTTCACTTTCAGACCACACAATTCAAATATGTCACAAACTTGAAGCATCTCATTCTATTTAAGTATAGTATGCTCTCTCCTAGCAGTTCAGCCTTGCATTCTTACTTAAAACACTATATTATCTATTGAAATGGTCAAGCGATCAATTCCAAAGGAGCCAACAAATCTCCAAAGCATGTCATAACACCGGCAGTGTGGAGAGGCAGTTAGGAAGGCCAACCGCACCTTGTCATGCATCCACAGATGCATCTCGAGCAGGTCCAAAGAGGTGATTCTCCCCCTCTATGCGGCACTGGTCAGGCTGCAGTTGAAGTGTGGCGCCCAGAACTGGATGCAGTACTCCAAGAGGGATGTCGACAGCATGAAGAGGGTCCAGAGAAGGGCCACTCGTATGATCAGGGGACAACAGGGCAGGCCCTATGAGGAGAGGCTACAGGACCTGAACCTGTTCATCCTCCAAAAGAGGAGGCTGAGGGGGGATCTTGTGGCCTGTTATAAACTAGTCGGGGGGATCAGCAGGCATTGGGGGAGTCACTGTTCCCCCAAGCACCACTAGGAGTGACCAGGAATAACGGTCACAAGCTGGCAGAGGGTAGGTTTAGGTTAGATATCAGGAGGCGCTACTTCATGGTCAGGGCGGCTAGGGTCTGGAACCAACTTCCAAGAGAAGTGGTGCAGGCTTCTACCCTGGGGGTGTTTAAGAGGAGGTCAGATGCACACCTTGCTGGGGTCGTTTGACCCCAGTATTCTTTCCTGCAATGGCAGGGGGTCGGACTAGATGATCTGCTCAGGTCCCTTCCGACCCTAGAAACTATGAAACTATGGTTCTCATGGATTACCATGTCTAGGCTGTGTTTCAAACTACCTACCATATTTACTGAAATCCAAGACAATTTCAAGTTAAAATGACCAACCCCCCACCCCAATAATTAGATTTCTACATGGGAAATTATAAATTTGTTACAGTTTTCCATATATAGAATCTAATTATTGGACAGAAATCTTAAATTCACCCCCCACCCCCAACTGCTGCAATGGGGAAAGCAGCAACTGAGGGCAGCAAGCAACTTGTAGCCAAGGGGTGGGGCAGGTGGTTGGAGGGCATCCCCTCTGCCCCCCGCTACCTGTCTCTACATCCTCTAATCACTTTCCTCCCTACCTCTCTTTCGCTGCTTACCCTATGCAACGGCTCTGCCTCCAGCTCCAGCCTAACTGGAGACCTGGGGCCAACAGAACCTCTGGCCCATGGCCTGAGTTGAAGCCAGAGGCAGAGTCGCAGTAGCTCCACTTCTGCCATGCAGTCTCCCCCCCATTCATCATCCTGACTCTCTCTCACCATGCCACATGGTCTCCCTCATCGCACAAACCATCTTGGCCCCAACCCGATAGCAGGGGCAATGGCATCTTCAGCCTTTGTACAACCCAGCACTTGAATCCTAGATGAGGCTATTCCCCACACCCCTTTCCCCCAGTGTTGAATAAGGAAAAATTCTTCACCTTGGATTCAAATACACATGGTGTTTCTGTTGTAAGAATTTCTAAAAGTATAACGGGTCCCCCACCACAAACACACAATGTTATTTTTAACATGGGGAAAAATGTTCTGTTTCCTTCAAGTTACTTAATAAAAGTCAGTCATACTTTAAAAACAAAAACGAAAACAAAAAAAACCTGACATGGCAGAAGCCCTGCATGAAAAGCACCATCCAAAAAAGTGACATTTTCAGGACTGAAATGGGTAAAAAAAAAAAAAAGAAAAAAAGATGATAATTCCTGGGGGATGCCAGATAACAGAGCTTTTACTGTACCAATGAAACCCAAGTTTTTTTAGTTTTTTAATTCAGGCAAGCTCAAGCCTATTCATACTAGCATGGTTGTCTGCTTTCAAGCATCCATCTATTGTTGCAAATTTGCAGTTTGTGCCTCTTATAATTTATCCCAGGAGGCATTTTACCATCTAAAAGATTACTAGCGTTTCTGCTAAAGGCAGTTTTTGCCCTCGATGACTAAAGTCTCAATTAGTCGCAATACACTTTGGAAATATTTTCTGAAGCTAAGAAAAAAAATAATGCATTTTACATACTCAGCGTGCTGCTTTGAACAGTCTCTAAGCCTTATTTTTTCTAATATGTTAGAAGTACAAATCCCTATTCAGCAATGTAGTATACGAGCCAAGTGCAGCAGGTTAAAAACAAGGCCTTGAGTTCTCCAAGAACATAAAAGCAACTAGATACCTGTTTTCCTATATTCAAGTATCAGAAAGCTATACAGATTTTATATCGTTCCTTGAAAGCTTTCCTTTATGTTTTATCTGGACAGCTTACAAAATAAGAAGTTAAAACTCAAAATGGCAATTTTAGAGAAAGTTAATCCTCTGGTTTCTGTAATTGATACTATCTTGGTACTTACATGGCATTCCCACTTAGCACAGGATCAGAACACCTCTGAATATTCCCATAATGCCACAGGACCGGGCCCCAGGTTCTGGCCCCGGCACCCTCTGGGACAGAAGCTATGCCACTACTGCTTATCCATTTTTTGCAGAGCTTATTAGATGCAAAAGCCACTGGGAGCAGGGGCTGGAGAAGAAGCCAGAACCAGGGCCCCTACACTCCAGGGTGGTATGCCTCTTACTGAAAGGCTCTTCCCTCTGGCTTGTTCTTTTCCTGGCTTCACATCTTCCCCTCTTGGCTGTTCAATGGGATAGCTTCAAGAGGGTCCTCTAAGCAATGTCTGGCCCAGGGAGGACCAACCTTTTTGGCAGGTGTGCCACAGGCCCATAACCACCCTAAGTGATATTCCAAACCCCTTCCCCTGCCTGACCTGTTGCTTTGCTTTCTACTCTGTTCCCTGCCCTGTACTCCCTGCCTGATCTCCTGCTCTGCCTTCTGCTTCCTGTCCCCTTCCGGATCTGCTACACACAGATGCTGCCCATGCCAGTTGCGGCACTCTTGTCAGAGGCAGCCACCCCCAGCCTAACCCACTGCTGGCAGTTAAAGCACTTTGCTGGAAGGCAGAAGATGAAGGTTTGAAGCCAACTCCAAGCAAGATAGATCTAAGTGTGGGTCTGAGTTACTGAGCTTAACAAACAAACAAACAAACCAACAAACCAAGTGGGCAGGGTTTCCTCCACCTTTTCCTCCACCTGAATTAAACAGTTCCTAGGCACAGTTTTTTTCCAACCACACTAACACAGTTAATGAACCTACCCACACAATCCTATTTTGCCACAGACCATGTAAGGCCATACTAGACACTTCTGAGCATAATCAAAAGGGAAACACGGGGCAAATATAGTAATGTCACTGGAAACTGAACCAAAAAAATACCGTGCAAGTGTAAAAAATGGCACTTAAGTGCAACTTCTGTGTTCAACTATAGTCATTTAAGGCACATGAAGGTAAAATAGCTGAGTTTCCTATGCTTGCCTACTTAAGAGCAAAGGAATTAAACTTACGAAGTTGACAGAGAGCGTCCCTTTGCGTTGCCTCATCTGCATACCAAAGGCTTCCGACCTGGTGCCTTTGCGTCTTCGAGTCACCTCATCTTGGAGCAAAGACAGTGTCATGTAATTAAACATAGCACACAGATCATGTAATATCCTGCCTCTAAGCAGCAAAGACTATCCAATGCTTCCAAGAAAAACAAGAATGGGTTGTTGCACCTGGATAATTAGCACCAAAGTTGTGTAACTGAGGAAGGGTAAAACATCTCTTGCTGATCTTAACAAGTGATCCAGTCACCCCATGAAACATATTGCAATACTCTCAAACCACACGCTCAGCAAAAGTGAATGCTCTTAAAATTAATGCACCACTTTTCTAATTCAGTTCATTTGCAATTAATTTGTGCAGCAGCTGGTTGATGCTCATGTTTAACCATATAAAGAACTAACTCAGTATCAAGACATAGGAACAATCCTACAAAACCAGTTAGTTATCCTGGGTTTCATTATCCTTCTCAAAAAACAAAAAAAAGTTTTAACTTCCTTTGCCCTGTTACAGTTGCCCCACTTTAATCTCTTCCCACTTGTGTCTGGAGACAGCAGAGGTTTGTTTCAAAGGACTGTTTCAGACTAACTAGTCCTTCCCATCTTACAACAGCAACAGAGACTTACTTACCTTCCTTATCTTTTGATCCCAATGCCAATCCCATCATCTTGGGTCCAGCTCCAAAGATCTGCAGCTTCTTCAGTTCAGTATTTCTACTCATTTCCCCCGTCTCTGTCTGCAAATAAAAAAATAGCAAGTCAGTATAAACAGCTTTCTTTCCGGTCTCCTCTCTTCAACGTCTACTTATACCTCTAAACTTCTTCCTTCTTTGCGTGTCCCCAGTCATATCCCTAGCAATGTGAACCATCAATAGGTACAAAATCTATAAGCATATCTGCATACTACAAGTTAGATTCAGTCAATGAAATGTCTTGGAATCTTGTTTAGGCTTTTCTAGGGGGGTATCTATACAGTTTTTTGAGGCCAGTACCAATCCAATTTCCGATACAGCTGCCTCCAGCTAGTAAATCCAGTGTGGTGGAAGGGGCATGAGGGAAGATCAATGTCCCCTGTGGGGAGGGAGGGGGTAGGGGCAGGCACTGCCCAGGCAAGGGGGGCATGGGGGCACTGCAGCTGGGTAGGGGGGGCAGCTCCTGCTGCTCCTTGAACCCTGCAAGCGCACAGGGGAGGAGTGTGCCCCGCAGAGCTGTGCGGGGCAGGCTGCAGCCAGCACTGTGCGGGGCTCTTCTTGGCAGGGCTGGACTCAGAGCAGGCAGCAGAGGCGCTGGGAAGATGCTGCATCCATCCCGAATTTTGCTGCTGCTCTGCTCCCAGCGTCACCATCGCCAGCTGCTCGGTGCTGCTCTGGCTCAACAACCTGCCTCCACCCACACACTGGGAAAAGCCAGGCTGGCAGCAGCGGCACTAAGAGCAAAGCAGCAACAAAATCTGGGGTGTATGCAGCATCCTCCCAGCATTGCCAGTGCCTGCTCTGAGTCCAGCCCCACCCCCCCCGCCCCCCCAAGAGCCCTGCGCAGCACCAGTTGCAGCCCACCCTGACCCACCTTGCGCAGATCCAGGGGGCATGCGCAGCAGCAGGAGCCAACTCCCCCACATGCCCATCCCACCTGGGGAGCGCCTGACCCTCCCTCACCACAAGGGGCGTCGATCAACTTGTCCCACGCACCTTCCCTCCCCCTCCCTCCTACCACACTGGACTAAACAGCTGGAGGCAGCTCGGCATGCTGCCAGCTCTGCTCCTCACTGCATTGCAGCTGCACACAGTACAAGCATTTATCAGCCAAACTATCAGCCCCATTGGGCCAATATCTGATATAGTAAATTTTCTTTAGATCAGTACCAATCAGATATCGGTACAATGTATCAATGCACCTCTTGGTCTTACCCATTCATTCCTGATGATGACCCATCACTGATCCCCTCCTACTTCCTCAACCTTATTTTATGCATCATTGCCAAAACCCTAAAAACCGTGACAGGATTCTAGGTGCCCCTTTTATCTACCAAGTCTCTCAACCACCTTGTGACTTTCCACACTGCCTCTCTAATGTTGCAAAGTTTTTCAGGCACTTGTTACTGAATTTTTTTCATTCAGGACCTTCCTCTTAAGACCCATCACTCCTGCAAAATGTTCAAAAAAGTCAGTCCATTAAGATAACAAATACTTATTTAAAAAGCTTTTAAAAATCCATGACACCATGCAGTTATGTTCATTAAGTACTAACTCAGGGGTACTCAACCCCTAGCCTGTGGGACAGGTCCAGCCTGCCTGCACTTTGTCATCCAGTCTTTGGAGTTCCCCACAGATCTGTGTACAGCTGCAATGAAACTATGAAGAGGACTGTCATGTATTCAGTTCAATCACTGGCTTTTCTGGCTGCCAAAATAAACTGAATACTTAAGCCTCATTTGCTAGCCACCATCATTCATTTCAATAGTACTCTTGTCCAAATGTCTCCCTTCTATTTAATTATTTGTTTATGGATTGTTTACCTATGCATCATATTGATATTCAGCACAGAATATTTAACTGTCTTCTGTTTGTATTCCCATCTGCATGAATAATTTATACTGTACTGGTGTCCCAACTAGTGACAGCAATTCCTCCCATTGTAGAGAGATACAATCAACTTGAACTTTTTTTTAAAAGTTCACTTTTATTAAATCCATCCTGATATTAAGTCCTGATTTTTTGAAGTTTATTGCCTACATTTAAGGATTTGCAGTTCACCTTCTTTGTTCATAAAAGGAAAGCAAGGAGTCAATGGATCAATTATAATGGGAAAGTGTGTATATTCACTATGCAGAAGACTCATTTATGAAGTACACAAAAAAATTATTTTGCTGTATTAGGTTACTTAAGTAACAACATTTTGACATATTACAATCAAAGCTAATATTAATTTTACCTGAAAGTTGTTTTCTAAACACAATTTACTCACTCTGAGTTGATTACTGCAAACAAATACAATGAAACTTAAAAGATTTTCCTAGTGTCAGATTACATTCCCCAACCCAGTACAATCCTGTTTCACATTACGGTTTATTAATACTTCCTGCAACGCTGCCCCTTCCATTATTGTAATCCAAAATGATCTTCAATTCTACTTGAAAAATGAATTTGAATATTATAGACTTTATTAAAATACAAACATACCTTCAAGCATTAGTTTTGCAATTCTGTAACAAAGCAAGCTTATGACTAGACTTATAAACCCATACTACTTTTCTGATTCCACCATACTTCTAAGTGAGCGTAACTTAAAAAAAAGTTAACCACTTTCACATAATCTATGCCACTAATGCCCTCCAATACTTTGTGAATAATGCCTTTGCTTCCACCTCCAAGAGATAACAAAAAGTGATGTGCCTAAACACCTTCATCAAATAAGCACTCTAGCACAAAAATGAATGGTAACCACAGCTATAACTGCAACATATTACACACACTACTGTCACACACTGTATACCTTTAGAAAGAGATTCTATTTTAATAACTCAGGTGACACTTGTGTTTTTGCACATGCCAGCACACAACCTTCTTATCCCTACCTAGAACATTTGAGAGCTTACAATGAAGCAAGTTTAACAGACTTTTCTATTTCCTCCACTCTCCCAAAATTGTTAAATGAGATAAGAGGGGGAGGAAGGGTCAAGGGTTTCCTTCATATGGGTGTGGTGGCGACACGTCCCCACAGGCTTTCAAAGGGGCAAAGGAGAGCTCCACGGGTCCCAAAACCCAGAAACAGACCCCCCATGGGGAGAACTTACCTGCTGCCGGCCCATCAGCGCAGGAGCCGGACCGTGGCCGCAGCCACACGAGCCAGCGTTATTATGCCAGCTGTTTAATCGGTTGTTCCCTGCGTGGGGAAGAGCTGGACCAACCGCAGCGGCCAGTACAAAAGCCCCAACAGACCCCAGGCAAGGGAGGAGCCAGAGGGAGAGAGAGTAGGTGGACAGCACACCAGATGTGCTGAGGCTCCTGCAGGGAAGAGGAGTGACACTGCCGGAGCAGCACTGGAGAGCATGGCAGGGGAAATCCACAAGCTCCCTGCCAGAGGCAGAGCAGGGGAAGCACTTCAGCCCCCTGCCGGAGGCAGAGCTGGGGAGGCATTTAAGTCCCAGGTAGGAGGCAGGGGGAAAGGAGGCAGCTCCCCATCCCCCTCCTCCCCAGGAGAGTATTTCTTCTGAGGGAAAACAGGAAAAGGAAAAGTAGAGAGGAAAAAAAACAAAGTGTCAGAGCAAGAAGATTGGGGCCTCAACACCAGAGGGACAAGAGTTGACTGAGCCCTCCAACGTGGGTCCCCCACCTGGAGCAGGCAGAAGGGCAAGCCTGCGAAGCCAAAACCACCATCACACCACCACCTATCCAGCTGGCGAGTGGACAGGGTGTAGGGGAGGCAGAGCCCCATGGAACATCATGCCAAAGAATCGTGAGTAGTGCCTTGTCAGGAAGCCTCCCCAGAAAGATCTCCACTGAACCCCCCTCTCTTGATAACTTAACATCAAAGTCGTGAGGGGAGGGGCTACATCCCCAACAGGCCGTGCCACCCATAAGGCCCCAGAAATCACAATGGGGCAACAGTATAACATGATCAAATTATGGTTCTACAGAAATAGTGCCTTATCCTTATAAGGTGACCTTTATAAAGCTGAGGGAAAAAAGAACCCCACACAATATTTTTGTAACTATTGATACAGGCAGTGTCCAAGGTTATAAGCAAAAATTATTACATTTGTACTTGTGCCCGCCTAACTTCATGGAGCCTCTCCCATGAGGCCCTGGAGCACACCCTAGGGGTATGTCACACAGATGGCTCCAGTTGTTGCGACGCGGTGTCACGTTCTCCATAGGGAATACCCTGGTCTTGGGGGCCTGCCACGTCTTGGGTGTTCTGTTCAGTAGTAGGCCTTTCTTCCTTCATGGGGAACGTGCTGGACATCAACACTAGAGATCATTCTTGGGGCTCCACCTCCACTACACACTAGTCATGCACCAGCCTATCAGTGCAGCCGAATGATGGTCGATTCTGATCCGCCTTGTTGTGGTACCCCCCCCTCCCTCTCTGGCCCTCAGTGCTGGCAAGTCTTTCTTCCCACCACCCAGGTTTGCCCAGGCGGTCCAATGACCTCACTGGTGTGCCTAGCCTATCTGCATTGGGCTCTTCTGAGTGGCCCTGGCTTGCTCACCCTTGGCATCTGCCAAGGGGGCAGGGAGGAGTTTCAAGGTAACTAAAATATAACTAAAGAACCAAAATTCCAGGGAGGGGCCTCTGCCCACTCCCATTCACACATCCTACGTTTGCCGGCTTTGCTATCTCTCAGCGTTCTCCTCCTGACTGACTCCCTCACCGTCCAGGGTGGTGTGGCCCTTTAAAATCAGGCCTTGGACCCTCTGGCTGGGTCCCTCTACAGCCCGTCCTTAGCCATGTCCGGGGTTTTCATTTGGCTTAGTGGTCCCACAGCTGTCCCCCTGCTGCCTTCCTGTTCCCAGCTTTTATCCCTGCCGTATGGTGTTCCTTGATGACATCATCAGGGCACATCAGCCCCAGTCGCAGGGAAAAGAAGCTGATGAATTGCACGGACACTCTGCCCCTCTGGGACTCATTCAGCCCAGCTGTGCCTGTGGGCAGTAAGTTTGCCCTGTTATCAGGGCTTTTCTTCTTGGCATTGTGGCAGGTTGTCTCTACTGCGACCCATGCCAACAGAGGGGTCTCCCACTCCCCTCTCATTGTCCCTCTGGGACAGTATTATTTTATGCAACTACCTGCACTTTTTTATAGTAGGTATCATTGTTTCCATGTATAGCTAGATTCTACTCTAAGAATCTTCTACACTGCAAAAAGGAGAGGAAGGTTTTCAAAATATGAAAATGACATAAAACCCTTAAAAAATTGTATGGGAACTCAGGGCAGATGTATTACCCAGGTCTGCTTTAAAGTGTTTAAAAAAATTCTCTCCAGAATTTGAGGTTAGTGTCCCTTCAATAGCATCTTTTTTTTAATGTCATCATGATTTTTTCATTACCATTATTTTTCAGAATTTAAAAGTGGATTGGTAAATTTATCATCCAAATCACTGAGGAGCCCAGGCTGCATCCTGATGGTTTTGGCTTTTTAAGCATTCGCCTACCTGATCTACACTTGGGGATTACAATGGACAGCAAGATGAATACAAGCCAACAGTGTGCCCTTATTGCCAAGAAAGTTAACAGCATACAAGGCTGCATTAGTAGAAGTGTTGCCAGCAGATTGAGAGAAGTAATTATTCCCCTCTAAACAGCACTGGTGAGGCAAAATCTGGAGTACTGTATCCAGGTTTTGCCCCCCGCCCCCCACTACAGAAAGGATGTGGCCAACTGGAGAAAATCCCCAGCCCAGCAGACAGCAATGAAAATGATAGGACCTGGGGAACAGGGCTTCAAAAGAGAGGCTGAGGGAACTGGGATTATTTAGTCTAGCAAAAAGAAGACTGAGAGGGGATTTAATAACAACCTCCAGCTATCTGAAGGGTGGTTACAGAGACGACATAGCTGATTGTTCTCAGTGGCAGCAGATAATAGAAGGAGCAATGGTCTCAAGTTGCAGCAAGGGAACTTTAGGTTAGATATCAGAAAAAAAAAAACCTCTCTCTAAGAAGGTAACAAAAGCACTGGAACGAGCTACTCAGACAGGTTATGGAATCTCCATCCTTGGAGGTTTATAAGACCCAGCTGGACAAAGCCTAGGCTAGGATGATATAGTTGAGGATGGTCCTGCTTTGAGCAGGAGCTTGGATTAGATGACCTCCTAAAGTCCCTTCCAACCCTAATAATGATCTTTAAAAAAAGTAGGTCTTTCCTAATTACTTAATTTACCAAAAAGTTTGAACAGAAAATGTACCTAAACTGTTTTTCAATTAACTTAGTCCCTCTCATTCAGAGTGACCCACCTTCCCTCAACCTTTTTTTTTCTCCCCACAAAATATGTAACACCATTTTTATTTTCTAGTATTAATTCTGCTTCTTCATTACCATCCTCTTTTTCTTGAAAATTGTTAATTGCTTGTCTTTCCCACCATATCCAATAGTAGTAAAGGGAAAAATGAGCCTGACTAGTTGCTCACAAAAAAGGGCATCCTTCTTGTCCTTCTGTTTTATTTCAGGGAACTTGTTGTCAGTTGTAATTTAATTAAACTATCCAAAGCCTTCCAAGCCTTCTTTAACTAGAGGACTGTAATTCTTTCTTCTCTGGCAACTTCCCTCCAATACCTCAAAAAAAAAAGGACTTCCTGAAAAATGGCACTCTTGTACTAGTGCATTCTATAAGCAGTTTCTTAGGTTTACTTCATAGGCTTTTGGTCACTGGATCCACACTCTTTTCCATTGATCTCACATTTGTAGCTAGCTTATTATTTCAGGACACTTTTTTAAAAAGAACTGTTTCCTATTTAGAAACTTTGCTTAGATGCAGTCCACCAGTATCGGTTATACCTTCTACCTGCATTTAGGATTACTGCAGTACACCCTACATAGACCTAACCGAGAGCATGAGCCAGGAAAGAATACAGAGACTTTCAGTAGGCCTGTGCAAAGCAGCTAATATTTGCTTCAGATTTGGATTCAGTCAATTCAGGGGACAGTGATTCGATTCGGCGAGTCAAATCACAGTCCTGAATCAATTCAATTGAATCCAATTTGGAAATTCTGATGCTGCCAAATCTCCGAATCAGCCAGGCCCATCCCCTGCCTCCTCTCCCAGCCCCAGCAATGGCTGCCCTGCCCAGCCCTGTGACAACAAAAAAAGCCCAGACTCACTGGGTGCTGCTAGGACCCGGGGGGGGGGGGTGAGATCCTGCTGCCCCCCACATGCAGGGTTCTGCACAAGCCCCCCAACCCTCCCCCCTCATTATCCCAGCCTCCCCCATGGCTGCCCTGTCTGCCCCAGCTCCCGACCCTTTAAGGAGAGAAAAAAAAAAAGAAAAATCCCCAAACTCATCAGTTCCTGCCCAGCAGGGGGCAATCCCCACTAACCCGCAAGGAAGACTCTGCCACGAGCCCCCAGAGACCAGAGGCCACTGCAGGAGCCAGTGAATCCTGAGGTTTTTCTCATTTTATTTTCTTAAAGGGCCAGAGCTGGGCCCAGCAATGCAGCCATGGGGGAGGAGGAGTTGAAGGAGTGGCGGGGGGGGAAGAAAGGGGTTGGGGGGCTCATGGCAGAGCCCCCCACACAGCATGGAGCAGCAGGGAATCACCCCCACCCCCCAGCAGCACCTGGTGAGTTGGGCTTAGTTTTAAAACACCAGGAGCTGGGACAGCCAAGGCAGCCATGGGGGGGAGGGGAAGGGGGAACCTGGGGAGCAGGCAGTGGTCGGAGGTGTGGCTGGGGAAGCAGGCAGGGATGGGGCCTGGCAGGGGTCCCCCCCATGGTCCCCTCCCCACCCCTTACTTACCAGCATGGAGTCCAGCTCCAGATCTCTGCTGCAGTGGGCGGGGACTGTTGGAATTGTTGAAGCTCTCCGAATCTTTTCCGAAGATCCAGAGAGCTTTGAATCGATTTGGACATTTTTACTGGTCCCCTGATTCGATTTGGATTTGGAGATTTGGCCACCAAATCAAGCCAAATCTCCTCTGAATTGAATCAGCACCTGAATCTTCACACACCCTAACTTTTAGTTACTGTACATTCACATGTGAGGCATTATTACTTGTGCTCCGAAGGGTATCCGATTGACTTCTGGTACAAATCTAAATATTCATTTTACACTATGAAGACTTACATATCTTGAGGCCTGACTGTGATAGAAATTATTCTGCTTCAATTTCTGTGGTGGTGCTTCTTTGAAGTCTGCAACATTCTGTAAAATCCTTTGATTTGGGACATTGGGGGGGAAGTTCTCACTAGGGGAATGAAAGACAGGCCTCTGCTCTGAAACCCAGTTCCACAGCTAGTCTAATGAGTTCAATAAGGCCCTCTGCTGTATGTCAAAACCTATTTACTTGAATTTCTCCTGATTAAGGGAATGGACTGTTCCCCAGGGACTAGAATTCATAAGTGTCATTTTTTGTAAAGAAAAAAAAATAAAGAGCACTGCATATTGTACAACAGATCACTCACTCATCATTGAAATTCTCCCCTCTTAAATGGAATGAAGAAACTGCTACAAAATAGTGTTGGGGGGTACAGAAGAACAATATTATTTTACTAGAACTGTGGTATATTGATTAAGCCCGTGGAATGCAAATAACTCTATTACAGACAAAAAAAATTATATACGACTATTTACAATAACGAGGTAACAGTTTTTACTATTGCCCTTGCAAAGGTTTTGTGGCCTTGCAAGGCCTGGCCTATTCCTGTTTTGCCACCTAGAAGTTCCTGCTAGTCTCACCCAGGCTGTATCCTGGAATGCCACACTTCCTGGACACTCTGTCACATACTCCCCTTTTTATAAAATTCCAAACTAGAGTAACTGCATTAAGAAATCAATTATTATAAACACTCAAACTAATGAGTCTCAAAAAATCTCTTTGGACATTTTGGCAATCTTCCAGCTTTACTGCATCACAGGCCCTGTTTATCAATATCTTTGTCTGTACTTTCAAGTTCTCTCTCTCAGGCAGATTCTGGGTTAACTTGCCGATTAGTTCCAACCAGTGTTCCTGGTTCTATTTCACTCATATCATCCTCATTGCCAGGGATTTTGAGCAGATGTCTGGAATTCCTTTACAATTTGGCCTTCATCTCTGATCACAGTATATGATGGAGGTGACTCACAGATTCACAGGAGTTTAGGGCTGGAAGAGACTTCACAAGATCATCAAGTCCAGCAATGCCCCTCAGGACATGGCGCTGAAGGATTAGCAACCCTCAAACTGCCAGGCTGCCTCATGTGCAAGCTCCTACTAGTTAACTTGTGTGCTGCTATGATGAAGCCAGTTTCACAGCTTCTAACACAGGGTCCCTGCAAGCAAAGCCTAAATTATGCACCGGGGAATTACGCACCCATGCAATTTTACACATAGAACTCCCCCGGGATTAGCTTAGCTTTAACTGCCCACTGTGCATCTTCCCACATTTGCATTTATTCCTTTTTAACTGTGGAAATAGTCCTGCTTTGAGCAAGGGGTTGGATTAGATGACCTCCTGAGATCCCTTCCAACCCTAATTTTCTATGATTCTATAACTACAGCAAACGTGGAAGACTATCCCCAATTAAGTCATCTGAGCCAAAGCTTTGTCTAGCCAGGTTGTGAAAACATCTAAGGATGGAGCTTCTACCAGCACTCTAGATAACCTGTTCCAATGTTTTACTACTCTCCGAGTAAGAAAACTTCCTAATATCTAACCTAAACTTCCCTTGCTTCAACCTGAGACTGTTGCTCCTTGTTCTGTTAACTGCCACCACTGAGAACAGTCATAGGCTAACATCAAAGCTAACAGCATACTGGGCTGCATTGTTAAGCATGTTGCCATTAGGTCAGGGGAAGCGATTATTCCCATTTATTCAGTACCGGTGAGGCCACATCTAGAGTACTGCATTCAGTCATGCCCTGCCCTGAAACTATGTGGGCAATTTGGAGAGTCCAGTGGAGGGCAACAGAAATGTTGAGGGGGCTGGAGGACATGACTTATGAGGAAAAACTGAGGGAACTGGGCTTATTTAGTCTAGAGAAGAGAAGACGAGGAGGGGGTGGATTTAACAGCAGCCTTCAACTACCTGAAGGAGGGTTCAAAAGAGGATGGAGCTAGATTGTCTGCAGTAGTTGCAGATGACAGAACAAGGAGCCTGGCTAGACAAAGCTTTGGCTCAGATGACTTAGTTGGAGATGATCCTGCTTTGAGCAGAGGGGTTGGACTACATGACTTCCTGGGGTCCCTTCCAATTCTGTCTTTCTATGATTCTATAGACTGAATGATGCTTTAAATCATGTTCATACATATGGTTATAATTTGCTCCAGATGATCAGATTGTGAATTGTTTGATAAGGGGTAATATTTTTTTTTAAGTGTCTGCCATCACTAAGTGGCATCAAGGTTGGAACTCCAGGGTCACATCATGCTTTTGTAATTTAAGATGTAATCACTGAATCCTTGGGGGCACATCTCAAAGTGCTTCTCTGAATATTTCAATCAGTGTTTCATGATCTGTTTCTGCAGTGAATCTCCAACCACACAGTAAGTTATGGAGTCTTGTCCATCCATAAACTAAGCCAAGGGTCTCCTTTTCAATCTGTGCATATATTTTTTCTGCAGCTGTCATAGCCCCAGATGCACATGAGACTGGCAAACAGTTTCATGATGCTATAATATTGTTGCTTCCAACACATTTTATGAAGCTTCTGTGTCTGATGTCTTTTAATGGGTTAAAGAATTGTAGCAGTGGGGCTAATGTCAATATGCATTTTAGATCATTAAATTCACTTTCATGCTCTAGAATCCAGACCCATTAAATGCCTTTATGGAAAAGTTGCTTTAAGCGAGCTGTGCGAGTTATACAGTTAGGGATAAAGCTGCTTACATAATGCAATAGTCTTAGCAATCTTTGACATCCTTTTCTAGCTTCAGGTTTTGGCATGTTCCGTATCACCAGAACCTTTGAGTCATCAGGTAAGATTCCTCTTGAGGCCAGTGGTCACCCAAATGCAGTATTTTTGTTCTCTGAAACTGACAACTATTTTTACTCAAATTAACACTGGTAATTCTTGCAATAACTAATACTCTTCTCTGTCCCCCTTATGTTCAGTGGCACTGCTGTCCCAGATTATGATGTGACCAACATAGACCTTTACACCTACTAGAACTTCTAGCATGACTCATTTTTGCAATAAAATACTTCTAGAGCTCAGCATACTTCAAAAGGGCTATGAAGAGTAGGAAGCAGTACCTTCCAAGTGCTGAGAGCTGCAGCTCTTGGAACTACTAAGGATCAAAGGAATCTGCCAAAATCCTACCAACACATCCAGTTTACAGAAGAACTTGTTTCTTGTCACCTCTAACAATAGCTTACTTCTTCTAGGTAAGTCAAAGCATTCTCTTTTTATTTTTTCTCAAATTCTTTGGGTTTAAAACACAGTCATAGTCCCCCTACTTTCTCTTCTATAGTTACTAGGGAATTGACTTGTTTCTTCTGTTCTCCTAACAGTACCATTTGCTGCCATATTTTGTGTAGCTCTTCTAGTCTTTTTCTTAAGGCACATGGGACTTCTCTTGTGGCATGTATCACTGGTTCTGCATCTTCTCTTAACCATATTTTGTATGTCACTGGGACACACACATTCCCTGCAAATACACCGTCACATGACGCAATTAGTGCCTTGAAGTTTGGTTTAGCGGCACCTTTCAGCCTCTCTATGGTATACATGCATCCTCTTCTCTTAATAAGACCAAGTATTTCACATGTGTACAACCCAAAACTAATTGCTTTCCTCCGTGTACCACCATGAAGTCCTGTTCTGTTGTTTTACCTTTGTATCTAAGAGTCAAGGTGCACTCTCTTAGCACTGGAATGGTCCCTCCATTACAATCTTTCACAGATACCTTAAACCAGGGGTGTTAAACATACGGCACATGGGCCAGATTCAAGACAGCATGCCAGGCTGGCATGAGGTATATGGGCTGGACCCAAGGATTTATGAGTTACACAGGGTCCAAGCTGCACCAGGGGGTGTCAGTCTAATGTACAGAGACCACCCAGTGACTCATCCAGCTGTGACAAACTCTTCCATTGTTTTCCTTTCCTTTTCTGCCCTTATCTGAAAATTCTCTCTTACAAGTAATATTTTTTCTAGGAACACAATGACTTTCAAAACATTTTCATTATTTCTTCAAGCCTTTCTTATTTCCCCTCTTCCCCTTCTGTACAGTTGACATTAAACATCCAGCACTTCATTGCCTGCAATTTAAGAGCAGAGCAATATTTTGCTCTTCTTCCAATTATCTGTTCCCCATGGCTTTCATATATACCTCAAATAGCTGTTTGAACCTTTTCCAGGCATTTTTAGCACTCCCCTGGAGTCTCAAGGGCTGTGGTAGGGTTACTTGCAGTCTCACAAGCTCTGTAGCAGCCATTTCTGTGTTACCTCTTTCACTGGGTCCTCCAGCATGGTGTACATCCCACTTCTGGTACCATGTGGTATTTTGAGGAGGTTCATGGTGCACAAACAACTCATTATTATGTATATATAATTATTTACAGTAAAGAGCTAACTGCTTTTACTGCTGCCCTTGCAAGCATTTTGCATCTGACCTGTTTCTGTTCTGCCACCCACAAGTTCCTGCTGGCTTCACTGAGACTGCTTCCTGTAATGCCACACATGTCCAGACAGACTTACTCTGTCACAGAAACAATTGGGAACTCTTGTGCAGAATGACAAGATCTTAATGTAGTGAAGTGGCACAATAACTTAACACCCACTACAGTAGATCAAGAACTCTACATTCCTGCAATGCTCCAGACTCTTCAGTACAAACACTGACCAAACCCTAAACATCACTAAAAGAGTAGAGGTGCACCGATACATCGGTCCCACATCAGATCGGAACCTATAAGGAAAATTGATAGCACTGGCAATCAGCTCGTTTTGGTTGATGTGGCCAATAACTGCCCCGCACACATGCGCAGCCACAACATAGCTCACACGTGGCTAGGAGCACAGTCCGGCAGCATGGAGAGCTGCCAGGTCCAGCTGCTAAGCCTGTTGTGGTGGAATAGGGAGGGGGAGAGGGGACAGACTGAGGCCCCTGCAGTGAAGGAGGGAATGGGAGTGGGGCTGGGGCAGGCACTGCCCAGCCAGGGCATGGCAGGGAACAGGACAGAACCACAAGCAGCTCATTCGGGGGGTGCGGGGACAGGGGTGGCTCCCACCACTACATGCACCCCTGGAACTGTGCACCGGGTGAGGACAAGCTGCTACTGCAGGCTGGGGCTGTGCTGAACTCCTCAGCTGGTGGTTGGGCCGGGCTGCACTTGGGGTAGGCAGTGGCAGCACTCAGAAGGGGGACGCTATGGTGAATTTTAGGCTGGCTGCAGCTCCCATCCCCACCTCGTAGCCTTACTCCCAGTGCTGCTGCCGCCCACCCCAAGTGCAGCCCCAGCCCAGCCCACAGCAGCACCCTGCCTTCACCCCATTCACAGATGCAGGGACATGCTCTGGAACAGCCACTCATGGTTCCTTCCCATGCCCTGCCCCAGCTGGGCAGCATCCACTCCTGCCCTAGCCCCACTCCCTCCCTCACTGAAGGGGCCTAGATCTAACCCCCACAAGCCCCTTCCCTCACCCTCTCTTCCACTACAACAGACTTACCAGCTGGATACTGCTCTCCAAGCTGCATATTGGCAATCAGATCAGTATTGGCCAACATGGCTCGTTAAAAAATTAGCTGTCCGTATCAGCCCCCCAAAAATTCCTATCAGTGCACCCCTATTAAATGAACTTCAATTTTCACAGCCTAGGACCATCGGTGGATATGATCGCATATAGTTACATAATGCAAAATTAGCAAGTCTGCCTCAGGAAGTGATATGATGAAGACAATTCTGACTGCATGAACCAAGGTGCTCTTAGCCTTTATAAGCAGCAAAAAGGGGAGAAAATGAAATTACCTGAGATGTGGACTTTGAAAGACAGAAAAGTTTTAACAGCATTAGGAAGGAAAAGAACTGCAGAATGTTAAGTTAGCTTTTACTATTTTCTTCATGCCTTTTTTAATTAACTAAAATACCCAGCTTTCACTCATGCCCCACAGACTGACCAGCAAGGAGCCACTGGAATATGCCACATGGACCTGGGCCAAAAACCCTAGGAAATTCTCTCTTTGCAGTGAGCATCTCACTTATCAGAAGCAGAAAAAACTTGCTTTAAAGGACTGCAGTGAAAGAAAAAGAGCAGAAGTCAAGCCAAGACTGCAAGTTCATTTTCTGATACACTGGCATTTGACATGGTATGTTTTCCTTGAGGGGAAAGTTATTAGGCATCTTTTACAGAATTCTGAAACTGCCTATTAGAAAACTAAACGTTCCAGAGGCAACAACACATTTAATGCACATAAAAGAAGAATTCTCAAGGGAAAAGGCTGGGGAATTGCAAAGAAGCTGCCAGCAATTACTCAGCATTAGCCTTTCCACCTGAGAATTTTTCAGAAAAAAATTCTCAATGTTGGGATTACTAGGCCTAATTCCCCACTTTCCCCACCAAGTAAAACCTTGTCTACACAAAAGCTTGCATTTCTTGACTAAACATATGCTTAAAAATCCCAATTTAAAGCTTCATGTGGACTGATATACGAATAGACAAAGGCCTTTAAATTGCTTCATGGATACAAGACAACATGAGGCTGGTGAAAGTTCAAAGAGTTTAAAATCAGTTTTAAAAGAATTTTCATTTCAGCCAGGGAAACTTCCATATGTGGACCAGGCTGATGAGACGCACACCTCTGAATTTTAGAAGAAAAAACTGAGGGAGGAGGTGGAAGGACTACTTTCTTGTGGCGCATTTGAGTGGGCTCCCACAGCCAGACAAAGGCTGTTGCACTTTCAATGCTACTGCACTGGTGCAAGGAATAAATGCACTCTGTCTATAGCAGCCAAGCAACATGGGTACCTGGGACTTGACGCGTCTGGTTCTCTTCAGCGCAACATTCATTCTTGTACCCTGCTTTGGGGAAGCCTGGGCATCAGAGCTGAGGTCCTCAGCTTCCACTTTTTCCTTAAGGTCCAAGTTTGGCTTTTGGATACCCTAAGGGATCAGAGCACAGAAGGATACCAGGCTAGTTGATCAGGGAATCAAACTCTCTGATCGGCTAATCATCCTGTTTGCTGAGGAATGGGACTATCAGCGAAGTCACAGTGTACTGCACATGCTATTTGTGCAAATTAATCCATGCAGTGAGAAATAAAGGAAACAAAATCGCCACAGCCGCCTAGCCAAGAGAAATAAAGACATCTTCCTAAACAAGTACATCATTCTTTCCCTTTTTTCCCCTCCCAGTAGGACTGATCTCACACCTAGAAAGAGATAGCTATAAATAGTAGATACACTCAGTCACAATACATCTTCTAATTCCATAATGCCACAGACAAATAAGTACTGTTTTTCTTAAAGAAACTGTTTTCAGAACCTTAAACTGTTACAATACAATAATGACAACATTCCCTGTGCAGCCTGGGTACCATCTTTCTATTTTGAAAGCGAAGCATCTCACCATAAGGCTGACCCCAGATTGGAAGAGCTCATAAGGGTACAAGATCCGTTCATAGTGAGACTTTAGTAGTGATCCAGTGCCTTTTCCTGGCAGGTATCCCAGCCGACTAGCCACTTTGGACCACTTCTTTTCTTTAGTGACCACATCAAAGCCTCCTTTGCTGGCAACAATCTGAAACAAAGTTAATTAAAAAAAAGAAAAAAAGAAAAGAAAGTTATTTAAGACTTTTAATGTTCTCTTGCCACTGCATATGAACCAGGAGCTGAGTCAACAGATGAAACATTTGACAGTTCTCTGTACCTCAGAGTCCTGTCATTATGGCATTTTTCTTCTTGCAGAGCCAGAGCTTCAACAAATAAGCTTTCATCTGTTTCAGTCACTTAATACATTTATTAGAACCCCAGTGCTGAGACATGAATATAAGGTATATATTGTCCGAGGCAGGAAGAGTTCAACAAGCACTACCTCTGATGTGCTGGAAACTGTACAAACCCACTAACAGAATAAACTAAGAGTCAGCTCTCCCCAAACCTGTAGCACGATGAAAAAAAAACAAGTCTGGTCAGGAGCAGAGCCAATTCTAACAGATCCCAGGTAGAGTGAAGTCTTGGAAGTTCTGGACTCTACAGAGCACAGAAATTCTGCGAGAAGCCAAAAATGGAAAAAAAAGACTACAGTTGAAAGGAAATACTGACTGTTACTGCAGCACAACTGATATAACAAGAAAAGAAACTACTGCATTTTGGTTTTAGTCTTTCAGTTTACACTGTAAACTGTCATTGACTACAAACAACTAGTTTTTATTTAACTTGAAAAATAACAGACCATTTGTCACCAAGTGAAAGTCAAAGTGGCACTGGAGATGCTTCCTCAGAAACACTGACCAAATTTCTTCTCCTACTCTCCTTTTAAAAAAAAAAAAAATCATTGCCAAAAAGCTTAAAACTCCATACAGGATCATCCATGGTTTTGTTTAATTTGTTCTTAAAAATTCAAAGTACTTTTACACAACTGGCTGCACAATAGTTCCTTTTTCCTCCTCACAAAAGCCAAGAATTGTACACCTAACATTCCAAGGACTACCAAAAAACACAAACACAACAAGTAGCATGTCACTGCAATGGAACCAGAAGCATAACTGACTAGTTTAAGTGCAGTGGCACATATGCTTTCTCCAAAAAACAGATGCTGAAAACTGGAATGCACATAATATGCAAAGGAAAAAAGAACAAAAATAAGAGCAGAATCTGCCACTTACAGGTAAAAACGAAACGAAAACCTACAGCAATCTACAGGGAACAAAACAATGAGCAGGCTCATTTCCCAATCTACTGCAACTTAGTTACTTACTACACAGAAAGATTTTTTAAAAATTTTTCAACTTTTTTATATTCTGGAGCATAAGATATGCAATAAAATATAGTAATTGCTTAAGCAAAAAAAGTTCAAGTTCATGGCTTTGTACTGCCAAGATGTTAACAAAAGTTAAATTACATTTTAATTACACTGCATTTTCCTCTTATTTGCTCGCTTATTGTTTTGACATGACTACAACAAGCTATTTTCCAACTTAGTTACAGAAATCAATATATAGCAAAAGTTAAATCTTTGCTTAAGTTCACAGCATACCCATGAGAAGAGAACACCTAGCACATAACTGCATGATTAAACTTAAAAAACCTTAGCAATCTAAAAGCATATTAGTCATGTTTTTAAGTAGTCAAACATCTTAAATATTATCTCATGCAGAACTAAGGTCCCCCTCTAATTTCATGTTCATGGCTAAAACATTTCTAGTAGCAGTAAATAGAATATACTACATCAGTCCACAACAAACTATGGCTGACTAGACAATAAATCTCAAAAGTTTTTCAAAGTCAACTAAGCTAAGCCAACAACAACAATATATGCTACAAAGTGCACATAAGGCCGGTCAGGAAAAAGTCTTTCAAAGCATAACCTTTAACACCTGTGACTGCCAATGCATTCTTAAACCTTCATCATATCTGAAATAAGTAAATGTTGGTAAACAACTGGAAACTGGTCCTTTGTTCCAACAGTGTCAGAGGCACACTTCTGTATCCCTTGCATATACCAAAAAATTGTCTGCCTCTAAGCCTACTCGTAAACCTTCCTTATGTAGACAGTACCACTGAAAGCATTCTTTTTGCCAAAACACTGCACCCGCCGTAAGGTTTAAAATAAAAAATAAATAAACAAATCAGTGCAAGTCTCTAGCACAAATCTGGCCTTAGGATAAGGCCCAGACTAAGATTGTCCACACAGAACCTTATACCAAATAAGGTGTTCAGGAATTGCCAATTCAGAAAATATCAACTGTAAATAAGCTCTTAGCCTTGCAAAGTACTATGTCCTGCAGCTCTGCCTTACAAGGTTAGGGGAGTCATAGAGAAATAAGCTGGCAGATAACATCTATTTTGGAGAACTTTCCTGATATATGACGGGCAATTAAATCAATCATAACTAACCATACTTGTAAATTTTCTGCTCTCTTCACAGTTACTGGCTGAAAATATTGTGTCTTGCCTCCTTGTTTTTCATGAACATACTGCTTACCGTCTTTCTAGTAAGAAAGCACCCTCTTATAAAACAGGTAAACCCTTGCCTCATCAAAACCTGGAGCCCCATTACTCACTTTGCTCAAACCATACAGATCCAAGATTTTTCTCTCCACCACAGGTATTTTTAAATTGGATCCCTGAAGTTCCCAAAATTTTGCTAATTGATCCAAGAAGTCCAGCTTCACTCTGGTCATTGCCTAAAATAGGGAAAAATAGCAAAGAAGCATGTAAAACATAAAAGAAACCTAGACAAAAGTGAGACAAAACTTTACACAATTCAGGATCTTATAACATAATTCATAATATGATAATTTACTGTTCCTCGGCTGTGTGAGACAGCAAGAAGCAGAAATGTGAACAGGAACAATTTGCCATAAATTTGGAAAAAAAAAGAAAGAGTTCTTTGCTTTCTATAGTTGAGATCTTAAAAAGACAAAGTTCCTACCCAAAACAATCTCTCTTTTTTTAAATCCTAAATATGCAAAATGCAAACTCCTAAAAATAAGCATTTTGGACAAGAACTGAAAAATATTTTTAATTAGGAGATGAATTGCAATATAAGCTACTGTAAATAAGAAGGTCTCCTTAAGCATCTCTGAAGCCAACAGCAGTCTTTCTTGCACAAAAAATGCACATCTACAAGCCAAAATTCATATGCTGCTTTGATATTGGAAAAGTAAGGTTCTATGAGCCACTGTGAAGAAAAAAAACGAGCTCTTTGGAAAAACATGGACATCACAGGACTTACACTAATTTAAAAAAGGCTCTTGTGATTTATTTTTAAACTCAAATTAACCTATTGTGACTACAGCCATAAAAAACAACACTAGCTTATTTCAGGTTTTACAGGACATTATAATGGCAGTTAAGTATTAGGCAATTTGGGGCAAGATCTTCAGTATGTTAAGAAAAATAAATTTATTCAGTGCCTGTGGAGTTCTGAGAGCTAGACACTGACTGCTCTTACTACACAACATGGTACTTGGCATTCATTTTCCGTATTTCCAGTTGAGTGCAAAAAACTTGTGTAGTTATTCTGGGTACTAAAATAAAAACCAGATTTTTCTCAAAGCCTTAGAGAGTTATTTTATCCAAACACTGCCAATGCCAATTACAAACACTGATGTAGTCAGTGGGTTTTGAATGCCTCCCATCCAGAAACCTGCCAAAATGCAAATCCTAAGCAAGGAAACCTATTGCTTTGTGGACGAATACAGACATGTGTCAACAGTGGAAAAAGCTCACCTCCAGTTCATTCAAGCGCTGGATTCGTGGGGTGAAACGAAAACTCTGTACTTCACATGCAAATGGAGGCTGCCAGTCCTAAAGAGAGAGAGACAGACATGTTATTGACACCTTAAAAGAAATCTTGACTTCTTCCACAAATGCAAAAAAAACTCCCCAAAATTTAAGAACTACCAAAGAGTGAATCACAGAAATAGCAAGTTGAGGGTTTTGAACACTCTGACCTGCAACAGAAGTTTCTGTTTTTTAAAACCAGAACAACTTCATAAATAAGCTTTCCCCCATACTTACTTAAATAAAAGCTTGTCATCTGACCTGACCATACAGCCTATGAAAATGGAGATGTTGAATAAAGGGTGAACATTCAGATTTATACCACCTTGACTGTATTACAATGTAGAGCACATTGTCAAAGGCAGACATAGGCTGGGGCTACCACCTTGTAGGATTTTTAGAAAAGGTCCATATTTTCTAGATACAGATATTCCAAAAAAAAAAAATCTTACCAATAGCTAACTTCAAATAAATTGCAGCATTTGAGATAAGACATACATACAGATGCGAGCTATGCTAGGCACATAATAAGGAATACACTATAACAGGGATAAGGATAGGGTCAGCTCTGCCCCTCAAGCTTGGTGTTAACTTCCAAGCAAGTCTAATTTAGTTTGAATACTTCTAAGCAATAGCTGAGGAGAATACACAGCATACCTGCCAGTCCCTACAATAAAACAAGCACAAATATTTCAGGCAGAGAAGGAAAAATAAAAGTTATCTGAACTGCAGCAGCACTTAAAGGCCCCAACCAGAACTGTATAATATTTACTTTCTACCTGCCAAGAGAAGAATAAGGGATTGGTAAGATTAGTGTTGGGCACCTAATTCAGTTCTAATAGTAAATCTTAAAATGAGCCTGGCTGTCCACCCCTGCGAGGCAACTCATGAGTAAACATGCAAGGGCCAAGCTGCTTGGAGATCACAAGCTGCTTTTACTGGAATTCAGAGGACCAGACAAGTGACAGTCTCTGCTTCACTTGGGAAGTGCAGCTCGTGGAGGTGAAGTCAGGTTTGCCCCCCCCCCAACCCATTCTGCAGATCGCAGCCACCCACAGCGCAGAAGCGAAAATGGCTCCTCAGCCGCTGGGTCTTGGTTACCTTCATGCCCCCTCCTTGCTGCTCCTCCCTCCCCTCCGCCACCTAAACCTCGGATTTACTCTTATTTCCCACCCTGGGCTGAAGACCTGGGGGTGTCTGGGGAAGGGTCCCAAGGGCCTTCCACCCACCTCTGCCCCAGTCCTCCTGTGGGAGCAGGTGGCTCCAATCCTCAGCCCATCCATTGCCCCCATTTAAATGTTTGCTTTTTAAAAGAAGTGCATTGAGCCAAAGCAGCACGGGGAGAGGGAAACATCTCCCCCCACCCCTCACACAGCACCAGGGCTCCCGGCCAATCGACGGCCCAACGCCACCCCCCCCACAGCGGCAGTTGGGGAGGAGGGGGGGAGGAGGAGGGGCGCCGGCACCGGCCAACGGATCGCCCAACGGCCCCCGCCAGCGGTTGGAGGGTGGGGGAGGGGCGCATGCCCCAAGCGCTGTCCCGGGGGGAGGGCGAACAACTGGCCCCGGCCCCGGCCCGCCGGTACCTTGGGGGGCCGGATCTTGCAGATGCCGGTCTTCTCCGCCAGGCCGCGGATGCGACCGATGAAGCCGAGGGGGTCGCCGAACTCCTCCCAGCTGGGCTCGAAGACGGGACACTCGGGCGGCGGCACGAACTCCGCCGCGTAGCGCGACCCACTGCCGCCGCCGCCGCCCCCCGACATGGCGGCGCCGAGGGGCTGAGGTGGGGGGGCGGGCCCCGGCACCAGCTCCGCGGGGCCCGGCTCGGGGCGGCAGCGCTTTCTCCGCGGGGCCTCAGCGCCGGGGGCAGCCGGGCCGCATCCTCGGCGGGGCTCGGGGGCGGGGGAAGCCGAACGCGGCGGCTGGGTCGAGGGGAGCCGGCAGCAGCTCCTCCCGTTTGTTTTTGTTTCCCCTTCGGGACTTTTTTTTTTTTTTTTTCTTTTCCTCTCTCTCTCTTCTCCGGAAGTGACGCGTGGGCAGTTGCGGTGCTTCGTCGGAAGTAGATTTGAAGTGTGCCTCCGCCACAGCGAAAAAAAGAGTTCCTGTCCACAACACCGCACACAGACTCGCCCTTCCCCGCCGCCCCACGTGCCAGAGGCTCAGGCAAAGTGCAGGCCAGCTGCCCCACCTCTCTGTCCCTGCCTCAGAGCGACCTCTGTGAAAGGGCAGGACGGTCCTTTCTACTTCCGGCGCGGAGGAATGTGTGAAGCATTTGAAGGGATTCACTTCCCGTGCTGAGATGCTATTTACTCCATTGTCTGTGCGAACTTATAGCAAAGAGAACCGACCGCTCCCGGAGCCCCACCCCCCCCGGGCCACACACCCATGGGCCCTTCCTCACAGACCCCCCGAGAGCCTGGAGTCCATAAGCCCCGCCCCTGCAGGCCACGCTCTGTAGGGACCTTCCTCACAGACCCCACGACAGAGCCTTGCTTGCATAGGCCACGCCCCAAGACCCCTTACTCGCAGGCCCCCACCTCCTATAGAGCCTCGAGTCCATAAGCCCCGCCCCCCCGGCCACACTCTCGAGGGCACTTCCTCATAGACCCCAGCTACAGAGCCTCGCCACTACAAGCTCCGCCCCTTCAGGCCACGCCCCCTGACAGCTCTTCCTTACTGCCCCTGTGCAGACTGCCCTTGCAAGCCTCTGCTTGAGCCCCTCCCTGATCTCCTCAGGGCCCAGTGCTTGGTCCCGCACGCGTAACCCGAGCCGCCTGGCTTCCCACAACACCTGGACCCCTGTCACTGTCCTCGTTGTGGCTTCTGTGCAGCCTCGCATGGGATAAAGGCAGCAAACAGCCTCCTGTGCACTCAGCAGGCCATTCAATTCCCTCACCTCTCTGTCCAGCTCTCCTCAGAGCCATTGAAGGAAAGGTCTTTTCCTTTAAAAGCATAAAGCTGATCCCAGCAAGCAGTATTTTCATTTGCTTGCGATTGTTCGCTTCAATTCCATGGCTCCTCAAGAGAGGAACAGGCTTTTTCTCTATCAGGAAACATACAAGCACATGCTCTGGGTGTGGTGGCCACTGGCAAATATCAGCTTGGACAGCCCAAGCTCTGTTTTGCTGATGTCTGCAAGAAAAACCTTAGTGAGCTGCACACCGATGGCCAACACTGGGAATCAGTCACTTTGGACCACTTCGAGTGGAAAGCTGTCCTGAAGCAGGGCCTACATCACTTTGAGATGGAGAGGGTCAACAGTGAGGTTGAGAAGAGGTGTTCGAGACTGGGAAGACAAGATCGTACCCAGCATGCTAGTGCAAGCTCAACCAAGTTTGTATGTGCAACTTGCCAGAGGGTCTGCCTGTCACGCATCAGATTCCTCAGCCACTTAAGAAGCTGTGGTGGTACCTGGTACCCTGCCAAGGGTTCAATCCCCATGGTCTCCCATGACTCATGGCTGCCAATGATGATCAGGAAACTAGTGTAAGGCAAATTGGAGACTGGCTGCAGAGGAAGTCTCGGCTCTTACAAGTCTGGAAGTTTTTGAGTTGACCACATGCAAGTAAAAGAGACAAAAGCGCCATGTGTTCTGTTTGCAGCTCGTGCCAAATATATGCCTATATCTTAAGGCATTTGTGTTGTGTTTTATATGTTAAAAGTGATGTACAAGCTGCTACTGATCCTCAAAACCCCACTTTATAAATGAAAAACTAAGGCAAAGCATTCTTAAATAGGTTGCCCAAGGCCACATTAGTTCATGACAGACAGAAACACAACCAGCTATTTATGGCTGTTTCAACTTCTCCTTGGTCCCCTGGCCACTCACAGTGCCTGCACGTTTCAACAAGGTTACCAGTGCTCCACATCTACGTGACCTGGAAGAGCCTTCTTATGGCAAAGAATAATAGTTGTTGCAATCGTAGATGCCAGCTTTCCTGATTTGCTGTGGTTTGACCAGTCCCGAGTTTTATCCCAGTTAACTGAAGAGTCAGTCCAATGTAGTGAGTTTTGTTGGCAGGTATGTCAATCTAGCCCTAAATGCTGAGCTATTGCTTTCTGCCGGAGAGCTGCCAGCAGCCCCACCACACTTTCTTCTGGGCCTTCATTTGATCTTGGTGACAAAGACAAGGTCTTTGAACACTCCCTCCCTCACAGCCTCTTACAGATTTGGTTCAGCCCACAAAAGACAGATTTTGAAGGAAGAGGGAACCAATTGTGGGTCCTACCACCTATCTACTCTCTTATAAACTGTCTATATTAGTGTTTCTACTGCCAGAAGTTGTAGTCATAAATGGCAGTGGTCACCAGCAAGCAACAAGAGCACTTGCATATACACATTACTGCTGGCTCAACACAGCTGTACTGCCAGAGTGCAAAGTCAATTCTGAGAAGGCACCTGCTGCTAAATGGACCACCACAGCTAGCTGAAGGTATAGGAGAGTCTACACATACTTCCAACTGGCTGGGTAACAGCAGAACACTTTCCCTACTCAACAGATGGGGGGCAGTTCTGTTGACAGAAGAGGTGATTCTGCTGTTTTGAAAGGACCTTGAGTATGAGTATGTTCAAAGTTATCCCAGCAGAACTTTATACAGTAGACCTTACTTGTATGTAGATTAAAGGGAAATCAAATTGAGAAGACCTAAAGCTCTCAGGCAATCAGCAGTGAGAGAAATAAAGAACTTAGAGATCTGGTCAGTTACCCTGTAGTACTCCATATGCAGTCTCTGACCTATGTGCACACTTCAGTTAGTCCAAATCTACCCTGCCTTCTGCAGTGCTCACTTAATTCCATATTTTGTTATTCTCAACCCACAGAAGTATCTGAGTGCTTCACAAATGGTAATGAATTTATCTTCACTACACCCCTGTGAGCATGGGGGGGGGTGGTTCTTTCCACTTTAGAGATAGGGAACAGATGGTTTCAACTCAAACACTAAAGTTATAAGCAATTGAAAACAGAATCTTAAAATTAAAAGGCAACTTTAATTATAGACAATGCTACCTGCACTGACTAAACCATTTTTACAGGGAGTTATTTTTCCAGGACTGTCACATAGCCTAATGAATGTGGGGAGTACAAAGGGCACTGATGCTCGTTACCAGTTCTCTCTGCCTAGAAGGTGAAACAACATAATTCCCATCTCAAGAAACTTCCCTATTGCTCCGTGGGGGCGGGGGAGGGGAGATAGAAACAGGTGATCCTGCCCAGCTGCCTTGCCTCTTGAGAACCAGGTGTATGTGTAGATGAACCAACCTTCACTCCTCCCTCCCTCTCTTCCATGACTGATGCCCAGGAGGGATACTGTAATAGATTAAATGCCTATGGACTATTACCATGGAACATTAAAAACAAGTCTAAAATCATGTCCATGCTAAAAACAGCCTAATAGAAGAGTTGTTGTTTTGAGAATTGGTCTCTTGTTGATAGACTTTGCCACTGTTCAGGGGTGTTTTGGTTTTAAGATATTTGGATTAATAAGACGAATTAGAGAACTCTGGACAAGACTGCAGCAGAGCAATTCTTTGTGGACTGAGGACTTTAAAACCCCCGAGTAAAGTAGAATAGGCACAGTAGAAAGTGTCTCATTTTGTCAGTTTTTGTAGGTCTTTTTTTCCCTTCTTTCCTCAATATTCTGCTCCAGATAAGTAGTGGGCCAGCCAACTGAAACCTAGACTATGGTTTTTCAGGTTTTTAGCCTGTCCTAAACATGTTTTCTCTGCTCTTCTGAAGCTGTCTGTACTTTTCCTTTTCCTGGAAAGAGAGGGAATAACCTATCCCATGGAAACACTTCAGTTCTGATTCAGTCTTTCTGGTCAATATTGGGCCAAAATAAAAACACTCTGTTCATCCCCGCCTCTCCCCCCCTTTTTTTTCTTTTCAAGGTTTGTTTTGTTACTGGTTTGGCAGGGGGTGGTGATGGGATATGGAATTTTGAGACATTTATTTGATAAAACTCACAGCTTCCTCAGTAAGTTAGGATGATTAGGAGCAATATGAATGCCTTTAACCATTTAAGAAAATAATTTAGAAGCAAACCTACAATTTAGTAACTGGCACTTTTTTCCCCACACATTCAGGAAAGTCAAAGTTTTAATATCTGACATGGTTAGACTAAGACTGTAAAATAACAGTAAACACTCATTGTGGGATGCAAAAGTAACATCTATATAACTCATGATATATGAAAGGACTCATGCAGGACTTGTACCTTGGGCTTTTTATAACTGCATCAACCTTTGCATATGCCTTTTGTTTTTCTGATGAAGTTACAGTAAATGATCCACCATCTGCCTGCTGTTATGTACCTAAGGAGTTCCCATCATAGTGATTGTATTAATCAACTCCCCAGAGAGGACTGAACCTATTACCATGCAGATAGTACAGCCAAGGCAGTGTGGTTCTTCTTCCTATTAGCATGGCAAGTTAATGCTTTCCCTGCTGGTTTCTAGGCTGAGTTTATATACTCTGCCATAACAGCATCCCCAACCTAAGAAACAGCCTCCTAGCAAAATGGAATAAATATTGGACAAGGGTCTCCAGCTGGAAAAAAAAAAAGTATTATTTTAGAAATTTTCAGTAGAAACTTACGAAACTGTCCAAGTCTGGGGATTCTCAAAAATCCATCACTGCAAGCAGGTGGCATCAGCCGTTCCTAGGGCTGCAGCAGGGAGCAAAGTGGAGGGTGCAGGGTGTGGGGTGCAGGGGCATGGTTCTTGCTGCTATGCGCACCCGGGGAGGGCTGCAGGCTGGGGAGCTGCACCAGGCTCTTTCCAGGGGGCATGTGCCCCTGGATCTACCAGAGTGGAGATCTGCTGCCTGCCCCAAGCACAGGGAAGAGCCCGGCCCCAGCCTGTAGTGGCAGCATGCTCTCATCCAGTGTGCAGATCTGGGGGCATGTTTCCCCCAGGAAGAGACTGGCACAGCCCGCAGCCCTCCAAGGGTACATAAAGCAGCAAGAGCTGCACCCTTCACACCTCCCACCCACTTACATTTCCCTCTGCTTTGCTCACTGCTGATGCCACCTGCCTGTAGCCACTGAGCTGCACCATGCCCCTCCTCCGCCCCTTCCCTAGCCCCAGCCTCACTTATTCAAAAATCTGGAATTTTCAGATTTCCAGCAAACACTAGGTGCCAAGCATGCTGGATTTATGAAGTGATACACATCATGTAAAAAGTACCAGGGTATACATAATGCTGAATAAAAGTAGAGTGTACATATTTTGATTACATTGTGCCTTACTATATTTTCCTTGTACTGTTCCTTTAAGGCCAAAGCCTTCATTTGCAGCACTACAGAGTTCAGCTGGTTTTGTGTTAGTTTTGCAGCACCGGGGACTCCATTTTCACTGTCTCGAGGAGCCAGGGGTTATGTTCTTGGTTCCTCTCACTCACCAGGACTGGGCTGGGTTAAGTATAAGTTTTGCATACATACTATGGCAATTGTTAAGCTCCACCCTGGATACGATTCCAGAGAGTTATAATAATAAATAACTCTTAGTTGAACACAAGAGTGTCCAGAGTGTTGTTGCAGAACTCACAACATAGCTTCTGACAATGGGGATGGGATTGCTTGCTAAAAAGACACCCCTAGATTGTGAGGACATCACTCTGAGACCAGGCTGTGTTTTGTGATTGAAGTTATTTTTCTTTATTTTTTCTCTCTATTACTAGTGATATTAGTTAAAATGGCTACATTGTGTCATATAGAAGAATGTGATGCTAGACAGCAGGCTTCTTGGGACTCTTATGCTCAAAGGTTATCCTATTACTTGGAAGCCAGCAAAGTGGAAAACCCAGAACAAAAGCATGCGATCCTCCTGACAGTCTGTGGTGCCAAAATATTTACCATTGTGCATTCCCTCATAGCACCTGCCTTGCCGAACACAGTCTTATGCTGAACTAATTGGCCTGCTAAAGGCACATTTTTGTCCAAGGCCATCTGTTACCCTGCAAAGATTTCATTTTTTTAAATGGGACCAAAAGGCTAATGAAGGCATAGCAAATTACCTCGCTGAGCTCCGTTGCCTTGAATAATTTTGTGATTTTGGTGATCTGGATGGCCTGCTTCACAACCATCTTATCTGTGGGGTTCAAGATTAAGCAATCCAACGTCACCTGCTCTCTGAACCACATTTGACCTTGGCTACTGCACAAGAAAAAGCCTTGGCAGCTGAAGCAGAATCCCATAACGTGAGAGACTCAGAGAAGTTTTACAGAGATTTGATAAAGCAGGTATCAGTAAAAAGAGAACTGTCAACGAGGAGTTTCCAGTATCAGCTTTCTGGGATGTCTAATTGATGCTTTTGCCATTCACCAGTTGAAGACAAGGTAAAAGCAATACATGATGCCCCTATACCAAAATGCAGACAGGATCTTCAAGCCTTCCTAGGACTTCGCAATTTTTATCACATCTTCTTGAAAGACAAAGCCATCATAGCAGAGCCCCTTCATCATTTATTGGATAAAGGAGCTCAGTGGAAGTGGACTTACCAGCACAGAGAAGCTTTCTAGGGCACCAAGAAGTTGCTGACATCAGACTCTGTCCCTGTTCGCTATGATGAGCAGAAGCCACTGTCCATTACTTGTAATACCTCATCGTTTGGTGTTGGCACTGTCCTCAGCCACACATTGCCTGACGGCACAGATGCACCCGTTGCTTTTTACTCAAGCACAATGACTTCAACCAAGAGGAACTATGCACAGATTGATAAAGAAGTGCTGGCACTCATTGCAGGAATAATAACATTTCACAATTATATTTATGGCTGCAAATTCAAAATCCAAATGGACCACAAACCCCTTCTTGGAATTTTTAATAGGGACAAACCAACTCCTCCTATTTTGTCTCCCCATATGCAACGCAGGAGCATCATGCTAAATGCATGACTATACACTCGTGTACCAACCTAGGAAAACATTTGCAAATGTTGATGCGTTGAGCTGCCTACCATTACAAATACCTGATTGTGCTACTCCCCTGCCAGCGGAAGTCCTCATACTGGAATCCATGCCAGAAGCCCCTCTTCAGGCTGATCACGAATCAAAAGGATGACTGCAAAATACCCTATCCTTGCCTGTGTCCTCAACTGGGTGTAGAGGGGATGGCCTGCATACAAATTGGCTGAGAAATTCAGGCTACTTTCATCACAGTAGCACAAGCTGTTTGCGCACAAGGGGTGTTCCTTGTGGGGAAATCGTTGTAATCCCAGAAGCAAGACACTAAATCTTACTGACAGCACTGCATGCAGCGCACCCAGGCATTGTGAGGATGGAAGCACTGGCTAGAAGTTATGTATGGTGGCCAGGTATGGACAATGACATAGAGAGGGTTGTAAGGGAGTGCAGTATTTGTCAAGCAACACATCATAATTCACCGAAGGCACCAGTATTCTTGTGAGAAATGGCAAAGGAACCCTGGTCACTCATCCACATTGATTTTGCTGGCCCTTTCCAAAGTAAGAACTTAACTGTGGTTGAAGTGATTATCGTCTCAACTGTTACATCAACTGCCACTATAACAGCTGTGTCAGCTGTTTGCAACCCATGGGGTGCTCGACACTATCATTTCTGATAACAGCAGCACATTCACTTCAGCAGAGTTCCAAGACTTTGCCAGCCACAACTTCATTCAAACCGTTATCATTGCACCTCGCAGGCCACAGGCTAATGGGCAAACTGAGCGAACCGTGTAAACCACAAAAGATGCACTGAAAAGGACTGTTGTAGGAGACTGGCCTACCAGACTGGCCAGATAGTTCTGTTTGCTCAGCATGTCATTCCCTGCCCTACAACAGAGTCCAGCCCATCAGAGCTTCTTATGGGCCGTCATCTGAAGACATGCTTTGACCATGTTAACCCAGACCTTGTGAGAGACACGCAGTTAAGGAAAGAAAAAGAGTTGGACTCCGCATTGGCATCTGGTACCTTGCGTTTTTTTGTTTCACAAGAGACTGTGTTTGCTCATAACTATGGGACAGGGTCACAGTGGGTTCAGTTTAAAATTGTAAGCATCTCAGGACTCGTATCATATACAGTCCAGATTGGCAAAAGACAAGTTTGGAGATGTCACGTGGACCAGCTGCGTGGGTGTTTTCCTACTGATAACCCTACAGCTGAACAATCTCCAGGCACCAGTCCACCACTGACAGATATGGAGTCATTGGAGAAGTGACTACCTGTTTCCACCAACTGAAACCCTTTTCCATCATCATCAGAAGGAAGTATAGGCAATGGGTAGAAGAGGCACAAGGGGGCACGTGCCCCCCCCACCAAATTTGCCCTCACTGGCCAGGGAGTGGGGAGTGCCAGGTTGGGCCCTCCCTGAGAATCACCGGCAGCACTTCTGTTTTTTCCAGCAGCACTTCCAGTTTGCCACCAGCACTGGGTGACTGGTGCCGCCTTAGTCAGGGGGGGCATGTGCCCCCCTCCCCCATGACCAGTCCTGCTAACCATGGTCAATCTTGCTACCCGGGGGAACCCCTGTGACTGATCCTGGGATGGTCAATCACTGTAGCCGCTTCTGGGAGTGGCTGTGGCCACTTCTGGGAGTGGCTGGAGCAATTGGTCGGGGCTTATAGCGGGGGCATCGGCACTCCCGCCTGTCCCCCCTGCCCATTGCCTAAGCTGTGAGCGTGGCCAGTCAAGGCATGCATCGGTGCTCTTAGGGTGTACACATGCACCCCGGTGCACCCCTTATGTGTCACCACTGTCACCAGTGCTTCGGGGGTCAGTGATTGGCCACTGGTGCCCCCCCCAGAGCCAGAAGGCACCAGTTGCCCATGGAAGAAAGCATCGCTGTTGATTCTCCAGATAGGCTGACAGGGCCATCATCTGCTGAACCCCTCACTGAGTCAGGCTCTATGGAAAGACCACAGCGGAAGCAGAGCCCTCCCAAATGGTTGGCTGACTATTCTGCCTAGGGGGAAAGGGTGTTGTGTCTTATTGTGTTTTCCTTGCACTGTCCTTTAAGGCCAAAGCCCTCATGCTCAGTACTGCAGGGTTCAGTTTGTTTTGCAGCAGTTTTGCAGCACAGGGGATGGGGACTCCATTTTCCCTGCCTGGAGGAGCCGGGAGATATATTCTTGGTTCCTCTCACTCATCATTATGAACATGAGCCTGCAACTGTGAACATGAGCCTGCAATGTGATGCTGCGGCTAGTAAACCGAGCAAAACACTGGCTTGCATCCATAGATGCTTCTCAAACAAATCCAAGGATGTCCTTCTCCCCCTGTACTCAGGCTTGGTGAGGCCTCAGCTGGAGTACTGCATCCAGTTTTGGGCTCCACAATTCAAAAAGGATGTGGAGAAGCTTGAGAAAGTCCAGAGAAGAGCCACACGCATGATCACAGGTCAGGAAAGCAGACCTTACGATGACAGGCTGAGAGCCATGGGGCTGGAAAAACGCAGGCTCAGGGGTGATCTGATGGCCACCTATAAGTTTATTAGGGGTGACCACCAGGAACTGGGGGAACATTTGTTCAACAGAGCACCCCAAGGGATGACGAGGTTGAACGGTCATAAACTACTACAAAACCGTTTCAGGCAGGACATAAGGAAGAATTTCTTTACAGTCCGAGCCCCCAAGGTCTGGAACAGCCTGCCATCGGAGGTGGTTCAAGCACCTACATTGAACACCTTCAAGAGCAAATTGGTTGCTTATCTTGCTGGGATCCTATGACCCCAGCTGACTTCCTGCCCTTTGGGCAGGGGGCTGGAGTCAATGATCTTCCAAGGTCCCTTCCAGCCCTAATGTCTATGAAATCTATGAAATCAGGACTGGGCCAGGTCAAGGTCAAGGTCAGAGACAGAGCAAGTATAAGTTTTGCATACATACTAGGGCAATTGTTAAGAACCACCCTGAATATGATTCCAGAGAATTATAATAATAAATAACTAGTTCAACACAGAAGTGTCCAGAGTGGTGTTGCTGAACTTACAACATAATGGGTTAGAACTGCGTATTACAGGTATATTTATACCAGGAGTGTAAAATACATGGCCATGGGCCAGATTGGGCCTGCAGGGACATTTCACCTGCCCCACAGGGCTTCTGGAATACAGGGTTGGACTGAGGCCTTCTGTCAAATTCCCTGGCACTGCGTTAACCTGTGTGTTGCTGCTACTGGATCCAAAACCACCATTGGGTCTGGATCCAGCCCACAGGAGTCCCCCAGTCTAGATCAAACAAAGTGTGCACGCTTGTGCGTGTCGATCAAGCAGTGCGCATTTGTGTAGATCAAACAGCACGTGCGTAGATCAAACTATGTGTGTAGATCAAACAGCATGCATGTGTGTGTGTCTACTGTAAACTATAGGCAGACAGGGTTCTTTGGGTAAATCTGATATCTTTTATTAGACTAACTAAAGAGAATTTTTTTTCTTAGCAAGCTTCCTGGTTTAAAAACCCTTTGTCTGGCTGAGGAAGCATCTGCAGTTGGCCTCTGCTCTTCCTGGATGGAAGGGATAGTAAAGAAGGCTGGTGAGGAACAGGGGCAACGCGTAGGGGGTGCACGTAGGTGCATGTACACCCCCGAGCCTAGCCGGGCACCCCCTACACTTGGCAGTGCCCGTGGGCCGTCCACGATCCCTGCTGGCTGCCACCAACAGCACCAGCAGCATCTGTGGGAGCTGCCCGGCTTACTGCCACTGAGCTCCCACTGCTGTATTGCCCTCCAACCACCGGGGGCACGTGTCGCTTAAGGTCAGGGAAGATGTAAATTGAGTCAGTGGGTGAGAGACAGATGGGGGGCGGTGTTCAAAGTGCGTGTGCGTGATAGCGGGTCTCAAAGCTAGCCCTGCCCCTGGTAAAGAGGGTGTAAAGCGCACGAGCAAGGAGGGGCCCGTCCGCGATTGTAGCCCAGCTCGTGCAGCAGCCTGGGTTGTATGCAGATGGTCAGGCAGCCATGGGGAAAAACGCAACATTTCTGCACAGTAGAGAGGGGATCCCCCTTGGTGTGTGAACGCGCGTTTCTGTGGCGATGGGAGGTGTTCACTTCCCGCCGACCCGCGTCCTGCAGCATCCCCCGCGCACGGCTCCGGCCTCGGGGCCAGGCCCTGAGAACTACATTTCCCAGGGACGCTGGCGCGGCGTTGGGGCGCGCTGTGCAGCGAGCGCCGATTGGGCAGGAGAACTCGCCGGCGATGTAAGGCTCGCGGCAATTGGGCGGAGCTGTCTGTGGCGGTTTGCTCCGTTGCTAGAGTTGAGGTTTTCAGTTGAGCGTGGCGGTTCCAGGTCGGAGTCGACCCGAAGTGCACCTTCAGGCGCTCGGGAGTGGGGGAGGCCTTCCGCGTTTCCGCGGGGTTTGTCCCCCGCGGGCCCTGTAGGAAGCGGCCCCTCCTGTGCCACCGAAGACCCCAGCTCAGCCTGGCGGCCCGGGTACGGCGGGATGAGCACGGCGGAGTCCTCCCCGGGATCCCCCCGCACCGCCAGGAGGTGAGTGCGGCTCTGCAGCCCCGCCAATGCCAAGCTCCCACCTCCCCCCAGCGTTGCCAACTCTTAAATATGAAAACATCGTATTAAAAGCTCAAACGATCGTATTTTCTGAAAAAACTGAAAAAAGAGTGCTAATTAAGCTTAGTTCTCATTTACTTTATATTGCTAACTGTAAGCCTGCAATGAGTGAGACCTGGGTCTTCAAAGTTGATGCACTTCTTTATTTCCAGGCAAGAGGTTATAAGAAAGTGGTGGCAGGGAACCAGAAAGTCAGTTAAGACTCCCTGAGAGTGACTAGGGTTTGCATTTGCTGCATCAGTGAACTGTCTAAAAAATTATTGTACATTTTGAACACTTTTAGTATTATCTATTGTACATTGTACAAGGGTTGAAATGATCCTACAGATACAATAATTACTGTACACCTGGCAACACTGGTTGGCTTCCCTCTCTGCCATGTGCTGCAAGGCTGGTGTGAGTGACAGTCAGTGCCAAGTCTGGTGAATTTACGTAAGGACTTCTGAGGCATCACTTCCAGGGCTGGGCTGCAGCGTTCATCCGGCCTGTCCACAGGCTCTGCTATCTTCAGGGTGCAGCGGGTGTTGGGCAGAGTTCTCTGCTTGACGGCCTCAATGTTAGCCCTGTGACTGTCAGCCTGGTTGCTGCAGTCCCCTGGGGTGCCTTGAGCTCCTTGCCAGGGTATGGGAGGGTGCTAGGGAGCACCAGCACTGTCAGGCAGGAAAACACGATTCGCAAGAAAAACCCAGAGATGTCAAACAGGGATCCATGGCGTTGACGTGTTGTGGGCTTTCCAAGTTCCTTGTGCTAAAAGAGTCAAACAAGTGAAAGGGCAGAGGCCCGGCTGTTTACTTTTTTCCATTCTGGAAATCAACCGTTTGCACCTACTCAAGGCTTTCTATCTTGAAGCCAATATTTAATGTGACAACTCAATTTTATTAAGAGCCTTTGATATGGGGCTTTGTACAAGGCTTTTTGGAAGCCCAGGTATATTAGTCTTATGTACAGTTTAGATTATGGTTGTATGGGATGGTTTGGATAGGGATAATCCTGTGTCAGGCAGAGGGTTGGAGTCAATCAGTGGTTCTCAACCTTTTTTGTACCAAGGCCCATCTGTAAACATCAATGGCCAGTCCTGACCCAGCACCCCTCAGTCTTGACCTCCTGCCCAGGCCCCCCAGGGTGTGCAGGACAGGCGGGCCCCAAGCAGCCCCTTGCAGGCTGAAACTCTGCTAGCATACTAGGGAAAAGCCACAGTTTCCCTTCATTTTTCTCCTTTAAAGGAGAATCCATTTTTAAAGTTTGTTCACAACCCTCTCATACGTTCTTGTGACCACGGTTGAGAAACACTGGAGTAGATGACCTGGAGGCTCCTTCTAGCTGTATGACTGTGTTAACGGGATCACCCTAATCCACTTTCTTGTTAACACCTTCAAAGTTGCAGGACATCTGGAAGGGAGAATTTCAGTCAACTTCTGGCACATGGATTTGTTTAGTAAAGAATTGCATAAATTAGTTAAGCATTATCATTTTTAGTTTTTATAGCGATGACATCATGAAAAGTTTTTTGTCTTCTCAACATATACAATGATGAGCCAGTTTTTAAAAGAGAAGCCTGAGGCCAGTGAACAGTTGCATGTATACACTTATGTATGTAAATTTGGTACTTATACAGGTAAATTCATGGCTGGCTCATGAAGCCAAGTTTATACCAAAATTTAGATGCACAGGGATATGCATATTTTCCTGCTGATATAAGTAACATTACTATGTTCCTCAATGCAATATCTAGGTGGTAATTATTGAAACAAAGAAGCTTCTGCTTGTTCCTCACATAAAGCCACAGTTAGAGCATGTCTATTGTATTATTGTACATTTGGAAGAAAAAGATATAGTCCCTAATGAAACACAGCTTTAAAATTTCTAGTTGCTTCTATATCCAGCAACAATGACAAGCCAATGGAACTTTGGTAGTCATAATAACACATTTCAGAATTTGGACATCCTATCTGACATGTAGCAAGCTACTTCTGTTCACAGGGCTGGAGGGCATATGCCCACCATTGTAGATGAGGGGGGACAAGGTGAGGGAAAGAGAAGTCACACTGAAAGCAGCTGCCACTGTTGTTGTAGCAGCATCAGCTTGAGCAGCAGCATCCCTGTACAGCAGCAGCATCAACTTGGGTAGCAGGTGCCTCATTTTCTCCCTCTGCCTTAAAGATGTGCTGTTGGGTGTAAGATTGCCCACTGTGAGACTCCTGGGGTGGGGGGTAGAGGGGGTGTGGAAGCACCATTTTGCTTGCCCCATGCCCCCCAGATACACCGCTGGGTTTAGGGCTCTTGTGGCGGGGATGCCACCACGAGCAGAAACTTACCTCCAGTGCCGAAGCAAGGGAAAAGTGGCCACAGAATGTTGCCAAAGATCAAAGGTGCCACGGCGGAGAGGTTGCTGCCAAAAGACAAGCAGCTCCAGCGCAGGAGTGGCGGGAAGAATGGCCACTGCAAAACACTGACAAAGCCCAAACGCACTCCCCTGCACCAGCGTGGGCACACTTTGTGGACGCGTGCTGGTGTCGATTTGCTGGACGTCCCTCAGAGTGGGATAAAATCCCCACCGGACAGCATCCAGGGAGGACTGGAAGTGAAGTTTCCTGAGAGCCTGGAGCACTGGGGAGTAAGCGATTGCCCTGGCAGGGGCGAGCAGTGGCAACCCCAAGAGCTGGGGTGCCCAGCTAAGGCTGGCTCGGAGGAGCCAGGATACATGCCTCTTGTGAAGCTGTGGATCTCAGACGAAGCTAACAGACTGGGACAGTGCTGAGCCCGCGGAGAGAGGGAAAAATATTAAAAGCCGTGAGTAACCCTGGGGAGGGGGTGAACCCTGAAGGAAGACATCCCAGGGTACATGCAACGATGAGTCAGGCCAACATGAGGCTTGAATAAGGGCGGTATACTGTCTGAATAGGGAGTGAGATAACATAGGGGCTAAGGCCCAGCTGTGGCTGATTGACTTTGAGGTAGCCTCGGCCAAGACCTAACATCATCTCTGGTTGGTGTAGGGGAGGCAGAGCCCCAAGACAAAGATTAAACAAGCGATTGACGAGGGAATGAGGAGAGGCAGGACGTGAGAATGAGAATGATCCTTAACATCAAGTCGTGGTAGGCAAGAACCCCTGGGGACTTTACAGACTCCTGTTGGAGGGCAAGCTGCCAACCCACAAGGAGATAGCTGCACCCAATTGGCCCAAAAAGGGAAAACACTCAACAGAAAGCCACAGGAAACTACAGCTGTCCTGCTACATGGCTGGGACAAAGAATCCTGGGGGGAGTCGGGGTGGGGGGAGGATGCCCCATTTTAGTCTGCACCCAGGGCTGATACCCTGTTTGTTGCCCATAAGTCATGCTGCTGCTATCTGCAAGGTAAATACTACCTTTGCTTGTTTCTCTCTACCTCAACTTCACTGTTGTATTGGATATGTTTACTTGTGATATTTTTCACATCTGATTCCTTTTTTTGCTTTATACTCTGTCCAACGGTTGCTTTCCACCTTGTACTTGAGTATATAGTATCCCTTTTCCTTTTGTCTTTATCTCTGACACTTTTTCCACACCAAGGTTGGCCCGTTCCTGTGGATGCCTTCCTCATAGAGCTCCCCACAACTGCCAAGTAGGGCACCCTGTCTAACTGGGCTGGGAGGCATACCCCTAGCCCCCATCAAGCAGGCAAATCTCTACCCACTAGTGGGTAGGTCAGCAGTTGCATATTAATTTTTTTGTGTGTTTTTTATATGCTGCAAATTTTATTTTGCTGGTAATGTGAAAGTCAGATTATTTGAGGTGCAGAAGCTGTTAACTATGTTTACTGTGATACTAAAATTTAAACAAAATGTTATGGGTGTTGTATTTTTGACTATTGTAAAATATTATTTGTATATTGTTTGAAAAATTATCCCATCAGGACAGTTCCAGCTTGTGGTGCCATGTGAACTGGTTTGTGCGGCTCCCCTCTTACTAAATTTCCAGATTCTGGGGAGTCGTGCACCCTGCATGCTGAATTGAGTGCCCAGTCCTAGCGTGCATGGGCAGTGCTGGGCCCCAGGACCCATTTCAGTATGGGTCCCAGGGGGAGGGAGACGTGCCAGGCCCTGGACCTCAATCCCAGTGCTAGGGGCAAGGAGGGAGTAGTGCTGGGCCCCCAACGCCTGAACCTAGTGCATGGGGTTTGCTCTGACTTGGGAACCGACCCCAGGCTGCTCCTTTGTTCCACAGGGCCAAAAAGTTGAACACCACTGCATTAGGCCAGTTATAGCAGGGTCTGGTGAACTTTAATGATGAAAGAGCCAACCATCATTCATTCATAAAACGTAATACTATTTTTATTTTGTTTGTTCTTCCATTTTATCCAGCTTGGCAGCCACCCGAATCACCTCCAGATTTACTAATTCTCCAAGTCCAGGTTGTGGGGATTCTACTCCACTCCCTTCCATCAATGAGCGCCTGGCCTTTCTCCGCCCCTCCCGGGAGCTGCTGGAATACTATCGCAAAAAGATTTCTGAATTTGATGAAGAGCATGAAGACCTGGTGAAAAGGCTGGAGAGATACAAAGAAACATATGATGAGCAGGTAAAAAAAAATAAAGAATGCCATACTGGTGATGAACTGTTTTATTTAGTCCATCACACATGGACCCTTTAAACACACTCACACATCCAGTTTTTGGCAGAAAAAGGGTTATACTCTCATCAGAGTATTGAGGTTGAAGAGCTAATATTACTGACGCTTCTCATACTGAAGATTGCTGGGGAATGTGGCTGGACTGAGCTGAAGGGGAATCATTACATCTTGAGGCCCTAGGAATGAGCAACTTTGAGCCATCAGGTCTTATAGTGCATAGGGGAAAGTACCCTTATTTTAATATATTGCACTCTTGTGGAAAGCCTTCATGATATATATGTATGTATGTTAGCTGTCAACCCTGAGTTTAATGTACAGTACTATTTCCACTTGCTTTTCACTATGCATTAGTCTGGTGAAATGTGGACACTCATTTGCCCCAAATGAGTAAGAGCTTTGTTGGAGTGGATATAAACTACTGCAGTGGTCTTCAGCAGCCCCCAGAATGGACCAGGACTCCAGTGTGCCTAACCCAGCGATTTTCAACAAGTGTTCTGTGGCACCATTCAGGGGTGCCACAGTGTGTCATGAAATGTAAGCACTGTTATGTGTGCAAACATGATTCATAAGATAAACCCAGAGATTTCAAACCCAGACACTTTCCAAGGGGTGCCTTGAGTTCAGTGAGGGGTACCTTGGATCTAAAAATGCTGAGAACCACTGGCCTAAACACTTGGGGTACCTTGGATTTAAAAAAAATGAGAACCACTGGCCTAAATGCTTAATAAGCAGAATGAAAAGGATGGTTTTTGACCTAAACCTTATACTCCAAGACCTATTCCAAGCTACAGTGTTCTTCCAGCACAGCTCCAGTTCTGTTAGCCAGACTTTGAGTATTACTACACTCAGAGCTTCTCTATAACAGAAGCCATTCCCCCTGTCTGTGCCCCCACCTGTCCACTCCCACCTCCCTTTTGCCAACAGGTTTATGCCTTATTTCCTGAATGAAACAAAGCTCTGCCAGCAGCTGGCTGAAGGCATATGTAACTATGCCTGTGCCGTCTGCTGGATGTTGCTATCCGTTCTGCAGCTGGTTCATTCCCTGAATGTTTTTTGCATTTGGCCATTATGGCTACTACAGGGAACCATGGAGAGCTGCCAGAAGTACATGAGTGTGCGCATGTTCTGGTGGTTTGACAGTGGGAAATGCTAACTGCTTCCAGAACTTGTACTGGCAAAACAAGGTAAACAAGTTCTAAGTAAAACCTACTTTATTAAACAAGACGTTTTATAACAGGTAGGGTTCTCTCATCTTATGATGCATCATTGTAGCAAACAGAAAGCTGCCAGGTAGCTGCATACAGTAGAAAGGATCCTTACTTATTAAAATGTTTGGAAGAGGATTGATCACATCTGAAAATATTATAGCTATTCATGAATCATCCATGTCTGAAACTGATTTAAATCTTGCCTACCCTGAAGATCTTCAGAAAATATTCTGTAGATCAGCATGTGGGTAAAAGCTAGGAGAAGTTTCATTACTGCCCCCCTTTACTGGTATGTAGCAGAGTCGGTAATATGAGTCTCACAGGAGTCATTCACAGCCAACCCAGCTGTAAACGTGGACCTAGTTATTTGGGCTACGGATGTAATGTGATGTTAGCCGTGTCACTTGTATCATTTGGCTGTGGAAATTGCCAACTCCATAATCATGCTAGCGTGATGGACTACAAGGATTGGGATCTTCTTTGACCTTGATCTTCTGTTGGAATGTTCTTCTCATGGATTACTTGTCCACCATGATACACATGACCTCTGAGGGAAATGATAATTGGACAAGCCAATTACTACATAAGCTTGTAATAATATCCTACCCTAAACCCTGTGGTAAGCTGTTTTGGGTTTTTGGGGTTTTTTTGTGGGGTTTTTTGTTAAGTATAACACAAAGTTGGAAGGTCCTCGCGTTCATTCAAGTTGGAAACTTTCAAGTGTTGTCAGAACTTGACCGCTGACTTGGAGCTGCAAACCTCCCCAGTTCCAGCATAGGTCAGGTGTTCAAGCTTGATTAATGTGTCGTCACTTGGATCAAGGTAGAGCACTAGATGATCCAAGTGTGGTGGAATCACCAGGGCCTTTGGTTTCTGGCTGAAAGATCTCCTGGCAGTAATACCCTTGGCTGGTCAAAGTTTGGTGGTATTGCTTTAAAACCATTCAGCCCTGCTAGGAGCTGTTACAGTATTAGGTTCTGCTTGGCACAAGTCGCTCCTGTTGCCAGATGCTGAGTATTGTTCACATACTTCTCTCTCTCTCTTCTTTTCTCACTAGCACAAACTACAGTGGGAGATGCGTCAACGGGAAGAGGAAATTGCAGAGCTGCAGAAGGCTTTGAGCGATATGCAAGTTTACCTCTTCCAGGAGAGGGAACATGTGTTACGTCTTTACTCAGAAAATGACCGGCTGAAAATCAGGTGAGTCAGGTAAATGGAGATGTGCAGAAAAGGTTTTATAGCTACATGTTAGAGCCTCCATCTTAAAAGTATAGTTCTTCTATAGGTCTGTTCATTAGCACTAGCCTAGTAAGAACACTAAGTGACTGTACTGCAAGACCTTCAATCTGCTGTCCTGGATGGTTACAGGATTTTGATACCAGAATAGGTCCACATAGCAGATACACAAGTAGAAAAAAGTTCAGGTTTAAAATGAAGTTGTCAGCTTCAGCTTGGAGGTTTTGGTTTAACTGTTTTGTATTCTCTCCATGGTTGTATTCCCTCCATGCAGTCTTAAAAGCAAGAAACTCACATTTTAAAATGCAAATGCAAAATGGACAGTGTTTTGGGTTTTTTTTTTTAAGAGCTCCCTCCACTGTTTTCTAACCCCTTCCTATTTGTGCCTCTCTATTTTTTGAGCCTGAATTGCTCATCTTTCACCAAATTAGCTCTCAGTAGTAGCTCCCTGAGTTTCTTCTTAATCCTAGTTCTGAGTGATTCAGATTTTTGGTTCACTTGGTGGGGACTGTAAGTGGTTTGTGGGAGTGCTGTAGCATTTCTTCAAGGAGATACTTAAAACCTTGTACATCTATTACAGTCTATTTTGAACTGGAATACATGGGAAAACTATCATCTTAATATGATAAAGTCTGTTCTACATTGGGAAATCTGTTGGATTTGGGTCATCTTAACTAGTTTGTTAGGAACTTCTGACTTCACCCTGGAGTGAGAATTCTGGTTTTTCAGCTCCCAATCCTACTATATACTAGTGTTAGATTGTACAGAAAAGGGACACCCATTCCCCCCCACACTTCTACAACAGTAAAAGGAGACTTGTTCCAATGCATTGTACGTAAATGTCAACTGAATCTGGTAGCCTAGTTAAAAGACAGTGTTGCCTTTTGGGCTGCAAAAGGCTGAAGAATTAGAGCTGCTTTTATAAAGATTATAAGACTCCCTGCAGCTTGAGGGAGAGGCTGTATCTCATACTGATCCCCTTTCTTTGAATTTTAGGGAGCTGGAAGACAGAAAAAAGATTCAACATCTCCTAGCTCTTGTGGGAACAGACACAGGAGAAATCACTTATTTTCACAAGGAGCCTCCACACAAGGTAAAGCTGTGGACAGAGGTCCTATTTATCATCTGTTTTACGGAGGTGTTCTGGCTTCATCTCCTAGATGTTGTATAGATTGAGGGACAGCCCTGAATCAAAATCAAAAACAAAGGACTGGAGAAAGTTACTGGAAAATTGGATGTTTCAGTACATCTAACTATTTGTCTAATACATAATACAGTAAAATGATGCTAGCATGTTGGATAAAGAGTGAGGCCTACCCAGGGTCCCAGCTTCTGGTTTTATTCCCTGGACAGGAGTTCTGGAGAGGAAGTTTGTCACATACTTCCCTCCTGAAGCAAATCATGTCTCCTTGTTGGTTACCCATGCTGATTAAGTAGCAGTGGGCCTGGGCTTTGTATATAAGTTTGTATAGTTCTCTCTCTCTACTTCCTGGCTGTTGGGAACACATCCCAGCCTTCATCAAGCTTCCTCAATAAACTGTCCTTCTCTGTCATTCATGCTTTCTTATTGGGTAGAAAGGTCAGAGCAGTGACTTGGGGAATAAAGAGTGTGTTGAATATGGGAAGAAAATAGTGTCTTCTGTGCAGAGTGAGACTTGAAACATTGAGCCAGATTCCCTTTTGACTTCTGGTCTTTCTGCACTTTTCAAGTTGTGCAGAAGTCCCTTTAAAGCAGGCTTGAAATTCTGCTGATGTGGGTTAGTGCTCATCTTTTGCAGAGGCAGTGTAATGGGTCCAAGGATAGCAAAAAGGGAAAGGGACACACCACATACCAATTTTTCACTGACATACAGTGTCTTTGGGACTGCTTAACTAGCATCAAAACCAAAGTTACAGATGCATGATGAAGGGAACTATAACCATTGTTAGCTATAACTGTAACTTCCTGGTGGCCTCCTGTTCTTGCATTGAGTGGAACTCAATATAGCAGTTGGTTTTGAAACAGTACCTATATCAGGTGGATAGTTTTTGTCTTTTATTTCCTCACCAGTATTAACAATCGGTTATAGCAGGAAGGAGGGCTAGTGGAGAAGAGGACACCTGCTCTTTTCCTGCCACCTATAAAAGCTACATCTTCTGATAAGGGCTAGATCCTGTTCCCATTACAGTCTGCAAAAACAAGACCAGACCCCAGTAGTTTAAAAAACCACAACTGGTGAAGAGATGGAAACTGCAGAGTTCAAGCAACTGTACAGTGGGGGGTATTTTCACTGAACACTGGCTTTCTTTCTGCAAATATGTTTGTTCTGCTCCTGCTGCACTGATGGCTGTTCTTCCAAGTCTTTCCCCATGCCCCCTAGTATTTGCATTTGATGACAATGGCTTGTAGAGCAAAGAGCAGAATTGTTCAGCTAAGAGATTATGGATTGTTTTCCCATAGGTCACTGTTTCTCAAAGGCCACTCAAATCCAGAGATCAACATGAACGAAATGATGCATATACTTCCAGAACAGGTAATGTACCAATGACACTAGCAAGATGGCTAAATACATGCGCGCACTGGTAGCTATGAGCTCTCCAAAGCCAGTGATTCTATATTTCTTGTGAGTCTGCTGGAAGAAGCTGTGGTTACTGCAGCTGTGTTCTCTTCCTGCAGTTTTCCTTCAGGCTAGCAAATTATATTCTCTCCAATGCTCCCTGCTGGGAAAAGTCTTGTATATAGTTTGAGAGAGAGAAGTGGGGCAATTTCCTCAATTAATCTTGTTTTTTGCAGCGAGCACTAAAAGGAGCACCTCAAAGCCAGCAGCAAAAGGTGAGAAACCAGAAAGTCCTGAAAAATATCACAGAGACAATCAAACTCTTTTACTGCAGGTAAGGAGCATTTGCTAATTAACAGATGCCCCTTCTGCCCATACATGGCGATTTATATGAATTCTGAACATACTGTCTGCCTAGAACCTGGCCTGCTGTTTGCTGCTTAGTACTGCTTCCCTCTTACTCCTACTCTATTGTGGTTTCTTTGTATAGTGGATTTAAAGTGACACTTCCTATCGTAGCAGTAGATCCAATAAACTGCCCAAAAAAATTCCTATTGTTGTTAATGTATATCCTATGTTAGGGCCATAGTCTTAGCTGATGTAAATTCATATAGTGGATTACTGGCTTTATCAGCTATGGGTCTGGCCTACAGAGAACTTCAGGATTAAGTACTTGTTTAAGAACTTCAAGCAACAAAGTGGTTGGAAACTAAACTTCTGTGAATCCATGAAACTGTATTTCTTCTTCTCTTTGTGAAGCATAAACAGCACATGATATAGTGAAACATGCCAGAGAAGTCAAAATTTACTTTTGTCATAGTTTCATAGTTTCTAGGGTTGGAAGGGACCTGACCAGATCGAGTCCGACCCCCTGCCATGGCAGGAAAGAATACTGGGGTCAAACAACACCAGCAAAATGTTCATCTAACCTCCTCTTAAAAACCCCCAGGGTAGGAGCCTGCACCACCTCTCTTGGAAGTTGGTTCCAGACCCTTAGCCGCCCTGACCGTGAAGTAGCGCCTCCTGATATCTAACCTAAACCTACCCTCTGCCAGCTTGTGACCGTTATTCCTGGTCACTCCTAGTGGTGCTTGGGGGAACAGTGACTCCCCCAATGCCTGCTGGTCCCCCCCGACTAGTTTATAACAGGCCACAAGATCCCCCCTCAGCCTTCTCTTTTGGAGGCTGAACAGGTTCAGGTCCCGTAGCCTCTCCTCATAGGGCCTGCCCTGCTGTCCCCTGATCATACGAGTGGCCCTCCTCTGGACCCTCTCCATGCTGTCAACATCCCTCTTGAAGTGTGGCACCCAGAACTGGATGCAGTACTCCAACTGCGGCCTGACCAGTGCCGCATAGAGGGGGAGGATCACCTCTTTGGACCTGCTCGAGATGCATCTGTGGATGCATGACAGGGTGCGGTTGGCCTTCCTAACTGCCTCCCCACACTGCCGGCCCATGTTCATCTTGGAGTCAATGATGGCCCCAAGATCCTTTTCCACCTCTGTGCTGACAAGAGGGGAGTTCCCTAACCTGTAGGCATGGTGCTGGTTGTTCCTCCCGAGGTGCATCACCTTGCACTTGTCTGTGTTGAAACCCATCCTATTCTCATCTGCCCACCCTTGTAACCTGTCTAGGACTGATTGTAGCCTGTTGCATCCTTCCAGTGTGCCCACGTCCTCCTATATCTTAGTGTCATCAGCAAATTTGAACAGGGTGCTTTTTACCCCCTCGTCCAAATCACTGATGAAGATGTTGAATAGCGCGGGCCCAAGGACAGAGCCCTGTGGAACCCCACTGCCCACTTCCTTCCAGGTTGAGAAGGACCCGTCCACTACCACCCTCTGGGTGCGGCCCTCCAGCCAGTTGGCAACCCATTTGACTGTGTGGGTGTCTACACCACAGCCCCCCAGTTTCTTAATGAGAACGGGGTGAGAGACAGTGTCAAAAGCCTTCCAGAAGTCCAGGAAGACTATATCCACTGCTACCCCTGCATCTAATGATCTGGTGATCTGATCGTAAAAGGCCACCAGGTTGGTCTGACAGGCCCTGCCACTGATGAACCCGTGTTGGTTGCCCCTAAGCATGCAGTCCCCTGCTGGTCCCTCCTGGATGTGTGCCAGCATAATTTTCTCGAACAGCTTGCCTAGGATCGAGGTAAGACTAACCGGCCTATAGTTTCCCGGGTCTTCCTTCCTGCCTTTTTTGAAGATGGGGACCATGTTGGCCCTCTTCCAGTCCTCCGGTACCTCACCAGAGCACCACGAGTGCTCATAAAGCCGTGCCAGGGGACTTGCAATGACCTCGGCCAGTTCCTTTAGAAGTCTAGGGTGGAGATCATCCGGACCGGCTGACTTGAATATGTCCAACCCCTTCAGAAGCTCCCTAACTAAATCCTTGCTAACCCGTGGCGCAGGTGTGCCTCCCCTGGGGCCTGAGGGGGGCCCAGCAGGGAGGTGGCTGTTCTGGTCCCTACTTAGGAAGACGGAGGCAAAGAAATTGTTAAACATGTTAGCTTTGCCGTCCGGTGTGACGACCAAATTTCCCAACACGTCCTGCAAGGGCCCCACATTACCCGGGACCTTCTTTTTACCCCCTATGTATTTAAAAAAGGACTTCTTATTGTCCTTAATCTGGGAAGCTAGTCCCAGTTCCATCTCTGCCTTGGCCTTCCTAACTACCCCCCTACATCCCTGAGCAACTACAGAATAGTCCTCCCTGGTGATGACCCCTTCTTTCCATTGGGTGTAAGCCTCCTTTTTAGCAAGGAGACATTCCCGGATGCTTTTGGTGAGCCATGGAGGCTTGTGTGCTCTCCTGCTCCCTTTGATCCTCATTGGGATTACCTTTCTTCGGGCTTGGAGGATCGTCTCCTTAAGGAGCAACCACTCTCCTTGGACACCTGGCTCCCCTCCCCTCCAGGACCTCAGCGCTTCTCCAACTATCCTCCTTAGCTCGTTGAAGTTTGCCCTCCTAAAATATAGGGCCTCTGTATGGAATAGAATGAAATAGTAGTGTTGCCAAGGCAAGAGGTGAGGGCAGAGCATTAAAGACTGCTCTATATTGCAAGAGAGACTAAAATTAGTGAGGCACAAAGATGACTGAAATCTCTCCCTTCCCTCCCTCCACTATCTCCTTTCCTATGCCAAACATTGATCAAAGCTTTGGAATACCTAAATCTTTGATTTCCCTTGTCTTCCTGGACAACCTGATCTGACCTCAGGCCTCAAATCATCATGTTGCTTGGGTGGGAGACTAGTAGCTCTTTCCCTTAAGGCTGCAAACAGACAGTGCATTTATCCTGGATAAACCATCCATGTCTGCTGTCCTGAGAGAAATCCTAAAAAAAAAAAAAGGTTACCAAATAAGAGGTACTAACAGTTTATCCCAAGATGTTGCAAAGTATATCTGAACAGTTATCTTGGGATTATGTCATTGAATCGGTGGCAGAAAAGCAGCATGGCATTCAGTTGCTCGCTAAATCCTGATTAGAAGGGAGATGTGTGTACACACCAATCCCAGGATGTTTTTGTTCCAGGACAAACACAGACACAGGTTATCCAGTGTCTGTTCCTAGCCTAAGACCAAGATTTCAAGGTAACTGTCCTGTCTCTACCAGTTTAGTACTAGCTGCTGTATTGTTTTCTTCAGAGGCTAATGACTGGATCCATCTGTCACATGCAGCTTTCAGCATATTCAGCTTATTTTGGGGGAGGGCAAAAGCAAATCAAAGAAAATGCAATAAAACAGTAAGCAGTCTACATGCATGTTACAGTAAGCAGTTATTAACGATCAGCATTGTAAAGTCCTGGTATGCAGAGCCACAAGCTTACCAGTTCTTTATTCCAGTCTGTATCTTTCTTAGTGTGTCCCCACATTGGGACTATTTATACCCATCACCTTCATTGTTTGTCTGGCCTCTTGGAGCCAGAACAAACCAGTGGATGCATTTCCCACAGGACTTGAGATTCTCAGACATGTGTCCCACTGGGACTTGTGTTAATTACCCCCAGTGAGCCCAGAGCACAACAACACATAACACTTATAGCAATAGATGTATTTTTTTTTTAATATACTGTATTCAGAATAGTAGTCTTTGAAGTGTATGTGCTTCCAAGGTCTCATAGCAGGCAAGGAAGAATCTGGCCTACTGACTGTAAAGTGTCTATCACTTACAAAGGATACATAGAAATATGTTAAAGAAATAACTAGAGTTCCAAAGCAGGCTTCTCTTTAAGATCAAATTATAAGTGAGAACTTGGATGAGGTATCTAACGAGGTATTAAGGGCTTGAGAGTGTTCTTTGTTTGTATATTTACCTGGTATTTAAACAGTGTTCACAAGGATTGCAGCATGTCTGGTATAGGAGCTTACTTAATGCCTTTCTTGCACGCCCATTCAGGTAGAGGCTCTGCAGGCTCAAATGGAAGAGCAGACCCGGTTATCCAAGGAACAGCTTGATGCATTGTTAGAAGATAGGAGGATTCACATGGAAGAAGCCCAGGTTCAGCATCAGAGGGACCAAGACAAAATCAAAAGCTTGACAGATAAGTGAGTACAAGAGAACAACTTTGTTAATTGGGGCAGTAAAGTTGTCTAAAATAATTTCCTTATTTTAATATAGCAGGCAGAAAACACAGTATTCGGTCAGTTGCTTGGTATGTAAGTGGAGGTGGACTAAGAAATCTAGAGGTTAAACTATCCCATCATCCCTGGATAAAGTGGCTCTTAAAACTGGCTCAGAACTCCTGAGACCATTCCTATCCTTTCTCAGCTCACGCTTGCACCAACTATTTGATACAGTTCCACAACATTCTCATAAGCAAACTAAGGAGTTGGATGAATGGACTGTAAGGTGGATAAAAAAACTGGCTGGATTGTTGCGCTTAAAGGGTAGTAATCAATGGCTCACTGTCTGGTTGGCAGCCAGTATCAAGTGGAGTGTCCCAAGGGTTGGTCATGGGGGCAGTTTTGTTCAATGTCTTCATCAACAATCTGGAAGATGATGGGATGGAGTGCACTCTCAGCAAGTTTGCAGATGACACCAAGCTAGGTGGAGTAGCAGATATGCTGGAGGGTAGGGCTAGCATTCAGAGAAATGTAGACAAATTGGAAGATTAGGCCAAAAAAAAATCTCAGGAAGTTCAATAAGGACAAGTGCAAAGTCCTGTACTTAGGACAGAACAATCCCATGCACTGGTACAACCTGGTGATCAACTGGCTAAGCAGCAGCTCTGCAGAAAAGGACCTGGGGGTTACAGTAGAGTAGGCTGAATACGAGCTAACAGTGTGCCCCTGTTTTCAAGAAAGCTAACAGCATACTGGGCTACATTAGTAGAAGTGTTGCCAGCAAAACAAAGGAAGTGATTATTCCCCTCTATTTGGCACTGGTGAGGCCACATCTGGAGTAGTGTCAAGTTTTGGATTCCAACTCCAGAAAAGATGTGGACAAATTGGAGAGAATCCAGCAGAGGGCAGCAAAAATGGTTAGGGGGCTGGTGAACAGACTTCTGAGGAGAGGCTGAGGGAACTAGGCTTATTTAGTCTAGAGAAGAGAAGACTGAAGGGGGATTTAATAACAGCTTTCAATTACGGGAAGGGTGGTTACAAAGGAGGTTCCAGGAACAGGCACTAAAACACGTTACCCAGAGAGGTGCTGGAATCTTCATCCTTGGAGGTTTATAAGACCTAGGTAAACAAAGCCTTGGCTGGGATGAGATAGTTGGGAATGCTCCTGCTTTGAGCAGGGGGTTGAGCTAGATGACCACGTGATTCCTTGCAACCCTAATTTTCTGTTATTCTATGATTCTGACTCCTAATGAGAGTACAGGGGAACAAAGGAGGATATTGGTGGAGGGAGTGCATTATTCTTTTTTAATTCCTGTTTTAAGACTCCATAAGACCCAGAACCTACTCTATGAGAGCACACGGGACTTTCTCCAGCTGAAGTTTGATTCACGAGCAAGTGAGAAAGCGTGGATGGCAGAGAAGGATAGTTTATTGAGGAAACTTGATGAAGGCCGGGACGTGCTTTTCATCAGCAGGGAGCCAGAGAGAGAGAGAAAGGAGAGAGACATCAAGCTGATTCATCATGCAGATCGTGAAATTCAGAAAGTACAGAGTGGAGAAATCAAGGTAATCGCTATTCCCTCTGTAATGAGATCTACTTATTTCTGAATGGTGATTTGAGAGTATCTAAGATGATATCTTTACTTGGTTCTTTACTGAGAAACGAATGTTCTGTGTTTCAAAACTGAAAGGCTCTCATGGGATATATTGATTGTGCTGGCTTTGCTGTAACAGGATTTGATTTCCAGGAGATTGTATAGCTTACAAAACTAAGAGATGAAATGTTCTACAGTTAGGACTCTTCATAATGATTCTTCAGTAGACTTCACTCAAATGACAACTGCCACCCAAAATTCTGCTTTTATTGAATGAGCAATGCAAAAGCTATCATTTTAACACCAGCTGGGTCCTCACTCCTAACTCCACTGCAGAACGCATCATGTGCCTTGTCCCTTAGGTCCTGGGAACAAAAAAAGGATGGGTCTAAGTACCTACTCTGCCACTCAAGTCAGACAAGCACACTGCAGACTTCTGTCAGTCACAGGCTATTGAAGTTTATTGAACTCAAATTTAGAAGAAGGCAAAGCAGAAAAGTAAAAATGCTTTCAGCCATTAGTCATCCACCCTATGCAGATCTGGGAACACATGCTGGTCCCCTCATGCCCTCCTGGGGTGCAAGCAGCAGCTAGAGGCTCTTTCCCCATGACCCCCGGCTGAGCTGCGCCTCCGTCCCACGCCCTGCCCTGCCCCACTTCTCCCTCACCACAGTGGGGTGTTCATCTGCCCCCCACACCCTTCCCTCCCCTTCCACCAAAAGAGACTTAGCAGCTGCATGCAACTATATTGGAAATTGGATTGGTATCAGCCAATATGCCTCCTTAAAAATCGGCCATTGGTATTGGCCCCCAAAATCTCTATCAGTGTACTCCTATTTACTTGTTATGGGAATAGCCTTTGTGTCCCACCTTTTGTTCTTTGGGGAGGAAGGTTTTATGTGTACTGACTACCTGCTTCCACCATTTATTAATTCTAGTCCTTGCTTTTGGGATTTAGTCATTGCAGGAGCAGTTAATACAGGAGCAGAGACTGGCAAGCATGTACCGAGAGCAATGTGTTACCTTGGAGGGTGAGCTGGCTAGGATTCGTGAGGAGGGGGATGTTGGCCGAGAGCTCTTCAAGGTAATTCCTCTGTTACTTGTTGCCAATTGTATGATGGGCTTGCAGCCCAGTGTAGGTAGCTGTTTGAGCCCCAGCATGTGTGTGTGTTAGAGAGACTCCATGATGCCTTATCCTAGAAATCCTACTCTTTTTTTTTTTTTTCCCCCCTCAGGAACGCTCAGAAAAAATGGGGAAGCGTTTGCAACTGATGACACAACGATATGAGGCCCTGGAAAAACGGCGTAGCATGGAAGTAGAAGGCTTCAAGAATGACATTAAGCAGCTTCGGCAGAGGTTGAAGGATGTAGAGAAACAGCTCTTTAAGGTAATCTTTGATTGTGGTTAGGGAGAGGACTGAGATGTAATTAGCCCACACTAGTGTGGGCTGAGTTTCTAAGTATGTTGGGAATTCCTGTTTTTCCTAAATTGAGTCTTTAGAAACTTATGATGTCCATTATCTTTTGGTGTGGAGTGTTACAATTTGTAACACACACACACTCTCTCTTTTACTAGGCATCCATATTGTTAGGGACTTATGATTATATAGCTGATGTAATTAATGCACCAAGTTATGTTTCTCTTACACTTTCCATCTGATATTTCCAAGCCAATTCTCCTAATATGGCTGTTAGGCAGCTGAATATCAGCTGCCACCCCTTGTGTGTGTAACGTGGCAAAAATGTTTGATTTTTTTTTTTTTTCCTAACAGTTCTGGGAACTGATCTTGTTCCAACTCAGTTCAATGAAAGCTTAGCCATCAACTGAAGAAAAGTTGAAAGGTGACTGGGTTACACTGTATAGATGCTTACCCTTGCAAAATATATCTGATAGTGGAGGGCTTTTCATCTGTGGTCAGGAAGGCCTAAAAATCTCCAGTGGCTGAAAGTTGAAGATAAATTCATTACTATTCTAAAATTCAGATATAATTTTCCAGCTGTGAGACTAATTATACATCAGAACAATTCAACAAGGGAGGTCAATGGATTAATCATTGTTTGGAGTTGTTAAGATGAAAGAGCTTTTTTTTTTTAAAAGACGTGTTTAAATCCAACATCTGAGAGAACTTTTATTGTCTGTTTAAGTGGGATGGGCTAGTTTTGGTAGTGCCTTCTGGCTTTGGAATTTGTGAATCTGAGTCCCTTACTTCATCCCCTTTTTCAAAGGCATTTGAGGAAGACAGGATAGCCTGTATGCCTCATAACACTTGTAGCTCTATATTAAGGGAATAACCAGGGATCCATGTTTTCCATTTGCTATGGGAAAACATGGATTTTCTCCTTTAAAGGAGAAAAACACAGATGTTCTACTTCACAGGATGAAAAACCTAGGAAACAGTGGGTTTCCCCTTGCAGCCTGTCAGAGCTCCTTAGGGCTGGGGGGTAGTGGGTGCAAGGGGTACCACATGCATCTGTACATGCACATGGCAGCCAGGGAGGGTGGTGGTAAACTGCTTCTGCAGCTCCTTGCAGGTAAGTCTATGAGGATAGACTTAACCCACCCTATTCCTCATATACCCATCCCCTTCCTAGCATAATGGGGGGCTGCGGCCAGGGGGCTCTGGGTTGGGAGTGAGGGACAATAGCAGGGCCAGGGCCGGAGGTGCTTTATTTTAATAATGGAAAAATGCATACTTTTTTATCAGTGCATTTGGGATATTTTTATCAGAAAAAAACAGATTGCCTAACCTCTGCTGGTGAAAAGCTGAAGCAAGAGATCTGAGCAGTCTCTTGCTTCAGCCTTTCACCAGGAGAAGTTAGGAAGACTAATTCCACCCCACTCTTCACTGAGACAGGATTAGATAAACATATTCTGGGTTTTGGGGTTTTCCCTTCCAGAAATACCTGTGATTGGCCACAGTTGGGCTTGGTCATCAGACTTCATAGATCAGTGCTCTAAGGTGGTATGGACCAGTTTTTCTAGAAGTTGGTCTGATGCTTGATGTACTTGCTTGGGGTTCTGCAGATCACCAGATTTGAGATCGGAAAGACTTTTTTCTCAAGATTAGATTTATCAGGCACTTCAGGATTTGTTTTGGGATTTCTTTTTGTTTCCTTTTGCAGCATGGGACATAGTTGGTCTGCTGGTAACACTGGAGCGTATCTTAATTCCTTGCCATTGTAGGAGCATCAGGTGCTATAGTGATATCTTAGCTTCTGTCCTGTGGTGCGCAGTTCAGTCCCTTGAGAACTAGAATGATTTGGATTAATGAAAGTCTTTGGACTTGATTAATCCAGATAAGGGGTAGTTGGATGAAAACTAATTGCCTGTGACATAAAAAAAGTTCAGACTAGATTATCTAATTGCTATTTTTAGCCTTAAATGCCAAAACTTCAGTATGAACAAGTTTGGGCTATTGGTGCGCTGAGTTAGGTCTTAATACAGAAGTCAACATAGGTGGTCTTCCACAGAATGGACAGTCTGACATTGGATTAACACATGCAGGTGACTCAAATGTTAAAAACAAGGAAAATAATGGTTAACTTGCAAAAGTAGATTATTATTCAAACTAGCCAACTGCCTATCAAGAATGATGGGGGGAGGTGAGGGGAGCAGGTGGGGATGGTGCCACGCCTTCCCTCCCCCCTCTTCCCCCCCCAGTCTGGGCATGCTCCCCTTCCCTCCAGCTGCTTGGGGTCTGGGTCTGCTCTCTCCACTCCCTGCTGCAGCGGCAGGGGGAAGGGAGGAGTGGGCCAGGGCCTGATGTGAAGCGAGCCTCCTCCCCTCCCCCTGCAGTTGCCTTGTTGGGCTGGGCCCACTTCCCCCACCCCACCACATCAGGCTGGCTTTTCCCCCAGCTTGGGCTTGCTCCCCAACCCCGCATCAGACCCAGGCCCAGTCCCCCCCGGCCCCACCCTCACCACCGACACCACAGTGCTCCTGCTCCTCCCCCCATGTGTTGGACCAGCTTGGGGATAGGAGGAGCAGGCTTGAGGCTGCTGTGGGGGAGGAGTGGGCCCTGGGGAGGAGGAGGTCTGCTCCTTCCCTCCCCCAGCCACTGCCACGGCCATGTTGGGCCAGGTAGCTGTTTGTCAGCCAGTCAGAGTGCAAATAAAGCATTAGGGACAGATTTAGGCTTTTGTAATATTAGCAGGTTTATAACTGTTTTGGGTAGGTGGACGCTTCATTGTATTGTCCTAGTCTCTGGACTATACAGTTTAAAATACAAGTTGGAGATGCAGCTAGTATAATCTTGAACCATTGTCATTCAAAATCAAAAATACTAGTGCAGTTTTCAAGTTATGATTTTCCAGCACCAGCAGTAAAGCATCTGTCCTGATAATTATAATTTAGATATAAACACAGTATAAAAACCTGTTTTTTTATATACGAGTGAGAATCACACTGTGGTTGAATGAGTTGCATTGTATTTGAGTCCCTGTGAAATAAAATAAAATAAATCCTGGCTATGGCTTGTTTAAACAAGCCACCTGTTTACTGATGCATTACAGGGTATACTCTGTGAACTCTTCTTTCACTCAGTTGGTGTTGTATCGCTCTCTGATGCTAAAGAAATGCTTCTATTCTCAGTTCTCTGTCCTGGTACACCTCCTTTTGTTTCTATCAGTGCAGTTAGCTATGCTGGTTTGAGTGCTTTCTTGCCATGGCTGGAATGTTTGCTTTATAATCCTCCCCAGATTACACTCCAAGAAAGAATTTTCCTAGCTGTATTTCCATCGACCCGCTCTTCTCTCTAGGTGACCCTGAATATTGGACCAGACCAAGACCTTGCTATTCTGCATGAGGTACGCCAGGGCAACAGGCGAACTCGCAAAATTCAAGGAGAACTAAGAAACTTGAAGGCAAAAATCTACGGCTTGGAGAGTGAACTACGGATCTGTTGATATAGAGATATCAGCCAGCATAGTAGTATTATGACCATGACTGATTCTACATTATAAAGGTGAGTTTAAAGAACAGGCTACATGTACCTCTTTCCCAGCATCCCATGACAAACAAGAAGCAGCAAATCTGCGAATTTCGGAGTGTGGTAGAGGAGATGTTTCCTAACATGTCCAGCTCTCTGTCCCTTCCCTACTAGATGTGAGATCACTGATAAACATGTTCTATCTTAAGTTCATCCCTTTTCCCCAAAAAACACATGCTTATGGACAGATGACTTTGAGCATGAAAAGTTGTTTTAGTGCCTTGGAATTTTCTGCTGTAATTTTTTATACCGTCTTGTCAAACATGATGTCAGCAAGTTGATGCCTTTCTGAGGTATGTGACTTGAGCCGCAAGAGCCTCCTGAAGTTTTATTATTGTTATTATTATTTGCCAAAGAATCAAGTTTGTAATGTTTTCTAGATTTTTTTAAATTAAAATTAAGAGTGAAAGCTTCCATGTGTAGTGGTTCCCTTTTTTCCTATATTTGAATACCATGGCTACCTCATTTCTTCTCATCCACTGCAACCATCCTATCTAACCTTATCTGCTACTAGCACTTCATTAATACCTAAGAATTGTTGCAGGGAGAAAGCATAGCCATCCTCATTAGGGTTAGGTAGTGGCCAGAGTGTGTCCTGGCTGATGCTGTATGTAAGAGGCATCTGGTATGCATTTTCTTTATCACAAGACTCTTACCTCTTGCACTCCTTGTAAATTACCTTCTCTGATATCCCTGTGGCCACATTCTAATGCTCTGACTAAACTTCTCACAAGTGTATCCTGAAGTCAGTAGGAATTGTGGTAGGAATAATTGTGAATAATACACATAATTATCAATAATATGCATAATTGTGAATCAGGATATCAGAATCTAGCCATAGGTTCTAATGTTCTTCCTGAAGCTCTTCACATAATAACATATTAGGTGCTTATGTTGCATATCCCAGCTGCCATAAATTCTCTCTTCCTAGGAAGCCAGTAAAGCATCCCTTTTGAGCCTTGTCTCTGTCTCTGTTTCAGCCCCTCCAAGTTAAGAAATTGCTCATTGTTCCCTGAAGTAGCGGGTGGGCAAAATATGGTCTGTGGGCCAGATCCAGCCTGCCAAAGGATTTTATCCAGCCCACAGCAGGCAGCCAAGGCTATGATGTGTGCAGCTGGTCCTGCCACAACCAATTCCTGGCAGCCTCAGCAGCAGTGGCTCCTGCCTGCTGCTGGGCCTGGCCTTGCTGCCTGGGCACCCCAACCTGTCTGCCCCACACCCACGGCCAGAGGTGCTAGACGGAGTGGGCGGACAGGGTCTCTATGGAGACTGGAACACCTGTGGGCAGGGTGTGCTTGGCTAGGTGGATGGATTGGAGCTGCAGACAAATGGGGAGCAGTGTCTGGGAGTAGGATGGGCAGGCAGGGCCAGAGCCAGGATTGTTAGGCAGTGACAGTGTGGGGCTGGGGTCCAGTACTTGTCCCCGTATGCCCCTTCCTACAGACCCAGTGCCTGTTGCAGGGGCGTGCAGGGAACTGATTGTGGCTCTGCCCCTGGCCCTGGCCCTGCGCTTTTGCTGCCCCACGATCCCGGCCCTCGCCCCACCTGCTTATCCTGCTCCCAGATACCACAACCCACCTGCCTGTGGCCTCATCCCATCCTCTCCTATCTGCCCAGCTGAGTATGCCCTGCCTGTGGGGGTCCTGGGCTGGTTTCCATGGAGACCCAGGGGCCAGGGCTGGAATTGCCAGGCAGTGATAGCGCAGGGCCAGAGATGGGCAGAACTGATCCACTCCCGGGCCTAGTAATCTACCATACAAGGAATTTTGATGAGCTGTTGTGGGGTGGGTGAGGGGGGCTGGGTGCTGACCCAGCATGGGGCAGAGGGATGCTGCTGCCCTAGGCTGCAACAGCTCACCAAAACTCCTTATGTGGCCCTCTAGCCCAAATAATTGCCCAACCCTGCCTTACCTGATACCTACAAAGTACAAGTGGATCAGCCCTGCACATTTTGGTCAGACATATTATTTTAAACGTTTCTCTTAATAACAACTGTCATGTAAAAGACAAAATGAAGCTACATGCCAATGCCCCGTTGCTTACTACAAAACAAGTTGCATGATATTGTTGATGTGTCTGATACTGCATCTGCACAACAAAACTGATGTGCTGTCTGAGGTTTATGTATTTTTAGTTTGTCAGTAAGCTATGAGTCCACCCCACTGCACAAATTACATTTTTGTTTACAAAATAAAAGGATATAAAGTATAAACTTTAGGAGGTTACCTCCAAGGGCAGAAGGCACAACAAGTTCTGCTTCGTTTTCCTACATTGGACAAGTTCATAGGATCGTGTCTGTTTGAGTATTGCCTCCATGCTGTTGCCAAAACAGATCAATGGTGGGAGCCTACAGTTCACCAGTGACCCTAAGCAATTGCTGTACCATTGCCAGCTGCTTTTGTGAGATCTGTCAAGGGGAAGTCATTGGCTTGAGGATGTTTCTAAAGAGGTTTTGCAGAACTGGTTCCATGATGTATGCTATTCAATATTTTAAGTAGTGGTCTGGAAATAAATATAAGATCACTGCCAATAAAATTTATCACAGGCACAAAGATTGACTAAATGGTATGTGTAAGGAGAAGGTGATAAGATAGTAATCTGTTTTTCTTGGTAGCCTGGGAGCATTTATATAAAATGCATTCTAAAAGAGCAGAATTTCAATGTATACACCTAGGTATGGCCTGTCTTTTTTCATTCCTAAAGAATGAGGGACTGTCCTGGAAAGCTGTGATTTGCAAAAGGATTTTACGGATCATTACTGACAAGCAACTGAACATGAGCTCCTATTGTAGTGCTGGGCAAAATACAGCCCCTAGACCAGATTCGGTCCACCAAGAAATTCTATCTGGCCTGCAGAGGGTTCCTCAGCCCCACCCAGCCCAGGCACGAGGGGCAGCCTGCATTGTGGTGCCTGCGACCAGTCCCACCACCCTGGGCATGTAGCAGGCTGGCGCAGCAGCCAGACTCAGCTTCACAGCAGTAAAAGGCAAAATGAAGCTACATGCCAGTGCCCACAGTAGTAGTTTTTTTTTTCTGGCTGCTGCTGCTGCTGCCTGTATAGGTACAGCTACTGGCCCTGGCCCAGATGTCTGGGCACCCTGGTCTGTCTGCCCCACCAGGGGTGCTGGACTGAGTGGGCAGGGTCTCCATGGAGGCTGGCCTGGGACCCCCACAGGCAGGGCACACTTGGCTGGGCTGAAGGGATGGGCCTTGGGCCAGGATCCTGGGACAGTGACAGTGCAGGGCTGGGGTCTTGAGCAGAGCTGCGATCCACTCCCTGCCTGTCTCTGCCTTCAGAACCAGTGCCCATCACAGGGACATTACAGGAGTGGATCGTATCTCTGCCCCAGGCTCTGGGCCCCAGCCGTGCACTGTCACCACCCCATGATCCCAGCCCTACCCACAACAGTTCATCAAAACCCCTTAAATGGCTGTCAACCCCAAATAATTGCCCACTCTTATCCTATTGCAATGCTGTGGTAAAAATGTGACTTTTTCTTCTATAAACAATTTTGGTTAGACAAAGAAAGTACATATTTTTAAGAAACGATGTTGAAATACCATAGAGGGTACAGAGAAGAGTTTGAATGATTCAGTGATGAAGAAAATGTCTTAGTGAGAGACTTGAGAGCTTGATCTGTTTAGTTATCAGAAGATCAAGACAGAAATTCATACTGGGCACATCTACACATGGATATTAATGTGGGAGTTTACTGCTTCCAGGCATTGCATTTACACATGCACCCGGGACCGCAGTACATTGAGCTGGGTCAGAGAAGCCTCAGTCTCCAACCTGGCTCAATGTGCTGTGGAGGGGCTGGCTGGGGCACAAAAGGCAGACCTCACAATGAGGCACCCTTGTGCCCCAGCCAGCTAGGTCACCATACACACATGCATTATTATGCATGAAAAAGCTCTGCAGCAGGCTACTACTTGTAAATAAATACTAAATACAAGTACTAGCCTGCTGCAGAGTTTATTAATTTTCTGTGGTGGAATCAGGCCGCACATGTTGATGTCAAGATGTTTACTGTGGAGCTAATTAGGACAACTGCAGTAAACATTGTGTAGATGTGCCCACTGAGTACTAGAGGACTCTCTAATCTGACAGAAGGGCATAACAGGAAACTAATAGCAAGAGGCTGAAGCCCAACAAAAACAATTTTTTTTTTAACAGTAAGTTCAATAGAAGTGGTAGATTCTCCATCTCTTGGTGCTTCAGACCAAAGTTGGCCGCCTTTCTGGAAAAGATGATTCCAGACAAGTTATTTGACTAATTGATTTAGACATGTTATTTGAGTTAATGGATGGGTGAAATATAGAAAATACGGTCCATCTGGCCTTACGTATTCCATGAAGTTCTTAGCACTGGGTGGAGAAAAAGGTGATTAAGAACAGTCAACATGGAGTCACCAAGGGTAAGTCATGCCTGACCAACCTGATTGCCTTATATGACAAGATGACTGGCTCTGTGGTTGTGGTTGGTCTTGATTTTAGCAAGGCTTTTGAATATTGTCTCCCACAAAATTCTCTCAGGCAAGCTAAGGAAGTATGGGCTGAATGAATAGATTGTAAGGTGGTTAGAAAATTGGCTGGAGCACTGGGCTTAGAGGGTAGTAATCAATGGCTTGATGTCCAGTTGGCAGCTGGTATCAAGTGGAGTGCCCCAGGGTCAGTCCTGGGGCCATTTTTGTTCAATTTCTTCATCAGTGACCTGGAAGATGGCATAGAGTGCATGCTCAGCAAGTTTGCAGATGGCACCAAGCTACGAAGAGTAGTAGATATGCTGGAGGGTAGGGCTAGGATTCAGAGTGACCTAGACAGATTGGAGGATAGGGCCAAAAGAAATCTCTGCTGAAAGGGACCTGGGGGTTACAGTGGACAATAAGCTGAATATGAATGGGGCCCCAAGAACATTGCGATGTCATGGTCACCATGAAATTAGCCCCAAACCACAATTTTTTAAGAGTTGTGAGCCTGTGCCAGAAAAATGTGCAAAACCTCAGGTTTCCCTTTGCAGACTGGCAACATGCCAGTCTGCAAGAAGACACCTGGGCTTTTGCAGCCTTCCGGCCTGCAAACGGCTCCTGAGGGCATGGCCAGGATGCAGCCAGGCAGCTGGATGAAAGTAAGTGTATATGGAGCAGGGAGGGGGAAGGGGTTTGGAGGGCCAGGGCTTGGGGACTGTTGGGGTGGGGGGGGCTAATGGGGTTTAGCCTCCCAAAACTTTTTGTCGCCGCTGGCAACAGCAGCAGCACCATGGCACCACCGTCTTGCAGTGCATGGTGGTGTTCAGTGTGCCGGCCCTGCAGGAGGGAGGGGCAGGGGTCAGGCCAAGCTCAGCCCCCCCCAGATAATATTTTCCCCCACTGCTTATGGTACATGTGGCACGTGCATGGGTAAAGTCTCTCATTTTTCACAGAATATTCATGGAAATACCAGGACCCGTTTGCCAAGATCAATGGTAGTTCCGCAAATATTCCATGTAAAATGACTCTTTACCCATGCATGTGCTACAAACGTTGTACAAGACGTCTGCAATTTTCTCAGGGCCCTAAAAATAAGCCAACAGTATGTCGTTGTTGCAAAGAAGACTAATGGCATCCTGGGCTGCATCAGTAGGTGTGTTGCAAGCAGGTCAAGGGAAATGATTATTCCCCTCTATTTGGCACTGGTGAGGCCACATCTGGAGTACTGTGTTCAGTTTTGGGGCCACCACTACGAAAAGGATGTGGACAAATTGGAGAGAGTCCAGTGGAGGGCAACAAAAGTGGTTCGGGAGCTTAAGCATTTGACTTCTTAGGAAAGGCTGAGGGAACTGATCTTATTTAGTCTGGAGAAGAGAAGACTGGGAGGGGATTTAATAGCAGCCTTCAGCTACCAGAAGGGGAGTTACAAAGAGGATGGAGCTAGACCAGAGGTTCCCAAACCCTGACAGTTGTGCACCACCAATTTAAAATGAAACAACCTTAGGTACCACCAGGTGGGGTATGGGTGTGTGTGTTTGGTAAGGAGTGGGGGGAGGGTTGTGAAGGGGTGTGGCTGTGTGTGTGAGGGAGCATAAGATCGGGAGGTTGTATATATGTGGCAGGTTGTGGGGGCAGGGTGTGGGTGTGTGGGGTTTGTGGGGTGTGAAGGAGGGTGTGGCACAGCAGCAGACGGCGGGTGCTCAAGGCACTTGGCAGGGCACAGCTCCAGCCACAGCTGCACATCACAGCAAGGGGTGTTTCTTCCGCCAGGCAGTATGTATTGCCAGCACTCCCTGCACTTGCTGGGCATGGGAAGAAAGCCCCCCACGGATGCCCCGCACCAGGCAGCTGGCTCCAGTGCACGGGGCTTCCTTCCCACGCCTGGCAAGTGCGACAGCTTCACATGCGTGCAAGTATCACTGGCAATACTGATGGCCCAGGAGGGGCTGTGCCTCGCTGCGATGTGCAGCACTGGCTGGAGCGAGCTGCATCCCACTGGGTGCCTGCACCAGGCATGACTGCCCTGAGCACTCCCGCCTGCTGCTGCTGTATACCACTGACAAGTTGTCTGTGTACCACTGGTGGTACATGTACCACAGATTGGGAACTGCTGAGCCAGACTGTTCTCAGTGGTGGCAAGTGACAGAACAGGGAGCAATGGTCTCAAGTTGCAGCAAGGGAAGTTTAGGTTTGATATTAGGAAAAATTTTGTCACTAGGAGGGTAGTAAAACACTGGAACAGGTTAGCCAGAGAGGTGGTGGAATCTCCATCTTGGAGGATTTTAAGCCTCAGCTAGACAAATCCTTGGCTGGGATGATCTAGTTGGGGATGGTCTTGCTTTGAGCAGGGGGTTGGACTAGATGTTCTGAAGTCCCTTCCAACCCTACTTTTCTAAGTTTCTATAGTTGCAAAGCTTGTAAGAATTTTTTAGAACTCATGCAGTTGCACTGATTATTAATAACATGAACTGCTGTGCCATGTCAAATAACCCTACTCAGAGCAAGATTACTATGCTTAAGTGGTAGAAATGCTTGCATCCAGTCTATTCTGCAATTTACATTGATGCTTCATTAGAAATACCTTTGCAAATTTGATGGTGATGGATCTTGTGTATGCAATCCAGTATTCAAGAGCCATAATATACTAGTTTGTGTAGCCCAGTAATCATGAGCAACACTTCAACAGATTATGGAATTGAACTTGAACTCTTAATGTCCTTAATTGACTGGGACCAAGGCCCCCTTCTGAACTGCGGGCTTCCAGTAGCATTAGATCTTTGTCTATAATAAGTTGTGGAGTACATAGTTTCTTATTATATCAAAGGAACATATATTTAACTCTTTTGTAGTAGAGTTAAATACTTTTCTGCTCAGCCAGAATCTTGCCAGGACAATATATCAAATTGCACAGGCGAAAGAGATACTTGAAAATGTTTTGTTAAATTTTGTTAAATTGAAATAAGGCTTTTTAACAAAAAAATTTCACAGCATTTCAATATTTTGCTGTAGTATTCCCAGGTTACCTTGAAATGTAATTTAGTTTTCTTTCTTCTAGAAAAAATGGTACTGCCTAAAACACACCTGCAGGCCAGGCTGCCATAATTATAGGGTCTTTAAGATGTTAAAGTAGTTGTGATTCTGCATCAGAATCTGTTTCATAGATTGGGGCATGGTATAGGGACAGATATGAAGTTCTTTCAAAGGTAAAACACATGGGAATTATATTCTTTTGTGCTGCTTTATGCTATATAAGCAATGCGTAAATGGCCTTACTCAAAAAAAGGAAAGATTTTTTTTCCTAGGTGGATTTTATATTAGAAGTTAAGACCTTACCATGGGAGGCTCCTCATATATAGAGTGCTGACAAAGCTCTCAAGAGATGAGAACTTGAGCAATGGATAAGAAGAAAAGATTTTTAGTAAGATCAGTTAAAATCCTGAGGGGTTCTTCTGTTGGTTTCTTTTTAACTGTAATGACTGGCATACTGCCTGAAGAAAAGTTGCTTTTACAAACAGTGTATATAGCCGCCTCTTCAGTTAAGATGAAAAACCAAGTTTGCCTGAGCAATCAGGGCCTCTTGGTGTACTGCTATGAATGCTACATTGTGTCAGTCACAATACTGTAAATATGAGGACACATTGCAATCTTATTAATAACTTAATCATTTTATTAATGGGAAATTAAAGCAGGCGCTTGTTACACAACTGTGCTTCAAGAATAAAGCAAGAGGCTGCCTCGCTACTTAACACGCCAATGGCTGCATTGATTGGAAAGAGTGCAATTTAAAGCAAGCTTTGATTTTTTTTGACCAACAATATTTATCCAAGACATTGAATTCTGCTGTATTGATTAAGATGTCTGGTCCTTTTGCTTTTACTGTAAACATCTTAGGCTATGGTTATAACACTTATTGTGTTCTGACATGTTGTCCAGTAAAACATCACATTTCTCTTCCGCTTTAGATGTGCAGATTGTAGTCTGGTCAGCATTTTCACAGGGAAAATACCATACAGTTTTATTTTTGAATAGCATCTTTAGTAAAGACTGCAACATAATTTGCAGAATTAAACAATAAGGTAGTAGATAATATTCAAGAAAAAATGGGCATCTAAACACATGCAACAAATTTTAGCAATTTAAAATGTAAAGTGTTTAGTCAGAAAGCAAATAAAAAGAGGGGAAAATGAAGAAACAGGAATAAGAAATCTCAATAAGATTTAAAGAGAGAGAGGTGTCAGGATTTGTAGCTTCCATTACAATTAACTGGTACAAAAAAAAGAAAATCTGGAGTGCTTTTACAAGTCTTAAGTTTAATTTACAAGGGGGGAAGAAACAATAAATAAATAAATAAATTCCTGATGCTTGGAGTTTCAAAAGCAAAACTGGAAAAATATAAAAATAGGCTGTAGATAGGCTGAGAGGCAATGTTAAGGTCCAAAATGGAGTAGGACAATGAAGAGTCTAGTAATCAAGGATGATGATTGACACCTAGATCTTGGTATGAGTGAGCCAATAGACATTTTTTAAGAAGAACTGGTATGAAAATTGTTCTTGATGCATCTTCCATAAAAAGGTAAGTAGCTTCCTTTTTCACATGCTGGAGTCCTGACAGTGGGGATTTTGAGATACCTTAAAGAAGAGAACTGTAATACTTGAGGAAATAAAAACATAAATAAAGCTTTCTCCAAGAGGAATACTGAGGTACAATGATACATATGAGCAATGTTGTAAACTTGGATTTAGAGTGGTCCAAATTCAAGTCTCAGAGGTGGTAATAGCCATATTTTAAAGGTGTAAGTTGTGCAAAGAGGAGGTGAATTAATGCTCAGGGATAATTCTGACGTTGACAGTGGAAGTCCATGCTCTTAAGACTAGGTCTGTACTCCAAAATGTTGATGTCATAACTATGTTAGCAAGAATCATACTCTGAGACAGTTACGCTGGCACTCTCTACTATCTCTTAGAGGCAACTTGTATGGGTAAAAGAGTCTTGGCTATAGGACTTATTCTGTCATTCAAGGAAATCATTTCACTATACAGTGTGGGAGCTCGATGCCGAATTATATAGGACTGAATTAAGCACAGGCTCAGACCTGTTCAATTTAAAACTTTTATTGTTTCACAAAGTCATAAACTAAAGGAGGTCTGTTGGTTCACGAGGTTCCCAAATCAAGCCCTTGCTCTCTAACCCAGAGGCTAGGTGCGGCTGCCTGATTCAGTAGTCTCAGAACTGGTCAACAACTCATTTAAAAGGAGTCCCTTATCTTCTTTTAGGCAAAAGATACAAAACTGTCCCCATGGTTGAATTGAGGCATCTAACATAACTTTACTATTAGTTATATATGATAACACTTATACATATGCATTTTCTAATTCTTACTTCTATTGGTTATTTAGTTAACTTATCTATATTATAATATCAGGTGATACGCTTTGTATTATAATCATTACGCTTCTTATGTTAATTCTTAATGGCCTTTATGTTTCTTATGCTAACTTTCTATAACCTAAATACATTATTCATCTATATGTTTTGCTGGTTTTTGCAGGGTTAAAATGTCAAAACTGACATAATATGCGGTTGTTTTTTCGTCATTGCTGTTTAGCCATGCAGTTTCCTATTCTTAACAATGTAAGCGGCATGTCTGCTATTTTTATCATTGTTTAAAGGTCAGAAGTTCAGTATTTTCATCTAAGGGTCAGAAAGTGATTACCAGAATGTCAATCGCTGACTCCTCAACCTCCTTGAAGCATTCTGGGAGTTTTAGTGCATTTTTTTTAATGCTAGGCCTTGCTTAGCATAAGCACTCTCTCACATACAGTACCAAATTCCTTTTGCTGGTATAAGCTGCATCTACAGTAGGTATATTTGCCGATACTGGTAATGTCTCTGTAGCTCAGACTAATTCTGATGAGTCAAGAAGGAAACTAAGAGGGATTTGCCATTTCAGATAGAAGTGTTTTCAGGGGAAAAAAACCTGCCTTTGATATAAACAGATTTAAGGGAGCTGGGGGGGTGCATCACAAGCTGTGTTTGAGACTACAGAAGTGTAGGCAGAGTGAAGTCAACAAAGCCAGTGAAAATTATGGGTGGTTGGGTATCATCAATATAGAGCTGGTAATTAAAAATTGAAGGTAAAAACAGCAGAGATAAATTGGGGGTGGGAAGATGGAGAAAAAAAGTAAAAAAGTGGAGAACTAAGCTTTTTGATATTTCACAGAGGAGGGATCTTGTCACAGACTTAAATGTGTATTTATGAAACTTAGAAGCAGTCATCTGAAAGCGAAATGCAGAACTATAACAGGAGAAAAGCCATATGTCTGTGTAACCACAGAGGCAGCAGTGGAGGATAGAGTGGTCAACAGTACTAAAAGCTGCTTAAGTCAAACGCTGTGTTCACAATCAGGACGTTACCAAAAATGTCCATCTGGTTCAACTGACAGATAATGAAAGCTTTCTCCTTTCAAGAAAGGACTCTGCAGCCCACACTAAAACATTTGGAAAACTGGTCAGCATTTACATTTTTGCTCAAAACAATTAACCGTTTTAATTCCAGTCCCAGCATCTAACTTCATGTTTCTGAGCTGACTAGCAGAGAAGCTGGCAACTTCTATTCCTATCGCTTCTCCACTGTTCAGATGGTGCTTTTTCCCAGCTGATATTCATACCAGCAGAACTGTCGTCATTCGTGCTGATAAACAAGGGCCTCAGTGTCTGGGAAAGATCAGCACCTGAATGAAGAGCAGCTGGCTAAGGACAAACTCAAGAGAGATGGTGTTAATATGAGAATTGACAGGATGCACTATGGAAAAATCAGTATCCTCTCTGGTTAAGATGTCTATCTTTGCATTATCAAGATAAAGAACATCAAAACTGTTGATCATGGTAATTATTGCTCTTAGCCACCCAGCGAACAAGGGCTGTTAAAATTCCACTTCCATCTGCAGTGGCTAAGAGGCTCCACCACAGTGACCTACACTTGTAACCTCTAGCATAAATAATTATACCAGGGAATGTTTCATCATGAAAAGATTCAGATAGCTGAGAATTCAGCAACCTGCCTACCTAGCAACATAGTCCACCTAGAATTTATCACCCTGAGCTCCCTAGTTAATACTGGGTGACTTTGTTCAAAGATTCAGTCCTAGTGTTTGAAGTCCTCTATAAAATTGCCTCCAAATTCATGAGAGGCCACTTAGTCTCTGCAATGATGACTTACCACAAGAACATTAGAGTATCAGCCTCGCAACATGGATGCACAAGCAAGAAAGTGTCGTTAACAATTTGCCCACATCAGTAGAATTTGTTTCCGTGGAAGACTAGAACTATTTCAAAGCTCTTTCACCTTCAGAATGAAACACAAAACTTTGCATTTTGGCTTGGCTTACCCACAATAAAATAAAAATAACCCCAATAACGAAAAGAGTGGGAATGGCTTTTAGACTTTTGTGAGACCCTCTGAAGGTAGACACTTAAGAAGTGGGTTTTTTTAAGTTCTCTCAAACTTTTAAGTCCTCTGGATTTTTCTCTCTGGCTGCTTTTTTTAAGTTGCAAGCTCTCTGAGGACAGAAGCTATGTTATTTTTGTGTACTACCTTGCAAGAAATGCATCAGCTGTATTCAGAAATTGATACTGATAGAGGGTCTCATATAATTTTATTATTTAAATAACATGGTAAAACATGACAAATACATTTCAAAGTAGTCTAGGTTAATAGTCTTTCCCACTCTCACTCTTGATGCCATTGCAGCCAAATACCACAAGAGGGAGCAGCCACCTCTTTTGTTTTATTGAGCAGCTGTAGATGCAAGGCTTTGCTGTGATTTTAACCATCTAATTTGGTACCCTCATGATCTCAGTACCCCTTTGCTCTGTTTACAGTGAACTGCAGGGTCAACTGTGTTTCTCCTGCCCACTCAGGCAGAATGTCATTAAAGGAAGTTAGGAGCCTTATAAATCCTCGAAATGCCCAGATTAGTTGAACAGAAGTCAGGGTAGATTTGTACCTTGTAGGTGAAATCAGGGATGCATAGCATAATTTTGTAAGCAGGGGGCTTAATTTATCCAATGCCTGACTTCAGATTAACACCTGGTAGTTAGGCAACAGACCTCTCTCATATTAGGTTTACTACCTCTCTTGTATTAGTTGAACACATTTCTAAAGCCAGTTCCATATCTGCAATGAAACAGTCTTTGGAGCCTTTACATGTTGATGGAAAACAAATACAAATGACACTGCTCTGATAGGCATGGTGGGCTAAGTAAAAGCTTGTTCCCCAACGCTAGAAAAAAATATTTTTGAGATTTACTCAGAAGCCAGTAGCCTTTTGCTTGCTGACTGAACAAAGCACCATAGAACCAAGGGAGGCTGAAACCATTTCAGCATGAATTCTGCTAAAAATTTGTTATGTGGTTTGACTTTCAGTCCTGTACCTTTCCTCTTTGCATTCACTCTAGGCCTGCCCTTCTTCCCAGTCTGCCCTAGGAAGAGCTACAAACTCCCCACATGGCTCTGAATCTGACTGCTGAGAGCTTTTGGAACCTGTGTCTGTGTGTGTGTGTGTACACCTACATACAGATAGCTAGCTAGCTAGGAGTTTTAAAATGTGTATGTGTGTGTACATGTAGATGGATAGATAGTTCTCAAATGTGTGTGTAGACAGATGGGAGTTGTAAAACCTGTATGTCTGTGCATGTGCATGCACGTGTGTGTACAGATAGCTAGCTAGTTTTCTAAAATGTGTGTGTGTGTGTGCCTAGATAGCTAAAACCTGTATGTGTCTCTGTGCATATAGGTGGATAGTTTTCAAACTTGTGTATGTAGACAGACTGACAGAAGTTGTAAAACCTCCATGTGCTTATTCTGTGTATGTGTGCACATGCATGTCCAGCTAGCTAGCTAGCAAGATTAGATAGGTGTTCTAAAACCCCGGGTGGGTGTGCATATGAATGCATAGAAAGAAAGAAGTGTGTGCATGTGCACATGCATATTACACCTAGGACTGGGTTACCTTTCCTTCATTGATGCAGCCTCTCAAACGTCCTGACGCCTGGAGGAGACTCACTGACCAGAGCAGACTCTGCAGCACTTCAGGCACCAGCCGCCGGAGCTTGGGAAGTTCCCAGGAGCTCACCCTAAGCACGAGACAGGCAGCATAAACACGCTCGTGCCCCTTAGCAGTGACCCGCTTTCCGCAGGTCCCCCCCAGTGGGGAGTGAGGACTTTTGACAATCGGGCTGAAGGGGGCACATCCCCGGGCCGGCCGCCGGCCGCCCCGCCGCCTCAGGCTGGGAGCGCGGGGGCGCGCAGGTGTGGCCGGGGCGGGCGGAGCCCGGTAACCGGAGAAGGCGGCGGGCCGGGCCGTCCTCTCCCGTCCCCTCCCCGGGTGCGGGCGGCTGCATGAGCCGGGCTGCGGCCGGCGGAGCGGGACCCCGCAGCCCGCACCATGCGGAGCCGCCCGCTGGGGAGGCTGCTGAAGAGGCGGTCGCGGCTACTGCTGGCTTGCGGGGTGCTGCTGGCGGGGCTCTGGGCCGCCTACCTGGAGCTCGTGGCGTCGGCGGAGGGCAGCGGACACCCCCTGAACCGCAGTGAGTGCTGGTCCCGGGCGCCCGGCCCGGCCCCGTGCTGGGTGCGGGGCACTGAGCTGCGAGCCGGAGGAGCCCCGCTGCTGCCTCGTCCTGCGCCCCGCGGCGGCGCCGGGAGGAGCGGGGACGGGGCTGGAGAGCTGGCGCCGGCTGCCCGGGGTCTTTGCAGGGAGGCTCAGCCTTCACCTGGTCGGGAAAGGCTTGTGGGTTGAAATAACCATTTCCCTGAGTTTTGGGGGCGGGTTGGTTGGTTGAATGATGAGATTGCCGGGGTCACCCGACCCCCCAGTTGTCTTTCCTGCTTGGTGCAGGGGGCTGGACCCCATGATCTTCCCAGGTCCCTTCCAGCCCCTAAAAGTCTATCAGTAGTTTGGGATGGTCTGAAGCAGGGTGGGCAGTTATTTCAGGCGGAGGGGTGCTTATTGAGTTTTGGCAAGCCGTCGAGGGCCGCGTGACTGTCAGCTGCGGCCAGATAAATATTAATTTTCTAAATTTTTTAGGGGCCCCACGGGCTGGATAGAATGGGCCAGATGGGCCATGTTTTGCCCACCCCTGATTGTAAAAAGGGAGGGCAGGGGGCAGCAATTTAATCATACAATGCTAAAGGACTAGCAGGAACCTCCAGAGGACATCTAGTGCAGTCATTCTCAACCTATTTTGGACCAAGATCCACTTCTAAACATCGATGGCCAGTCCTGACCCAGTGCCTCCCACTCCTGACCTGCTGCCCCCAGTGCCCCAGTGCATGCGGTGAGGGTTGTGCAAGGCATACGGAGCCCCAAGATGAAGCTCTGCCAGCCTGCAAGGGAAAATTTGCAGCTTCCCACCTTTTTCTCCTTTAAAGGAGAATCCATTTTTAAAGTCAGTTGATCCATTTTTTTTAAAGCTTGTTTGCGATCCTTTCATATATTGTTGTGGCCCACTTTTGGGTTGCAACCCACAGGCTGAGAAATGCTGATCTAGTCCAGTGGTCTCCAAACTTTTTTGATTGTGCACCTGTATCAGTAAAAAATTTTTGAGCATGCACCCCCAATAGATGTATATTTATATAAATAGAAGTTCTAATATTTTCTTCCCGCACCCCAATGAATCGTCTTGCGCACCCCACTTTGGAGACCACTGATCTAGTCAATCCTCTGGCTGAGGCAGGAGCAGCCCTATCCAAACCATTCCACACAATCCATAATCTGCACTCTGCATAAGGCTACAGTCAGCCCTGGCACAATACAGACCTAACAACTTAACCTGCCACAGGTAAAGCAAGGGAACCAGCATCCTGCCTCTATGAAATGTTGTCACTATGTGCTCAGGAGCTCCTAGGTCAGGGGTGGGCAAAATGCGGCCCTGGGGCTGGGTGCAGCCTGCCAGGCTATTCTATCTGGTCTACAGGGGCCCCTAAAAAAATTTAGAAAATGAATATTTATCTGCCCTGGGCTGCCTGTCATGCAGCATTCAATGGCTTGCCAAAACTCTGTAAGCAGCCCTCCACCCAAAATAATTGCTTGTCCCTGCCCTAGGTAGAGGGCCATACCTCCCACTACAGAGGAAGGCAAAAACCCCCACAGTTCGTATCCATTTGACCATTCCTTCTGACCCCAGATACAGCAGTTGGTCTGGGGCTAAAGCTGATTTAACAATGTCACTTCAAATGCAGTTTAAGCGTTTAAGTTTGAATGCTTTAAGCACCCTGTATGACAAAGGTACATCCTGAAGCTTTTGACTCCTCCTGTCAAGGAATAAGTAGGTTGGGTTTTGTTTCTAATCCAAGAATTTAAGTCACAATTCTATCATGAGCTCTGGTGGATGGTCCTTATTGCAGGATCCAGATCTTAAATTGTGCCCACCTGTTCTATCTCCTATTATCCATGTCCGGTTTTAAACAGAAGGTAGCTTACTTGGCTGAACTAGTATTTTTTTACAATGGTACAAGTTTAATCTTAGTTATGATAGTTATTTCTCTAACCCTATTGACTTAGGAGTTATCAGCTGTCTCTTACAACTAGTGATATCACTTTGGAGGGGTTGTGGGATGTTGGGGTTTGTTTGTTTTTTTGTTACAATAATTGAAAGAGAGCGTAACTCAACTTTTACTAATCTTTCTTCTAGTCTCACCATCTATGTACCAGATCATGTACCAAAGTAGTTCAGGGGTTACAAAAAAGCAAAAGGTGAAGAAGCTGAGGGGTGAAGGTGGAAAAAAAACAAGCATTTTGGGGGGGATGATATTTTGGAATAATGCTGTAAGATGGGGGTGTGGATCTGTAGCTGCAGGGAAGACATCTTTTATATTAAGAGGGTGAGAAGGGACAGGGGATCAGAGGAAGCAAGGGGAGAAGATAAGGGGGACAGTAAACAAATACATCTTACTGTAAATCATGTTCTGTTTCCCCCCATTTTCTTCAAGATCTGAATTGGACTAGACTCTGGCAAAAGTCTGCTTGTAGGCTGAGATCCTCTTCATCTTAAGAATAACATTTGCAACACTGACAGCCCCCTAAACCTCTACCAATCAAAACAGGATATTAAGAAAAGGATTATAGGTTATAAAGTTCCCTTTTGACCCTGAAAAGCATCTGATTCTGTGAAGTCCACAAAGGACTTTACTGATTTTGGTGTGGAAGGTACGAGACACACTGCAATGATGGGTGACAGTATAAAACTCTCAGAAAAGTAGATAGCACTGGGGGATGCAGAGCAACTTTATGTATGGGCAGTGCTCTTGGAGTCCAGCCTCCCTTAACACTTTTGTGGTCTGAGTTATATTTTCCTAGAGTAGCAGGAGAAGCCTGGAAACTCTCAGCAGGAAAGAGGTTAATCTGTGGCCTTCCATCCTACCCTTCTATCTTGCTACCTTTAAAATCCTGTCTTGTTTGAAAAATCAAAAGTAGGAATGAAAAACAAATAGTGTTTGTTTTCCTTTGACTATTGCAGCTCAGTAAAGTTATCACCTTCCCAGGGCAGAAGCAGCTGTGTTTCAGTGCATTGGCATGGCTCTTTCCAGAGACTTCTGAAACCTGAAGGACAAGGAATAGTTGTTGCAGCTATTCAGTTTTCTCTTTTTGCAGATCTCCTGCCTCGCCATTCGCCCAGTGGAAAACTCTGCTGCAAGGCACAAGTAGGCACCAGCCAGCAGTTACAGAATCAGCCTTGTTGATGCAACTACTTCCGTGTTGTTTTAAAACAGAAAGGGTATTTTTCAGTAGTTTTCCAGGCAAGAGAACTTAGACACTTTCCTTCAGTGGCAGAGAATCCTAGAATTGTTAGGCTTGGGAAGGGGCCTGCAGTAGCTCATTATTTCCATTCCCATGAACCTTCACTCTGTACTCAACTATCTTCTACAACGTGCTTATGAAATATTTTGCACATTGAAGCTCTAGCTAATGTTCTCTTTATAACCATGAAGCACTTTCCAGAGAGATGAACTCACTCACTCAAGCCAATCTAGAGCTACCAGAGGCAGGCTTGCCTCCATGCTGCTTTACTGCTACTGCAGCCATAAGAAGAATTCACTTGTGAGTTGTTGTGAATTAAATTAAGCTTGCATCACCCCATTTTCTTTCTCAGCTTTGTTCCCCCACAACATTTTACATGAGAGTAGTCAAGCATCCTGTGTGCTACAACATGCCAAAGTGTAGGAATTGAGGTACTGATCCAGGTTTTACTTCCATCAGTGGAAATCTCAGGTAGTTCCACTAAATTCAATGGACTTAAGCACAAATGTGTGTTTAATGAGGAGACCCTCAGCTCGTAGAAATCGGCATCTGTTGGCTCAGTAGAGCTATGTTGGTTTATACCAGATTAGGATCTGGGGGGAGAAGTGGGGCTAAATGTCCAATTTAGACCATAGGTGTCAAACGCCATCTAGCTGGATGAGTGGTGCAGGACCAGGCCATGGGCTAGACCGGACCCATACATCGGGCCCACGTTCCAGATCCAGTGCATGTCCTGGAGTGACCCCCTGTGGCCCAGTCCTGCTACAGCCAATCCAGGCAGTCGCTCTGCTGCTCTGGGACCTGAGATGAAGCAGGTGCTGTGTGGCACGTGGCCCTCAGTAAAGTTATCACCCTTCCAGGTTAGAGGCAGCTGTATTTCAATGCATTGCTATGGCTCTTTCCAGAGACAAGGGACAAGCACAAGGAATAGTTTTCAAAGCTTTTCAGTTTTTTCTTTTCAAAGATCTTCTGCCTTGCTATTTTCCCAAGTGGAAAGCTCTGCTGTGAAGCACAAGTAGGCACCAGCCAGCAGTTACAGGATCAGCCCTGCTGATACAACTGCCTCCATGTTTGTTGTTCTAAAACCTGAAGAGCATTTTTCAGTAGTTTTCCAGGCAAGAGTGGGAAACTGTGGATCACTCTGAGACCCATGGGCAGCATTGGAGACCAGATGATACAGCTCTGCAGGGCAGATCTGGCCCACAAGCCATATTTTTTGACAAACCTGCCTTAGACAGAAGGTTGGAGACTGAGAGATGAGCCTGAGCAGTAGGATTCAGACCTAGGATGCTGTGTGATCTGGCTTCTAAACAGCTGGTCAAGCTGATCTTGACCTTTCTCTGGGTCGGATGGGGATTTTTATAGATGAAGGGAATGCATCAGAGACCACAGCTCATCATTCTTGAAAGGCTTAACCCATCCGCTTTGAGAGTAACCCTTAAATCAGCAGTCACCATAGGCACATACTAGATTCCAGTTCAGTTAATAAGTTAATTTCTGAACTGTTTGCCATCATGTTTCCTATTCCAAGCCTTGCCCCTGTATGTTATTGCTGAGAAGTCTGACCATTAGGAATGCAAGTCCCTCTGGCAGTACTAAAAGAAACCTATGTTGTCTGCAGCCTCATGGGCATTTTTAGGAACCTTAAATAAACCCACTGACAGTCAAGGGAGGAAAAACAAGGGACCTCATATGACCTGCAAACAGCACAGGGAAGGAGGCTGAGTAAAGACAGGCAGCTCTTTTGTCTTGGGACAGGGCAATTGTCATACAAAATGGGCCAAACCTAGCCAAGGAATCTTAAGCATTTATCCTCTACCCTGTACAGGAGCTAATCTCTCTGGTGTGAGATTGTGGGTGGAAAAGCTCTTCTCATCTTCAGTAGCAGGCCTACATTCCTTGAGTGCTGCTGATGATGACAGGGCAGTTTTTCTTTGAGTGAGTGAAATGTTGGGGAAAACCCAGAGCTCTGATTCAGAAGGGAAGTCTTCTCTCTACAGGAGAAGACAACTCAGCTTGCAACCTCATGCTTGCTTGTTTAACACCAATGAATTCCCAGCATAATTTTGAACAGGATTGGGATGGTAAAAAGATCCAGTGCAAGGAAAGGTTTTCCTTGGAGGAGAGGGATGGCAGTGGCTTCTGACTGGGACACAATTTCTCTCAGCACATGCTGTTGCCATACCCCTTACCGCAGGGCAATCCTGTGAGCTCCTCAGGCACCACTGTCTATTGCTTTCATTTCACATTCTCTTGCCTGGTAAATCCTCAGCTCACCAGTGAAGAGAGAGAGGAATTGTGGGTGAACATGGCTGAAGTCAAAAAGGGCAGTGGGGTCTCCTTCCGCTCTTAGAAGACAAAGGATTGCACTCCCCCAGTGCCCTCCCCCTCCCACCCCTTGCATCAGAGAGTGAGCAAAAGTAAGAAGCAGTCCTTAGACCACACAAAAATCAGAAGTTAGAGGCTTCATCTATATTGGCTGTTGTTTCATAGGCTCTGATTTGTTCTGAGGCTGAGACATGTCATAGGTGTATAAAAGCGTTTGGGACTGTTGCGTTAATTTGTCTTGTAGGTGTGAGTGGCAACCAAGAGCACTGCAGGAGAACTGAATAAGATAGCTGGGAGGGTGCTGCTGATCAGAAAAAGGGACCCAGAAGCCCTGACCAACCTTGCACCTTCCAGCTGCTGCTTGCTGCTACTCTCCCTTGTGCCACCACACTTCTGTCATGTAAACAAGGCCAGGAGTGTGTTTTCTTTCTATCTTGCTGGTGACAAGCCGAGCAGTGAATGATTCGGCCTGCTATCCTGTGTCTAGGACAGAAGCTCTCTGAACACAATTGCCCATCATCCCAATGTTTCGCACGGAAACTGAGAAGAGCTTAGAAGGAACCAGGGAAATGTGCTGATAATACTCCTTCTAAGGCACCTAAGGTTTCTTTGCAGCAGGCCCTTCTTTCTACTTTCCAGCATGCAACAGGCTTTTCCTTGCCTCTTTTCTCCTGCCTCTCTCTGAAGGGCAACAGGTAGCAATGTGCATTGCTTGGAATTGCTGTTTTGTTTGCGGTAGTTTAAGAGCCATGTGGTATTGTAGCCGTGAGGATGTAGAAATTATTCAAGAGGCAAGCACTTCTTAGTGGATGTCTTTTATTGGACCAACTATATAGTGCTTTTGTTTGTGATATTTTAGAGCTTTTGAAAGCCTTATTACCTGTTTGTTCACAAGGCTTTACAAAAAGAACTATCTCGGAGTCCCGTTCCCTAAAATACAGCATGGATTGCCATCTGCTAAGCTGAAGGGCAGGAGGAGACATTAGATGACTCTTGGAATCGTTAATGGGATACGGAACCTCTCACTTGTAGGCAGTCAAGTCATTTCTACCTCAGGATGAGAAGGAGCTGAAGTTGGCTGCTCTTTGGCCTGTATGAGATGGATCTAGTCATTGCAGGTTCTAGTGGATGTGTCCACACCACAAGAACCATCAGCGTAGTTGGTTTCCTCATTGCTTTACTCAGCAGAAAAACCAAGGGCATCAAGATTGTTCTGCTTCCTTGTAGGTCAGTTGTGAACCTTACTAACCAGAGTACTGTGGGGGAAAGCTTGAACTAATACTGCCCATTACTGTACCTCTCTGGGGCCAAAATACCCACTCCACTCTGTGTTGGATACCGCAGGTTGTCATCTTCCCCACCTCTTTCCCTCCCACTTCATTTCAATAAGGATGCTATACTTATACTTGTGTCATATAGGGTCCATCTCTGACAGGTGCCGGGTATCTATGACGCCTACTTGCAGTCAATGTGAGTTGCAAGTTCATAGCATTCGTTAAATTTATCCCATAGTGAGTAGTATCTTCCTCTGAAGTCAAGCAAATATTTCATCTGGGTATTATGAAGAAATTAATATAAAGCTGTATTACTTGTAACAGGTGATGGGTATGGGTAGAGTTGCAAGACTTTTCTTTATAGTATATGTTCCCAGACCTCTCCCTTTTGTGTTGGTGAGTCAAGTTTAGCAAGAGTGATTCGGAGAAACTATGAACCTATGGCCTGATGCCTACTTCCTAGTTTCTATTTGTGAGCAGGTGAAATGTAGTGCTTTGAAGCTTGCTTGGCATGGCATGTTTGTATTTAGGGATCTGCCACAGTAATGCTAGGATCATGCCATATTGCATGTTTAAGTTCAGGCAGATGTGATGCAAGGATGTAACAGGCAGAGCTTATTCATTTTGTACTTTCTTTGTTCCCCTATATCCAGTAGTGTTTAAAGAAAGCTACAACATGGGAAGTTTTTGATTTTTTTTCTGGAGGGGTTTTCTGTTGTCTGTAGCAGTGTAGAAGAGGATGATTATGTAATTAGATTCCAGAAGATGGGCTAAGTTATTTTTATAGAAGTTTGATCTTTCTTCTTTTTTTATTTACCTCTCCCTTGCCCCTTCTGCAGGTGTAGTCCATAAAATGAATTCAGTGGTACTCATGAGCTCTTCAGAGAAGTAACAAAAGAAAGTACTTTTTCTTACAAAGCATATAACTAACTTGTGGAACTTAGGCTGCCTCTAGACATAGGGGGAAAAAACCCCTGTGCTTTACTTCAAACTCAGTGTACTCCTGTGCCAAGTCCAGCAAATGAAGAAGCAGTGTGTTAGTTGGACTGGGGATATTCTGTTGGTTATAGGTACTTACATGACCTTTATTGTTATAGTATCTGAGCTCCTTTCAGAAGTGTATTACATTAAGTAATGTGATTAATATCTATCATATATGACTTGTTCCATCTCATCTTCTTCCCCAGGAGAAAATGTATGTCTACGATAGTTTTTAGTGTGTCTGTGTGTCTGTGTGTGTGTGTGTGTATAAAAAAAATAATCTATGTTTTACTCAGTATTGGCTGTGAAAAACAGGTCAGAGAAGTGTATGTTGTAAGTGTGAAAGGTTGGGGTTGGGACAGAGGGAAGAGTTTGTGATCGTTCTTAGTTCCCTGGGGAGCTCAAATCCTGAGACAGCTCTGAGAATATGGAATAGTCTGTCTCCCACAAAAACAAAAACAAAAACAGCTCTCTGTTGTGGTAGAAAGTTTCATTATGTCTAAAGATCGGAGTTAACAACAGTTATATCTTGGTGCTTTGGACTTTTTTACATTTCCTGGCCCTGTTGAAGATAAGAATCAGGACCTAGACTGACTTGGCTCTATGGGAAGCCAATGTAAAAGTAAGAGAACAGAGATGATGTGCTCACTTTGTCCCATGTTGCTAAGGAGATATGCTACTGTGCTGTGTCCTACTGGGAGTTCCCTAAGGCTTAATGGGAGTTCCCTAAAGGCTTCCTATCCAGGTGTGTTGCATTTCTGTAGTCCAGTGGTGCTCAACCTTTTTCTCCAGTGGGCCAGATGGCCAGTGTTCACAATCTAGTGCCTGGAGAAAGTGTGGCCTGGCCCCAAACTGGCTGTGAGTGGGAGGAAGGAAGCGGGGTATGGCCCAGCCCCAATTCAGCCACATGGGGTAAGGTAGCCTGGCCTGGCCTGGCCTGTTCCCAGCCTGGCCATGTGGGAAGAAGGGGGCCTGGCTTGGTTCCAATCTGGCTGTGCGGCAGGGAGGAGACCTGGGAGTTTGGTAGCGGGGGGGGGGGGTGGTAGTATTAATAGCCACTGCTCTACCACCAGTAAATTTTCTGACTCATGGGATGCCCTGCGAGCCAGACGCAATGGCTCTGTGGGCTGTGTTTGGCCCACAGGCTGGAGGTTGAACAACTCTGCTATAGTCCATATGGGAGGACCTAGGTAAAAGCAGGTATAACTGGGGGCAGGTTGTCAGCTACTAGAATACGGTGACGTTTTGTCCATCAGAAACAACAGACGGCATAATATTGATATTTGTGACTTAAGTATTCTATGTGAGCACTTGTTGGCCAGGAATCTGAGAGCAGTCCTAAACTACCCTACAGCTTGAATTGATCAGTGTCAGTGGGGTATACCTTTAAATATGTCTTTGGCTCCAAAATTCCCCAAGATTTTACCTCTGCCAACCAGCTGAGTTAGATCCTTGTATTCAATCTTGTCAACCTGCTGTAGTCTTTGCCTGAGATTTCCTTCCAAATCAGCCAGCTCAGTGTTGATTTATCTTCCTGCCTTCTGAAAGTTGGTGAAATTGTCCTGTATTTCTCCATAATACATGTCTGCCTGGGTTGACCAACTCAAATGGCTGCAGGGCTTACTCGTGTTATACTGCTGCATTTTCAGGTACTATTTTTCAACTGTAGAGATGTACACAGCATCATTTGCATAAAGTGATGGCAGCTCCTGGGACCCTAAGTGAACCATATTTTTGTTTTTGCTTGTTGGTCTCTTTAGACAGTGGCAAGTCTTCAGTTACTCTGTTCAGGCTTTTGCTGTTTTCAGGTTTCTCTTGAACAAAAAGTCAGCATCCCATGCTTCATTGATACCATCCTATAATTTAACAGCACTGATGGATCAGAAGCTGCATTCTTGGAGGGTTTTAAAATCTAGCTAGACAAAGCTTAGGCTGGGATGATCTAGTTGGGGATGGTCCTGCTGTGAGGAGGGGGTTGGACTAGATGACCTTCTAAGGTCCCTTCCAGCCCTAATTTTCTATGATTCTACAAGCTGACTGCAACCTGTTGTGCATATACTTTGAGGTTGATGCCAAACTGTTGGACCAGGGAGAATGAAGATTACTGGGGATATGTGAGGCAGAAGGTAGAGGAGGATGGCACCTTAGGCTGGAAATGGATATCAGTGGAGCGCTATCAGCTGTGCAAGGAAAACACAGTTGATCAAAGTCTGTAGGTGTTGCTGTTTGCCACACCCTGATTTGGAGTGTCTGCAAGCAGGGTTTCAGAGGTGCCCCCTTCTGTTGTGGAGTGAGGGAATCTCCTGCAGTGGATTTCCCCAGCACAGGTCTGTAAGCACAGAGAGCAGAACTCCCAAAGGGGTTCACTCCTCAGGTGTGCAAGTGCAGAGAGGGGAACTCTTGTCAGGGTTCACTCTTCCACTGGCCCCAATGCACATTTCTGGCACAAGCGTAGAGCATAGGCTGCAAATGTGGAGCTGGGAGCCCTAGTGGGACTTTTCCCCATTCCAATCTTGCACACACTCCAGGGAAATCCTCCACCGTGGGATTCTCCCACCATGCATATTATTGCTGTGCCCCAACATGGGGCTCATGTCTGCAAGCAGGGACCTTGTGACCTGTGGTGGTGTGAAGGGATGGATTTTTCTGCTCTATCCAGACATGTCCCCAGAGATCTCTGAGTAAATGGGGAAAGTGAGGCAGGCGCTCCCAAGGTTTCAAGGGCCCAATGGGTTACTACTTTCTGTTGCAGCCATAAATTTGAGCATTTGTGGTGCAACGGAAGGTAGTGATTTCTGTTTCTGTTTGTGCCATCATAAACATTTTTCTGGTTGGCACAAAGCTTGTGCCTATTTCCACCCTTAGAGACTAACTGGTTCTGAGAGGCATGAGGTTTCATAGGCAGCACCTTACTTTATCAGACACTGAATGGACTGCAGAAAGAAAGGGTCCTAAACAGGCAAAAAAGGGACAGGGGATGAGGCAATGCTGAGGGAGGCAAAAAGATTAACTAGGTCTCTATTTAATTGATTCTTAGTCAGTTCTAGGAGAGAGAGTTTTTCCCATGCCATCAGCATGGATTCTTTACTTGGTCATATTTTTGGTATACAGGAAGGTGAGCAGATGGTTTCAACCTTACTGCAATCAATCACCAACATGCCTTCCTCAATAGAGAAGAAAGGTATTCCGCAATATGTAGGGAAGATTGTAGCTAATCTAGCTGCCTAAATGAGCAACCTAAGACTTCTGTGGAAAGATATGCAAAAGTACAGTAAGCACAAAGCTATGTTGTCCACAGTGGGTTTTTGGTGCAGTTCTCTTACAATGGTATGGTCAAAAATGGATCCACAGGTCACTGGTCTCATGACCAATAACTAAAACCGAGTGTTAGTACATTCAAATGGAAGAAGTGGCCTCAGATGATGACAGAGGAAGCTTTAAGTCTTGTCATATGTTGCCTTCTCCCCAAGTATGCTATTTTTGTTGCATGCAGTTCATATTTTTGTCTTTTTTTGTTTTAGTCTAAAAGCTCTGGCTTTTTCCAAAATTTTTTGGAGCCTCTGGTGCTTATTTTCCATTTCCCCCCCACCCCTCATGTTAAATGTGGACCCTATGTTACCCACCAGGAATTGCTGATACTTGGTGTTTCGCTGGAAAAGACAACACTAATAGCAGTATGAGGAAACAGTGTCTTTCACAGGGCATGTTGAATGTGTACAAACATATGCTCTCTTTTTCTGTAAGTACTTGCCAGAATCTACCTCCGGCATAGAAAAATATTTGATATCAGCTTCCTGTCCACTCTGTAGGTGGTGGAAAGTGTTCCCTTTTTTGCATATTTAATTCCTTAATATTTAAATCTATAGCAGAAGTGAAGGAATCAATTATATTATTTTCTCCCCTAACATGCCCAGTATGTTCGTTTTGCTGGTCTTCTGCTGGCTCTGCAATGCTAAGAGCAATGAGCCTATCTGCTTTAGAAGGAAGAGGAATTTTGGAGGGGCATGACTTGGGCTCTGTTGTGTATTTTGAGTGCTGCTTTATCCCTATGAGACCCCTTTAAACTCCACCTAAAATATTCTGGTCCCCTGTCCCTCTAGTGAGTGCACCATTCTGATAAGACTAAGAGCTTGAAATGTTTTTAACTCAGTATAGTGACATAATTGCAGATTATCTCTTCCTGTTTGTTATTTACCAGGACGCTTCATTCACATACTCCCATTAGGAGGAAAAACACTGCCATTCATTTACCGTGTACTGCACAAGATTTTTCTTTCAGTGCTAATATCTCTGTTCCCACATGTGCATGTATCCAACTTAAAATAGACTACCAGCCTGAGCGTTTATCTTTTGTTGAAATGTTGTCATTGTTCCTAGGAAGAATTCCTCTGAGCTTAGGGGTGACTGGTGCCTCCCAAGTCTGGGGGAGCACAATTTGTGGGCGGGCCCAGGGTAAGCCAAAAGCCCCATATCCACTCCTCTGCCATGGCTTAGTTCCCCCCCCAATACACCACTGGCCCATGTGGCAAAAAAACTGCCCCGTCCTGAGCAGTGCTGAGTTGGGGGCCAATCTCGGGGAGGGGGGTACGTGCCCCCCTTTACCAGTCGCGTGAGTCTTAACAGAGGCCTGCTTCATTCAGTGCCTGAGTTCCAACTATCACTACTGTGTAACACTGACCACTGTACAATACAATCCTCAGTCCTACCTAGCTTTTGCCAGAGTCTTATAAAGGTAGAATTCACCAAAGGCAGGATATGTGAAGTGGAAAGCGATTAAAGAAATGTGGGTTAACATAAAAAGGGATGGACTCAGGGGATGAAGTGGCAAAAGGAGAGAAAGTCAAAAGAGAAGGATGGCTCTACTTGAAGGAGTTGGAAGGGATGTAGGAAGAGAAGGTGATGGATGTGTTAGCAGGAATGGAATTCGTGGGGGTAGAAATGAGGTTTGAAGTTAATGCAGAAGGAGAGAACAACCCAGCTTAGAAACTGAAGGAGAGACGGTCATAAACAGAGCTATGGAGAGGTGAAGAAATGGGAGTGGAGAATATTGTTATTGTCTAGATCAGGGGCAGGTAGTTATTTCAGGTAGAGGGCTGCTTACTGAGTTGTGGCAAGCCATCGAGGGCCACATGACAGGCAGCCAGGGGCAGATGTATATTTTCTAAATTTTTTAGGGGCCTCACAGGCTAGATAGAATGGCCTGGTGGGCTATATCTGGCCCACGGGCTGAATTTTGCCCGCCCCTGTGTGAAAATGTGTTTGCAATTGCACTGTGCAAGGGTGCTTTGCAGTTGCACCCAGATGAATGGCCAGGCCTCCTCGGCGCCAAAAGCTAAGCCTGCAGAGGCTTCTGGGTTGATGTGCCGTGGCAGGAAGTCACTGCAGCACATATACCATCGAGCAGTTGGCGCGAAAACTCTTACAGGCTCAAGCAGGAAACGTACCATATAAGGGGTTCACACGGCAGCACGCAAGACGATTGGACAATCGTCGAGCTGTGTGTTTAAAAACCGTGCTTCTCCCCGCACTCGGGGAGAGCGCCTGCAGACGGAACAGGGACCACGACTCTGAGGCTGAACAGGCAAGGGACTGATCGCCCCAAGCCGGCTCTCCCCTCTTTGAAAAGAGGCGTTTTCTAAGGCCTTCGTGTTACCCACTTCCCTAACCTGACAACGTTTATGTGCATGATGTAATGTTACATCTGTTATCATCTATGGTTTTTTGCCTAACCATGAGTATTATTTAAAGTGATAGCAATGATTGATAAGTTCGACCTTTGCATAATTGTATTTGTTGTAGCCACCATTGTTGTTGTTTGTTGTATTTTAATGTATCTTTCTATCTTAGGGGTCATTACATAGTTAAATAAAAACCCCTTTTCAAAAAATCCTTGTATGTTTAAGTGCACACCGCATCTCGAACCTCCACACCCTGGTCTAGATGCAGAGCATGGATCGAACGGTAGAGACAGAGGGAGGAACCTGTTTTAAGAAATGATAGGATTTGGAAATGGGGAATGAAAAGCAGAAATAAAAAAAAATGAACAAGGTTGATTTACTCTGAGCCCATGGTGACAAGAGGAAGTGGAAGATAAGAGGGACTAAAGAAAGTGCAGTCTGACATTGTGAGTGTGAGTTACTGGTAAGATGTTTGGAGATTCATCTACAATCCAGGGGTGAAAGAGAACAGAAAAGTCAGTGTTGGGGTTGGTCTAGGGATCATCAACATGAAACTAAAAATAGAAGGTAGGGAGAGGAGGCAAGGAGAGAGAGCCTAGGTGAAGCAAGTGAGGCAGAAGTGTGGAAATAAATGTAGAAGGATTATTTGAAGAGTAAGAGGAGAGCCATAACTGTGCAGAGTTTTGGCAGAAATAAAGAAGCGAATAACGAATGATCTACTTGGTCAAGGGCAGCATTAAAAATGTAGGAGAGAGTAAGAACTGAAGGCTTGAGTATAAGGAGATATCCAGTGACTTTTAGTGGAGCAGGTAGGATAGAGTAATATGGGTCAAAGAGAGGGGTGGATGAAGGGAACTGGAGGGCACAGCAATAGACTTCCAGCTTGAGAGACCCAAGGTCAAAAGGTGGAAAAAATGCAACAAGAGTAATTCCAAGAGGCAACTGGGGCAAATGTGGGTTTTTATAAGGAGGATGAGTGTATTTTAGTACTCCTGGATGGTTCCAGGATTGTGGAGACTGGTGAGGCCACACTTCCTTTTGCTGGTGAGGCAAATACGTGGCGCACATGCTCACTGTGCACAGCTGAAGGGGGTGTGATCCGGGGTGCCAGTGAGCTCTCAGCAGCTCCTGCTCGAGTTTCGCATGCTCTGTGAGCTCTGAGTAGGTCAGCCTGGAGTCTCACCAGAGTCCCTGCTTTCAAGCAGCTCTAAAGCCTACTGCTCTTTGCTTTTCCCCTTCATTTTCCCCTTGTCCCCCTGCTTAATTGAATAGAAGGGAAAGGAGGAGATGGCAGCACGGAGTCTTTGGAACTGAGTGAAAGCAGGGGCTGCACGGAGTTGCTGGCTGCTCCTCCCCTCCTTTCCCCTGCAGCTGAATTTGAAGAGTGAAAAGCAGCAGGGACTGGAGCTGCTTGAAAGCAGCGACTGAGCAGAGCCCATGCCAGCAAATGGTGATCTCATAGGGCTCGCAGCACTTGCTGAGCTCCCAGCAGGAGCTGTGCTAAAGTGCAGGTGAGCTGGGTGCTCGTGGCACCTGCACAGCACAGCCAAAGGGAGGTGGACTGCTGTACCACGCTTGCCTGGATACCCTCCTTTTGATACCGTAAGAATTTGGGAGAGGGAGAGGATAATACAACAAAGCATTTGGAACTGCACAAATCCAGTACAGTGGAGACTGGGTACCACAGAGGAATCACGGTGTTTCTTTCTTATGTGGAGACTCCAAGATAAAGCAGCATGTAGCTGCTTGTTGCTTAGCACTGTACTGCAATGGCTTTGTTTAATTTGCAGAGTAGGGTTAACTCCTTTTGACCTGGGTAGTTGGCCAGTATTTGGAGCCTTGTAGCCTTGTTTCCACCAGGAAAAGGGATCTCATTGATGCAGTTCTGTTTACAGAACTTTGCTGCGAAGCATCCCCTTTCCTTGAACACAGTAATACTCAAGCAGTTCCTGTGCTTGTAGTTCCAAGCCTCTTCTTCGCCAGTTCTTACCTTTTGCTTTTTGTCCAATTCTTCCTCTTTTTTTTTAGCAACCTCCTTCCCCAGTCCTAAGCCAAGCACAAATAGCACAAAAGCTGCAAGGCAAGTGCAGTACCTCTGGGGTGAGGCAGAGATGAAATTGCTGATCTGAGATATGGGGCCTGTTTCAACAGCTTTGAACCAGACTCCAGCCCAGCATGTAACAAGCCAGCAGTATGAGTTGGATTGTACAGCTGACCTGGTTGAAGACTGTGTGTTTTGGCCTGCTGTTTGCCATGCATTTCCTACCCAGATGCAGTGCTGTGGAAAGGGACAGGGAGGGAAGGGAATCGGGCTGGCTCTCGTCCATGCCTTCTGAGCTATGTGGTGTTCCAGTGACTACATTTGTTTTGAATTGTGTGTTGGCCTCCAAGGTGTCAGCCCCTGATTTTTTTTATTTTTTTTTCCCCCATGAAAACACAGAGCATGTGTGCTCCTTAAAGAGTCCTGAGAGTTCACAGGTCCAGTTAATGACAGTCTGTCCAATGGGCAGAGGCAGGCCTATCCTTTTATGAGGAGCAAGCGTCACTAGCAGTGTCCAAGAACTCGGGAACAGGGTCTCTCAGAACTGAAATTGGCCTCTTTCCCTTCACAGGATGCTCAGTGGGATCTCATTCAGCCAGAACTTACACAAGTTCCATTCTCCTGAAGAGGGTGTATATTTAGCTGGCAGCGTGTGGCCATGTGGGCTGCTTAAAGGAAGAACCTCCTAGTCATTACCTCACCCGTACCCAGCTTTCCAGAGCACTGGAGCTGCCTGGGTGGAGAGCTGGATGCTAAATTTAGATGGGATGTCTTGCCAAATGCTGTCTGGCCAGGCTGAGCCTGGCAAGACAGAGAGGAAAATGGTATTACATTTGCCTGCAGAGAGCCCAAGGTTTGCATGCTTTTCAAACATCCCATTGAGAAAAGCAGCAAGTGCCTGAGGCATCCCAAAGAAAAACTGCCAGGCTGGGGCAGCACTGCTGCAAATCCCAAAGTACAGCAGGAAACTGCCTCTCAGACCTCCTCTGGCTTCTGTCTCTCTCTCTCTCTGGCTTCTCTCTGTCTCTCTCTCCTTGTGTGATGCACAGAAGGAGAGAGCGGCCAAGTAGTGCTGCAGGAAAACCTGCCTCTGAATTGCTTTAGAGAGCTGGCTCTTCCACATATATAAGGGGAAGTTCATCAGTAGGCAGATCTGAGATTTGGCTGCCTTAAGGAAGGGAGCATGTGGCTGCTCTTCTCAGCCCCACAATAATAATCTACTAAAGATGTAACTGGCCCCCTAGTAGTTTGCTCCACTAAATGGTCCCTTGTGCTGTCTGTGCTAGACAGCCAGCCTTATGAAGGCTATGCTCTGGCAGAGCTGTGGTGTAGTGGTTAAGGGGCAGGGCCTGAAGACAGGAACCCCAGGCTCTATTTTTGGATCTGCCCTGGAATTGCTGTGGACCTAAGAGCAAGTCACTTGTCCTCATTTTTACAAAAAAGTTAAGGATGCTTACTCATCTTGGTGAAGTACGTTCTGCTTTTGATCGGTGGATGTTAATTAATGTGGGTTCCAATTAACTTCAGTAGGAGTTAGAGCATGCTGTACTGTTGTTGCCTTACAATATGTTGGACACAGCCTATCCTGATGGGGGGAGAATTTCTGATGTCTCCAAGAGGATGACATTCCATGAGCTTTAAAAGTTACAGTTCAAAACATATAGTAGGAAGTATTAATTTGTCACAACCATGAGGAATTAAATTGTGGAATTATGTGCTGCGAAGCACAGTTGAGATCAGGATTCCAGCTTGGCAAGATTAAAAAAAAGACTGGATATTGGTACAGATAACAAGACTATCTAGAGTTACAGTTAATGCTAACAAATTTGGAAGGGGCACTAATCCTTGCGTGTCAGTGCTGAAGTCCTCCTGATCTGTAACAGGTAAGCTGGCATTTTAATGTAGCAGGGGAGATTGTGGTATCCGACATCTGCTTTTGCCAGGGTACCTGAAGCATTTGGTTTTGGCAGGACACTAGATTTGATGGATGCCACCTGTGGTCCAGTTGCAATATTTTCGTGACTTCTAAAATAAAAACACTAAAAGCCAAAGGTTGGACTTTTAACAAGAGGCAAGAGAAATATGGAACCAAGCCCAAAGGGTGCAAGGTGCAAGATCTGAGGCCAAGTGGGGAAGGTGGGGAACTGGAGCAGTGTTGCAAGATGGAGGTATTGGGGCCATTCACCTTAAAGTGCTGAGATCATAGGTCCTAGCTCCTGCAACCGATGATTCATGCACAGAATCCACTGGGCACAGAAAGGTTAGCAGAAATACCAACTAGCAGCACCCAAGGGGCTAGCTGAGCCCCAGAGGAAGGAGGACTACAGCAGGGAAGAGACAGAAAAGCAAAAGTTCCTCACAGGCTAGAGAGTGGTTGCCAGACAACTCCCAATGAAAAGCAGCGGAAATCTCTCTGCCTCCATCAAGTGAGAAACGGGGATGGGTGGGATGGAGAAGCATGGGGTGCCTTAGGGGTCTGGGCCCACTAGCAGTGCACTGAGCAACCTCCCTCCTCCCCCCCCCCCCAATCACCTTTGCTTGGTCTTAGTTTGGTCAGCAACATGCAATGATGACTGGAGCGGATTTCTCTCTGTGTGGTGGGAAAGGGCTGTGAGAGATGAAGAGATAGTGGGAGGGACAGCCTCTGACCTTGCTCTGCTTCAGGCTTGTGGTCTCATCTCTCCCAGCAGTGCTCCTCTGTAATTTTCATTCCTGTTAAATAAGAAATCGGACTTTCAAGTGAGTCTCTGGCCTTCTTTCCTTTTCTTTGCCAGTGGCCAAATGAGGAGCGGCTACTTTGGGGCCATAAGAGTTTTTGGGTTTTTTTTTTAACATGACAAGAAAAGCAAAATTTTGAACCCCCCCCCCCCCCCCCAAAAAAAAAAAAAAATATAAGCTTGGAGCATCTGGGGGAAGGAATCCTACTTACCCAAAGTGATACCAACTCAGTTTTGCTATTGGGGATGACCCCAGACAACAAAGCAGTGAAACATACAGTGTGAGAATAGTGGCCATTGCTTGATGTTTCAAAGGAACATGGGGGAAGGAGGGGAGGGGAAAAATTCCTAGTCTTGATGAGTTTTTGGTTGTAGCTGTGTTGGTCTAAGGACATAGGCAGCCAAGGTTCTTTGAGTACTGTACTCAACCTTTCCTGCCTAATCTTGATGATGAATCTAGCCCTACAAATCTTGGCATAGGGCTCTAGTTGTTACAGGCTGGTAGGAATTGTTTCCTTATCTTGCGTGCAATCAGCTGTAGCTTGAGACTTCATTTGCATTCATATTGGCAGAAGTTGCAGGGAGTTTAAAGAGATGGTTATCTAACAGTCTCAGAGTTTTGATAGACTTTTATTAAGAGATGGACTTTGCCAAACCAGCTCTGCCACTGAGCTCTTTGGATGGACGCAGTCAGGGACTAAAATACCCCATAAGTGGTTTCACTTGGAAGAAAGTCGAAACATACCTGCATATCTGCTCTATTTAACCTTGCAATGCAGGGCTTCTGGCAGGCTAGGGAATTTTTGTATATTGCCATCAGTGAGAGGCCCCTGCATCCCTGCATCTGTTCAGATGTGGAACTATGCTGCCACCCAAATGTAGGCCTGCCCTTCCGTCCAGATCCGGCCCAGGGCCAGGGGGGAGGTTTTACACCCGTGAACTGATGAGTTTTATACTTTAGGTTAAACCAGTGGTGCCCAACCTTTTTACCTGATGGGCTGGATTGGCAGTGCCCAATCCATCTGCCAGCTGCATCCAGCTGGTGTTCCTGATCTGGTGCCTGAGCTCACAAGGCAAGCATCATCTGACCATGGGGGCAGGCTGATCACAATACAGCTCTTCAGGAGAAAGAAGATTGATTAGCCTGGTGAAGAAAGGAAGGGGGCCTAGCCAGGCCTGGGGGTGGGGAAGGAGAAGGCATGGCCAGGTCTCAACCTGGCCCTGTGGGGAAAGTATGTATGGCCAGGCCTCAACCAGGTCTGCAGAGAGGGAAGGGGCATGGCCTGGCCCCAGTCCAGAAGTGTGGGCATGGCCCAGCCCTTTGTGGGAAAGGGGCGTAGCTTGTCTCTGATCACACAGGGAATGGGGCTTGGGGATTTGGCAGAGGGGAGAGTGACGGTATTAATGACCACCACTCCCCTGCTACCAAATTTATGGACCCGTGGGGAGCTTGCAGACCAATTGCAATTGGCTCCATGGGCTGCATTTGGTCTGTGAGTTGGACGTTGAGTACCTCTGGTTTAAACCAGTTATAACAGCATTCTGCCACCACCTATCCATGCATCCAAGCACCTGAATTCTTTCCTCAGTTCCTTCCCTCTGCACCAGATTCTTTCCTTGTTAGATGGGCTGATTTTGTAGGATTGTTCATTATTCCCTAATCCACTCCACAGGAAAGAAGCAGTTTAAACTTGCTAACTTGCTGCAGTTTTCTCAGAGCCTTTCATGATCCAACTGACCCAGAGTTGCCACTTCCTGGAACCAACAACTCTTTGGGCATTAAGTCTGTGGGTGTATGCCAACTGCTGAGTGACATCGACCAGTGCAAATGCAACTTAAACAGCCTCTGGTTCAACACAGGCAACAAGAGTGTATATGAAATGTCTTGCATAACTCTGGCTCTGCAGCCCTCCTGCAGAGGAGAGCACAGGTGAAAAACATTGAACCTTGTGGTACTTTGTAGGGGGTCTCAGGCCAAGTATATTCAAATAAGGAAAGAGGAGGATGAATGAGGAAAGGAGCAAATTGCAAAACTAGCCTTAAGGGGGATGGATACTGCACAGCAAAACTTCCTCTACATGACTTTCAGCAGAAGAAACAACTATAGAAAGTCCTACTAACAGAGGGGCTGATCACAGTGGCAGTTCTAGAAGCAGCACTGTACCTAGTCTCCTGTTGGCCCTGGGTGAACTTTTAGTATCAGGTCTCCCTTCACCAGAGATAATGATGATTATAGTAAAAAAAATTACCATTTTCAGGCTCCCTTTCTTTCCGTGACCTGGGTGGCCGGTTTACCCATGCCCGTGTCCCTCCCTGTCTAGAAGACCTGCTTCATTCCCAAGATAAGGGATCTATATGTAGGGTGTGTGTGGCACAAGTTTGTCTTATGTACATGAGTACAGTGCAGTTCTATACAAGCATCCATGAGGTTGCATGTTTTATACCAGACTTCACTATAGTTACTTTTGGCTTATATTGATGTGGGTGGCCAGGGGCCATCACTTTTGATATGTACCGTAAGTGAAGGAGTACCAGCCTCTGTACAAGTGTGTGTTTAGGTGCTTGCTGGTGCCTCTAAATTGCATTTGTGTGCATGCAAGCTGGATCCTTTATTTCTGTGCGTTTGCAAATTCAGAAATAAGTGTGGCTTGGTCTGTATTGCGTAGCTTCAGCTATAGATGTCAGATTCTGCCAGCAAAACCACAAGCGTATTCATGCTCGCAGCTCTGCTGCGGCAGCAAAACCTCTTCTTGTCTCCCAGTAAAGAAACGCCATCCCTCCAAGTGACAGAAGGCTTATGCCATCACCAGAAGACACCAGGAGATGCATGCAGACATGCCCATGGCTTCTTCCAGCTACTGCAGTCGCTTTAATACCTGCGTTTACTCAGTGTGCACTTTGTGCATTGATTGCTGCCACAAGGGATCAAATGGATCCAGCAAGGGAAAATATTCCATTGGCTGCTTTGGGAAAAAGAGCTTTTCCTATACAGCCCCTGTAACTGTGCTCATTCCAGATACGCCCTTGTTCCTAACATTTGCCAAGCAGTTGTAACCATAACCTGTTTTGGAAGTAGGCCCAGGCTTCTCTAAGAACCAGGATTCCCCAGCAAAGGAGCTACAGTATATGCAGTTGTGCACCTTACTTGTTACTATTCCCAGTGGCCCTGAAGTTATAGCTTTGGCCTGGAGCTGTGTAATGTGTGCATGGGAGGGGGAAGAGAAGGTATTACATATGGTCCATCTGTACAAAGTCTTGAGAGATGGTCAACAATAAGCATCTTGCTTCCATTCAGCACAATCTTCTCTCATTCATCCACATACAGAATCTTCTTTTGATGGAGAGGGAACAAGGGTTTTGGCAGGTTGTTGGTTGTCAGCTATGTATGAAACCACCTGCTAGCATTCTTTGGTGCACTGTGCCATGGCCAACAGTCACCTCTTGCCAGCCTGACTGCGTCTCTCCTACCTAACGTGCATATAAAGAGTGATTTTCTTTCTGGAATGCGTATGTAGCATGCCCTATAATTATGCCCCTGGAGCTTTTTGAGGTTAATATTAAATCCCAGCCAGTGATTTTTTTTTTTTTTTTTTTCCTGATCACAGATGTAGATACTGCATTAAATTTATTTGGGACTAGTGAAGGAGAGTCTGCTTTCCTCATCTGAAGTGTGTTGGGGGAACAAGTGGTTTCAATCATGATTCTGTCCTTGGGGAAGTAAGGAAAAACCAATGCTGACAAGAGAGTTTATAATAGGGTTTCTTGCTGTCTTTCCCCTTCGAGAGTGATAGTACAGGAAACAGTTGATTCAGTGAGGGCACTGAACATGAAAGAGATAATAAAAAAAATGCCTAGTTGGCACCACTGATGAAAGAGCTAATAAAAAAATGCCTAGTTGGCACCACTGATGTCCCCCAGCCTTGAGTCACGGTACCATAAATGTGTGGTCTTGCTCTGCCAACCACATTCATATGTCTCGCATGATCCCTGCACTGTGAAATATACCAACACCCCCTACATAGATGAGAAGACGCATAGTGCAGACCCAGACTTTCCCATAAATGCACCACATCAGTTCCCCTCCATCCCTGTTACCTGCCCAGATCAGTGCTTAGACGCACTGAGACTCATCTGATGCCAGTAGAAGCTTCTCTTCTCTCTCCTCTATAGACTTCCCATCCCCTCTACCTACACACTGCTCCTATCAGAGGTGTAACAAGCAGTTCTTGCACCTAGGGCAGTGATAGTGCCTTGCAGGCAGATTAATGCAGTCTAGGTCCATCAGTGACTTTTAAGTGTGACAGCTAGGCATGCAGTCCCCCACTATCATAACTAGGGGTCGGCAAGAAGGGCACCTGCCCTAACGTAGGAGGGGTGCCAGAATCACCCTCAACCCCCAAAGAGTCTGCACCCATCAGCAAGAGCAGTCCAAAGTCTTACCTGTGCCAGGAACTCCAAAACAGTCTTCAGCAGTGGCTACCGCTACTTTAAGAGCAATAGCCAGGGAAGGCAGCATTTGCAGCAGTGGCAGCAGCTCAGTCAGGGACTGTCTGAGTTCCCAGCATGGGTAAATCTGCTGACCCCTGCCCCTCCCCCTGCTCAGAGAACTACCCTACCCCCATCCTGCTCTTGGAACCTGTGCATATAGGGTTTGTCCAGGGTCTCAACACTGCTTGCTACACCTCTGTAGTTGTAGGGGGAGAGGGACAAGGGACAGATCAGTCTGGATTAGCCCTGCATCAGTGCTGTTTCCGTCTGTATCTCCTTTCTGCTACCATGAGAGACAGGAACCTGGGCTAGAGGGACCTGTGGTAGTATTTATGTTCTTAACTAACATGCCTGAAAAACACCCTTTTTGTCTTTACAGGCAGGGCCATGCTAGAGCATTTCCAACTCTTCTTGCTTTGGCTTTCCTATAGCTCTTCTCTTAAGTCTTACTGGTCATTCAGCACCCTAGTGCACTGGGCTTTCACTCATCCTTACTACAGCACGTCTGTCCTGATTTTCCACAGTCTTTGCTAGTCCAGTTTTGGGCCCCTCCTCATTAAAGATTTTCCAGCTCGGCTCTAGTTAGGGGCTAAGTGAATGACACATGCCCAATTCCCCTGGCAAGAGATAGTAGCCATAATAATGTTTCATTGTTTCTTTAGCGTAACTTCCCTCATTTTCCCACTCTTCCCATGCAAAGGCTTTTAGTCAAACCTTTTTAACTGAAGTTGTCTTTCTCTCCAGTGCTGTCAGGTACGCAGAAGTCTAGAGGCCTTTGGGCACTGTCACAGACAGAACACAATAGGTACAGTTGTAATTCTCTAGACAGATCTTTTTGCTGACAACGCTAGTGCTATTGTTTCTTACTTAGGCATCAAAAGAATGTTATAGTTAAAATTGTGTTTAAAAGTCTGAGGAGTCATAATTAAGTTTTGACTTGGGGCAAATCTATCCCTACAACCCAGCACAGCCAATGGAGCAGATATTATTACTGCTTATTAGCTCTATTGCAAGAACATCTGTTGCCCTGTGGGGTCAGACCAGCTCTCAGGATCTCAATATTCCGCTGTTAGACAGGAAGTTGTGGTGTACAGTTGCACAGGCACACACTCAAAAATCAATTAGGTGCATACACACACTCTAGGTGCATGCACTCCCACCAGGCGTTTGCACACACACTATACAATTCAGGCACATACGCATCCAAAATTACCAGCCTAGGCAAATGCACACCTATTACCAATTCAAGCACCTACACGCACTATACAGACCAAAAGACACTAGACCAGAATCAGTTACCAGTACCTGCAATCCCAATACATGGATCACTAATTCGTATATCATGCACACATTGACATACATATATATCAGTTCACATACATACCACTCGCCTATACGTACACACAGGTGAGTTCCTCACTTGGGTGTTGTGGTGTGTATGTATATACTTGGCGTACTTGGGATACCTGAGATGAAAGCTGCTGGTGCTGGGATTAGAACTGGCACACTGGGGGGAAGTTGGGGTAACTTGATGTTAATTGAAAGCAGAAAGCCAGCAGAGCAAAGGAGCAATGCCGGGGAGAAGCCCGGAGGCTGGAGCTGAAGCAAGGAAGCTATAGGGGAGCCAAGATGTACTTGGGAGAGGAAAACTGGGAGTGGAGCTTCAGGGGTCAGGGAGGCTGGAGAACACCGAGAGAGAGAGAGTGAAAGAGAAGGCAAAGAGAGGCATAGATTGGGAAGAGGTGGTAAGAGGCAAGAAGTGGCAGGAGTGAGGCTGAGAGCCTGCAGAAAGCAACAGGGCTAAGAGCCGGCAGAAAAGGAACAGAAAGGAGGCAAAAAGTGGCGGGAACAGGGCTGAGAGCTGAGAGGGGAAGAGAGAGAGAGAGAGACAGACAGACAGACACAGAGACCGGAATTTAAGGTGGTGGGGGGCGGACTGGGGCTCTGTAAAAACACAGCCCAACTCAGGGTTACAAATGACAGTGGTTTTACTGAACAGGGGAGATGATGACAAGATATTTTATTGGTTTTCCTTTGCGCATGCACACTGGCAGCAGGGGTTAAAGAGGCTTGGTGCAGGGGCTGAAGTCTAGGAGGGGAGAGAGAGAGTCCAAATTGGACGAGGAAATATACAGGTGATATTTACCTATCTGTCACAGTGCACTCAGATACCCTGTGCCTGAAAGCAGAGACAGCTTGGGAGAGACCCCTAGTGGCAGGAAGGGGGAGGCTCAGTTGCCAGTCACCAGGGCTGTGCAGGTGCTGGTTACTGGGGCAACCAGTAAAACCAGCTGACAGGAAGGGGCAGGGCTTAGCCCTTCTTAAGCCAAGGTAGGAGGTCAGGAGAGTAGTTCCTCTCCAGCGGCCGTGGGAGTAGGAACTCAGCTAGGACAGACAGAGGGAGAACTCTGGTTGTGTGAACGTCCCCCGGCTGCTGCTGGGGATGGGGAGCCCTCCCTCCTGCTCTCCCTCACTCTCTAGTAGGGAGTGAATCTGGTTTGACTGAACAGTCTAGTTTTTAAGTTGCAGCCCAGGGGCTTTGTGTTTTTATGTTCACTGTTTTGACCAGAGGACCGGGTGAGGCTATTAGGGTTTGGAGGAGGCCTCATAGGGACTCCCCAGTAGCGTGGGGGTTCCTGGCACCAGAGAGGGCACAGCATTTGCAGGGTGCATTGGACCCAGCCCCACGGTGGGGGGGGGGTAGTGGGGAGCTCCAGGAGTAGAGAGGGGGGCTAAGACAGAACAGGGCCCAGGTCAAACCACGTCAACACCATCTGCGAGACTTGGGCTGTGGTGTAGGGGAGGAAAAGGAGCCGCAGGTAGTGCCCCCCTGCAAAAAATGGGCAGCCTCCTGCTGATTACAACAATCTACTAATCAAGTAAGATCAAGGCATGGCAGGCGAGTAAGCAGGCAGTTGGCCAATTACAGGAGAGTGGAGCCACTCCTGGAAAGGCTTCGATAGTAATACTCCTGTCACAATGGTGCATTGGCCGGGAAGCTTTTACACGGCAGTATGCATCATAAGACGTTGGGTTACCTGAGTAAAGAAGGGAGCCCTTGGGCCCATGTGGAAAAAGGAACAATCTGTGGACCAGTTATATCAAAAGATGCAAGGGCTGCTGGACCAAGCCGTGCAACAACAGACCCAGTTGGCCGCCATGATCAAGAACACCTGGCTCCGACCGATGATTCAGGTAGGACTATGCAGCTGCGGAGCCCAAGTCGACCCCGGGGCGGGAAAGGCACCACCTGTATTGCTGACAGAAGTAATAATAGAGGGAAAAATCATAGTGGCGGTGCTGGACTCAGGCTCAGTACAGATCATGGTGCAGAGTGACGTGCTATCAACATGGGAGAGGAGGAAAGCAGATCAAACGAGGGTGCAGTGTTGGTGCGGGGACCCCCTCAACTTTGACAGAGTGAGGGTCGACCTATGGGTAGGCAACAAGACCCGCGAGATGTTAGTGGGGGTTGCAGAACACCTACCCTACCCAGTAGTATTGGGCTGCGACTGGCCCAAGCTGCTGGAAGAGATAGCTGCTATGAGGGGTGCAGAGACCGCGGAGGGTTTTGTGGGGGAAACCAAACAGCCCCCTTCTGAAGAGGAAGTGGGACAAAGGATCGATGTCGCCCGTTTGGGGAAAGATGAACGCTTTCAGCTCGAGCAAAGCTGAGAGACCGACTTTCGGTCAGCACTGCAGGAACACCTAGCCTGAAGAGACAACAAGGTGCTGAAGCCAGAACTGATGAAGACTACTCCGAGGTTCGAAGTAAGAAATGGCCTCCTCTACCAGATTGAGCAAAGGAAATCAGAAGGAGGGGAGGTCATGCAGCTGCTGGTCCCACGGCGGTATCGACGGGCCTTATTGAAGGTGGCTCATGAGCTCCCCATGGGCGGGCACCTGGGCTGGGACAAAACAGAAGTGCGCATTTGGGCAAGGTTCTATTGGCCAGGTCTAGTGCAGGAAGTCGCAAGTTACTGTGCTTCGTGTCCCGTCTGCCAAAAGGTAAACCCAAGGCTGCCCCCAAAGACCCCTTTAATCCCAATACCACTGGTAGAGGTTCCTTTTGACAGGGTGGCGGTGGACATTGTCGGGCTGCTGCCCCGGAGCAGCACTGGAAATCAGTACATCTTAATTCTCTGCTGGATTATGTGACACGGTATCCAGAAGTGGTGCCATTGCGGACAGTATCTGCCCCAAAGGTGGTGAATGAACTTTTGAAGATATTTTCCTGAGTAGGACTCCCTAGAGAAGTACTGACCGACCAGGGAACAAACTTTACATTGCGCGTATTCGAAGAAGTGAGTAAAGCACTGGGGATTAAACACCTGAAGACAGCAGTGTATCATCCCCAAAAAGACGGGCTCGTGGAACGTTTTACTCAGACATTGAAGCAGATGCTAAAAAAGTTTGTAGTGGAGAGCCCTCAAAATTGGGACAAAATGATACCCCTGTTGTTGTTTGCAGTAAGACAGGCACCCCAGGTTTCCACCGGGTTTTCACCCTTCGAATTATTGTACGGTCGGCAACCCAGGGGGATCCTGGATCTGATTAAAGAAAATTGGGAGGAGCAGCAAAGTAAAGACCAGAACATCGTCCAATACGTAATTCAACTGTGAGAACGCCTCGAAGCAGCTCGGACCGTGGTTTTAGGAAATCTCAGAGAAGCCCAGTGACAACAAGTCGCCCCGGAAAGGAAGTTTGATGTGGAGGACCGGGTGTTGGTCCTATTGCCAGACTGAGAAAGCAACTTACTCGCCCAGTGGCAGGGACCCTACAAAATCACACATGGGGTGGGAGCGGTGGACTACGAGGTATACCAGCTAGATAAGAAAAAAAAGAAGCAGGTATACCACATCAATATGTTTTTAAAAAAAAAAAAAAAAAAAGGGAAGACCGGGAGTGTATGTACTTAGCCCCTCACCCTGAGGAATTAGAGTTGGGACTCAAGTTCACTGAAGAAAGCAGACTGGGTGATTGTAGAACTGGCCCTGCAGCTGTCTGAAGAACAGAGGAGGCAGGCAGCTGAGCTAGTCAAAGTCTGTGGGGATGTGTTCCGGGGAACCCCTGGGGAAGCCTGGGGTGTGGTGCACTGGATAAAAACTCCTCTGGGCCAGGTGATACAGGAAAATTGGAGGTGGATCCCCCAGCAGCTGCAAGGCCAGATAAAAGCAGAGATTGCAATGATGCTAGAGAATGGCCTCATATGCGAATCCCACAGCGACTGGCGGAGCCCCATCGTGGCAGTACCGAAGCCCGATGGGAAAATTCGCCTCTGCATCGATTATCGAAAGGTAAATGCCGTGGCCAAGTTTGATGCCTATCTGATGTCCAGGGTGGATGAATTGGTAGAAAACGGGCAAGCTCACTACATTTCCACTTTAGACCTGACAAAGTGTTACTGGGAGGTCCCAGTGGCACCTGAAGACCAGGAAAAGACGGCTTTTGCCACCCTGTGGGGGCTCTTCCAGTTCCGACGCATGCCGTTTGGGTTGCATGGAGCTGCGGCTACGTTTCAGCGATTAATGGATAAGGTACTAGCTCCCCATGGGGGTTACACTGCGGCATACATTGATGATATTATTATATATACTGAGAGCTGGGATGAACATCTCACCGCATTGAGAGCAGTGGTGCAATATTTGAGGAGGGCTGGGCTGACAGCAAGGAAGTGTACAAGGAAGTGTACAATAGGAAAAGCGGAAACACAATACCTGGGGTTCCGAGTAGGAAGTGGGAAGTTGAAACTGCTGTTGAGCAAAATGGAGGCATTGCAGAGGTATCAGGTGTCCCGTACTAAAAGGCAAGTAAGGGCTTTCCTGGGGTTATCTGGTTACTATAGGACATTTGTGCCTCGCTTTGCAGATCTGGTTGTACTGTTGACGGAGATGTTAAAAGCAGGGGCTCCAACCAAAGTAAGATGGACACTGGAGGCAGAAAAGGCGTTTCAAGCAGTAAAAGACGCGCTGTGCTTACAGCCACTCTTATACACACCAGACTTTGAGAAGCCTTTCCTGTTGCAGACTGACGCGTCAAACATGGCCATCAGTGCAGTGTTGGTTCAGAGAGAAGAAGATGAGCACCCCACAGCCTATATAAGCAGGAAGTTACACCCGCTGGAACGGAGTTATGCCACGGTGGAGAAAGAGTGTTTGGCAATCAAACGGGCTATTGAAACACTTTGGTATTATTTGTTAGGACGGAGATTCACGTTGATAACCGATCATGCACCCCTGTGCTGGTTGCAGAGCATGAAGACAGACAGCGCAAGACTCATGAGATGGGCTGTTAGTCTTCAGCCATGTTGTTTTAAGGTGGAACACCACCCTGGAACCCAGAATGTAAATGCTGATTTTCTATCAAGATAGTATGAAGAAGGAGAGGGGCCAGGAGGAACAGAAGGATCCCCAACTAAAGAGAGAAGAAGGGGGTGTATAGTTGGGGACCCCCCCCATTCTGAGATCTACCAGGTGGGGCCAGCCAATCGGGCGACTGGCGAAGGATAGGGAGGTGGCAGGGAGACAAACCACCACCAACAACAATAAGGTGCATGCCATCTCCATCAGAGGGACACACCTTGCCTGGGACCATCCTACAACGCAAAAAGGCACCCTACCAAGGCTGGCTAGTGTGGGGGGACTACCTGTGGTGGGTAACGCCCAACAAATCCCACACGGTGCGCCTTGGGTAAAAGGCGAGTAAGAGGCACCTAAAAACCTCCGCCCTCCTGTACCTAAATGGCCGGGTGCCAGAGGGAATGGCTGAGGAGGGACAGAGCACCCACTGAAAGGGAAGACTTGGCTCGGTGAGTTAGGAGCAAAAAGCAGGGGAGGTGTGTCGCAGTGCAGTCAGGTGCCCTGTGCCTGAAAGCGGAGACAGCTCGGGAGAGACCCCTAGTGGCAGGAAGGGGGAAGCTCAGTTGCCAGTCACCAGGGCTGCGCGGGTGCTGGTTACTGAGGCAACCAGTAAAACCAGCTGACAGGAAGGGGCAGGGCTTAGCCCTTCTTAAGCCAAGGTAGGAGGCCAGGAGAGCAGTTCCTCTCCAGCGGCTGTGGGAGTAGGAACTCAGCTAGGACAGACAGAGGGAGAACTCTGGAGGTGTGAATATCCCCCAGTCACTGCTGGGGTTGGGGAGCCCTCCTTCCTGCTCTCCCTCACTCTCTAGTAGGGAGTGAATCTGGTTTGACTGAACAGTCTAGTTTTTAAGTTGCAGCCCAGGGGCTTTGTGTTTTTATGTTCACTGTTTTGACCAGAGGACCGGGTGAGGCTATTAGGGATTGGAGGAGGCCTCATAGGGACTCCCCAGTAGCGTGGGGGTTCCTGGCACCGGAGAGGGCACAGCATTTGCGGGGTGCATTGGCCCCAGCCCCAGAGCGAGAGGGGGGCAGTGAGGAGCCCCAGGAGTAGAGAAGGGGGCCAAGACATAACAGGGCCCAGGTCAAACCACGTCAACACCATCTGCGAGGCTTGGGCTGTGGTGTAGGGGAGGAAAAAGAGCCACAGGTAGTGCCCCTGTGCAAAAAAATGGACACCCTCCCGCTGATTACAACAATCTACTAATCAAGTAAGATCAAGGTGTGGCAGGCGAGTAAGCAGGTGGTTGGCCCATTACAGGAGGGCGGAGCCACTCCTGGAAAGGCTCTGATAGTGATACTCCTGTCACACTTATCTCAGGCTGAAAGTGGGTCCTCGGGTCAGGGTCTCCTTCAGCTTGGTGTTGTCTAGAGGGGGTTGCCGGCAGGGCCTCTGGGGTGGATAGAGGTGGTGTGGCATAGTGCTGGTCCAGATGGAAATGGCGTTCCCAAGGAATCAGTCTTCACTACCCCTTCTTATGGGGCAGACTGTCTCTGATCTCCTATGGGGAGGGCCTGTCTAGGCAATGCCAGTCCTGTCCCAGAGGGTTCTAGGTGTTGTTACTGAGAATGTGCAGCTTGGCACAATGGTGGGTTGCCTCATCTTTTGTGTCTTGAATGCTTAGGGTGGTTCCAGTGACTGCGTCTTTGGTCCAGGTATTGGTGTTGATGGTTTGGTCATTCAGAAAGAGCTATTTTTAGACCTGCTGCCATTGTCTCTCAAGCACCCTCATTCATCCCTATTCATTCAAGAACCAAGTTACATAAGGGGGGGAGAGGGCTGGGCTAGTATGAGTTATAGGTTACACAACTGGGCATGGGGATAAGATAGAGGCTTGACGTTACAAGATGGAAACTTGACATGACTTATGCTAACTTACATATATAGGCCTAAAACAGTAATCACACAATATAAAAGCAGTACAAACATAATAATAATTATCACTTATAAAACAGTGGATATCTGTATCAAAATAGCAGCACACTTATTTGCGGGGGGTGGGGAGGGAATAAAATTTACTACCCAAAATAAAATGTTAAAGTTTATCCTACATTTTAGCTTACTTATACTTATCTATAGGGAATAAGAGGGAGAGACAAAGTCAGGAATGGTTGGGAAAGGGGAGGGAATGCATTTTAAAAGAAAAAAAAAGAAAAACTGGGGGTTTTACTACATCTTAAAGCTCTGTTGCATAAGACTTCATATAGGAAAATGACACTAGGACAGCCCATGTCTGAGAGCACTTGCAATCCAGGATTTCAAAGCCTCAGATGTAGCAGGTTTCATCACATCTTTTTTATGGTAAAACCTTAGACCCAGGTCATGTCCTGTCATGCCAGACATGTGAGAAAGCTAAAGCTAGGTGGGAGTGTTCGTGTTCTGTACATGACCAAGCAAAGGGTTAGAAAGCAATTCTTTAGCTGCGTTCATCTGAAATCAGGCAGAAGACAGGATAAATTACACCTTAAAGACTAACTAAATCAGCAGTGCATAGGCTTGCATGAGCCTGAGCTTTCCTTCATCAGATGCTGTTAGGTTTCCTTAACCATGGATGTCCCAGAGCCATAGGGGAGTTGTAGAGTCAGAATGTCTGCACGGAGTCTTATCTGCTCTGTCATACTTCTTAGGTGCCCTGTCCACTCCTATTATGAGCCTACCCCAAAGGTATCCAACTTACTTGGCTTCACAAGCCATATCTGGACCATGGGATGAGCAGTGGCAGTGTTTTACCATCTGGGTTTCGCAGCCTTGCCAACCCAGCAATTCTGACAGCTGTGCTGACAAGTCAGTGACCCACCACTGAAGATGGGTTGTTTGGCTTATATCCTTGCAGGGCATGAAGATATGGCTCCACCCCCTTGGACACTGCCACTTCATGCTCCTCTCCTCATCTCCCCTTGCTGATTTTTGTTGATAATGGTAACTGAAAATCCTGGATTTGGGTGTGTGAGAGGGTGTGCAGCAGCAGTGCTAACAAACCTGTACAGGCTGAACTTTAACCACGTGTGACCTGTGTGTGGCCCATGGGTCACTAAGTGGACAGCCGTTACCTACCCAATAGGGCTTGGCTTAAAACTTACCTCCTTCTAAGTTATATAGTTAGTAGAGATTGCTGAGGGAAAATCTCTGTAGGTTTCCAAGGAGATACTACTATGAAGAATGATTCTCCCTTGTCTTGAGTCCTCTATTCCCTCATGTCCCGTCCCTATCTCTGAAGCCTGATTGTCAGGAATCCATGGCAGGGGTAAGGGAGTGGGTGCGTCTGTAGAGGGGAGTGTGCATGCATGCACACAAACAGGACCTTTCATTGCAGCAGCGACTCTGCCTCCGTCATTTCAAGGCCCAGAAGGTAAAGGCCCAGTACAGTGCTTTAAAAGAAAGACAAGTTAGTCAAGGTTATGTATAAACAATAATTACCAGTCCATCAGATATACGTTTATATAGCAGCAATATATAAAAGCCTTCAGGAATTGGATAAATTATAATAGGCCATAAATCCAGTATCAGTGTTTAGTTCTTGGTTCTTAGTGTCCAGCCAGCTGATGAATTTCTGTTCCCAAGTTTGAATACTTGCCGCACAAGGTAGGTGAGACTAATGCCCCACCCCACTTTGGATAGGCTTTGATCTCCTAGTACCTGGCTTCTTTTCTTTTGCTAATGATGTGATTGCTACACCTGAGAATTTCTCTCGGTCCCCTCCTCTATGCTGCGCTTAATTTGGTATGCCCCGCTTCCTACAATCCGAGACCTGCGGAAGAATGCGTTGCATTGGAAAACTTATCTAACTTTGTCTCAATTACACAGTTGGTCCAATAAAAGGTATCAGCCTAAAAAATCTTTGCCTCCCAAAGATCCACAAATGAGGCCCCCTGGCAGACCTCACATAATTTCTGGACTATCGTGACTACAACATCACTCTTACACACAACTGCAATTTTTTTAAAGAGTCAATGAGACGAGAACTTAGATAAGTTGGTTTAGATGCAGACATTTCTGCCTTGAGTGGGGGGGTTGGACTAGATGACCTTACTAAGGTCCCTTCCAGTCCTGCTATTTTATGACTGAATCCTGAATTTTGTTTTTGTCCCCTTTATTCTGTTATCATTCAATAGCTATTCCTTGATTCATTTCTGCTGCATTTGAAGCCACTCCCCACATCGCTGATGAATTCTGGCTCCAGATGGCTCCACTGCCACTTGCATAAAGAAACAAACTGAGCAACATGAGTTGCTGCAGAGCTGAATCTGATGTGCTCCAGACTATCCCGTTTTATGATGCATTCCCCTGTTCTTGCACAAATTACTTTTATTCATGTATAGTAGCAGATGGAGAGCGTGCCAGCTGCATCAGGTGCGTGACTGACAGTAGGTAGTGACTTTTCCTTCTTGTAAGTTGAAATGGGATTTCTACAAATGCAACTCAATTTCCCTGAAGCAAAGATTGTCGATTGTAGGAGACAGCATCCTTAACATCACCTCTCTTCCCCCTGTCCTCCATGCCCTGAGAGAAATCATTACTTGTGCTAAGGAGCTGCTGTGCAAATGACCATGTACCTCAAAGCAACAATTCCAAGTGCCTCATTTGCAGACCCAGCAGTAGTGGAATAAAAAAGTAGAAGATAAAGGAGCAGTCAGAATGGAAACAGGTTGAGCTATCTAAAAAGAAATGTGAGTTAGCAGGAAACTGTGCTTGTGTCTGCATCTGTCTGTGTGGTTTCCATTTGCCCAAAAGCCAATGCAGCAGCTCTGCACATGTGAACATTACCTAGTAAAGCATTATGGGCCAAATGCATCATTGTACCCAGCATTTGGGTCAGTGTCTCTGATTCTTCGCTGTCTTGGATGTCAGTGTTAGCAAATCAAACTGGCAGTGTTTTCCTCCACCTAGGGTACATGTACTTGGGAGTAGTGTAAATGGAAAATACCAGGAGCAAATCAGTGGAAAGTCACTGTGTAGGCAGTAGGTTGGTGGTTCACCTGGGTGATTATTTGTAGAGGTCTTATTGGGGACAAGGTGTAATGGAAATATTAGCGTTAAAGCACTATTCAGGCTCTAGCTAAAATGAGAGCATCAGTTGTGTTTGGGTGGGAAGGCAAGGAGAAAGGATGGGGCCTGTCCATCTGGCACCTCAGAGATTGTAAACAAAGCAGTGAGACACTGGCATCTCTGGGAAGGCAAAGTGCTTCATTTGCTTCATATGGCAATATCTAGAATTTGGGAAATAGGAGTTGGAGGTAGGCAGCAGGGGTTACCACTGAGCAGCAGCAGGAGAAGCTAATGGGAAAGGCTTTGGCAAAGGCAGCAATGCATCAGAGGGGGAACGGGTAGCAGGAGTTCAGTCCTGTCCCTGAAGTAAACGAATTAATGCTTTGACCACTTCTATGACACAGGAGCAGTAAAGAACAGTTTGAATATTTTTGGGCAGACACATTTCCCAGTGCAGGCAGCCGGATGCAAATAGTTGCTTGTGTGCAGCTGCTTGTATGCGTTATGAACTAAATACATTAGTTATCAAATAGGCATAATGCTTGCCTTTCCCACACTGCTCAGGCACTGCAATTGCCCCCAACCCCCTCTCTGTTTCATGTTCATTATTTGACTCATAGGCTTTGGCTATGATGAGCTTTTCACCATCTAGGTGTCTGTGCAAGGCCCCAGCATAGACACCATTTACAACAGTGCAGTTCATTTCAGTTTCAGACCAGGGTAAGATGCCCTAGCTTCAACTGTCCTAATTAGATGTTTGTATCAGTAGAGCCACAGTCCTGGCTTGGATCCCAAGGGTAGGAGTCCCAGATTCCCTGGGGGAGCAACTGCTTAGGACCTCCAGCCTTGTACAGTCTCTGAGCACCCCTTGAAACCAACCCAGGCATAGCTTCTAGAGTAAGTGAGCTTCTGGTTTCCTGGACTCCAAGACCCAGCCTTTTGGTCCCTGACTCTGCTCTCCCCGGTTTTCATAGCTCTTTCTTAGAGGGGTACTTTCTAATTAAGCTCCTGGAGAGGGTCTTTACCTGTTCAATGACATGGGGTGCATTCAGGGTCATGCAATACAGTCAGCTCTTCGTAAAGCAGACCAGCCTGTGTTGTTCATGGAGCTACAACAGACAGAGTCCTCCTGCCCCAAAACCTAAGCAATCTCTGTCAGGAAAATCAGGGCAGTGCTGCCTAGCTTTTCTCCCTCAAGCCTCCTTTTGTCTCTGGGCACCTCCCTTCTTTCCCAAGAGTCACTCTGAATCCAGAAGGCAAAGATTTCTTAGTGTGATATCTTTTTTTCGTTGCAGTGAGTCCAATAAAAAGTTGGGGTAGAGATAGACGAGTTTTCAAAGTTAGACTTTCTTCAACTGTGATTCCAGAAACAGCCTCTTCAGGTGCTGGGGCTTCATGTGTGGGCATTTGCAGAGTGTTTCATTGTTTGCTTGATGGCCTGTTCTCTCCCAATAGAACACTCAGGCTTTGTACTTTCAAATGCAATTAACCCCTTATTTCCCCATGTACAAGCTAATCAAAAAAACTGAGGCATGCAACTTCATAGTTTCATAGTTTGTAGGGTTGGAAGGGACCTGAGCAGATCATCGAGTCCGACCCCCTGCCATAGCAGAAAAGAGTACTGGGGTCAAACGACCCCAGCAAGGTGTACATCTAGCCTCCTTTTAAACACCCCCAGGGTAGGAGCCAGCACCACTTCTCTTGGAAGTTGGTTCCAGATCCTAGCCGCCATGACCATGAGGTAGCGCCTCCTGATATCTAGCCTGAATCTACCCTCTGCCAGCTTGTGACCGTTATTCCTGGTCACTCCTGGTAGTTCTTGGGGGAACAGAGACTCCCCCAGTGCCTGCTGGTCCCCTCTGACTAGTTTGTAACAGGCCACTAGAGCCCCCCTCAGCCTTCTCTTGTGGAGGCTGAACAGGTTCAGGTCCCGTAGCCTCTCCTTGTAGGGCCTGCCCTGCTGCCCCCTGATCATATGAGTGGCCCTCCTCTGGACCCTCTCCATGTTGTCCACATCCCTCCTGAAGTGCAGCACCCAGAACTGGATGCAGTACTCCAACTGCGGCCTGACCAGTGTGGCATAGAAGGAGAGTATCACCTCCTTGGACCTGCTCAAGATGCATCTGTGGATGCATGACAAGGTGCGGTTGGCCTTCCTGACCACATCCCCATGCTGCCGGCCCATGTTCATCTTGGAGTCAGTGATGACTCCAAGATCCTTTTCTGCCTCTGTGTTGACGAGAAGGGAGTTCCCCAGCCTGTAGATATGGTGCTGGGTGTTCCTCCCTGGGTGCATCAACTTGCACTTGTCAGTGTTGAATCCCATCCTGTTCTCATCCGCCCATCCCTATAACCTGTCTAGGTCCGATTGTAGCCTATTCCTTCCTTCTAGCGTACCCACATCCCCCCCACATCTTAGTGTCGTCAGCAAATTTGAACAGGGTGCTACTTACCTCCTTGTCCAAGTCACTGATGAAGATGTTGAACAGTACGGGCCTGAGGACCTAGCCCTGGGGGACCCCACTGCCCACATCCCTCCAGGTCAAGAGTTAAATGAAGTTAAAACTTCATTTTAACATGAACACATTTAAACCAGAAATATTGCACCAAAACCACAGACTGTCACAGTAGGAAAGAGCCTAAGCTCTGCATTATAAAAATGAGTTAATAAAGGAGGCAAGTATAGAGGATGTACTGAGTAACATAACTGAGTATTTTGCAGAGACTAGCTTGTTCAGGTGCTGCCCTGCCCTGCCTTTTGCTTGACTTCACATTAGCAAAACTAACTAGTTCTCTGGAACAAAGAAGTGACTGTTAGATGACACTGGGCATGTCTACATGTTCATTAATGTGCTTTTGCTAATATGTGTTACATTTTTACCTCCATTGTGAGGTACTAGAAGAAGGTGCATTAGTCTGGGTGCATTAGCTTTTGCTTTTGCTAATGTGTATTAGCAAAAGCACACAGTTTTTTGTGACACTTTAATGTGTATTAAAATAGGCTAATGTGCATTGAAGTGCATGTGTAGATGCACACGCTGCTGCTTAGGATGTGCAGATTTGAAAACTGGGCCAAATGTTATGCTCATTAATTCCATCCTACTGGTTTTAGCAGAGTTACATGAGTATAATGGGGGCCAGGATTTGAGCACAGAGGCTAAATTATAGTTTTACAACACAGTAATTCAGCAGTTATTCCAGGTTTCCTGTAAAGTATCTGAGAACCAAACCAGGCCATCAGAATCTAATTAAACTTGCATCATACTTGATATGAGTTGATTTAGTCTCTGAACTTAGTTTCTGCCAGGGACAGGGATCTCTTTCCAACCTACTAGAATTCTCCAGAAAACTTAAATGAGCGATTTAGAGTGAGACTGTGTATAAAATTTACCTGGACATTTATTTTTTATAAATTCTCATTCCAGGAGCTGTTCAGGCAAATAAATGGTCCTTAGGTCAGGGGCATTCTATTTATTGTTATGTACTAAAAGGCAGTTAGGTTGTCTTCCTAATGTGCTGCAGCAGATTGAAAAACAAGTACAGGTTTCCCACGATTTATGCAGGTTTTCTATATGCAAATTTACTCTTATGTGATGAACATATTTAGACCCATAATTCGTTATATTAAAGGTAAATTCGCTTTTATGTGATCAGCATAGATGTCCCCCCTGGCCAAGCAGGTAAGTCTGTGGTGGAGAGGGGAAAGGGCGGTGGCCCCATTCACCCCAGCTCAAGCTGCAGCAGCCCTGGGAACAGTCGACACCAGCTGTCTGCACAGGAGCAGAGGTGAACGTAGACAAGCAGAGCCCAGGTGCTGGGGGACAGGTGGAGCATGGTGCAGCTCAGCAGCTGCAGGCAGCTGACACTGGCTGCTCCCAGGGCCACTGCTGCCCGGGCTGGGGTTAGTGCCACTCTGTTCCCTCTGCTTTGCTGCCTTGTGTGATCCTGGGAGTGGCACCCCTCCCCCCGCCCCTTCCCTATTCCCAGCCTCCCTTCCTCACTGCCATGGGAACCTATCCCTATTTGTTACATTGTAAAGTGTGTTCGCCTTATACAAATTTGATTTATATACCGTTCTCCAGGAACACATATACAGTATAAATCAAGGGAAACCTGTATGGCAGAGGCTTATTAGAGACTGATCAAGAGTTCATTGAAATCAGTGGATGAAATCCCTTTGACTTAAATGGGCCTTGGCAAAGGTGCAACATTACTTGGTGTATGGTGACTTATGAGTAGATGCCTCTGAAAGATATAATGGAGTTTGAAATAAACCAAAAAAGAGCCTAGCAAAGCTCATGAAGAGCTCAAGAAATTTTTCTTACACTGAGAGGTCACAAGACACTTGAGCCATGGCAGAAGATTAATCAGTCCTCACAATTCTACCCTCTCCTGAGCCACTCCATATTAAAAACCATCCCCTTGGGCATGCCTGTATGTGCACTTTACTCCACAGTAGACTAATTTACTGCATAGTAAGGCATTACCGTCTAAATTTGTGCTTCAATTAGGGTGCAGTAGGTTAATTTATTCCAGGATAGGATAGTCCCATCAGACACAGGTACTATCTGACAGCAGAGAAAATTACTGCACTTAAACACGTGTAGATGGTGATGTTGGGATTAGTTTATTCTGGCTCAAATTGCATCAAAGTTTATTCAGTTGCATTAATTGAACATGTAGGCACACCCCTTTAGAATCAAATTGATTCTACTATAGGCAGGGTACTTTTAGCACTTCATTAATTCAGTTCTTCAGAAAGTCAGTGAGATGACTGTTGCAGTTGGAATTTTTTTTTTAAAGGCTGGATATTAGTTGTGCTCTAATTACAACATTTACAGCTATGCATACTGAGATGAGCATACAGGCAGTCCTTGGATTTACAACACAGTTGGTTCCTGAAAACTGTGTCTTAAGTTGAAACGTTGTAACTCAGAACCAATTTTCCCATAGGAAACAATGTTCTAAATGTGGGATTGGTTCGTGAACCAAGGCTCGATACCCTATTTTCACCAAAACTAACCCAGAATTTTGTACTCGATCAATTATAGGTGAGTATCATAGCTACATTCATGTATTTATATTGTAAATAGCAATCATCGATTTGGGAGGACTTCTTTGAGGTGACTTTGCTAGACTTTTTGAAGGGTTTGGCTAGAGTCTTCTCAGGAGTCTTGGCCTGAGGTTTTTCTGGAGTCTTATCTACTTTCTTAAAGAAAGTGTCCAAGGAAATTTGGACAGATGTTCTCCAGGGAGATGGGTGACACAGAGAACTTGTTCGCTGGTGTGGCATCATGTCGGCTCAAGTGTTGTAAAGTCAAAACTGACATCAGAAAGTTGAATTTGGGTGTCAATTTATAAACGTTTTACACTTGTGTGGTAACTCAAAACGTTGTAAGTCGAGGACTACCTGTACTCAGATTTTTTTGGTTTGGGTTATAAACTGATTATTTTTATAGGTCAGGAGGTCACTTTCTCCCTCAAGGAAATTAATACCACTCTAGATTTTTTGAGGGGTGTTGTTTTTTTTTCCCTTCCCTCTGAAATATCAGGTATTGGCTGGGATATCAGATGGGATAAACAAATGGCATGACCTGGGAAAATAAATATGAATTTTTGCAAAGGGTTTGCGTTCCATGCCCAGAGAGATGATAGTGAATGTACATAGCATACAGAGTGAGCTGTGTTTATTCAAGGCACTCTTTTTAAACTCTTTTTAAGAAGGAGTTAGAGCACCAGCATTAATCTGTAATTGCAGCCAGCTAACTCAGAGAGCTTGGACAACATCTAAATGCTGATAACTCTAGGCATGCTTATCTGATTTTGTTCCAGGCAGAGCAGTGATGCTAGTTGAAGGAGGTTAGCAAATATTTTGGATTAACTTCTTTAACAGATTTCACCCGCATCATGTTCAAGGAACATCCATGAGCAGATCATATTTATTTGATGTTTGACAAAATAGGAACTGCAATATGTAGCTGCAGTCTGCCACATGGTACAGTATTGTATGTTTTTCTTGATTTGCATAAGAAAACTTCTACAGTCAAGTTCCATTAAAATACTTGTAGAAAGTGAATTAAACATCTGCTTTCTCTGAATAAATTAAGATTGTGGGCTTAAAATATGATTTTTTGAGCTTGTAACTCAAACACAAATGCTCTGGGAGAGCAAATACCCAAGGAAAGTTAATGTGACCAAAGTCAATTCATTTTCAAAACATAATTAATATTTGTGGTGGTTATTTTTTCAGTGTTTACCCAGCTCTAACAGGAGTATAACTGATTAAGTACAAGTAGGTAGCTTACATTTCATCAGCTAATTGACTCTAGGATGCCTTGGGCAGGAACTCTAATAGTGATAAGGAGCAAAACCCCCTTGCTTACTTTTGAGATTCCAGGCTGCACTTGGCGACTTTTTCCATTGGAAAAGAACCCCTTCTTTATGATTCAGAAACTGAACAAAGTGGGTGAAGCAACTGAGAGACCAAATACGAAACCCCAGGATGTTCATGCAACATCTCTGTTCTGACTTGTAACTATATATTCATGTCTCCTAGGGTGTGATTAAAGCAGGTGTTCTTAGCTGCTGCTGCTTGCTTGTTCACTAGTATTGATGCTATAGGGATGCCACTGAGCAATCAAGCTAAAGAGTTCACAGGAGCCTGTGTTTTTCTGAGCTTCATTCCCACTGGTTGATCAGGTCTTGATTAAATCTCTTCTCAGACCAGAGGTAAGGACTTCCTTGTCTCTAACAAATCAAAATCTAGATCTTAAACCATATTACATTATCTTTGCCCATCCTTCCCTCCCACCTCCAAGGACTTGTCCAGATAAGTATGCATGTGCATTTCTCTGGGGACAGCTAGCAGCAGCACATATTGGCATGCATGGTCTGGTATGGGGCAGATTGCCCTAGGTGGGGTAGGGGAGGCTGGGGCCAGTACCTGGGCCCAGCAGCTTTACCTAGGATCCTTGGGGCCTCCCAGGGCTGCAGCAGCAGCAATCCCGACATTGGGAGCTGGCTGTACGCCAGAGCCCTTGCCAGCCAGGCTACAGTTTCAGGTAGCGCATACTGCTGTCATTTGCACCGCACTTTTTTGATACAGGGGTTTCCTGGTATCTACATTTGTCTCCATGATGCAAATATGCAGCACAGAGAACCAAATCACATGGGTGGGGTGCATTTTGTGGCACCTCAGAAGCCTTTGAGGCACCACAAAGTGCACATGCACACTTGTGTGGACACACTCCAAGGTTTCAATCAGGAACCTTTGGAGTCTTTAAATTGCAATCACATTCAGCCACAGAAACTGCTTTGATTCTGAGCTCACAGAAATTTTAATTGGGTGTTTTTTTTCTCTTGGACAGGAAAGTCTTAGCTAGTAAGGGGAGGCAGGCAGTTATGAACTACTGTTCTTACATCAACTTAGTCACACTTTGCTCCATCTCTTCATTTTCTTTTTTCTCAGCTTCTTAACTATTAATGGTGCAACATGAGTCATTCAGTCTAATTGGTTTAGTAAGCAAGAGACTTGAGCAGAGAGAGGGAGCAGCTGCTGAATACTCTGAGCTTAGTCTATTGCTAAAATAGACCAGTTTACCCAGTTGGCTAAAACAAGGGTGGGCAATTATTGTACCTGGAGAGCCACTTAATGAGTTTTGGTGAGTTGTCAAGGGTTCCCCATCCCTTGATGGCTGCCCCACCCCGAAGTCACCATCTTGGGACAGGAAGTCCCTCTCCTCCTCCCCCCCCCCCCCAAAGTATTTCTTTTGAGGGGAGTGTTGCTGTTTTGGAACCAGAAAAAAATCATATACTAACAGTCAAACATCTATTGTAAAGTATTTTTATTTCAAAAAATATTTTTGTTCTGATGTGTGTGCTTTTGCATAGTGTATGTAGAGGTGATTGCATAATAGCTCAAAAATAAAGTCTTACTCTTGAATATTGTATGGGGGATGCGGGGTGTATTTGGGGGTATGGATGTGTGGGTATGTGTGTGGGTATGTATGTGAAGGGTTTGTGAGGGGATGTGGCCATGCGTGGGGTGGTGTAGGGTGTTTGTAGGTGTGTGCATATGAGAGGGTTGTGGGGGGGTGGGCAGGGGTGTGTGTGTGTGTGTAGGGTATGTGGAGTGGGGGAGTGTGGGGACTCACCCCACAAGGTCCTCCCCCTCCATGGAACACAGTCTTCCCTGGCAGTAGCGGCAGCAGGCCCTTGGGGTATTCGTGGCCTGTGCAGGCACAGCCACTAGGCAGTGCATGGCTCTGGCCAGTTCCGGGTACTGCATGTGGTGGCAAGAAGCAGAGCCATGCTGGCCTACCTCTATTGCACGGGGCTCATGTGCAGCTCCGGGCAATCGTGCAATACTGGGGGGAGTCCTATGTGATGAAGCTGGCTGCCTTCGCCACTTCCTGCTGCCACATGCAGTGCACAAGACTCTACCAAGACACTAGTTCAAGTGAGGATGTTGGTCAAATGCTGTCTTGAATGATACTTGACCAGAATGGTGCTCTAGATGCTCTGGTGAATATGGGTGCTATAAGCAGCAGTTGCCATTCTGGGGCAGTGGAACCGAGCAGGTACTCTGTTAGATACACATACGTTAGGTCAGGTTCTTGTTGGGGATGTGGATGCTGAAGTTTGCATGGTATTGACTGAGGGTGGAGATGTCCCCTGGATGAGCAACCATTTAGCTCCAAACCTGCTGTCACAAGAAATGTGGTTACCTTTTCAGAATCCTGGTGTCTCTCCATTTAAATATAGCAGCACCGTGACGTCCAGTCCTTTTTCTTCACCTCAGGTTGCGGCTGCACTGTAGAGGAGGTAATTAGAGATTTCACGTCTGCTTATCTGGAATGGGGCAGGTGGCAGATAGACTAATTCTGTTGTCCCTACAAGTGCCGGGCACTAAGAGGAAGTCTATAGATCATGCAGTATAAAGAGTCCTAAACTGAGCCTTATGACTCTGTTTAGGTCATTTGTTTAGGCCTTTTGAGGTCCTGGTGTGAGCCAGTCAATAACAGATAGTGGTAACTCACTCATGGACCTGTTCAGGTGCTCATTTAGGTAGAAAGCTGTCCTGTGGCCAGCAGTGTCTCCCAGGTACCTGAGTAGCTCTGTGTAGGCTGTTTTCTGGGAGGGAGTGGAAGTGTAATGGCCTTTGTAAGGCAGACAAGGTTCTTTGGGTAAATCTGGTATCTTTTATTAGATCAACTCAAATAGCTGGAAACATTCTTCTTAGCAAGCCTTCGGGTGCAAATACCCTTCATCAGGCTGAGGAAGCATCTGCAGTTGGTCTGTGCTCTTCCTGGAAGGAGTGGTAAGCAGCTAGAGGCCAGTATTTATGCAAAAAAACCAGTCAGTTAAAATGTAAATTGAGGTGGTCAGTAGGTGAGAGACAGGTTGGGGGGAAGGGTGAATGAAAGTAGCTGTAGTCAAAGGATGAGAGACTGGAGGGTGGGAAGGGAATGAGAAAAGCTGGTAAAAAGTGGAGGGTTTACCTGGGGAGTCAGATGTTAGGCTGGTTATAATGTGTCACAAATCCAATGTCTATATTTAGTCCATGATTTTTTTTTTTTTTTTTGTATCCAGTAGATTGATAAAGTGATGGCCTCTGTAACTGTTCTTGCTTCAGGCAGATCATTTATCTGCCAGAGAAGTGGAGATGAAAGTGAAATTACAGGTATTGGCTATTGTTTCCTAATACTGTCAATTTTTGTTTCATTTTGTCTCCTGGGACCTAGTGCAGAATTTAGGATGAGGAAAAAGAAGGCAAGAGTTCATAAAAAAACATGAAAGGACTTGGAGAGGAACTCTGAGTGGGGCTACAAAGCCTTAGGGAAACAGGAAGTGCTGCTGAAAATTGCAAGACCTGAAGTGTCAGAGAACGGTGGGGAGCGATGAGGGGATAGGAGATTAAAGAGAAATGGTGGGGGAAGCCAAGAGACAGGTTGCTGCAGGGTATGGGAAAGGCTAGCCACCCAGCTTTTTATGCTGATGTCAGGACAAAACTGTGTAGGTTTGGGGGGAGTCATTTTTTTGTTTTTGTTTTTTGCTCTTCTGATCTTGCAGTCTAGTAATTTATGATAATGTTGTGTCTAGAGAATCTCACCTGTTACTCTGTTGCATTGCTTAGTGAGCACTTAGCCCTATCAGGAAACCACACACCTCCTGCATCCTTAGCCCTGACAGGCACTACATGTATAGAAAAGTCCTAGAGAACTTAGTAAGGCTGACACTGACTAAATTCAATGGAAATTTAATAGAGTTCTATAGAGATTACTCTGAAGAGCTATGGAATGTAATGGTCAAGTAGACCCTTTCTACAGGCTTCAGTATCCATTCTTTAATGTGTCAGTATCCATTCTTTAACATAGCAGAGAGATATAATAATTTCTGTAGTATTGTCCAACAGCAATGTGAAAAGTTATTGATGTGTAAGAAATTACATAGCATCTATCTAGAAGGGCTTTTCACAGCATCTTTATGATCAGAAAACTGTAAACTTCATGGCAGAGCTCTGTGAGTTGTGTCCTTGATCCTGCAGATGTAAAAAGTTGCAATTTCTGACCATGCAACATTATTAAGGTTTAAAATAACATCCATTATGGATATCCTTGCAAGCTTTTGTGATTAGGAGGTAGAAAATGGGAGGTCCCAGGATGAGAGAACTTTGTCCAAATGCTTTTCACATTCTTGTGGCAATTTGTCCTTCATTTTTTTGAAAAGCTGATTCTTTTTATTAACAAGGATTGTGACATTCAAGGCTTGATTTTTTTTTTTTTCAAATTTGATAATCAGCAATAACTACATTGAGCCAACATGAAAAACAGATCCTTGTTTTCTATGTTAACAATGTTTTTTTTCCAAACAGGAGTTAATTGAACCCCTTGATACTCCTAGGAAGATGGTGGATAATTAAGTGTCATTCTCACCGTGACATAGTTGGGGAAGCAGACAGGAAAGGGATGCCCTACAGTAAAATTTGGTTTTAAAATTTTTGAAAAATAGTTTCTGCAACTGTAGTTTTGTTTATTATTTATTAGTGGGTGGGAGCAAGCAAAGGGTCATTTGTAAAGATATTATTTTGCTTTTAAAAGTGCTCTGAACTATGCACTTCATATAGCAGATGTATTTAAAAAAACATGCATGAAAAATAATATAGAGGAAACTGTAGAGAACGGACCAAAGTGGGAAGTCTGTGTCAACTAGGTCTTAAAATAGACTACTAGAGGACCTCCATCCCTGTACTCAGACCATTTGAGTACATGCCTCTCAAGCAATGGCTGGGAGATGTTACCACTTTCTCACTTAATTTGACTTGAATTTTGACCAGAGCAGGAGTTATTGCATGGTAAGTGGTTGGCTAGAAAGCACTGATCAAGTTGTACAGTGAGTTCCTGTTTCTACTCTCTCCCTGTTTGGCACTAGTAGTAGTGTGCTGATTTGATTTGTTAATGTCCCAGTTCAAAATTCCAACATACAAAAAATTCACCTCCTTTCAACAACCAACATGTCCAAGCAGTGAAATTACTCTGTGCAAAGGCATTGCCCATTACCTTGAAGTCAAAATGATTGATACTGCATCTGCTTTTGAGAGAGTAGTATCATCAAATTGGTCTCCTGCTTATCAGCTGTTTAAGAGTGTTTGGGACTCCAAAATGTTGAGATATGAACCATGTTTTGTTACAAGGCATCCCTAAGAGTGTCTGAATGCTCTCTGATGCTTATTGTTTTGAGCCAAGTATTCCAGCACATAACAGGTACTGAACCAAGAGGAAGTGAGGGTTCAGCATCTCCACATATCTGTCTTCCCTGTTAAATACTGTGTTCATTGAAGCAATTGTTGTTGTCATTACTGGGAAGTCAACACATACAGATGTCTCCAGCTAAACTAATGGGATCAAATTTAGACTTCCACCGATGTGGACAGAAGAGCATTCACATCAGGGTTGTCTTTAGCTCCTGGTGGGTGCATTGCACTTAGCCTGTATGGTATTTAGGAGGTCTGAAGATTAGGGTATGTGTATACCTTTTCCATATAGGGAGGAGCAGGCAGTCATTTCCCATCATGAAGCTGGAGAAAACACTGAATTCCATTCCAACCTCACTATTTAATACTGTCTTGTGTCACACTTTTGATACAAATCTACCAAATAGTCCAGAGCCAGAAAATCAGGACAAAAACTAAGAGGCATAGTACACACTTATTATTGTCACCTATGCTTTCATTTCTTACTATTAAGACTGAGAGACACATGAACAATTCTTAATTTATATGGAATGGATTTCATATAATGGGCTGAATCCTCAGCTAGTGTAAATTGGCATGGTCAGACTGATGTTAATTGAGCTCCATTTACAACAGTGGCGGATCTGGCCTGGGATGGGCTGGTAGATGGCCCTGTCTGAACTTGTCAGCACATGTTACTCTATTGCTCCGCCATTTTGAACATCTCTGTGAACTTACCCACGTACAAAACAATGGGATTTTATCATTTTGGCTCTATGTATTGTTTGTTATAGGCCATATATAGTAACATAGTCAAGAAGATAAATAAAACAACAACACAATAGACAAGTTCTGTAGTATTTCAGTGAGGAGGACTTAATTTCTTTTCCAAGATCCCTGGATCTGATGGTACATGGTACAGTAAACTGGAAATTCTATGGCAACTTCATTTAAAAGAAAAAATAAATATTGATTTGCTGATGCCATCCTAATTTCAGTTTTCAATATGCTTTTAGCACAGGGGTGGGCAATTATTTGGGTAGGCATGCCACTTAATGAGTTTTGGTGACCTGCTGAGGGCCACGCCCTACCTCTCCCTTCCTCCCTGAGCTCTGAGCAGTGTGGAAATCTGAACCTGCCCACAGCTGCAATACAACCCTGTCCTCCCCCCACCCCAACTTCTGCCGGAGTCCATTCGTTCATAGCTATAGCGTGCCCTCCCTCCCACACATGCCTCCTCCTACCTCCACCCCGGGTCTGGGTCTGGCAGTTGCCGGCCACGTTCATAGTTGCCCAAATGCAGCTGTCAATTTACAGGTTGGGGAAGGGAGGGGATGGTGCAGGCTGTGACCAACCTGGAAGCCTGTACCCACCTGCAGCTGTAGCATGTGCCCCATACCTGCAGCCCTGACCCCGAAGTTGCTGGCTGCATTTGGGCAGCTGTGGATATGGCCAGCAGCTACTGGGTCTGGACTTGGGGGGCAGCAGGGCATGCTATGGCTGTGGGTGGGTTCATGCTTCCACTTCTGTGCTGATAGACCCCTAGCCCAGAGAGAGAGCACCTGGCATGCCAGAAGCAGCCCCAGTCGCCTGGCACCATGTGGCTGCCAGCATTGGAGCTGCTGCCTGCCTGTGAGCCAGATCCATTCATTTGGCAGGCATCTGCCCACAGGCTGGATCCAGTCAGTTGATGGGTCAGATCTGACTTGAGGGCCATATTTTGCCATCCCTGTTGCCACTCCAGTCACCTTCCCCTGCCTGATCTGCTGCTCTGCTTCCTACTTCACTGTCAGGGCGGCTAGGATCTGGAACCAACTTCCAAGAGAAGTGGTGCTGGCTCCTACTCTGTGGGTCTTTAAGAGGAGGCTAGTTGTACACCTTGCTGGGGTCGTTTGACCCCAGTACTCTTTCCTGCCATGGGAGGGGTCGGACTCGATGATCTGCTGAGGTCCATTTCAACCCTAGAAACTATGAAACTACTTTCCGTTGGATCTACTGTTCCTGTTGGATAAAACCTGTGCTGTCTGCCCCCTCCTTGATCTGCCATGTGCCACACAAAGAAGTTGCCTGTGTCAATTGCGGCACATGTACCACAAGTTGACCCACCCCACAATAGCCTATTGGTGCTGAATAGTTGTAGAGCCCCATATGTCACCTTCCTCCCAGAAGGAGTTACAGTTTAAGACTCTTCCTGTATACCTAAATGTAACATGACAGTTACCTTATGCAGTTGTGAGCAGACAGTATTGTTGTCTGAATCTCTTGTCTTTCTACCAGCTACAAGTACTTGGAGATTCATGGATGCACATCTGACAAAGATGTGAGCCAAGATGATTAGTGACTTGTCCCAGGGGGTCCAAATGCAAGATGTAGTAAACAACCCTGCTGATTTTTCTCTCTCTCTCAGCCTGGGCAGAATCATTAGAAATTAAAATTTGGATGGAGTGGCTGATTTGTTTATGACTCTATAAACCCTTCCTTCTAGAAAAGTCACATGGAACTAAATAGGGATTAGATAGTACTTTAAAAATCTATAGGATCTAAATAGAGAGGGACCAATTTTCTATTGAATTTCTCATCCCAGTCTAAATAAATGTACCAGGGAATGATACCACTGCTCTAGAATTTCTTTAGGGGATAACACTCATGGAATAGTCCTCAATTTTCAGTAGTAGCTATTGGGTGAAGCCTCAGATCAAACCCTTAATACTCTCTGGGCAGAAGTAAATGGAGTTGCTATGGAGTTCCAACAGTGGAAACTTTCCATCCAAATACTCTTACACTTGGGCATATGCTCTAATTATTATGTAATCAGGACTCATGGTAGAGGTGATATCTTTTATTAGACTAACTAGATGTCTGAAAAAAAAATTAATTGCAAGCTTTTGTAATTCTTCTGTGAAATTCTGTATTTAATACAGGTGATCTAGGGAGGACCAGAAGAAGGGTTTGGGAGAGACCTTGTTTCCCCTAGCACCCCCTGGCATAACAAGGAATAACAGCCACAAGTTGTTGGAGAGTAGGTTTAGATTAGACATCCATAAGAACTACTTCACTGTCAGGGCAGCTACGATCTGGAACCAACTTCCAAGGGAAGTGTGGTGTTGGCTCCTACCCTGGGGGTCTTTAAGAGGAGGCTTGATGCCTACCTAGCTGGGATCATTTGAGCTCAGTTTTTTCTCCTGCCCAGGTAGGGGATCGGACTTGAAGATCTACAAGGTCCCTTCCAACCCTACTTCTATGATTCTATGATCAGACTCAATGATTAAGATAATCCCTTCTGGCCTTAAGCCCTATGAATCCCTTCAGCATCTGCTCAACTGGAATTGCACAATAAGAGACCCCCTTTCTCTTCCTTTTATTGAAAATTCCTTTTAAATTGAATAGGAAATTATGATTTTACTATAGGATTTGTTTTAAATCAGACTCTGAAATTTAATAGAGGACTATATCACTGCTATAGAAGGCAATAGATAGGCTAATGCTAAAGTTTCTGTAGAAAGGAGATAATTATTAAATATGTTAGGAGTCACTTTTATGGAGTGCTATTGGTTTCATCCTGATTAAGGACATTGCCATAAGTATTTTGTGGGCTAGCTGAAGCCATGGAACAGTATGGTAGGTGGGAGTCAGCTCAGCAGGTAGAGGAAATAACAGTGTGGAAAAAAGTTTATATTTTGAACTTTCAATGCCAATATGTAAATGACAAAGAGGGTTTATTTTACATAATCATGTTCTCCACAGCAGCTGTTAGAAATTACGCTCTTAAAGCCATGTGCAGTTCGCTCTAGGCTGGGGCAATGATCACGCAGAGCAAGTATCCAAAGTCAAATACAGAATCTTTATTCGCTTGAGCGAGGAACTTCTACAGAGAGGGGCCCCGCCTACTAGTTACAATACTTTTTTATACTTTCTAAGTGCATAAGTGTTAATTCGTGATTAGCTCATGCTCCTAATCATCTATTAACTAAATTACTATTCTGTCCAATCAAGTGGCACATTGGGCATGAGCACTGAAGTTTAACTCTCGTGAATTACATGCCCCCTACATTTTGTTTCAAGATGTTTCTTTATTTAACAAAAACAAATCATGCTCGACTTTTAAGGTTCTCCTGTTGACGAGACTCCCCTGTTGACTGGATTCGGCTAGTTTCATATTTTATCAGTAACCTTCACACAGTAACCCTCACACAGTATTCCTTTTCCCTCCACGCCGTCTCGTAAGTGCTGTGTCCACTTTTATGAAATGGAGGCAAAAGGACAAAAAAATGGCCTCACTTTTAGCATTACAAAGCTTTGCTTTAACCCTACAAGATTCATATACAACACAACCCTCCCTTCTGTAAATGAACCTGTTAAAGCAGGGTCGGGCAATTAAGGAGGGCCGCTTACTGAGTTTTGGCAAGCCATCAAGGACCACATCACAGGCAGCCCAGGGCAGATAAATATTAATTTTCTAAATTTTTTCGGGGCCTTGCAGGCCAGATAGAATGGCCTGGTGGGCCACATCTGGCCCCCGGGCCGCATTTTGCCCACCCCTGTGTTAAAGGAATCCCAAAGCTCAATGCTTGGAGCATAGTTGTTCCTGGTGAGGAACTTATGTTCTGTCTGAGGCATGGTTTCTAAATGAGGTGGGCAGACAACCTGATTTATATGGGTGAATTCTGATTTGAGTGACCCCATCTGTTTATGACCTTGGAGGAGTTCTTGATCATGGGCAGGTCTAGGATTTTGACAAGTGGGATGCAGATGGTGTGGTACATCATTCATCATGTACAACAGAGCACAATTTTTTCTTCAAGTAAAAGGAAACTAGAAGCTTTACTAATGCACAAGGGGCCTAGGGCTATACTGTTCAGTTTAAGATTGAAGCAAAAATAGATAAAACTTTATTGAAATGTGCCTCAACTTGCTATATGTAGTTTGCTATATTATGTCCTAAAAACCCCACAAGAACCTAAGCAAAAAGTACTCAAAAGATGTTGTTTCTTTAGTCCTGTTGTCATTAGAATTAAATGTACATCTCTTTCAGATGCATAAAACAAAATCAAGCCTTCTTGAGCATCTTGACAGTGCATCCGATGTTTCACTGGCAGTTATTTCTATACCTGAGTTAAAGTTTACCGGAGTTAATGTTTCCACACCTGAGCTAATATTTTTAGCTAGAGTTAAAAACAGTCTGCAGGGCTGTGAAACAGGAGCTACATTACTGGGAACAGCTAGCAGACAGCAGCAGCATTGCAGAAGAAAGAATAGCCTAATTAGTGGAACTTTTAAGATGATTAACAAAGGAGAGATGGTCATTAACACTTGTAGAATGAAGAATTTGGAAGGAATCAAGCAAATTATAATGAGCCATGAAATCAAATGACTCCCTCACTACTGCCTGAATAGAAATGCTGTGGCCATTGCCAGGCAGTTTGTGAAATACACTATCCTTGGCCAAGTCATTTGTCCTTGCATGGATACTGCCTCAATCAGTGGCCAATACCTGATGCTTCAGAGGAAAGAAGCTCATGAAGTGGCTTGCCTATCCAAAAAGCATGTGGTCAGATATTGAAGCAGATTAGGAGTGGCCTGAACATGAGGTTCAAATCAGGGCAAAGCTTTGGTCTTGGATTTGGTAGCATCAGAATCTTGGGATCTACCTTGGACAAAACACCCGGCATTCTCACCTGATTTTACAGCATTCCCCTTAGGCTGAAATTTCTCTTTAGAACTTGGCTGCCTGCAATCCCAAATCAAACATTATAGCTTCCTTCTGATTTGAGCATGGGACCTATCATTGAAGGGGATTTGAATCCAGGCATTTAGACCCAAGCTCCTGAAACTTGGAGAGCTGGATATATCCATTCTAGAGCTTGATATTAGGTCAAATAAAATGAATGAAGACTCCCATTGACTTTAGTGTGTTTTGAATCCAACCATCCAACAATTAATCCAGTTCTAATCTAATAAACATTTAAAATAATACTGATACCAAAGCAGTGCCCCGGTACCCCACTATAAAAATCTCTCCACTGTGAGTAACTACCATTCCAGGAAAAGATCTGCTTTTTATTTATTATGGAGGCAGCACCATGCTGTGTAGTGTGGGAAGAGTCACTTTTAGCTCTCCACTTCCTAGTCTTTTCATACTTGCTGTAAGGGGATATTGGGGATGTAATTTTGCAAGGTTTGGAATATGGGAATTCAATTTTCTACGTTTTGGAAGGGAACAAGGAACCCCAAGCAGCACTGAGCACCAGCAACCTGAGCTCCATGCTAATAAAATGTAACAGATTTATGAGGCTTTGTAAGAGTCCAGGTAAACTACACCAGTGGGTCACCTTTATTTACTGCCTTTTCCGAAGTGCTTCCATTAGACTGAGAAATATTGAGAAATGAACTACCCCCTCCACCCTGATCCCACCCCCTGAAGGTAGTCTGGTTTCAGTCTGTCAGGATATACTTCTCTGTAATATTCATCAGTACTCCTGTCTTAGGGGACAGTTGCTGCTTAATACTGCAGTCCTTCCTCTGTGTTTCTGGTATTGCAGAATTTATCTCCCTGAGCATTCTGAGATACATAACCTATCACCAGTCTGAGAATCTCAAGTCTCTTCCTAGTTTCTTCAAGACTTTGGTTTGTGTCAGGGCTGCACTCTTGGTGTCCTGTACAAACTGCCTTTGCAATAGCAATTTCTCCATTGTGGCATAGTGACAGGAATAATTTTTATTTATCTCCCTGAAAATGTATCTTTACCATCCTTAACCTTCCCCTCTGCCTCCTAATCAAATGGAGTCACACATGCAGCCTATTCTTTGTAACATATTAAGAATGATCATACAATTTTGTCATGATAGTCGCAATGGCCACAGAGACTGTGAATTTGAACAGATTCCATGGATTCATCTTGGTGTGTGGTCACCAGTGGGGTCCCTCAAGGCTCTGGCCTAGGCCTTATAGTGTTTAACATCTTCCTCAATGAATTGGACATTGGTGTCAGAAGCGGGCTGGCCAGGTTTGCCAACGAGACCAAACTCTGAGGTAAAGCATCCACACCTGAGGATAGGAGGGTGATCGAGGCAGATCTTGACAGGCTCATGAAATGGGTGGACGAGAACCTGATGGTGTTCAACACCGAAAAATGCAAGGTTCTCTACCTTGAGAGGAAAAACCTGCAGCTTCCTTATAGGCTCGGCAGCACTACACTGGTTAGCACTACGGATGAAAGGGACTTGGGGGTCATGATTGACCACAAGATGAACATGAGCCTTCAATGTGATGTTGTGGCTAGTAAAGCGAGCAAAACGCTGGTTTGCATCCATAGATGCTTCTCAAGCAAATCCAGGGCCGTTGTTTTCCCTTTGTATTCGGCTTTGGTGAGGCCGCAGCTGGAGTACTGCATCCAGTTTTGGGCTCCACAATTCAAAAGGATGTGGAGAAGCTTGAGAGGGTCCATAGGAGAGCTACGCACATGATCAGAGATCAGGAAAAGAGACCTTATGATAAGAGGCTGAGAGCTATGGGACTCTTCAGCCTAGAAAAGTGCAGGCTCAGGGGTGATCTGGTGGCCACCGATAAGTTTATCAGGGGTGCTCATCAGGATCTGGGGGAATGTCTGTTCACCAGAGCACCTCAAGGGATGACTAGATCAAGCGGTCACAAACTCTACCGCAACCAATTCAGGCCGGACATAAGGAAGAACTTCTTTACTGTCTGAGCCCCCAAGGTTTGGAATAGACTGCCACCAGAGGTGGTTCAAGCACCTACTTTGAACACCTTCAAGACGCATTTGGATGCTTATCTTGCTGGGATCCTATGGTCCCTGCTGACTTCAGGCCCATGGGGCAGTGGGCTGGCCTCAATGATCCTCCAGGGTCCCTTCCAGTCCGAATGTCTATGAAATCCGTGGATCTTGCAGATGGATGTAAAAATGCATCTGATTTGGTGTGTCCTTTGTTTAACTTCTAAATGCATGTAATCCCATGCATTGACATCAGTTTGAATCAGTCTCAGTGACAAATTATTGCTGAGCTTTGGTTGTTCTGCAGCATGCAGGTGTCACCAATGAGACTTGTAGTTGAGGGAGGGAGTACAAAAGTGTCTTTGAAGTTGAAAACAAGGTAAAAAATGGCTAAAGTAAATGGGGAAATTCTCCATGCTGAGCAGAGAAGTGAAAAGTGTCCAAAGGGGCTATTTCACAGAAATAGTAGAAGGTTGTTTTGTACAGCCTGTAATGTTCCTATGGATTTCAAATAGAAAAGAATGTACAGCAAACATCTTGAGAATGCTTTGCATAAATGCAACCTGCAAACAGCTTAATCTGCAATAGAAGAGAAAACTAAAATATGTATAACAAGGTGTGTGCTACTTTCTTCAAGGACAGAACAACAAATCCATCACACAACAGAAGGCAACTACTGTGACAGGTGGCCATCACAAGTCCAGATCTCGATGTCGGCCCGCCCACCTGTCTAGGGGCAGCCTACCCTAGCTCTCCTGCCATGACTTGATGAATAAATAACTTGTGTAAATTGCAGGAGGCTGCCCATTTAGTGCCCTAATATCTAATACATATTCAAATAATTTAATCTGCTTGGAGCGTTCTAATTAGAATGCTTCAGCATACTGTGACATTACGTGTATTCTGCATGCCGTATTTCAAAATGCTGGCAGGGGTGCTTTAACTAAAACTTGTGAATGAGCTTCAGTTAAAGTGCCCCTATGGCCATTTTGAAGTGTAGGACTCTGAATACACATGATGCTGTGGTGTTTTAATTAGAGCGGTTGTCCAGGAGCTGCTCTAATTAAAACGCACCCTCCCCACTACCCTGGGGCATGTGTGTAGACACCCTGTGAACTTCCAAATGGTCAATGGCCAACTTAGACCAGGCAGTGGTGGAAACACTATCCTACCTTCATGTGTTTCAGGTGGAAAAAAAAGAAAAAAAAAAAGAAAAAGTTCAAGCAAACATTGCTTGATATCAAACAACCAGGCAGTGTGTGTGGAATAAATACAGAAAAGAACTCAGATAGCTTTGTTTGATTTTAATGGGTATGACTTGCATGACACATGCTCAGGATAGTTAGCTATGTATTGAGAAAAGTATTTATTATAATCATTAATTCGTTTATTATTTTAGCAAAATGGGCTTCTTATTCCCTGCCCTGCCTGCAAGTCATGGTTTTCATTGTTACTTCCAGGCAAAGGGAAAAGGGTCAGCAGTACCATCTTGGGTAGTAATCACAGGGTGAAACTGTTTGTTTTCCCACTGTCTGTTTTCATGCCTGTCAACTCAAGGGTGGAACTTCTAGGAAAGGAGTGCGAAAATGTGATTCAGAAGTTGAAGATGCAGTCACCTCAAATACAATTGTGGAAGAACATAAAGGGTAATAGCTGATATAAGGTTTATCTTGGACCTGATTGTCCCCAGTTTTCTTTGACTTGCATTAGAACAGGCTTGGGACAGTGGTTTATCCCGTAGTTTATACACATAGATAGCTTGAAAGGCTATTAACTCTAATTAGCCCAGATGGGGTTGTGGGGGGGGAGAAGGAAATGTTACCGGAGATTGTCACACTAAGCATCTGTGAACTAGGTTTGGGTAGAAAAGGTTCTTTGAGTAAATGTGATACCTTTATTAGACCAACTATGTAATTGGAACGAAGTTCTTAGCAAGCTTTCATGTGCAGTTACCCTTCTTTAGGCATAAGGAATCTCTGCTGTTCTGAGACTCCAAGAAATTTCATAGATTTCATAGACATTAGGGCTGGAAGGGACCTCATAAGATCATCAGGTCCAGCTGTCCAAGGGACAGGAAGTCAGTTAGGGTGAAAGGAACCTAACAAGATGAGCGTCCAAATGTTTCTTAAAAGTGTCTGGAGTAGGTGCTTGTACCACCTCTGGAGGGAGTTTTTCCTTGTGTCCCAGTTAAAACGATCTTGCAGGAGTTTGTGTGTTGGACCTTGTCATTTCCTGGGGTGCTCTGGTGAACAGGTGATCTCCCAAATCCTGATGCACACCCCTTATGTACTTATAGGTTGCCACCATGTCACCCCTGAGCCTGCGCTTCTCCATGCTGAAGAGTCCCATAGCTCGCAGCCTTTCTTCATAAGGACTGTTCTCTTGCCCTATGATCATGCACATGGCTCTCCTCTGGACACTTCCAAGCTTCTCCACCTCCTTCCTAAATTGTGGAGCCCAGAATTGGACACAGTACTCTAGCTGTGGCCTCACCAAGGCCAAGTGCAGTGGGAGGATGACATCCTGGGTCGTGCTCAAAATGCATTGGTAGATGCAAGCCAGAGTTTTGTTTGCTTTGCCAGCTGCAGTATTGCACTGGTGGCTTTTATTCATCTTGTGATCAATCATGACCCCTAAGTCCCTTTTGGCCATGGTGCGAGTGAGTGTAGCATTCCCAAGCCTATAAGTGTGGTGCAGATTTTTGTCCCCAAGGTGGAGCACCTTGCATTTCTCCATATTGAATGCCATCAGGTTTTCATCCTCCCACCTTGCAAGCCTATCAAGGTCAGCTTGGATCACCAGCCTATCCTCAAGTGTGGATACTCTTCCCAAAGTTTGGTGTCATCAGCGAACTTGACCAGTCTGCTTTTGACACCAGTGTCCAGATTGCTTATGAAGATATTAAAGAATACAGGTCCCAGAACAGAGCATTGGGGGTCACCGAGTCACTGAGTGCCATGTTGATTTGGTTCTGTCAACTACCACTCTCTGGGTCTGACCTCGGAGCCAGTTCCCCAGCCATTGGACTGTGGAGTACTTGAGGCTACAGTTGCCCAATTTTTCCATGAGGACGTCGTGGGATACCATGTCAAAGCCTTTTTTAAGTCCAAATATATGACATCAACCTCTTCCCTTTTGTCCACGTGATAAGTTACCTGGTCATAGAAGGAAATGAGATTGCAAAGGAAGACCTACTCGCAACAAGGCCGTGCTGGCTATGCCTCAGAATGTTGCCTTCTGTTACCCTGTCAAAAATGGTTTCTTTGATTAATTTTTTCCAAAATCTTCCCGGGGATTAAGGTCAAACTGATTAGCCTGTAGTTTCCCGGGTCTTCTTTTCTTCTTTTCTTGAAGATGGGCACCACACTGGCCCTCTTCCAATCTTCAGGTACTTCACCCGAGTGCCACAAGTTCTCGAATATCCTTGCCAAAGGCTGTGCTATGGTGTCTGCCAGTTACTTTAGCACTCTTGGGTGCAACCTATCTGGACCAGCTAATTTATGAAGGCCTGTCAAGATGCCCCCTCACAAGATCCACATCAACGGTGGGCATATATTTATCCTCACCCTGGTCATCCTGCATCATGTTAGGCAGGGTGGTCCCTTTGGGCTGGTGAAAAAAATGATCTTCATTAAGCCAATTAACTTTTTCATGGGTGTCAGTAGTCAGCTGCCCCAGCTGGTTTAGCAGTGATTCAGTGTTGCCTTTGTTTTTCTTTAGACTCCCCACATATCTGAAGAAGGATTTTTTTATTGTCCTTGATTCATGTAGCCAGATGGAGTTCAGTTGCAGCCTTGTCTTTTCTAGTTCACTCCCTGCAGGTGTGGGCCAGTACAGTTTACTCCTCCTTAGTGGTGTTTCCTGTCTTCCATCCTTTATACACCTCTCTTTTTAGATGTAGGAGATCCATGAGCTCCTGTTGAGCCAAGGGGGTTGTTGAGCCCTTTTACCACCGTTCCTATGGGCTGGAATGGTCTTCCCTTTTGCATTTAGGATCATTTCCTTAAGGAGCAACCATTCATCCTAAACTCCCCTCTCTGTGAAATCATGGCCTCTCAGATCCTCAAGAACAAGTATCCTGAGCTTATGAAAGTCAGCTTTTCTAAAGTCAAGAACTACTGCATTGCTGGCTGACTTGCCAGCTTTGCGATGGATGGTGAAAGTGATCAGCTCATGGTCACTGTCACCCAGCTTCCCTTCAATCCTTAGGCCGATGATTAAATCATCCCCATTGGCCAATACCAGGTCCAGCAGTGCCTTGCCTCTTGTTAACCCATAATCTTCTTGAGACAGGTAGAGCTTATCCACATATGTAAGGAAGCTTTGTGACCAATCGGATTTGGCTGAGTGCTCATCCCATTAGATATCTGGGTAGTTGAAGTCTCACATGATGAACATGCACCAAGAGCGTGCAGCCTTGGCCAGTTCCCTGGCAAATTCTTGATCAAGCACTTGTTCCTGGTTTGGAGGTCTGTAGTAGACTCCTACCATTGTATACCTTTCACTATGTTCTCCTTGTATTCTAACGCAGAGGATCTCCAGTCGTCCTCCTTGGGTGCCAATCTCAGCTTGTAGGGATGTGTAGCTCTCCTTCACAGAGAGAGCTACACCCCCACCCCTTTTTTCAGCATGGTCTCTCCTGTACAGGTTATAGCCATTTATACCAGTAGTCCAGTCATAGGAGGAGTCCGTGATCCTTATGAGATCATAGGGTCGTTTTGTTTAGCAGAAGGACCAGTTCCTCCTGTTTATTCCTCAAACTCCTAGCATTAGTGTACAGGCAGGTAAGTGTGCTGTTGGAGGCACTAGGCTTTCTTGTACTCATGGAGAAGCTCTGTTCCTGGGCTGGGGTAGGAGTGGGTTCCCTTGAACTTCCTAACTTGCTGGTTTTCTAGTTGATGCTTGGCGAGTTTGCTCTGGTGGTTGTCTGTCCATCCCCTGATGAGCTTAGTTTAAAGCCTGGTTAAGCAGGTCAGCCATTCTGGCTGAGAAGAGCTTCTTCCCTAGTGGAATGAGGTGGAAGCCATCTCCTCCCAACAGACCACTGCCTTTCTCTCCGAGGAGTGGACTGTGGTCATAGAAGCCGAAGCCTTCATGGTGACACCAGTGTTGCAGTCTTCTGTTTACTGCCTCGATTTGTCTCTCCCTCCTCTGCCTGTGACCCATAACCGGGAGGATCAAGGAAAAAAACACCTGTGCCCCCAACCCCCTAAGCCCCACTCCCATGACCCTGCTGGGATTTCTCTGAGCCAAGTCATTTTTGCCCATGTGGATAAGGAGCATAGGGTAGTGGTCGGAGGGGTGGATAATTTTTGAGATCCTCTCAGCCACATCCCGGATACAAGCTCCCAGGAGGCAGCAGACCTCCTGAGCTAAGGGGTCAGGGTGACAGATCACTCCCTCTGTTCCCCTCAGGAGGGAGTCATCCACAATGACCACTCTGCATTTCATCTTAGGTATGATACTTGGTCGTGTTTCTTCCTCACTAGCAGTAGTTGGCAGCTCTGCAGTCTCCACTGGTGCTGCAAGAGGTTTGTACCTGTTACAGAGATCCAAGGGGCTGGTGACCCTGGTACAGTGAGACTTAGGGCCAGAGACTACCTTTTTCCAGCCCCCTGGCTGGACACTATGGGAGTGCCTCTTGGCCTCACTGGTCCTGGCAGGCAACCTGGGTCTTCCTTCTTCTTTCCTGGGATGAAAGGCCTGGCAGTAGGAGTCAGTCTCCTGTTCACCATCCCTGATGGCATGCAGCCTCTGCATCGCAGTCTGGAGCTCCACTATTTGTGATTCCAGAGACTCCAATACAGAGCAAACCTCACAAGGGGAGGTTGCAATGCTCCTCATCCCATATGCCTAGAGTCGTGCCAGGAAGCCCCACAGCCAAAAGCCAGGGGCTTTCATAGTTTCATAGTAGCTAGGGTCAGGAGGGACCTAAACAGATCATTTAGCCTGACCCCCTGCCACAGGCAGGAATGAATGCTGGGTTCACAAGACCCCAGACAGGTGATCATCCAACCTCTTCTTGAATTTGCCCAAGGTAGGGACGAGGACCACTTCCCTGGGAAGTTGGTTCCAGATTTTGGCAACCCTAACTATAAAAAGTTGCCTTCTGATCTCTAACCTAAACCTATTCTCCATCATCTTATTACCACTCTGAATGGAGGCTGGAACCATGGGTTCCGTCTGGATGGAGGCCTTAGAAGTACCAGAGGGGAGAGATCCAGCTGCAGTGGGGAACTTCGGGGTACGACGTGTCCTACCCACCATTGCACTGGTAGTATTTTGGCTACTACTGTACCAACCGCTCCCATGAGACTTGCTGCTTACGACCTTGGGCCCCTTCTGCCCACCCTCTTGCATGAGCCCCCGTGTGCACTCACATGTCAAGCCTAGAAACACGCCTGTTTGCACGCTCTGTTCACGAGGCCCCACTTACCTTCGGCAGGCTGGGGGTCGTCAGGGGACCTGGGGGTCCTGTTGGGAGGTCCTGGGGGTCCCAGGTCTCATAGGGACACAACAGGCTTCCACCCATGCATTTTGCTACGGAGCCAGGGCCAAATGGTGAGAGAAGCTAAATGTGTGGCAGGGTGTCAGTGAGAATATAAATAGGTAGAAAATAAGAAGACAAAAGGTAAAGTAAAGAGAGGGGGAAGAGAGCAGGGGAATACAAGGCTAAAGGGAGACATTACAGCACTAGTATACAGGGTGGAAAAGGGGCTGTCAGTGAAAAAAAGTAGTGGAGATCAGGAAAACAGGGTGACTACACCCGAAAGCTTGCTAAAAACTTTTTTCCAACTACTCAGTTGGTCTAATGAAAGATATCACATCTACTCAAAGAACCTTGCCCTGCCTGTGTCCTTAGACTAACATGGCTACAACCAAAAACCCAGCACAGTAGGTTTGTACATTGGATTCCTTCCGGGAGAAAGCCTTTTATTCGGAGATTCTAAAGCTATACAAACCAATTGTCCCACTTTAAGCACCTATGGAGTACTGAGAACACACTTTGTCCAAGGAGGACAAACAGGTTAATTTGAATTAATTGCCATTCAAACAATGTGGCTTCAGACCATGGAGAAGTACTATGGACATGATCTTTGTGGCCCAGCAACTCTAGGGAAAATACTGAGAACAATACCAGCCATGTTGGTTGTAGCCATGTTGGTCTAAGGACATAGGCAGACAAGGGTCTTTGGGTAAATCTGATATATTTTATTAGGCCAACTCAGATCGTTGGAAAAATTCTTCTTTGCAAGTTTTTGGGTACAATTACCCTTCATCAGGTCAAGGACGCATCTGCAGATGATCTAAGAACAATACCAGGAACTGTATATGGCCTTTGTTGATTTGACCAAAGCCTTTGACTCTGCTAACCTTATCAAAGGTTATCAAAGTTTGGATGCCTAAGTAAATTTATCATCATCCTAAGACTCTTTCATGACCAGATGACTGCCTCCATCCTAAGCAGTGGCTCCAGTATGGACCCCTTTGTGATTCAAACTGTCATCAAGCAGGGCAGTGTGATTGCACCAGTTGTGTTTTCCATCTTTCTTGTAGTCTTCAAGATGCTCATCCATGACTGTCTGCCACATGGCACTGGCACTGAGTACAGGATGAACAGGAACCTTTTCAGTCTCTCCCACCTCTGTGCACAAATCAAAGTTACTTTGGCCTTGATTGTGGAACTTCAGTATGCCAATGATTGTACTGTCATTACACATACAGAAGACGACCTAAAAATGGCCCTTAATTGCTTCTCTCAAGCATACTGGTGCCTGGGGCTGACCCTTAACATCGGAAAAACAAACATGCTTTACCAGCCTGCTTGGGACCTGTCAACTCCCCCAGCAAAGATCCTCAGTGATGGACAGGAACTGGAGAATGTTGAACACTTTGCATATCTCAGCAGCCAACTCTCAAAAGTCAACGTGGATGAGGAGATCCAGTATAGGATCTCATGTGCCAGCTTTGCCTTCAAAAGACTGAATCATCATGTGTTCAATGATCATGACACTGAGACTTGAACAAAGCTCCCAGGGAGAAGGCAGCAGGGCAGGAGGCCCAAGCCCCCAATGGGTAGCCTGCATCCACCCCTGCCCCCCTGTGGGCTCGGCTCAGCTTGGCTCGGCTTTGCTCTGCTCTGGCCGTGCCACTGGAGGGGAGGAGGTGGACTTTGCCGCCTTTCCATTCTTAAAAGGTGGTCACCCTAACACTACCTCCAGAAGACCCTTGACATAAGGTAGGAGGATCATCGCACAAATGCCGGTGTCCTCACTGACACTAACACCACCAGTATGGAAACGTTAAGTATTCAACATCAGCTGCAGTGGAGAGGGCTTTGTGTGTGCGTGTCTGATGTACATTTACAAAAACAACTGCTATATTCCCACTCAGCCAAGAACAAAGGACACGCGGGGGCCAGAGGAAACACTTCAAGGACACCCTCAAGGTGAACATTAAGAAGTGTGGTATTGACGCCATAAATTAGGAAAAACTAGCTTGGGACAAGGCTATCTGGCGATGCCTTGCAAGAAGGTATGTCTTACTTTGAGGAAAACCATCTTGCCCTGGAGACAAAAAAATGACAAAAACAGAAGGAAAGGAAACAAGACTGAGAAATCTGTGGTCTAAAGCCACACCATCACCTAAAACCATCACCTGTGACATTTGCCAGAGAGTCTGTGGCTCTAGGATTGATTTTTCTTAGTCATCAGCGGACTCATTTACAACCTTTTACTTGACCCACAGGAGTGATCACCCTCGATCATGAGGGCTTGACAACAATGTAAACTGTTGTCCAATGCCTTTTTTGATACGAGTGGGAACCCAGGACAGTCAGACCTGGGATAAACCTGCGGGTTGTTTTTACCCAAGAATGAAAGGTTTTGTCTCTAAAGAAATCTAATATCTGTTTTTAGCTTAAGACGTTTTAGCAATAAAAGCTTTTGCTTTGAGAACCATGAGGAGAGGGAGAGGTAGTTAGCCATATTAATCTGAAGTCATGAAGTATGAAGTCCCTTCGTAGTAAACTGTTGCTTACAAAAGCTTTTGTACCTCTGATTTAGTTAGCTTAGTACAGTGCAACTCTACTCTGGTTTCTTTAGGAACCGTGTATTCTTTAGGAACGCCTACCGTTTATGGAAAACCAGAAATCCAATCATGTGAAACAGCAAGTTGAGTGATGTTGCCAGCTGGGCATAATCTTACTATCAAACTGAAAATGCATTGGTAAAAAAACCCCCCTTTTGTTTAAATCTGTAGGAAAATTGTCCCTACGTGTATTTTTTTAAATGTATTTCCCTCCCTTGAATATAATTTGTTGGCAAAAGCCACATTTGTTGCTTCATCAACACGGTTTCCAAATGTGAAATGCTTAACCTGGCTTAGTTTTAGTGAGACCTAAGGATCTCTTTCCAGCACTGTCCCTTAGACTACAAGAGATTGTTTTCTTCTTGAAAAGATGTCTTATGAGAGGACAGGCAGAACCAAAGACGTCAGCATCACTGTGCACAAAATTTTGTTTAAACAAGAAGCACAATAGTAACTGCAGAGACAGTCTTCAATCTTTCTGTAAAAAAAAAAAAAAAAAAGATGAACAGCTGTGCTTAGCCATAGTCTTGTACAATTAAAATAACTGTGCTAGTATGATCAAGATATTAATAGGTGAAGTGAACTATATGAAAAAATGTTGTACCAAAATCATAGTCTTAAAGTCCCAGAGTGTTTTTATTTCTTCCTTGCCCGCTACTGAATCATGTTTTATCTGGAAAATATGGCAGGTAGCAAGGAAGAGTGAGAGCAATTCAACAGATTTCTCTCACCACTTTCCTCCTTGCTAAAAGCTGCTCATACGCACCTGACTCAGCTCCGCCATCCCTCGCAGAACTCTCTCTTGCACTCCTCACATTCTGCCTCCTATTCCAGTGTTTGACTTCCATCACCCTGCATCAGCTCAAAGGAAATGTTTGTTTCTAACCTAGAATTCTCAAAGGAGCCTAAGGGAGTTATTCTCTAACAGGGGGTCTGTGGCTGTATTCAGAACCCTGCCTCCTTTTGGAAATCCCAGTCTGAATATTTGTGGAATGATTGTTTTTTCTAGCAAAGACTGACTTTGGTGCTCAACCTGGATGCTGTCTGTCTGTCTTAAGTACTATCATATCTAGGCACCACATAATTATTAACTTGAATAATCATTTATTTACCCCTGTAAGGGATGCATTTCTTCTAAGGCAGGGCACATTTTACAGATAGGGAACTGAGGCACAAAGAGATTAAGTGATTTGCCCAGGGTTGCACAGAATTTTTGTAGCAAAGAAGGAAGTAACAACTCCCCATGTCCCATAGTAGCTAATGACAGAGCCCTAACTACTGCATGGGCATTTCTTCCTCTCTTCTACAATTGGATCCTTTCTTTCTGGTTACATATTAACAACAGTGAGATCCTATCTGGAATCCAACCCTGATATTGCATGCCTATTGTTTGCTTTTACTTTTTTGGCTGGGGAGAGGTGGGGCGTGGAATTTGTTCACACTTATTACAGAGTGCAGTCCCTGCGCTGATTTCAGGAAGACTGTGGTTGTGTTGACAACAGAAGGGTCCTGCAAGTTCAGAAGTAACAAAGGACGTAGACAGGGATTCTTGTTTGCACAAATGCAAAGTACAATTTGTGACTTGTGGGTAGCCAGACCAGCGAGTGAGTTTGCAGAACCCTGTGCAAACCATAAGTGGGAAGATTTGTACTGCTTTCTTCATGATTGGCTCAACAAATCTTATTGTTATTTTATAACTATGTTTTATTTTACAACTATGTCATGACTAGCAAGTTTCATCCTGATCCTGACCTGGGGGCCTGGACCTTATTCTGTTTATGCCCATAATTTTATTAACTGATTTTTTTTTTTTTTAATCAAATATAATCTATTATGCACCCATCTCCCCAGGGGAGTGATATTTTACATCAGTGTTTCCCATACTTTTGATACCTGGGGCACCTTTTTTTCTGGATTGGCAGCATACTTGACTCACTGCAGGCTGGTTCCAGTTCGTGGGGATCCACCCCATTTTTCATGGCACACTTCTGCAACTCTCATAGCACACCAGAATGTCCCGGCACACCCTTTGAGAATCACTTTTTTACATAGTATTTATGGTCCCCTTTTTGTTGAAAGCCACTCCTTCCCTTTCTCCAGTGGGAGCTAGCTTTTTTGCCTGGCCATCACAAATTAGCTCCACAAGCTTTCCAAGTGCTTTTCCTATACTCTTCCTCTGCCTGATCTGTTGCTCTGCTTTCTGGTCCCTACTCTGTGCTCCCTTCCTGATTTCCTGCTCTGTTTTCTGCTTCCTGCCCCATTTTCCCTGCCTCATCTTCTGCTCTACCTTCCTCTTCCTGCCCCATCTGCTCCTGTGCTGCCTGCCTCCTCGCTGATTTGATGTGTGCCACACATATAGATGCCTGTGATGCTTGTGGCACTCGTGCCACAGGTTGCCTGCTCCTGACCTAACCTTTCAGCTGCTGCTCATAGCCAGGAATCGCATTGTCTTTTCTTTATTATCCCACCATACCTCTGCTTATGAGAAGGTGGATTCAGGTTCTGGGTAATAGCAGATGCAGGTTTGCTATGTGTAATATAAAAGAGGGCCAGTGTGTCTTCTTCCTCAGGCATAAGGTTAGGTCAGAACATTCTCCAGGGCATGCTAGTGCAGGTGTGTGAGAAAGACAGCGTATAATGCTGAAATTAGAATCCTCTTCTACTGAAATGAACTCCTCTGTCACCCTCAACAAAGCACAGTTCCAAGCAGCCACTGGAGGCTTGCTGGGCCTGCTTTTTCCTATGTACCTGGTGACATTATTTTTAATGCATCACACTGACCCAGCTTGGGCATTCAGCTGGGAATGTTACAGAAAGAAAATGCCCCCACATCATTTAGGTTTGACGACAGCATTTCAACAAGAATGCTTTCTCAATGCCAAGTGGGTGCACAGTACAGGAGCACTTCATTGAGAACTTATTTGTTTCCCATAGAACTAACTGATACCAGTGCTTTGTGGTTCAGGGAGTATGAAAGACTTCAATTTCTGAGGTCCATGAGGAGCCATCAAACTGGAATCACCTTATGCATCGTGTAAGCACCCTGGAATGGTGACAGTCTGGGCCAAGTTTGCAGTCTCGCTAGCTTTCTTCCTATAATCCTTCTCATCCCTCATTTCCTCCCTGTTGTATTATTTCCTTTCTCTGCCCTTGCTCACGCTACAATTACGACCATGTTAAGCACTTACACCTGTTATTGCCTGTGACTTGATTCTGTACACAGGGAGCTATGTTATCACCCTCAGGGTAATTTGGCTATGACATTTTATTCAAGTCTACAGGCGCATGCAGCATGTTGTAAGATGGTTAGGACAAATCCTCATTATGCCTGGATTCCCTAAGATGGCTATAATAGCAGTGGAAATAAGGCCTCAGCACATTACACTCCATGTAACCTTCCGTTGTTCTGTGTGATACTCATTGGGAGGCCAGGGGAAGGTTGAATTGTTGCAACAGTGTGGAAAGGGTCTCAGTGAAATGACTGAAGAGGTGAGACTGTCAAAGAGAGGGTTAAAATCTGTGGTGGAGCAATGTTGGAATACTCTTGCTCAAGGAATAGCAATGAAGACAGAAACCCCCTCCTGAAATATACAGTGAAGAAACAGACTAAGCACTGAAAGCTACTTCTACTTTCTACTGAAAGCTGTTGAGTCAAAGAATATAGTGTTACAAAAGGGGTGGATAATTTATGGGTGTTGCTAATGCTCGTAGCTATGCAAGCTGTGGTAACAACACAAGGAGAATCAGATCTCATCCTTCTGAGCGAAAGCTGATCTTCTGAGGGGTTCTGGGATTTGCCTTTTGCACAATTGGCCAGGTGCGTTATGTGTCTAATTGAAACATCAGGTGCCAGAGATGAGACAATGGGCTAGAACAGAGATGGCAGCTCCTCTCATGTTCCTAACCTGAAGCCTGATAGCTCCCCATGTGCAAGTGTCCCTGGCTGTTGAATTGTTTGTTCTTTAGGAGAGTTTACAATGTATTGTCCTGGTGCGGTAATAGCTGTTGAACGGAGCCCGCTGTCTCATGTTTGCTGATCCTGCCACTTCCCTGTTGACTGGTTTATCCTGAGAACAAGAACAGTCATGCCTTTGAGAGTGAGGTCATGGCCCTGACCAGATCCATGGATGGAAAGTGGCAGCTTGTTTTCTCCTATGCCATTTTGTTGTCCTGGTTCTTTTTATTCTCCCCTTTCTTTTTGACTCATTGGCTCGAGGACTACCTCCATATCCCAATGGACTTCTATCCAATATGCATCTCCTTTATTTCCCCTCCTCCCCAACATTCAACTTGATTCCTGTGTCTGAAGGGTGACACGGATCAGCTGGTGAATAGTGCCTGCTGGCTTGGAAGTAGTGTCTCCCAATGCAACATTTAGTTGTTACACATGCAGCCCTGGTTTGAAGTACAAGGGCTTGAGAAACCTCAGCAATTTATTTAACAGCTTCCCTGTCTACCCCCTTCCACCTCACCAGTGACACCAATGAAAGGGGCATTTATTCATCGTCTTGTCTGTTCCTTTTGCCAGGTAGATACCAGATAGGACCAGGTATAGGATCCAGTTCCATCCCTAGATCCTTACGTGAGTATTTACTAGTCATAATGGTGGCCCTATGCTCCTGGCTTGTCACTATCTCCAGTGGCACGTCCAATGGAAGTACCAGGGCTGCTGCTGAACATGAGAGAGAACAAGCATAAGTTGCTGCAGGCCTGTATGTGAATCAGCCAACCTGTTTCTCCAGCTCTGGAAGGTCTTGCAGCTGCTCCAGAGGCTCCTTCCATTCAATGCTCCTGCCTCAAATCTGTTGTAGGAGCCTCTCACTGCCTTTATAGGGTACTACTGCCCCCATTCTGCCAAACTGAACCAAGGCTGGCTGTGGACTGGCTGGCCCTTGAAGGGGCAGGTCTCCTTGTTCCAACAAGATGACTCCATTCCAGAGACATCTGCTCCTCTTCACTTGCTTTTTCTTTTGTATGTTTTTTTCTCTCTGTCTCTCTCCCCTTTCTCTTTTCATTCTCTTTACTTCCTCCTTCTTGTAACAAACCTAGCCCTGCCACCCTTCAACATAGAGAAGTAAGGCCAGTCACAGGGGCTTCTGCTGCCTATGTTGCCAATCAGACATCTGAGCCACACCCATGCCAGTGTACTAGGTACTAACTGTACTAACACTAGCACCTATGACTTGGCTGTGCTAGTCCCAAGTATCCACTCAGGGTACCACCCAGTGTTTGAAACATTGAGGGCCTGATCTTGCAAGCACTCAGGGCATGGAGTGCCTTCCCATCAGTGGGCAATATGCAGCCCCTGCAGTGAGAAAGGAAAGCCCCAAATTGCTCCCTCTCTGCTTCTGTCTTAGAGCCTGATTGGCATCCCCAGGTGCACTGCTTATGATAGAAGCTAACATTAATTACAGGATAAGAGAGCAGAGTAAATATTCAGATAATTAAAGCACCAGGTGCTCTAGGGTACATATTGATCTTTCAAGACCTTTAAGTGTTCTCACCCACCTATCTCTAGCTTGTGGCTGAATGTGAGCAGTGAAATATTTAGCATGTATTTGGCATATATGACTGAATAAATGTGGTGGGAACTTTGCATGTACATCAGTTCATGTTGGCAGTACACATACAACTCTGCTTCTTCCTCCCTGCCCTCAAAGGGCAAGTAACCGACTAACTTCCCAGTTGTAGGTTTCTTTGATATGTACCCCACTAAGCAGTGCCCCACTAGGCATTCCCTAAAGCTGGCATGGAGCTGACAGGGAGTAAGAATTGACCAAGGTCCATTTTCCTCCTGAGAAGTCAGAACTTGCTTGGGAATGACCAACCACCTGGGGACTAAACCTGGGACATTTGGAACTAAAAGAGGGAGCCAAAGGACCAAGAACTCAGCTGGCTGCTGCTACAACCAAGAGGACTTCACACTGTGGTGGGAGTCCAAGATCTGTACTCTGGTTGTGGGTTACTCCTGCAAGGGGTAGCAAAGGCACAAGCCACCTGTCACACTTACAGGACTAGCTGCATCTCTTTCCTTCCTGGTGAGAGCACCCCTTCACATGTCAGGTCTCAAGCCTCACCTCTTCTGGGGTGAAATTATGCAAATTTCCCTCTCCTAGACTGGGCTTTAATTGACTGTACCTTGCATATCAGGTATGTTTACTTAATCCTTCAGGACTAAGGTTTGACTGCGTTTGGGCACTTGTGGCTCTTCCTTTTGGGGGTATTGGGTGACTCAGCCTTCTTAAAAGGGAAGAAAACAACAAAGACTCAACATGGGATGATTTGGATAGGGATGATCCTGCCTGACAGGCAGGGGGTTAGACTAAATGACCTCTAAAGGTCTCTTCCAGCCCTACTTCTCTATGATTCTATACCTGTCTGTGCTACCTAAAAGATGAGGGGAACTTAGGCTGTTTGGATATCTTGCAGATAGTTTCAGGCCTGTTTTGAACACAGACGAAAGGATTCTGTAAATCCTATTACCATTCTGTGTACATGTGGCAGGGAGTATGTGTACTTTCAGGCCTTTCCCGGTCTTAGTCAAAATCAATTTTGTAACATGGCTCGGGACAGAGACAGAATCCCAAGAGCTAATAGATCCCTGGTATTGCTGAGAAGAGGCAATCTTTCTCGGTTGTTTTCCCCTGACATTTCCAGACAGACTCTTGCTAATTTAACTGGGGGCATACAGAAAACATGTTAGGTACTAGGCCAGCTCACAGTATTTGTAAATCTTTACAGAGTAGCTGTGAGACTGACGCATACCATCTTGCTCTGAAATTCATGAGACAAAGCAGTGAACACAGCCATAGATTTCTTCTTGGTCCACATGCAGAAAATGGTACCTAGATCCTGCAGCATGTGATGGGTTGTGACTGACTATGGGGTTTATTGCAATATTTCTCTTAACATTATAACAACAAGAACACAGTTATGTGACTCAGTTTACCTAGAATGCTAGCACATGGGGAAAGAAGTGTTAATAGGGTCCCTGCTAAGTGCCAGGATAGCTTAAGTGCAGAATAGGACAAACGTAGCTTAGGTGGGCTTGGTGCTTATCCTTTGGCAGAGATGCCCAAGAGACTTCAAAAGGAAAAGACACAGATAAGCATAACTGTGAACAAGCAGGGTGTTAGCTCCTTGAAGGGACAGTATGAGGGGTCTGGATTCAGGGACCAGCTGGGCAACCCAGGCGGGGAGGGGGGAGGCGCTCTGGAATGTGTGGCCTGGAATGGGGACTGAAAAACTGCTTAACTATAGGGAGGGGGCAGAGAACCTGTGGCTGAGTGGCTTTTGCCCCAGTAAATGCCTTTGTTGAAGTGGATAGGTGAGGTTCTTTGGGTAAATGTGACACCTTTTATTAGACCACTAAGTAGTTGGAAAAATTGTTCTTCACAAACTTTCAGAGACACAAATACCTTTCTTCAGGCATAGGGAGAGTCTGCTGAGGGTTATGTGCTTTATGTGGTTTATTCCTGGGTGGGATAGAAGCCAATATGCAAAATGAAGGTCTGTAAAGATGCAAATAAGTGGCAGTGAAGATCAGAGATGATTGGGAGATATGGAGCAGTCCCCCTCCTGCTTGGAACTTCAGGTTGCATGCAGTCTCCCCAGGAAATGAAAGCTTCTCTCTGAGGAATGGAACTGGGTGTCAGGGCTGCAGAGTACCAAAGGAAGGTGAGAGACAAAGAGGCTTGAGTCTCAGAGTGGGAACAAGCCAAGCTCTCTCCCTCCTCTAGAAATCACATCTGGACTGGCTTAGCAGGGCAGTCACAAAGACTAGACAAGTTCATTGTGGTCCCAAGCAAGCATCCCCCTGGAGGCACTCCATGATATGAATAGAATGGCGTCACATCAGGTAGATATTCTATTCCTTGAGCTAGCTGGACGGGGTACATCTCCTGTCTGAATGCTACCACTATCAATGGACCCTTCCTCTTTTTACTCCACCATTCTGTCTTTGAAAATGTAATATCCTCGTCCCACCCACCATAGGTTCCTCCTCCTGTTTCTCCAGGAGGCAACAGGGAATACAGGAAAAGCATCTGTGTATTTTTCTGGCTGTACTGGGAAATTCTCAGGGGAAAAAGGTCCTTTGGAGGTGAAACTGGAAAACCAAGGGAAAGGCCTAGACCTTTATCCAAGGAGGGGGGATTGTTTCAGATTTACTTTTCAGCCTTTTCTCAATGACTGCAGCCATAGAATACAGATTGTGCAAACAGGAAATCTCTGTCTGATTGCTTTGTGTCCATTTTTCTTGTTTGGTTAATATAAGTGTTATGCAAATATTTGCATGGCACCATGAATTGGCTTCCTTCACCCAGTGTCGGTAAGACGCTGGCAGCTGGCATTCACTCTCAGCCAGCTGCTTGTATGCATTTGGGGACTTGGTGCTAGGTTTGCTCAGGAACTTGATAAAGCAAACAGATAAATTGTCTCACTGGCTTAGAGCACTGATCACCTAATCTGATATGCTGTTTCCAGTAGAGACCCATTCTAGATGCACCACCATTAGAACATCTGAGCCCTTTCCAATTAAACCTTGAGTTTACAATATTTATTTGAATATAAGAGATCCCTCCCCAATAATTAAATTTTATATATGGAAAATATATACATTGGTTATAATTTTCCAGGTATAGAATCTATTTTCCAGAAGCTGTCCATGAATTTGTTCCCTTCCTACTGCTACAGCAGAAAATAAATCTGGGAGGTGATGTAGCACTCTTGCCCTCTACCTCCCCCTATAGACCCCTACTGTTAGACCCTGCTCTCTGAACACATGGAAGTGAGGAGCACATTTGGAAATGATGACCTTGTTAAAAAGGTCTGCTTTTTCCCCTGGTGCAACCACCAGATTGACTGGCGTATCCTGCAGGGGCCCCACATTACCTGGTGCCTTCTTCATACTCCCTATATATTTAAAAAAAGACTGTTTGTTGTTGCTAGCCCTAGTTCCGTATCTGCCTTAGCTTTCCTAACAGCCCCCCTACACACCAGAGTGATGGAGGTATGCTCCTTTTTGGTGATAGCCCCTCCCTTCCACTGGGCATATGCCTACTTTTTGGCAATCGGGCATTCCTGAATGCTGTTGGTGAGCCAGGGGGCTTTTGAGCACTCTTGCCCCCTTTGATTCTCACTGAGATTGTCACCCCTTGGGCTCTGAGTATCGTCTCCCTAAGGAACAAACACTCATCTTAGGCACCCAGTTTCCCTACTCTCCAGGACCCCAGTGCCTCTCCTACCAATCTCCTCAACTCATTGAAGTTAACCCTCTTGAAGTCAAGGGCTACTGCTTTGCTGCAGGCCCTTGACACCGTGCGCTGGATGGTGAATTCCAGCAAGCGATGATCACTGTCACCCAGGTGGTCAAGAACCTGGAGTCCTCGCACCAGGTCGTCACCTGTGGCCAGGACCAGGACCAGGTCCAGCAGGGCATTTCCCCTGGTGGGACTGTGCATCTCCTGGGCTGGAGGTCCTGTATCTTGGCAAGGGTCAAATTAGCCAAATCAGTTCCAAATTCTATTAACTGAGCAAAGCTCAATAGCTCAATTCTGTGTGGTGCTACCACTGGGAAGTATCCTTCCTCCCAGACTCTTCATCTTGGGACTTCAGATGCTCTCAAATCCATAGCAGGTATGCCCCCAAGTGTTGTTTGCCCTTAGCCAAAAGAGCAAGCCAGAAAAATATCCCCCATTACCACAAAAATAAAGTGTATAGCCAAGATCCTCCCATTGGGCTACTAGAGGGATGCTATAGCAGACTTTCATAGGGAAGCCTACCAAAGTACATTGTACAAGCCTCCAGCCTTAATTCTACAAGGTTGCTTAAAGTGATCTTGACCTACAAAAGACTAAGATCCTATATGTAAAGACCTTACATGAGACAACAAGGACTGTGATTGATCTGAACCATACCAACTAAAAATACTTTTAGCTTAGTGTCAGGTTTACCATATAGCTCACTGGGCTGGGCCCCAGCAGAGCCGACAACATTTCAAGCCATGGTGACCCCATAGCTGAGCTGAGCACTGCTTAGTATGGGTATTCCAGATACCCCCCACCAAGGATCCACATGTTAATTAGCCCTCCCCACTCAAAACCAGGTGTTCTTGTCATGAGTCCTGGGATCCTTCAAAAAATTATATGCAGGTGGGGTGCAAGGCAACCTGGGTTGGCTCCACCTCATGAAGGGCAGGGCCACACTAATGATATGCAACAGGCTGAGAGAGGAGGTGAGAGAGGGATTCCCAATGAACTGGTTAGCCTCTTTGATGATGTTTGCCAGACATTTAATGCTGGTGAAGAAACAGGAATGATTGGAAATAGGAAGGAAAGATACGTCTCAGCTATGGAAGTAAAGAAAAAGTAAAAATGCATGCAATGTAGTGGCTCACCATGACTTGAAAAATAGTTGGTGCTGAGAGGGACTGCATGCAGTAAGCTTTCCAATATACTTTATTCAGAGCAGTGAGGGGGCTCAGGTGATTGGTAGGGAATCATTAGCATAACAACTCAGACAGGAGTCCTTGCATCCATGGATGATCTGAGCATTGTATGTAGGGATAAAGGATCACTGGAAAAAGGGTTGCAACACACCTAGGTATATAGAGCAGCAGTAGGGCCCAAGCTCAATGTGAACAAAAGCACCAGACTAGTACTAGGTAAGCTTGAGGACCCATCACCCCTGGAAAGGGTAAAGATCCTCAGCTTGGAGTTTGGCCAGGAGCTGATGGAGTGGAGGGCATGGGAAAAGACAGGGGTTGAGGCCAGACAGAGACTGGGGCTATGGCAGTCACACTGCCTGTCAATGGCGGGGGGTGGCACTGATGAAGATGGTGCTTCTGCCGATGCTGTTACGCACTGCTCTAGTCTTCTCCCCCCTCCTGCCTCCTCCAAACAAGTTGTTTGCAGAATCCAGAGAGCCATGTGTGTTTTCCTTTGGAACTCCACAAGGGTGAAAGTGGCAAGGGCTAAGCTGCACAAAGCAACACGGTTCAGAGGCAGAGGAATGCCAGACATCTTCCTCTTCCTCTGGGCCAAGTACATGAGCCAGGTTTGCAAACTGACAACAGAGGGGGAATCTAAAACAGCCAGCTTTGTTAAGTATTTTGCAGGGCAGTTGCTGCAACACTGGCAAGTGTACACACTGACTAACAGGAGCCCATGGATCATGTTTTCCCCATGGTTTTATGAGATCCTGAAGTGCTTTTGAGAGAAATACAAGCTGCATGATGCTACTCTAGCAACCCTGGTAATCCACCGCAAGATAAGGGAGGTGGTAAGGGCAAGAGACACCATATCACCAGTAGACTTACTACATAGTGACAGCTGCCAGGCCATGTGGGAACAAATCTTTCACAAGGACCTGCAGAAGAAGCACAGAGACCTAAACTGGCAGAAGGCCCACTGGGCACTTCCTGTGTGGGCATGGAGAAACAGTGGAGGGCAGAGAGGTCCATTGAACTGCCTGATCCTATCAGCATTTCAGCATCTTATCTAGCAGGGGATGTAGTATTGGTTCAGGTGGTTTTGCTGTACATGGAAAGGGAGAGCCCTTTTTGTGTAGTTGAGGTTGGAGACTTGTCCATTGCACTGCAGGTAGGCACCCCTACAAGAGTCTACTATAGCTTCCCAATGCGAGGATCTTGATTACACACTTTATTTTATGGAGATAGGAGGGATCTTGGGGTGTACATGCAGAATGCCTGCCATGGATTTGGGAGTATCTGAAACCCCAGACTGAAGAGTCTGGGAGGTAAGATACTTGCTGGTGGTAACACACAGACCTGAATGACTGAGCTCTTCTGAGTGGATGGAGTTTAGAACTGATTTGACTAATTTGGCCTGAAACATGAAGTTGGGGACAGTGTTAGTGGTGAAGGAGAGGGGAGAGAAAATGCAGCTGAGCCCAGAGGGCAAGGGATGGCATGGGACAGAGGGGAGGAGATTCATATATGCTTGAAAAAAGCATTTTTTTACATGTTAAAAAAAAAAAAATCCCAGTTTGAGGGACTTAAAAAACAAATTCCTGCTGCTGCTCCTGCAGGTTAGTTTTGCCCAAAACAGAGTTGAGGGATGCTGGGAGCCGGGGTACAGGTCACTACTCCCATACCTTCCATCTCATGAAACAAAATCTGGAGGAATCTTGCAGCTGCTTTAGGGCAGGCTGGCTCATTCACAGTCCCCAAAGGGAAGGGATGGAGCAGAGAAGGTAACCCCTGGCACACATGCTAGAGCATGGCACGTGAAAGCGTTTTGTTTGGCACATGTGCCTCGGGGTGGATTGCATGGGGATGTGAGAGACCTGATCCTTATTGTGGCAGTGCATCCCTGGCCCCTTCCCTGCCACCCACCTCGAAGTGTGCATGCACCCATTGCCATCAATGAACCGGTGCGGGACTCCACAGATCTCGGTGCAGCTGCAAGCAGCTCAGGCTCTGTGGTGGGTAGCAGTGGCCTGCCCAGAGCCCAGGATGTCTATGGCAGGCAGCTAGGAGGCTGCAAGTGGCTGCACTGGGGTCCACATGGTCCCAGCCCAGCTCATTGCTGGCGGCAGGTGTACACATGCCTCGGGGTACATGGCAGGGAAGGGGCTAGGGCTGGGACTGTGATGCCACAACAAGGATTGGGTCCCTTGTGGCTCCCCCACTGTCTGCCTCTGGTATGCTAACATCTTAAAAATTGAGGTTGTGGGTGTTTTTGGCACTCTGCCCAAAAATGTTGCCAACCCCTGGGATAGACCATGGTAGATTTTGCACAAGTCCCAGCATATTCCCCATGGTTGTAGATCTGTGTGAGGGTGGTACAGCAACTCTGAGAAAGACAATTCTTCCACGCTGTAGCAGGATGGAGTCCTAGGGTTAACCGTGCTGCCCCTAGGTCCCCTCTCTGTCCCATGCCAAGCGTGCTTCAAGCACCCTCAGAATCTCGCCCGCCACGTCTTTGATCTTCCAAATCACAGGGAGGCTGCCCTTTGTCCTCTTAGCCACGGGTGAGGCTATACACATACTGCATTCCCGCGGTATGCCAGACCAGTGTTCAGTATGGGTGTTCAGGTACACCCCCGCCTCATGGGCTATGCGTGGCTCCAACCATCCCTGTATCCAGCCCCAAGCCTTGCTGATGGACCGGACATTCATCTGTCTCTCTTGTCCACTCTCTCCGGGGCCTTCTGGTTGCCCCTGCTCAGGGCTGGGGCACCCACACTGTCGTGGTTCCCCTATGAGGCCTCCTCCATCCTCTTATAGCCTCACCCGGTTCTCCAGTATAACAACACGGCAAAACACAAGCCTCTCCGTTATAACTTAAATTCAGGCCTCACAGCTAAAACATCCTCTGAGCCACACCACAAGTGCTCCCTTTCTCATCCATATCACCAGCTGCACGCACATTCAGGCTTTTCCCTTTCTTCACTCAGGGCAGAGCTCCTTCTCGTTTGGTCACAGGCAGGGCCTTCCCTTTGCCTAGTCTCAACCTGGGAGCTATATAGGAGCCAGGCCTGCCCCTTCCGGTCAGCTGACTCAACAGGTGTGGGCCCCTAGCTCTTCCTGGTTGCCCTGCCCAAAGCAAAGCCAAGGTGTTTAGCAAACCTGAAAATCACATAGTATAAGCATGTTAACCAGCACTACCAAATAGTGGTCTACCACAGTGTTATCAGCATGGCTGCTTCTGCGTGGAAGCCAATTCAGATGCTAGTTTTAATGCAGATAATGAAACACGTGAGTGTTTCACTAGAAACTAATAGGTGAGTATAAGCAGATGTCAAAGCAAATGTTAGACAGGAAGTGTAGCATGTGTTGAAAAGCATCATCTGACTGGTTGAGAAGAAGGCCTGTTTGCTCTTGCTAATCGTGGTGCAGATTAGGAGTAATCCCAATGAAGTCAGTGGGGTTATGGTAGGGGAATTAAGATGGAATCCAGGCTCAAGGAATGTATCAGGGTTTTTTTACTGAAAATTGTGAAAGGTAATCGGTGTCTCTAAAGTTGACTGGGTCGTTTTCCTGTATCTCATGAAGTTACATGGGAAGCTGAATATCAGGCATTTGAACTGTTAACTGAGAAATGTTGACCATGTTCTGAGTCAACTGTGACAGCTGAGTGCCCTTCCAGGAATCATCACTGCCCTGGGGCTTTCTTCAACAGTAAGAGTTATTAACTTGCAAAAAAAAACCCCGGAGCCATTGTTATTGGCTTTTACTTGCTTCAGTCATATTGTCAGCTGAAAACATCAGCTTGCCATGGCATGATTTACAGGATTTTGTGAGATTTTCATGAAGAACTTAACCCAGTGGGAGCAGAAATTATTCAAATTATCATGTTAGTGATTATTTTTGAAGTACACTCTTTGAGTTTTGCAACACTGGCTGGGATTAACTCTCAGAACCCCACCTTTTCCCAGGGTGCTGAAAGAAGGACACAGGCTTTGTACAACACAAAGGGCATATTAGCAAAAATAGGGCTTCACTTGGAAATAAGCTCCTGGAGACCTTTGTACATTTCAAAGTGGATTAGTTCTTCTGTGGCACAGAAATAAGGCTGGGAAGTTTAGTCCCAGCATTGTCATCATGTGCCTGACCCTTCAATGCTTTGGTTTCCCTATCTATGAAATGAAGGTAATACTGCCTATCTCACATGGGTTTGCAAGACCCCACATGTTAATTTTTCCATTGATCTTGCATCTCCTTTTCTGGGATCTCAGAGCAAAGTAGTAGCCATATCACCAACTTGGCATATTGAAAGTGTCTGGAGGAGGGGGCAAAAGTTCGCTTTCATCCAGTCCTGTACAGTCCCAACCAGAGAGGGGGCACTGCTCTGTCATCACTACCATCTCTTCTTTAAAGTGGGTTTTAATGTCCCTTCCTTCTTTTGTGCAGGGTATGGTAGCTGGAGGGAACTGGCTAAGGCTGTGGACCCAAACTTGCAGCTTTATTATCCTAAGAAGCCAGGACGCCAGGTAAGAGAACTCAGGAGTCTTTTAGACATTTGAGAAAATGTTCTTTTGGACCTGCCTGGCAGGTCTTGGCTCTAGGCATCAGCACTTCCTATATGCACAGAACAAGTTCCAATCTCAGTGACCCTGGTATAGAAACAGAACAACTCCACTGTTATTGGTGGTGTCACTCTGGATATATGTTGTCATAATGGAGGTCTTTACCTGGCCAAGAAGGACACAAGAAGGCATAACTAAGCAAGATTGAATGTAATAGAGGGAGCTTCAGGCTAAAGGCCTGTATGTAACACAGTGAGGAATGATTTCACAGGGGAAATGGTAGAATGTCCATTGCTTGGAACATTTAAAATAAGTCTGAACAAAACACTAGCAACCAAACTAAAGGCAATACTTTACAGCTCCAAGGTGGTGAGGAGGCAGGGAGTTATTAAAATAACTCTGGGGCTCCAGGTAAGAAAGCTAAAGTGAGTAGAGACTAGATCAGTGTAGGCCATTTGGATAGTAGGCCTGTGCAAGTTGGCAGCGGTCCGATCTGGCTTCAGATCCGGCTGCTTCAGATGGTGGCAATCCGATCTGGAGCTCTGGACCGGGTTTCTGTCTCAATCCGGCCAAAGCGGCTCCGAAGCTTCAGAGGCGCCTCAGAGATCCAGCCATAGGGTATAATGGGGAATCAATGAAATATCTATAACTTTGTTGTTTTTTTGCTGATTTGGATGAAACTTGCAGGGATGGTAGCCTCTCATGAAACCTACCAGGTTTCAGGAATAGCAGTCCAGGGGTTTGGGGGAAACTGTACCCCAAATGCTTGAAAGCAAAGCTCCTCTCATGTCTATGTGTTACAACACAGGTGGGTGAAAACTGCAGGGGTGGTAGCTCTTACTGAGGCCGCAAAACCTGCCAAGTTTCAAGAAGATCAAGTTTCAAGGGGTTTGGGGGGAACTGCCACCCAGGCTGCTGACAAAGCAAAACTTGACCCCAAAGCGTCCGAACCTTCTCCAGATCCGAAGCTCTGTCCGAAGCCTCACACAGCCCTACTTGATAGTAATGTCACTGTCTCCAGTGCCAAAGGTGGTGAGCACCTTACACTCCACTATGCTTGTGATAGCTTATGAATTCTTTTAGAGGCCCCTGTGGACTTGCTAGCTGCTCATCAGCCCTGTGTAGGCCTCCTAATCCTTATGTACATGTGATTCATCACTTCTAATATTATTTTTACTTTATTTTGCCTGTTTCAGAACCAAGAGCAGCAACAAGGTGGGAGGAATAGGTCAGATTTTCCTGCAGTGGACATCTCTTCTCCTTGGATGCCAGAGGTTGGTGTTCTCTGGAACAATTTCCAGTGAGAGGCCCCCAGAGTAAAGCTGGAAGGGAAGGGAAGCTACTTGGGATCTCTGCAGTTGTTCAAGGAGTCTTCTCTGTCAATCCCTTCCCTGTTGCTGAAAGCAAACAAAGGAAATAATCTGGAAAGGAATTACCAGATTCTTGACAATTTGGCTCCTGACCTAGCTACGAAGGTACCAGGAATCCATACCCTGCCTCTTGAAAGCAGCCAGGCTGCTTTCCTTGGAAGGTGACCCTTACTCAGAGCTGGGAATGTGTAGTGCAAAGAATCCAGCAAGCAAATACATAACTGGGGCATGTAAGCGCCTCACACTATGCTAGTGCTCTGGCATCTGTCTGCTATCCAATCCCTGTGTTTTGTGTGTAGGAGGTCTCCTTCACCTCAGTGACAATGCTAGGAAGCTGTGACCCTTGAGAACCTGGGTAAATATTTCCTTTCCTTTCCTTGAGGCCTTATTTACTCTTTCTTGCCCTGCCTCCTTATCACACTACTCTTCAGATAATGTAGCAATGCAGCACTTAAGACAATATGAAGAGCACAAGCCCTAGGGTGTTTGGCTCATGAAAATAGCTTCCTGAGTTCCAAAAGGGGATTAGACACACACACAAATTAGCATGGCATCTGCAGTCTCACTAGCTAGACAACAAACTCTAGTCCGAATGCTTCAGGACATAAACTGAGCACAGCTGGGAACAGAAAGGAATTAGTCTTCCTCACCCCATCCCCAGCAACAGTACTGAATGGTTTGGGGCATGATTAGAGAGTTAAATCTTTCCTTGAAGCATCTAATAATGGCCATTATCTGATACTGAAAGTCAGGTTGGCTGGACCATCAGTCTGTTCTGCTGCAGCAAATCCTATGGCCCCTGATTACAGCTTGAGTCTGTTGTCATCCTCCAGCTGTATGGCATTGTCCCAGTGGTAGGCTGTGTGCTCAGCACGGCCTCTTCGATGAGACACTGCTGGCTGAGGGCCATGAGGATGTGACAGTCAGGATTGTTGCTGTGTGCAGGAGTTGCATGGTATATTTAGCTGCTCTCCTCTCCCATGGTAATGGGCATTTTGTGTTCTACATGGTATCTCCCTGGCCTGCATGGGGCTCTGCCCATCAGCTCCAGTCCCCAGAGGCCTCAAAGCAATCCTAAGTGAGCTTGTCATGAAAGTTGTCAGGTACTGGTTCTGTTGTAAACTTGATCTGTCTGAGATTCCTTGCTCAGCACACTGTCTGGAATAGAAGTGTGGCTGTAGGATGTGCTTTGCCCCCTAGACAGATGGTGTGCCAAGAGTAGAGTCATGATACCAGCCTGTGCTGTTGCAAATGCAAGACGGTCTCATTCCCCAGTGTAGTGATGGGTCATGTGAAGCACAGAGCAAATGCACAAGCCCATCTCCTGCTGTGCTGCTTACAGGTGGGAAAGTGAAAAACAGATTGCACCATCCAAAGCAAAAGAAGAGGGCCACAGCCTGTTTTGTGCAGCTGTCCACCAGTCATTGGGGAAGGCCTTAAACTAGGATCTTCTGTGTCACCCTCCATTTTGTGCTGCTCTTGGTACTGATAGAATGCTCTACTATGCAGCAGAGCTGGAATGAAAAGCAAAAATGGCGTAGATCAGTGTTTCTCAACCTCTGGGTTGCAACCCAAACGTGGGTTGCAAGAATATATGCAAGGGTCACAAACAAATTTTAAAAAATGGATTCTCCTTTAAAGGAGTAACATGTGGGCAACCACAGTATTCCAGCCTGCAAGGGGCTACTTGGGGCCCCCATACCCCAAACACCCCCCTATTACCCTACACACAGGGGGGCTAGGGCCTGGGGGCAGTGGGGTGGGAGTGAGGGCCCCTGGTTGGGCCTGGCCATCGATGTTTACAAATGGGTCCTGGTACAATAAAGTTGAGAACCACTGGCATAAACAGGGATTTGTTATTGATTGCTATAGCTTTTAAAAACCCCAGTCCTGAATCAGGCCCCTGGCCCATGCCAAGTGTTGCATAGAACCACGTCAAAGCAGATCTCTCCCCAAAAGCTTACAGTCTAGGTGTCTGAGAAACACCTGATGGCCACTGGTGCGGGGTTCATTTCAACTGAACTTAGCCTACAGGCAAGAATTGACCACCTGCCCACAGTCACAAGTTCCCCTCTGTGGTTAGTGGAGACCTAGGAGTTGTGTTTCTCACTGTTCTCCTACTTACTGTAAATCAGTGCTTCTCCAGCTTTGCAGACTTAAGGCAGCTCTCCTCAGACTAGGGGCACCCCTCAGAAAATGTCAGCTCCTAATTTTCACTCATTTTTTGACTACAGAAAAAGAATAAAGCATTGCTTGTGTTGCAAAGGACTCAGAAAAACCACAACAGTTCTAAATGCTTTGAATAGTTCAAATTCCTGTTTGGTTTATCTTGTGAATCACGTTTGCACACCTCCTAGTGCTAACACTGTTCAACACCCTGTGGCGCTCCTGAAAGCATCTCAAGGCACCCCAGGATCCTGTTACACCCTGGCTGGGCACATCTACACGAGATGTTTACTGCGGAGTTATTTAATTAGCTCCGCAGTAAAGTCTCAGAATCTACATGTGTAGCCCTATTAGGACTCAGGAAACTAATTCATTCTGCCATGGGTTAGTACTTGTAAACACAAGTACTATCCTGCAGTGGCATTCTTTAGTGTGCAGCAACATATGGGTAGACACTGACAAGGCTGGCTGCGGCACAAGAATGCTTCAGTGTGGGGGCTGCCTGGTGGCAAGCCTCACACCAGAGTCCCTCATGCCCCAGCAGGGTGGCCATCATAGAGGGCATTCTGATTTTATGCTACTCTGTCCTCTGTCCTCTATTGATACAAAACTGGATGCCTTTATATCCCCTCTTTGAAGAGAAAAATAAAGGACATAAAGGCATCCAGTTTCATATCAACAGAGGACAACTGGAGTATCCTTTATGATGGCCAACCTATGTTTCAGCCAGCCGCTCCACAGCACATTGACCTGAATTGGCACTGGCATGCTGACCCCCAGGGCTCCCTGCCAGCCAGGGCTGCTCCAACCCAGCTCAGTGTGTTGCAATCCCAGGTGCACATGTAAATGCTGTGTCCAGGAGCAATAAACTCTGCAAATCACTAATTCATTGTAAATCACTAGTATTAGGCCCCGTATGTCCAGCTTGAAGGAGGTGGCAAAGGGCTGTCAAGTAGATCTTCTGCTCTTCCTCCTTCGAGGGGAATCTGCTGCTCCCCAGTAGTTCCTTCTTCATATCTGTACAGAAAACATTTCCCACTCTGGTGCTGGTTGTGATGCAGTCTCTGAATGCAGAGGACCAGCAGAGCCTGCTTCCAGGGTTGTAGCTATAACTGTACAGCCCTAAAAGCAGTCAAGTACTCCAGTGTTAGGCTGTTCACACTGTTCACACTGTGGTGGCATAACACAGCTACTGAGGAGTCAAGCAGAGTTATGTTTGGCTCAGGCCTCTGCTTCAGGCTGGAAAGCAGCTTGCTCTCCTGTTAATCACCTGTTGAAAGTTGTAGAGGCAGGTGGATTAAGTGAAGAGGGAAGCTTCCGTAACTCAGCACAAATTAATTACACAGGATCTATGATCCCATTGTGCCCCATCCACTCTCCCTACGACCTCCCTAAGAACTTAATTGCAGGCTGGTTCCTGTGGTGAACAGGGCAGTTCCTCTCCCACAGGTCATGAAGCTGGCTTCATTTGAACAGAAGGTGGCTGTGCCTGACAAACATGAATAATTAAGAGGGTTTCATGGTGAATGTACAGCAGCACTGTGCAGAGGGAGGGGGAAGAGAGAGAGAGGTCCCACCTGCAGTTTGAGGACATGAAATGTTTGTTGGTTGGCTGAGGGATTTTTGGTTTTGGAAATGCATTAAGAGGGAGACTTTGCACTAAGGAAACAGGTGCCAGCTTCATCTGTGGGATAAGTTTGTGTTTAATGTACACGCTTCTCTTGTGTGGGAGAGGGGAGTTCAATCTTGTCCATTTACTGCTGGCCTCCCTGCACCTGTAAAACGCTTCTACATTCCCAAACCTCTCTGCAACAGTCAGTACAGTCAGTCACCACATACTCTTTCCTACAGCAGACTGAGACTGGACAGGCAGCTGTCACTGCATGAACCAAGGAGGAAAGGGAGTGCCTCTCAGTTTAGGTACCCACCCAAGCCAGGGAGAACGGAATAAGTTCCCTCCAGAGGTTAGCAGAGGTGTAGCAGCTGGGCTGCCGCTGCTTCCCCCTTACTCCCTCTCCTGCACCTCGCTGCCTCCTACTCTGTCCCTCCTGAGGGAGATGACAGAGGTCTGTCAAAACAGAAAAAGAGCACCTTCTCCCCTGCTGCTGCCGCCTCCTCCTCCTCCTCCTCATCATCATCATTGTTATTCATAATAAGATGGTAGGGCTACCTCTTTGAAGGTTGCTAGAAAGGAGTAATGGAACATGTCAACAGTGGTCCCAGACCCTGCCAGGTCCCACAAGGCCCATCTCTCTGGAGCCCTAGCCAGCATCTGCAGGCAGCTGTTAGAAAAAAAGACTTCAGGAGTCAAACTCTCAGTGAAATCCAGAAACACAAATTTGCTCAGTTTTACACAACCTCCCCCCCACACATGAGGGCCACTGCTACACTGGCACGTGACCAAGATCACTCATGGATGGGAAGATACAGGTTCAGCCTGTACACCAGGGAAGAGGAGATTGTGCTTGTAATCAGAGAGAGGCATTTTGAAGAGTGGTAGATGTGGTTCAGTCTCCACCAGTCAAGGACAGGCACCCTGAAATCAAAGCAGCATCAAGTCTGTTTCTCCTTGATGCAGCATCAAATCTGTTTCTCCTTCCTGACAGCCTGTCAGTGAGTAATGCAGCCTTCTAACTCTGGCTACTGTGGAAAGTTGCGTCTCATCTGGCCTGGTTTTAATGCTTTATGCTTTTTTGTCTCCTCCCATCTGAGTGATAACAGTGTAGTCTAGCTGGTCTTACGAGCAACCAGCCTTGAAAGCTCAGAAAATGACAGCTTGACTTCTTGCTGCACAGGCTGCTACCTGAACCTCATCCCAGCATGGTACTCACCCATGCCCAGCAAGTATAAAGTCCTTTGTTTTCAAGAGCCTTAGCTTTTTGGGTGCAGCACAGCAGTGCTTATCTCTGCGAGATTGATTGCCCTTAGCAACTGTACTTCTCTTGCACAATGGAAGTTTTATGGAGACTTCCCCAAGAGTATACAACAGGAATTAAAAATCTCTAAACGTTGCCATCCCCTGCTCTGTCCATACCATGTACTTCTGCACTGTGGTCTTCCCAAACAACACCACAAGTCACAACAGCTACCAAAGACAGCTCAAGTGTTTTAAAAACCCACCACATGCCTTAAACCTCTTCCCCAGGGCTTGACCATTGAGGACCCCATCTGAAAGATGTTAGTCACTTTGTTTCATTAACTCTTGAGAGTGTCTGAATACTAGCAGCAAAAAACTTGGCACAAGAACTTGAGCGCTAGTTCCCTGACTTGCCGTGCTCTGCCCTGGATGGAGTCTTGCTTAGAAATTATAGATGGGATTTTCAGAAGCACTCAGTATTGACCTCGCTGCTCCCACTGGCTTTAAAAGATGTTTTACTCTAGATGTCAGCAGAGGCAGAATTTGGCCTCTTTTTTTTTAAGATCTCACCCTCCCAGCTCACTCAGTTTTCTGCATCTTCCTCAGAGGCGGCTTACCACTGGGAGAGAGGCAGAGAGAGGTCCCAAAGAGAGAGGTCCCACCTTTAGTTTGAGGACATGAAATATATGTTGGTTGGCTTGGGTGAAAACAGAAATTAGCAACTGTGATCACTTGGGTCCTAATGCAGCAATGCATCCCACTTTGGGAAGCACTTACACATGCATTTAAAATTAAGGACATGCTATCCCCAGATCATGGTTTATTCCTGGATGCATCTTCATGATGCTCAATACATATATCCCTGACCTATAAGCTAATGTCTTCTCCCAGTGTGGCAAAGGTCAAGCCAGCATCCCCATGCTGGGGGTCCCTTCCTCCTCTTCTGTTTACCGTCAGGTGTCAGCTTGCTCAGGGGACATAATGGGTCTTTGTGACTAACTTGTCTTGATGGATTCCCACAAGTGCCCAGCTCCAGAAGCGCAGTGATGTCCAGCTGCTAGCTCTTGAATGCTGTCCAGTCAGGGGAGCTGGTGGAGGCAAGAGGAGGGGCCACGGCTGCTGCGAGGAGACAGAAGAGTCTTATAAACTCAGCTCAAGGAATTTCCATTCGGCAGCACAATGTCTCCATTCTTCCCTGGCTCAGACCTTCTTTATGTCCCAGTTTATCTTCCCCAGTGCTATGCATTTTTCAGATTGCATGCAGCTGATTTGCCCATGAGATGCCAAGCAGTCAGAGATTAAATTAGGAGAGGCTTTCCCTCCCCTCCTGCTCCAGTTACAGTCCACAGGGTCGCATCTCTAGGGCTGTGACCCTCCCTTCCCATTCTCCCTCCCGCCTGTCCCCTCCCCTCTATCCCTTTAGTGCTTCTTCTTGTGTCAACTCTGGTGCTTGACTGAATCCTTCCTCTTAGCCTTTCCTCCCCAGGCTACTTGCCTCAAGTGTTTATTTTGTGGTGTGTCCCAGTTATGGTGCTATTGGGGACACAGGACTACAGGCAAAAAGAAGAAGTTTGTGCTTTGTGGATTAGGCTGGATGCTGGGGCTGATAACCTAGAATTCCTTGCTGGCATAAGTGGAATACCTGTGACTCTTAACACAGAAACAGGTGTTCACACTTACCAGTGCTCATTCAGCACACGACAGTGTGGGAGTCTGCAGTCTCCTATCCCTACCCCTGCAGATACAAATGCTGCTGAATCAGCACAGAGGGTTCAGTCCTAACTCATGCTTTCCCCATCCCACTCACCAATGTTAAGCTTTACCTTAATGACTTCTGGCTGTCTGCATCGCTGCAGCTCCTCCTCCTCTGCTCAGAGCCTTTTGCATTGGGGCTTCTGCAGCCAGTCTAAGATGATAGTCTGCTACAAACCGTCCACGTAGCTCCTTTCCCTTTTGGAACTGGCGCATGTTCTCCTTTGAGCAGTAGTGCAGACAGCTGCTGGACCTTCTTGTGTGCCTCATGAAAATAGTCTGGCCATGCTCAAGCAGCCATTTTGTTTCAGAGGTGAGCCATTTTAGACTGGCCATGTGAACTGGGCATCACCAAAAGGAGAGAAATAGAAGGAACATGGAAAGGAGACATGCAGGTTGCAAAAGGAGTGCTCTGCACTAGAAATCCTAGAAGGCCTCCAACATGGCCCAGAAAAAAGGCTGCTCAGGGAGTGTGCAAGCAGCAGAGTGCCTCTTCTGGTGTATGGGGAGGGCAGGGGAGGGACTGGGGGATAATCCCACAGCCTGGGACACCAGCAGTATGAGAAGATTCAAAAGATGACAACAGGGCAGCAGTAGAGTGGACAAGGGAGCCTGGTGCGATGGAGTTGGCATGGAACTGGAAGTCGGGCCTCCCAAATTCTCTTCTGGGCACTGTCACTGACTCACCATGTGACATCTAGGAGGTAACTTTGTCCAAACTTTTCAGAGTGACCGCTGCTTTGGGGTGCTTCTTTTTGGGAGGGTGGGGGCACTCAGGCTCCTGCACATAGGTCTTGATTCTCTGATGAGCTCAGCTCAGAAAACCAAGCCCATGTTGGCTCGGGCTGGATCACCTGTATCGAAAGCCATCTTTGAACATATCTTGTCAACCTCTGGTTACCAGGTGTAACATGGGAATGACAGTGTCACTCATCCACCGTCACGATCTGCAGTGAAAAGCCCCTCGTAGTAGTTTTTATTATCCTGTGGCAAAGAAGATCCAAATAGCAGCCTAAATAGTTTCTCAGTCGCTTCCTGTGGAGAGCTGTGACGTGAGATGGAGGAGTAGAGGGAAAACAAGGGTGATAGGGTTTCCAAGCAGCTGCTGTGTTGATGACTCCCAGGGACCTAAAATTAAAGCCCAGCTCAGTTTTCAATCAGGGAGCAGTGGCTGCTGCAGCCAGCACGTGTCTGTTGATAACATTCTTCTCTTTCCTTCCAGAGGGACCTGTTCTCTGCATTTCTGTTTTTCAGAGGCAAACCCAGACTGCTCCAGCTCAGGCAGGACTCTGCCAAGTCTGTGCGCTATTGTGCTTATGATTTATCCTTTATTTTTTCTCAGAGGTGGGAGCTTAGTAAGGGGGAGGCCTCAAACATTAGCTCTTACCACAGGCTTCTTTCAGGTTCTCTTGTAAAGCCTTTGGGCAGAGTCAGGTTTTAATTGACATTTATACCCTTTACACTGTTTAGGTGGTACGGAGCTCCTAGTGTAACCGATCCATAGGATTTTCTGTACTAGACCATGCCACTGGGCTCAGTCCAACGTGCCACCTTTCACATGAAAATACAACTCGATCTCATCAGAGATGCTGATGAATTTGCTCACTGTAATTTTACGACTCTGCTCCCTGCCCCACTCTGCCTCTGGCTGTTTAAAATAACCAAACCTGTAAAACTCTTTAAAGGTAGAGACTATCTCTTGCAGCATCTGTACAGCTCCCTGCATGCTGGTGCTCCTGGGTTGGGGCATGAGAGCACTGCTAGCAACACGACTGCCCCAGTTTATCAGACTATGGATTCAGCTGTGGTGTCTGTCTTTGGTGTGCCTCACGCCCAGTACTTCCAAGGAGGACCTTGCAACAATTGTGAATCTGTTCCCAACCAATGACATTTTGGAATGGTTCAGTTGTTATGTATCTGTACCTTTTCAATGACAATCAGGCCATGAATGATGCTCCCAGTTAGTTGTTTAGTAGTGGGAGGGGAGAATTCCAGTAGTAGTCAGCAAGTGCTGTGGAGCATGAAACCAACATACCCTTTATGTAATCTCTGTGATGTAACAAGGGGTGGATAACCAGAGCACCAGGCCCCCTTCTCTCCCCCTTCCCCCCCGCTGGAGTGCAAGGACATCAGCTGCTGCCAGCCCAGCCTCCGTTCTGCTGCTGCTCAGGGTGCCGAGCCTGGTAGTTATGCCTCTACCTAATCTGTTTAGTAGTCAAAATACGGTAATTGGGAATTCAGCCTCTTAGTGCCATATGCTTCTTGCCAGCTTCCTTCAAATGTGAGTTACACCAAGACTGGTGTGGTTTAAGTCTTATCTAGTCAAGTCTTATCTCTGGTACCTGATTGCAAACTTAGTCCTTAGTCCCTTTAGGTCTTGGGCCTAGAGAACAGCCTGTCAGTCTGCCTTGTCATTAACTATAATGTGGCTGTAGAACCACAGAGGAACAGTCAAGGCTGCCTGTAGCTGTTCTTCTTGAAGAAGCATTTCATACAGTAATGTACTTGCTCTTTGCAGGACATAGATGTGCTTATGAGAGTAAAAAGCAGAATTGGTTAGTGATTAACAGGAGAATGATTCATCAGGTGACCTGAGTTCTAGGCTGGACTCCACCACTGACTTGCTGAAGGAACATGGTTAAGTCAGTCACTGTGGCACATCTGTGACATGGAAATAATGATACTCGCCTCCTTTAGGAAGTGATTTGAAGATCCTGGGGTGTGAATCTGTATCCAAGTGCAGAGTGGTACCATTGTCCAGTCACTTCACACAAAGACATTTTATGTCGGTTATCTGACAGTGAATGACTTCTGTCCCTGTTCTGTGCTTTCTACAATGTTCCTGATGATGAGCCCATCCCAAGTTCAAGCAAATTCACTGTCATGGATGGGCTGTGCTGCTCCTCCCTATTGCCATGCAGAATCACTTTCCATATTCTTCTCCCTCTGTCTCTGATCAGCAGAACTTTGGTTAAGAAAAGTCAGTAGAGGAAAAAAGCAGGGAGCAATGAGCCACAGAGTACACACCAAACCCAAACACAGCAAGTGGAATACCCATGGCAAAAGCACTCCTCACAGCAGGAGACAGCCAAGTGCTGATAAGTACCAAGTCAGGAACAGAAGAAGATGTGCACATGCACAAGACAGAATGTGTTAAGAAACCATTTCTGCACAGCCAGAACACACAGTTCACACAGCTGTGACTCTGAGCTGATGTGCAGACCAGAGTTCGTTATCGACCTTTCCCTCAAGGCACAATTTTTATTAGTGGGACAAAAACTGGGGCACAGTATAAAAAAAAAAATCAAGTCATTCCTCTCCACAATGTACATGACAGCCCCAGAGGTTTTCCTCTTAGGATCACAGGAAAGTAGGGCTGGAAGGGCCATCATGAGGTCAGCCAGTTCAGCCCCCTGCTCAAGGCAGGATCCTCCCTGACTAAATCATCCCAGTCCCCGATCCAAAGGATGGATCCGAAGCAAGGTCAGCAAGAGCTCAACTGAACAGGAAGGTTTCCTTAAGTGGCTGTGTCACAGCCAGGGCCCTCCTTGCTGACCTTTTTTTAAGACCCAACCAGGCTTCATGCTATCACATGATACCTAGTTCATTAGTTCCAGGTAGGCTTCCTTTCCCACTCCTTAAAGGCTCCTGCAGATCCTTTCCCACTCCCAAGGCAAGCTCAACTGCCTGCATCCTTATCCAGAGCAATGCTTTTCTCCTTTCAAGCAACCACCCAAGTCCCCAACCTCACATACCTCTCTGCCAGGAGGAGTTTAGTGCTCAGCTGTTTTAGCTCCTTTCAACTCCTGTTCCCTTTTGTGGCTTATGACCTTGTCCCTTGAGGAGCACATTTCTTCTACATCCTGCAAGCAACCTGCCACCCCACTCTCTGTAGCAGGGGTGGGGAAAATGCGGCCCGCGGGCCAGATGCAGCCCGCCAGGTCATTCTATTCAGCCCACAGGTCCCCTAAAAAATTTAGAAAATAAATAGCTATCAGTTGCTGGGCTCTTGGTCCTGGCTACATGCAAGGAGCAGCCTAGACCAGGTCCCCCAGTCAATTGTGGGGTCTTTCAGCCCCTGCTGTGGAGCCCCCTCAGCAAAGGGAGCTCTCAGCCATGAGAGTCTGTTTCTTGGCAGTGCAGGAGGCGCCCAGGAGTGGGCTCCCCCTGCACCAGCAATATGGCACAATTGGATCTAATATGTGATCTCACAATCACAATTGTGCAGATCACACAATATCACACCTTTACCTGCACATGTAAAAGGGGGCTCCTCCCCATCCCTGCTCCATAACAGAACCCGTTCCTTCTCCCACTTCACTTCTGGCACAGGGAGCTGCTGAGTTCATTTCTTTCTCTCTCTCTCTCTCTCTCTCTCTCTCCTTCTCTTTCTCTGATTGTCAGTCCTTAGGGCTATTTTTCTTGGATAACAGGGATTTTGCACACACCCCGTGTTTCTTAGGGCCAGCACTCAGTCCCACACTATTATTGTGTCCAAAGGGGATGCTGTTGCTGCATGTCTCACGTGAGCCCCTGGGATGGGGCTTGCTGTCATGGGCTGATGATACACTTTGCATGCAGTGTTGGGGGCAAACTCTTGGTAGGGGATTTCAGCATACCCAGTTGGCTGAAAGAGCACACCATGTGTAAGCTGGTCCCTACAACGCTATAATGGGTCTCATACCAGGCAAGGAGATTAAGACACGGTAGTCCCCAATTAAAAGCAAGTTTATTAAAGCCTAACAGATACAATTCTAATTAAAACTGAAGCAGCATTAGCAGTTAAAGAACTTAGGTTTGTAGCTAGTCAAAGCAGATGCTCACCACCCCATGAAGCTGCGAACACAGCTTCACCAGTTGGTTGGGCCATGAAGTCTTGTCCAGAGCTCCTGGTTTCCAAGTCTGATATTGAGACAGGATCTTGGATCAGTGACAGGATCTCTTCAGACTTTCTTCAGGAGTGTTCCCAAGGGTACACTCTCACCTCTCTTTATATACCATATAGCTTGCATTTCTTGATACATAAAATTAACTTAAGTCTTCCTTCTAATGCATATTAATAATGCTTCTGTTTGCCAGGTATGGTTACCTTTAACTGGAATTTTCTACCCTGAGGTAATCTTTTCATTCCTAGGTGGGGTTAGGTTTTGCTCTGACTGTTCCTCTTTTGCCCAGGTTACATTTATTCAACTTAGTTAGTCAACTTCCTGATTTGTTTTAAGTCAGGGACAGTATTTTTCTATCTGCTCCTTTCACTGGGTGCATGTCTCGACCACAGTTCAAGCTAAGCATTAGGGCTGTGTGAAGCTTCAGTCCCTGATTCGATTTTGTAATTTGTAATTTTGAAATTTGGTCCAATTCAGTGGCTGAATCTCCAAAGCTAAATCAAATCAGAGGACCCTTTAATCAATCTGAATTGAATCGGAGAGATTCGGAAAGATTTAAAGATTCTGACATAGACATAGCTTTAAATGTTTTGTCTATGTACCTCAAGGTAGCAGGTGGCTTGTGAGTGCTGCAATGCTGGAGCGCATGGAGTATCCCTCAGAAGCTCAGGAGGTTCCCCAGCACACTCAGCAGCAGACCCAGAAGTGGACCAGAAGCACTTCTGCTCCACTTCCAGGTACTCTGGGGAGCGTGCTGGGGAGCCCCCCATACTCCCCTGGCTCCAGGGTCCCCCTGCGGCCAGTCGCCAAGCTGGAGAGGCATGGGGGGCCCCCCCAGTGCTCTCCCCAGTGGACCCAGAAGTGGACCAGAAGTACTTCCAGTCCACTTCTGGGTTCACTGCCAAGCACGTGGAGGGTCCCCCTCACTCCTGTGGGGTGCTCCATCTGCCTCAGCATTGCAGCATTCACAAGCCACACTGATACCCTAAGGTAAATAGAAAAAACATTTAAAGCTGTGTCTATGTCCGAATCAGCATTGAATCTTCAGATTTGGATTTGGTTGAATTGAATCAGGGACAGTGATCCAAAACAACGAAACAAATCGCTGTCCCTGATTCGGGCTGAATCCAAATCCGAATTGAATAGGGCCCGCTTCGCACACCCTTACTAAGCATGCAGCTTGAACTAAACACAAAAGTCAAACCCAGGCTTGAAGGCCTCTAGATCCCAACAAGTCACCCCTCTGATAACTCCTCCATGGAGGGGTTATCACACCAATGTACTCCGTCTTCACGGAGTGTACACCTGTTCGTTCTTCCGCTATAAGAACCTGTAGTGGGGGTCTTGTAGAGGTTAACAAAAGCTCTGTGCAACTGATAAACTTGGCAATATGTCCAGCCAGTTAAAACAACAACTAAGGTGATGATAGCAATTTGGATGCCAATTATCACCACAATGGGGTGCAGCATTAAGTTTAAAACTCCTTGGGTAGTATGACTCCATCCTAGCAAAACTTCCTACCAAGAATGTCTCGCTGCTCTTTGGACTTTTTCCAATACCTGAAAACCTTTTTATTATTATGTTTAATCTATACCCTGGTTTCACAATTGTGCTGTTTAATAGCATGCATGCACATCTGGAATAGACAGAACTTGTTTTAACATTGGCAAATTTAAACCTAATTGAATTGGAGTAATGTTTTTATAAACCCGTGGTTTAGCCTGGATACTGTGTGTCATCCAGTGAGGCACAAAGTGTTTAAAATTACAGATTTTGGTAGAAGAAACATTACAAAAACATTGGTTAATGGAAAATGCCATTAAATACAACCAAATTTGATCAAGCATTACATAGTCTTATGCAAATGCACCCTTTTTCAGCATACACTACTGCAGAATGATTTTCGCTAATCATGTGACAAACACATTGTCGCATGTCATGTTGCTCATATAGATTATGATCTTCACACGCATGTCTCACATGGTAGAAAGCTCCCCAGCCCCTGGAAGGAGATGCCTGACAGAGCTCATGTCAGGCCCTTGCTTCAAGGCAAAGCTTACTGATTAAACCTTGGCTTGAGCAAGATGCCTACATAAAGTAGTTCTGCCCAACGTGCTCCACCAAATGCTCTGGCCCCTGCAGCTCAGCCACTTATATGCTGTCACTGACTTTTATATGGACCAAGCTATCACCTGATCCCTAGCTCCACAGCCTCAGCAGGGCTGAAACTGTCTTTCTTTGACTGGCTCCTCAAAAACTAAACATATCACTCTCTCTCAGTTATGTGCAGATCACCCACATGCAAGGTAAACAGAGGGCACGTCGGGATTGAGCCATTCATAGGGTTATCTCTTTGTGCTTCTATCTTCCTCCAGTTCCAGGGCCAGGCCAATCTCCATGTGTTTGAGGATTGGTGCGGCAGCTCCACTGAGCAGCTCAGAAGGAACCTCCACTTCCCACTCTACCCCCATGTGAGTACCTGTAGAGAATCCATCCCCTCTGCAAATGCTGCACACCTTTACTCCAGACCTTCTGCTCCTCTTTGCTTTACTGTGCCCTCCCTCTTCCTTATCCTCCCATTCCCACATCTCTCTCCTCCTGTGGGGAACTGTGCCTCGAAGGAGGTCTTGCAAGGACCAGTGGAATTCACTTGCCATGCAACATAAGGCTCATGACGTGTGTCTTCGAACTCTGACACTGAACAAAGCAGACTTCTGTCCAAGTGGTTAGTGGACAATAAGTCCCATTCCTATGTTCATGACCTCTTTTCAGGGCCCTTCATTCACCTTTCTCCTCCCTTACCTGTACTGCACCTTGTACTGCCTTATTCTTGTACGGTACCCTATTGTTCCTCCTAGTCGTACCACCAGTAGTCCCTCACCTCCTCTCTTCCATTCCTTTTGTCCATCTCCTCCTACACCAATCCCGGCCCTCCTTTCTTTCACCATTCCCTTCCTGTTTCCATCCTACTTTGTCACTTTTTTCTTCCACCCTTAGACACGAACCACCCTGAAGAAGCTGGCAGTGTCACCCAAATGGACCAACTACGGGCTCCGCATATTTGGCTATCTGCATCCTTTCACTGATGGTGAGGAGGCACTGCAGCCAGTTGGGGTTCTTGTGCTGCATCCTCTCTCCCTTGTCTTCTCCTTCCCTGCCCAAGGCTAGACAGAAACACGCTCATCTAGGAAAGCCCTGCACAATGTCTCTCCAGCCAGGTGCAGGGGATTCTGTCCAACTCTGAAAAAGCAGGGAGTCTCAGTAGCATAGATCAAATGCACCTGGTTGTCACTGGAAGGGGAAATACAGATTTGTCATTATAGGGAAAACTTCTGTCCTGCATACACAGCACCTATTTAAGTACCCACAGACATGCTCCCCATGAGCATGTGAATGCTGGCACAAATACACAAATTAGCAACATGTGCATGTGTACATTAACACACTTGTGCATTGACATGCACAGTATTCCAGTCACACACATCCATCCTCACAAGTGCATGCACCCTGTGCCTCCATCTGTATCCACTTACCCTGCCCTAAATGTCCATCCACAGGCTTCTAGCCATGCACAGCTTCCTTGCTGGTACCTATCCCATCCTCAGCCCTTGAGCCCCCATGCATTCATTCTGAACAGAATCCCAAGCACCTACACATGGCTACAGCTACATATCTGGACTTCCTGTTGTACCCATCACATTCCCAGATGTGATGCCCAGGGTATGTCTATAAAGCCCCAGGCAGTATTGTATTAGCTTTGCCTGAGCTAATCAGCTCTAAGAAGAGCCAGGCTGCACGACTTCTGGTTTGGAGCTCTCTCTTCCTAGCACTGCCTTGTGCAATATAGCCATATCCAGAGTTCCTCTCTTTTACACACACGCACACGGAGTCTCTCACTCTCTGTCTCTCTCTCATACACACACACATACACTCTCTTTCTCTCTTGCTTGCTTTCTCTCTCTCTTTTTTAAAAGAGTCACTGAAAGAAATCTGCATGTACTCCTCCCCTTCCATGTTAGATTTCAACCAAGGTCAGCGCAAGATGGTTGACTAACCAACTTCTCTGAGGGCAAGAAAACAGTCAGCATTTCATTTACAACTGAAAGGTGAGGGTTAAAAGCACTAGCAGTGTTTGGTAGCTCAGGGAGAGTCCCAGACAGCAGTGGAGGGAGTAGGTGGGTCAAGGGTAAATGCTGTGTCAGTCCCAGTGGGAGGCAGGGATCAGGACAGGAGTGGAAGCATTTTTTCTTTCTAGCAATGCAGAGCACCATTTTTCTCTGGAAATCTCTTGGCAGGGGACTTTCAATTTGCCATTGCTGCTGATGACAATGCTGAGTTCTGGTTGAGTTCAGATGAAAGGATCTCTGGCCTCCGGCTTTTGGCTAGCGTAGGCAAGGTACAGTGTACACTGCATGGCTTCTTCAGTCACTGTTTTTTAATGTTCCGGTGGGGATGAAAATCCTTATGCCTTACACTCTGCTTCAGGAGGGAAGAGTGGTGGCTGGGACAGCCAGGCCTCCCACTTGACAACCTGGCAGTGGCTTTGTGGGGGCCTGGGCTATACTCAGTGGACCTGGCCCCGTCTCCAGCTACCTGAGGATAGTTTACTAAGTGGATGGGGCTCAGTTTTCCCCTCTGTGTAATAATCAGTGGCAAAGGGCCTTGTAACCCAGGCATTTTCTGTCCTCACACAGACTGGGAAGGAGTGGACGGCACCAGGAGAATTTGGGAAGTTCCAAAGCCAGCAATCAAGGCCAGTGAGGTGAGTGGGCAGGGGTGAGGCTGGACACTGCAGGCTCCACACGTGCTGCATCATATCTTGCCCCATCCTGGTGTTTGGCTTTAGTGGTTTCTCAAATAACAGGCTTCACTGGCCATCTTTGGCTTTTACTTACTGTGTTCAGGGCTCCTCTTCTTGGTCACCTTATTTGGTCACCTTAGCTGAGGTTGGGGAACTCAACACTGAATTTGTTCATTTTTTTAAATGGTCTCTAAAAAAGAATCTATTGGCTACGCAGTAAGGCAGGACTGGGACCCCAGTGCAGGCCCATCTCCAAGAGCTCCTCTTTGCTAGGAACTCAAGTCAAGGCTTGACCGTGCCTGCTCACTTCCCTAGCCAACCAGATGCAAAATCCTCTCAGTTGTATGTTGTGGGTAGCATTGCTCCAGGCAGCCAGCTCAGAGCTATGGGGCAAGCCTTGAATGAGCTTCCTTCAGGTGCTGCTCGCTTCAGCTTGCTGCTGTGTAGATGGAGACTAGGGCCTTTTCCCAGTGCCACAGGTTGCCATGCCCTCTACTGTCTACCTATTCTGTTTCCAGATGATCCCAGTAACACCTACCACTGCATGAAAATGATATTGTCCCCAGGCCTGTAGAATTCCCAGCCCCAGCAACTTTACTTATCTCTTCTAGAAAGCGCTGAATGCCCCACTAAGAACCAAGTAGACAGAGACCAACACCAAAGCATTCTTGGAGCTTCATTAAGCAACCAGAGGCTACAGCTTTGGGAGCAAGAACAGAGAAGCAAAGCTGAGTTACAAGATACAAAATAGATTGGTCAAAATGGTGATCTTAGGCATCAGGCCATAATGTAGGGAAACCTAGGGTTCTAAGGTGGCCTACTGAAAGCCTAGGGCTAGTAGTCCAAGATCTGGTAATACTCTGATGTGCTTCAGGTTCTTTGCTGTAGCATCCAGGATCCCAGTAGATGAGGAATCCAGGTCTCAAAGAAAGAAGTGTTGTCAGATTTTATATTGTTTGGTATTTTGTTGAGAGCCTCAACTCCTGGAGGTGAGGGATAGCACATTAGCTTTTTCTTTGGGAAAAATGGCAAGGAAGTGCCTAGACATTGTAGATATGGCAGAAAGTAAGGAAAGACTCTGGTATTTTACTTATGATTTCTGTGGACCTGTGATTTTTGAATATTTGAAGCTGGGGAAAAGACCTAATAATGGGAAATCTCCAAAATTATTATAAAATTGCTCAGATGCTTACCCAGTGCATCCAATGTATGATAAAATGGTTAACACCTGCCCCCTGGTGGCTGCCTGTCACTGAAGACACTGGTTTTGTGTTTCTCTCACTTTAAAGTGGTAAGAATAAATTAAATTAATCGAAACTCATCCAGAATCTCAAAAGTACTCTCCAGAGTCTTCCACCTAGCAACTGGCCAGGACTCACAGAGTCCTGATACACCAAACCCAGCAGACAAGATTAACAGTCAGGTATCTAGAATAATTAGCTGGAGGTAGAGGATCACCTTGCTGCTTTGAGGAGAGGGTGTGAAAAATTCTAGCTGGGAACATTTTCTCAAAGAAAAGAGTGCCCCTACAAAATTGTAAGCACATCCTGCCTGCAGCATCTGTATTTCCCATCCCATGACAGGTTAAACCCAGTCCTGCTTAGTTTAAGAGCAAATAAAGCCATAGCCCAAGGTAGTGTAGTTGTTCAGTAAAAGATGTGAGTTTTTCTTCTCTACAGATTAGCAGCGTCTGGCAGGTACTACTTTGAGGTGCTGCATAAACAGGATGACAAAGGAACAGATCATGTGGAGGTGGCGGTAAGTGTGCCTGGCCAACCATGTCCTGCACATTCACTAATGGGGCTTGAGAGGAAAGCTTGGTGACAACTGGACTCCACTCACAGCCCCTGACCCCATTCTTCCTGGGATATCCCTGCCCCCATTTCAAGCCCTTACCCTGTCGTGTGTGGACAGCCTTGTTGGTCTCCTGGCCCCTGCTCTCATTCTGTGTGGGACAGCCTCACTCTATCCCTAGCTTCTCTTTTCAGCCATTTTTCATCCTTTCCTGCTATTAGGCTGAGCACCAGGATCGTAGGTTTTCTCCTAATCCCTTTCTGTGTGAGGAAGATTCTACTAATTTGGGGAAGGGAATGTTAGAGGTCCCACATGGTTACAAACAGATGCACACCCAGTACTTTTCTGCTGAATAAGTTAATTCCATAAGCACTTTGTATATATTTCTTTTTTCTGTTGCAGTGGCGACTGAATGACCCAGAAGCCAAGTTGACAGTCATAGACTCCCAACACCTCTCGCTTTTTGCTAGTAAGTATCCCCACCATAGCCTTGTCTTTGTTCCTCACTGTTCATTTAACAACACTACACATATCACAGCTGATCACAGTCCATTCAGACACTACAGATAATGTTATGGATAAGCAGTGTTACAAGCACCGGCTGGAGGTTTAAAGTAGAAGTCACAGGGAGAACTCTGGCCAATTTTGTGGAACAGTATCAAACACAGAGGGTGCATCTACACATTGCTGTATGGTGACATTGCTATGGTGGTGTGTTTTTGTACTGCCTTCTGGAAGTACTAAAGCATGGTTCAGTATGGGTGGTTACTGTGCTGTGCATACAGTGCATGGTTAGATTTTTCCACTGCAGTGATGTAGCTGGCAATTGTGTAGACCTATGTGATTGCTACATCGCCATACTGTGCCGTACAGCAACATAGTGTGTCACTACATCACTGTAGGGCTATGCGTAGACACATCCAGAGAGGCTCAGGGAGTGGGATTTTAGTCTTGTTTAGAGAGATTTGGAGTCAGTCAGTCACCAGAGAGGAGAGATGGATCTGACCATGGCAAGGAAGAAACCATTCCAGATGGTGAAAGTAACACAAGACAAAGATCTGCTGCTTGCTGTGTGAAGGCCAAAGGAGTCTACAATTCAGGAGCCAAGGGATAGCCAGGAATGAGGAGGTTGGGTTTGCAGGTAATTTCTAAGACTACAGGGAGACTTCTTGCCGGATACTGGACTGGGAAGCTGCTGAAAATGTCAGAGGATGCTGTTGCTGCAAACAGCCTCCACACCCAACCCATTCCAACTCTGCTGTAAGTGTCTTACTAGCTTGTTGCTCTAATTGTCACCCATCAGCCCATCCTCTTCCAGAAGTCTTTCCTCTAGTTTCCCCCTCTCCTTCATATCAGATACAAAGTTTGCTTTTACCTTTAAGACCATTCATGCTCCTGCTCTAGGAACCTCACTTCCTTTTTGCCAACATTCTTAAGCTTTACCATTCACCAACTTTAGCTTTGCACTCAAATGCCTCTGGGTACTGTCCCAAACTACTCTTTTCATGTGTAGAAAATTTTCTTGTGTCCTTCAGACAGCCCCTATTTTGCCTGCTGCCATGTTTTCAGAACCTGGCCAAGTAACCATGCCTAGGCATGAGCGGTATCAGTCTCCTCTCTTCCTCTTACTTCTGCTTTATTCTTACAAAGTGCTCAGAGAATGTGAGCCCAGCACATCCTCGTCATTAGGAATGGCACCAGAAGCTTGCATCTTCCCCTGGCATCTCCTGCCTACTGCCACTGTAGGCTTGGCAGCAGGCTGTCTCTTTTGGGACTCACCCTTCCAGCCAAATCATGCTTGATCCCACTCCCATAGTGTGAATCCTTATCCTCTCAAGTGAAGTGAACAGTGTCACAAATAGTGTTTGATATCAAGATTGTATCCTGGGATTCCTTTTCTGTTCTTTTCTTTTCAGAGCAAGATGACCCAGGGCTCCTCCCCAGTGCTCCTTTACACCCACCTCCCCCTCCCCACACTTGAAGAAAATCCCTATAGCAGGTTGCTGCCTCAGGGCCTATTCAGCCAGGCTTTTACCCCTTGGCTAAGCATCTCTCAGCTAGCCACAGTAGCATGCAGTCTTTAAACCTGCTGCCCTTTGCTGTCTGGAGTTTCTCCCAGCCTACCCCAGTCATATACAATCTTTTATCACACAAACTGAACAAACCACAACTTTACTGCACCCGGCCTCTGAGATGAGTCTGCTGTGGCCTCAGCCTTCCTTTCACAGGCTTGTCCCCTTTATACCCCACAGGCCTCCTGCCTCTGGTGCTTCTCCTCCACCTCCTGAGATGGTTCTTTCTGCTGGTTTTTTTTTTCTAGAATAGAAAACTAGAATAGAGTTTCTAGTCTGTCCTCAGATTAATAAGGGGTACCCCAGGGAGTTGTGCACTCAATGTATAGGCCTTGAGGTTACCTGGCTAAGGGAAGTTCACCTGCCTCCAACCCTGTAGTTTCTGTGCAAAGTTTGGACAGCAGACATGCTCCACAGCTGTTGCAACTTTTGACCCAGTCACAGCAGGGTTCACCTGGGTTATTTTGGAGCCAGGCTTGGTCAAGCAGGAAGGGGGGCTCTGGCTGGACTCATAGCAACTCTGTGCATCTTTTGGGCATGCTTGTTTGGGATGCCATGGGACAATGTGTACCTGCTGTTCATAAAACGGCCACGCTTTAGGTTTGCGATCAAGTTCAATGAAAGAAGCAAGCTCCTATGGGTAAGGTGTCTTACACACCATCAGGCTTGGGAGATTGGAGTTACTGTGGTCTCCCAGCCTTGTGGGTACATAAAACTGAAGGTGCTTGAAGGATTAGGGCTGTTTTTTTTATTTTGAAAGTAGGCCAATCCTTTAACTTTTTCCTGCCAAGGCAGGGGGTTGGACTTGATGATCTGCTCAGGTCCCTTCCAACCCTACAAACTATGAAACCCCACTTGTCAATTTTATGTAAAAGCAGTGAGCAAATTAATGACATTATGAGGGACAGTCAAGCCATAGACAACCACAAAGGGATATTTTAGAAATGCGTGGTGGGGAGCCACAGAAGTCTTGATCCCAGAGGGACTTGTTTCCTGTAACCACCTCTCCTCTAAAAACTTGGTGTTTTGGGTCTTTGGAGGATTACCCCTGAAATCTGTCAAGCACAAAGCAGAAAAGAGGCAGGTGCTGAGCAGAGGACTGAATGGACAAACCTTGAATCCCAAGGGCAGCCAGTCACCCCTCCCGGCTGAAAGCATCCCCCACAACAAAATCATACCAGCACCCTGTTAAGGGAGAGCCCCACCACCCACAGTAGCCACCACCAGCAAGACTGGTGTACCACCGATCACTAAAGCACTGCTAAGCATACCTTGATTGAAAAAACAGAAACTTAACCAAATAAAACTTTAATTCAAATATAAATAAATTAAAAACCAACCAAACAGCAAACACAGAAACACTGCTGAATACCTAGCTCCCTATCGCACAATTAGAAAGCAATAAATAAAAGGAAAGATCCAAAATGCCCCCTTCAGAGTCTTCTCCCTCTCAAAAACCATAGTCCCAGCAGAGCAGGGACAACCCTCTTCACAAAGGATGGTCGTGCTGCAGGGGAAGCTAAAGAAAATGGGGGGAGGGCTGCCCCATACTTCCAAACTCACTTTCCTCACCTCCCCTTACAGACTACAAAATCTCCCATGAGAGATTTCCCCAAGTCTTCTTTGGGCATACCTGTGCACTTGGTATAGCTAAATAACCTTGTGCAGGGGTCTGGGATGCTGCATCAGCCGTCCTCAAGTGAGGCACAGGGGAAGGGCAATTAGAAGAGCGATGGCAGTTAGCCTGACATGTTCCAATGTACTATAACCTATACTTTCATGCTTTCCCCTATTACCATATGCCCAAGTCCATCCCCCACCCCCAACAGCAAACTTACCGCTGGTTCCACTTCTGCTTCTGGCTTTTGTTTCTGATGTTAGGACAGATGGGGAGGGGGGAAACTGGGGGATGGTAGAGGGAGTTGGGGGTGAAAGCATGACCACAGTGGGTGGCGGAAGCAGCATCACGATGGGTGGCGGTAGCATCACCACTGTGGGAATTTGTATGGGAAGGGTGAAGGATATACAGGAAAGCAAGACAAGAATAGGGTGGTGAGAGGGTGGTGGAGAATGGGGGGATGGCAGTAGTCGGGCCTCCTTGCCAGACCTGAGCTTCTTGGTTACCTGGCTGAGCTGGGTGGTTGAATGTCCTCTGGGTCAGTTAGGTTGTTCAGCCAAAAACTGCTGCTATAAATGTTAAAGTAGCCCAGTGAACTTTAAGGATCCATTAAATTCCTAAATGCTCAGAGCAGATCACACCAACAGGGACAGAGCTCACTTACTCTGTTTTTGGAAAAAAGCTGGACAGCTGTCTGGACAAGCAGGGGACTTTGGGGACCCATTAATCTCCTGTTAGGTATTAAATGCTCGGAGCAGAAGCCTTCAATAGCATGCTTCACTGTGCACTATTTCTATAATAGCGCTGAGGGGATCAGGGTACATAACACACTGCATTATCCCCAATACTGGAGAAGGCAGCACATACACAGCAGACGCTGATCAATCTCCAATCTTTAACCCCCCCAGCACACCCCAGGACATCCAGCTGTCAGTTCAGCAAAATAGGAGGCGACAAACAAAAAAGTGTTTTTTTGAATTATTTATTTAATGTAGTAAGAAAAGAAGTCAGCAGAAGATTGATTCATGTTGGCTTCTGCAGCTACACCTGGTGTCCTAAAACATTCATTACACACAAATACCTGCAAATTGTAGTGACACCTGGTAGACAGGGGGGATCACTAAACAAAAAGTGTAGCAACACCCAGTGGACAAAGGGACTCACTACACATAATTTAGTGACTTACCACATGCATGTGACAGATTTATGGCGTTTTGCATACATAGCAAACTAAACTGCTTTGGGATGTGGTCTAGATTGTAACAATGAGAACTAATTTAAACCCCCCAAAACTCCCATACATGTAAAGTGTGATGCCATTAAGCCACACGTGGGAATTTTTGTTGTGTGTACATTGTCTCAGTGCCATGTGTACAAGCACCCCCTCAGTATATATTGGAGCACTGACCTGCAAGGAGGTTTTCCAGGGGTAACGGAAGAGCAAGTTCCCCTCCCACTTCTGGAGCACTTTTCTTCCTGTTCTCCCATTGAAATGTCCCAGTGCCTCTGCTGATGTGTCCAGTAACTGGATAAATTGACTCACTGCCACATGAGGTGTTTAGCTGCCAAGGCTAATTGAGTGCTGAGTTCATATTAACTCCTTCTGTGTTAGAGGAGGTGGTGTAAGAGAGTATTGCATATGCCACCCCGCCCCTTTTCTTTTTGCACTACCCATTTCAAAACAATAAAACATGTCTTAATTGTCACCACATTCAACCACCACTTACTTTCTCCCCTTGCCCTCCCTGCCTCCCGCACCCCCCTTCCTCTGGGCTTATACTTTTTAGACTTTGAGCAGGGTCTGGTACTGTCTCTTTCTTAGTTTCTACTGTGAATTTCTCACTCCTGATCAAAGCTATATGGACACTACTGTATCACAAATATGAATTAATAATGCTGGGAACAAGAGGCCAAGATTTTATGGGCTGGAATTCAGAGAGGGGGTGCTCCTGGAGCTGTTACCAAATGAAATGACACTCAGAATAAAGTGATAGATTAGTCCTTCCTCCTCCTTTTGTTCTCTTGCTGGTTTCTAGATGAGACTCTCTTAAAGATGGATGAAGTTGAACATATACCACAGACATTGGCCAGCCATACGAATCAGTCTACTGCCAGTCTGAGCAAGAAGACACACCCAGCTGACATGCTGAAGCCTGACCCTCGGGACACTATTTATAAAGGTAAGAGGCTGCCAAACAAATGGAAACTGTTGCAGCCAGTCACATCATGTGAGTGAGAACCACATGGTCACTAACAACCAGATTTTTCTCATGTGGAGAAGGAAATAGCTGTCATTTCAGGATGCCTAAGAGAGCTACAATATGAGGGATAAACCATACTCATGTCATCTCTTTCAAAGTCCAGTTCTAACATTGCTTTCAGGTTTAAATTGTTCATATAAATCCAAAAGATTAGTATACAGGGAGGAACCCAGTAAGCACAGGGGTTAATGGATAGAAGTGTCCACAGCAATAGCTATCCTGTTTTATCGGTGCAGGGTGGATTTGCTTTGATTTGTGGTCCAAGTAATTCTTGTGTCTGTGTCCCTCTTGGCTTTTTGTAGTGCCTCTGATTAGTAAGTCACGCCTGCGGAAGACCTTGCCGGACTGCCCTTACAAACCCAGCTATCTGGTGAATGGATTCCCATTATCACGCTATCAAGGACTCCAGTTTGTAAGTCTCATTCCTCTAACGGAGATGTTTGGCCAAGTGCTCCGTGCTGCACTAGGGAGTATATGTGCTTTAGAACATGAGGGCAATGCCCGACTGAAACATGGGGCCTTTCCAAAGTCTGGGAATAGGCCAATAGCTGATGCCTTCTGTGGGATGGATGTCCCTTCTGCATGACGCAGCACTGGTTCTCTCCCTTCCTAATTCAGAGCTGGGACAGAACTTTCATCCCAGATTTGAAAACCCATGAGGTAAGGCCCTGCCGCCTTTGCTAAGAGGGTGTAAAAAACTACCCATAAAGAAAATGGGTAGTTTAAAACACATATCTCCCAACCCAGTCAGTTCTAAAGACATGTAATAAGCAGAGCTAGAAGAACCCCATACAAAAACCCCTGCTCCAAATAGACCTCGTTTAGGTAAACTTCTAAATGTAGCAAGTCACCCTTGTCTTTACCTCCAGTGCTAAACATTCTGTTGCTTTAATGGGGTAGTCCCAAATCCCAGGCCTGACTGCTTTCTGACAGCTCAGATCTGGATTTCAGTAACGTCACACAAATCACCCTTCACAGGCATCCTTCTGCAGACAGGTGTGGCAAAACAGGTAAGTACTGCTTCAGTTTCTCTTACAGTCCCAGGGGCTAGCTGTGTTGTCTGCCTTCTCCACCATGGGTCAAACCAGTGGTCACCTCTTCCTTGCCTGGGAAAGGACTTTTATTCTTAGAGTCAAATCAAGCCCTGCTTCCAGAAGTAGTGTAGTCATATAAAATAAAACATTCTTTCATAAGAAGACATCTCACAGTTCTCCCATATAGAGTGGGACAGGTTGCAGCTCTCCGCCCTTTGCCCACGTTCCTGATCCTCCACCTTTCACACCACTCTTCTCCCAACACCTCCACATCAGGGCTTCCTCAAGACTCCCCAACAGTGTTACACTCCCCACACTCCTTCACCTCAAATTCTGCTGCCTGCCAGGCTCCTTCTGCTGGGAACCTTCATCCAAAATCAACTTTCTTGTTCTTTGGTTCAGTCTGTCCCAAATGAGCTGGGTTTTCCTCACTATTACCCAGGAGCTTCCACACAGGCCTTGTACTCAGCAAGGTTCTGTAGCTGTGTCAGGTCTGATCAGTGGATCACACGTACTGTACAGCGTTCTCCTAACTCATGTTGTGTCTCTTTCTCCACCTGCTGTCTTCCCAGCGTCATGCCACTCTCCCCAGACAGCTGTCCCCGCCTCTTATCTGCTCCTTCCTGCTTTCATTTCTCTACTGCAGCTTTGGTCTTTAGGGTAGTCTGGCACCATGTATGAGGTCCTACCTTGGGGCAACTAACCGATGACCTTCCCCTTAAAGGGCTCAGCTATCCTGTGTGTGACATCTCCAGGTATCATTTTCATTTGTGCATGGTTTTCTCTCCTCTTTCCAGGTTCACTTGTCCTTTGTTTACCCAAATGATTACAGCCGCCTGAGCCATATGGAGACAGACAACAAATGCTTCTATCAGGAGAATCCATATTACTTGGAAAGGTAACACAGTCCTCCCAGCTGGCTGTCTAGCATGAGTTGGGGCTGGTGTTGGGACTGGGGTGGAACTTTAGATGCCGACTTGTAGGGCTCTAGCCACATCTACACAGGAAACTCCCCCTGGTCAACTGAGTGCACAATGCATGTTCAAGTCCACAGTGCAGGTTGGGAAAGCTGCCTCTCAAACTAGAAGCAGCTACAGCCACAGCCACATGTCACTTTGGGTGGGCTAATTACCACTATTGAGTGACAGGACCAATTAGCCACCCCCAAAGTGACCACCAATCAGTACTGATACATTACTTCCACTCAACCATGCATGAGGAGGCCCTGGCCATGCACAGTAAGTTTACTGTGTGGACATGGCTTCTGGCTTCTTCAAGCACCATCCTGGTAAGCCCCCAGAATCTCCACTGATGTTAGTGGAATGACAGGTGTTCGTCTGAGGTGCTCAGTTCTTCCTGTTCCTGATGTACCTTTTAAATGAAAACGCTCTGAACTCTGAAAGAACATCTACCCCTGAGCTGCTAAGTCTATCAGGCTTGAAAGCTGGTGAGTTAAACAGAATGTCTTGCCCTGATGAACTGGGAAATGTACTTGCCAGCAGAGCTTCCTCACCCACAAGTGGAGCTCCCTGCTAGGGAGACAGTGTGGCTTCACACCTTTCCCAGACTCACAGGACCTGTTGATGCTAAGAGTCAGGGTAATGTAATTATAATGATGTGATGGTATCATGGAAGCAGTGTTTTGTATGTCAATAGAGGGTGGGAGGGAAATCGCACTTTCCATGATCTGTCTTCCAGCAGAGAAACAGTACTCTGTCACATACAGCTGTGCCTATACTGTGTCTTTGCTCCTGCAGATTTGGATTCTATAAATATATGAAAATTGACCAGCCAGAGAGGGGAAATCTGGAGTCTGAGGAGAAAACAGAGCAACCAGGTAAAGACCAGTGAAAGACAGGCAGACTTTTCTGTCTGTCTCTCAATGTGCAATCCCCAGGAATGACAAAAAGAAAAACTATTGACTTTGTGCTCTGGGTAAAAGAAGTGACTGTCCCAGAGTTTCCAAGACAGTACTGAATTTTTGGGGCTGTGTTCCTGTGTCCCCGGGGACTCCCTGGGACAGAACTTTCATCCCAGATTTGAAAACCTGCAAGGTAAGGCCCTGCCACCTTTGTTAAGAGGGTATAAAACAACTGTGCGTGATACTACAGGGACATAGCTTTGCTGCTTTGAGGTCAGGAGATAGCCACAGCACCACATTTCTGCAGCACAGCACCACAGGCTAATTATCTCTGTCTCTCAGTGCTGCACAAATGGGGCTATGTTGATTAACTCTGTCACAGTGCCACACAAATACAGTTTTGTCCTTTCTGGTTTGGAAGGCAACCATGGGCTTTCTTCTGAGTGGAAAGCAGCAGAGCTATGTAGCCTGTCCACAGCACTCACACTATGGCAGCTGTGCTAACCAGAACTGGAAGGGGAGTCAGCTACTCCAGGTTCCATATGTCTGTGGAGCATCTGGATATGTGCCCTCGATTTTGCTTCCTGAGAGCTGGTCACGTGAATGCTGAACAGCCCTTTGCCAACACACATCAGAGACCATAGCTGTGGCCCAGAGTAAGTTTTGTGAAATTGCAGGCAGGGTGATTTGTATATTTTTCTAATAATTTTGCCTAAGGCCTTCAAAGGATGGATTTTTTGCTGCTGAAGGGTACTGCTGGCAGCTCAGGTTTCAGCAGCCTGATCCTTGTCAAACCCCACTGCATGCTCTCTAGCCCTCAACCTCCTCCCCACTCCTTTCAGTACCTGGCCCTCCATCCTTGCTGTCAGCCCTGTGGGAAATGCCACGCTGGATGGTATCAAGTGCCATGTGCCACAAGCAGGCTATAGCGGCTGCAGTGAGAACTACACTTCCTGCCCACAATTTAGCCGTAGGCAGGACATTACAGCTCAGTTCCAGGCAGGTTGGATCAGCCGAAGTGGCACACAGCAGCACATGCCTAAGGGCCATGGCAGAGTGGGAGGGGATAGGTCCATAAACAGCAAGGTGACTAGTACAAGCTGGAGCTCACCTTTTCCTCCCCAGAAGCCCCAGTGGCTGTAGGGGACAGAGTACCCAGCACTCCAACTTAGATAGTGACTAAAAACAGGCAAGAGGATGCTCCTCACAAAGGGGATGCACAGAAGGTACAGGTGTACTGATACATCAGTCCATATCATATCAGCTTTGATAAAAGGAAAATTAACATTATCGGCAATCGGCTTTTTTCGCTGATGTGGCCAAAAATGTCACCAATAAATGTTGTGTGCATGCATAGCCACAGCATGCATATGATCAGCTTGGCAACTTGGAGAGCAGTGTCCAGCTGGTAAGTCTGTTGGGAGGGAAGGGATGGAGGCAGCAGATTGAGGCCTCTGCGGTGAGGGAGGGAGTGGGGCTGGGTGTGGGACAGAGCCATGAGCAGCACATCCGGGGGGACACAAGGGTGGGGTGGCTCCTGCCACTGCATGCACCCCCAGGGGAGCCATGGGGGGCATATGCCCCCCCGATCTGTGTGCGGGGCAAGGGCAAGGGCAAGCTGCCACTGTGGGCTGGAGACTGGGGCAGTGCTGGGCTCTTCCTGGCAGTGGGGCTGGGCCAGGGATGTGCGTGGGCTGGGTGGCAGCAGTTCTGGGAGGGGGGGGCTACAGGGTGGTAGCCCCCCCTCCCAGCGCTACCATCACCACTCACCCTGAGCACAGCCCCAGCCCAGCCCCTCCTACCAAGAAGAGCCTGGCACTACCCTCATCCCCAGCCTGTAACAGCAGCCTGCCCTCATCCTGTGCACAGATCTGCTGGCACATGCCCTCCAAGGTTTCCCAGGAATGCGTGCAATGGCAGGAGCCACCCCCCATGTCCCCCAGCTGAGCTGCCTGTGGTTCTGTCCCGTGCCCAGGCCCAGCCTCCCTCACTGCAGAGGCCTTGATCTGCTCCTCTCACCCCACTTCTCCTCCCCTTCCCCCCCAACAGACTTACCAGCCACATGCTGCTCTATAAGCTGCTGGGCTTCATATTGGCAATCAGATAGGTATTGGCCGATATAGCTTGTTGATAATCGGCCATCGGTACTGGCCAAAAAAATCTTTATCAGTGCACCCCCTAATAGAATGGACTGGCTGCTGGACTGAGGGAGCAGTTATTCCCTTCCTGTCCCTTTGTGTGGCTCAGGGAGCAGGGGAGCAGAGAGGTTAGAGGTGTAACTGTGATTGTCTTTGTAGGCTATGAGGAAGGGAACCCTGATGAGTTTCAGTATGTGGACCAGGACACAAACCTCAGCAAGCAGGGGGCAGAGCTGGCAGTGGGCAAAGCATACCCCAGCATACTGATGGGTTATGATGATGTTTACAATGACTACTCTCTCCAGGGGCATAGGAAGCCCCTCTCACTCACAAATGGCAATGTGAAGGAGGCAGTCCCAAACAAAAGGAGAAAGAAGCCCCATATGAAGGCAGTTACCCTCACCTCAGACAACCAACGCATCAACAAAACCAGTCTAGAAAGAAACACACCCATGAGGAGGCATCACTTAAAAATTGGGGTCAAGGACAATTCCAAATATCCTTCTCAGCATGCCAGGAGCACCCGTGCAAGGTCACTCATCAAGAAAAGAATAGGAGACCCAGGTCCTGCCTCTAGCACAAGCCCTCAGGATGCCTCGGAGCATTCTCCTGGTGGGTCTAGGGACTCAGATGGTAGGATACCAAGAGGGGCAAGGCCTCCTCAGAGAGATCTCAATTCAACTAACACCAAGAACCAACCAACAGGCACCATACAAGCAAAGAGACAAAGCCCAGTCTCTGGTAAAGCCAGCAGAAGAGCTGTAAGTGCTGCCAGCCTCAGCAAACAGACCCTTTACCAAGCACAGTGGCTAAACCAAGTGGAGTCATATATTGCTGAGCAGAAGGTGGCAGATGGCATTGATGCAGATGTGGAGAAGGGTCAAGTAGAGTCTCGGGCAGAGGACAGGCATGAGCTTGTAGACCCAGCAGTAGCAGAGGAAGAAGAAGAGATCGAAGGAGAAGTCGAGGGGGACGAGGAAGGATTTGACTACATGCCAGTGTTTGACCAAGTAGTGAACTGGGAACAGACCTTCAGCACAAGCATCTTGGATTTCCATGTGCTGCGAACAGACTGGATTGACCTGAAGTGCAACACATCGGGGAACCTGCTGCTCAAAGAGAGGGAGGCCTTGGAGGTCACACACGTCTTCCTAAAGAAGCTCAACCAGAAGAACAAAGGGTAAGGCACTGTCTCTTGCAATCCCTTGAACTCCTTCCCTCCTTTGGGCTACTGTATCACACTGCATAGGAACCATAGCCTGGAGTAAGGAGCTGGTAGGAAGAAGAGAGTTAACTCTGAGTGTTGAAGGTACCATGTTAGGAAATGTACTGAGGGCTAAACACCAGGGGAGGCTGCAAGTGGGACATAAAGTCTTTCATAGCAGGTCCTGTCTAGCCACAGCCAGTAGAGGCTGAATGTTGATATCTGGTGGTTGGTGTAAAATGAGTTGATGTTCAGTCCAGGTCCCATTTTCAGAGTGAAAACCAGCTTCCTCACTGGCTCTTTTGTTGTCAGTCTCATCAGAAGGGCCAAGCACTGAATGGACATAGGAACTGATCTGAACCTCTAGCTGTAAAGAGAAATAAGGCACACTGATGAATCTGTAGTTACCCAGCTCTGTCTAGTGACCTGGTACCTCTGGGCTGTGACTCCAGCACCTCTTAACAACATAGAATGTAGACCCTGAATGGACCTCCTCATGCAAGTACCATTCCCTGCCTCATAAGCAACCACATCATATAATCCCAGTCACAAACTGGTTAGATTTCTGCCATCTGTTGGAAGGTTGCTCCTACTGGCTATGATATTTAAGAACCTTCTAATTCCCTGCCTAAACTTATTCATGGCCAGTTTATACCCATTTTTGTGCCAGTGTTATCCTATACCTTAAATGCTTCTCTCCCCTTCCAGAAATTTACTCTCTGGATACATTTAGAAAGGGCACGTCTCTGCTCACTATTCATTTGTACAGGCTTTCACAGTTTCCTTTCAGAAGAGAGATCCTCCATTCCCTTAATCATTCTGGTAACCCTTCTCTGTACCTGTTTAAGAAAGATGAATTTCATTCAAAACTTGGGTGACCAGAATTGTACAGGGCATGGCAGGTGAGGTCTGGTAAAAATGTGATGAGTCCTAGGATTGCATTTGTTTTTGTCATAGTCCTCATACCATTGGTGGCTCATAGCCATCCTATGATCACCTGGTATACTAAGTCCTTCTCCTCTGTCATTTCCAATTGATGAGCTCCTGGCTTAGGGCAGAAATTCTCATTGCTAATGCCTAAGTACATGACTTTGCACTTTGTGCTATTATATTTCATCCCTTTTTTGTTACTCCAGTGCTCAAGGTCATTTGATCTTTTTCCTATAAGATTTTTCTATCCACTTCCATATTGATAACGCCTCCCAACTTTGTGTCCTCAGCAGATTTTATCAGCATGCTCCTCCTTCTTGTGCCAAGGCCGTTAATGAAAATACTAAAGAAAATCCATCTTCCCAACACTAAAATAATTTTATTTAATTAAAACAGCTATTTTCTGTGTGGTCTTTACTTCTTTTCAATCATCAGTTCTCTGATCTTGGCTAGGACCCCAGATCTAAGCCCAAGTGATCAGAGATGGGGCCAGGAGATAAAAAAAGATCCCCACCTCATCTGACATGGGTGAAGCAAAGCTGTGGACTGAAAATGTAGGGATTAATAATGTTCTGGGGAGAGGAACCAGCTACGGTGACATGGGGGTGGCTGGGGTGGAGGCTGGGTGGTTGATGCAGGCCTGAGGGAAGAGGTGATGTGGGTGTGGGGAATGTGCCTCACCCAGCTGTGCCCCTGCAGGAGGTTCCAGCTGCAGCGCATAGTGAATGTGGAGAAGCGGCAGGACCGCCTACGAGGGAGCCGCTACCTGCTGGAGCTGGAGCTACTGGAGCAGGGGGGGCGGCTTGTCCGCTTCTCAGAGTACATCTTTGCACGGGGTTGGCAAGGCATTGGTGGTGATGAGCAGGAGAGGAACATGAGGAACCTGGTTTGGGGCCGCCGGCGCCACTTGATGGGCATGGTTAGTGAGCCGGAGCTGTGCTGGCCACTGGGCTTTTCCTGGAACCATCATGCTGTTGTCCACTTCATCGTGCCAGGTAAGGAGAAGAGGGGCTGCCTGGTGCTGGAACCTAGCCTGGAGGTAGTTCTGAGCACTGTGCCAGTCTGCACCCACTTTCAGGCATCACTGCCTATTTATTTTTCCCTAAATTAAACTGCCCCCAGAAACATAACAGGGCCCCAAACAACCAGTGGGATGAAAACCCAGCGATATGACTCCCATAATGCCCTGGATGTGGACTCACTCTTTAAAGCCAATATCCAGACCCAAAACCTGGGGCTTTCAGATCCAGGTTTTCACCATAGGGCCTACTCCTAGACTAGTCCTTGACTCGCACCCCCAGTCTGTCTCAGTGGGGTTTGGCAGGAGGCTGCAATCACTGCCAGTCATGAAACTAATTTTGCTTTCATTTTCTTTCTCCTCCATCGTGACAAGTGAAAAACCAGGCACGCTGGGTACTGCAGTTTATTTCTGACATGGTAGAATTGTCCCGAGTCACCAAGGACCCACACTTCAATGTCATCATCACAGACTACAGCAGTGATGACATGGATGTAGAGAAGGCTTTGAAGAGGTCCCGGTTACAGAGGTGAGAGGGCCACATATGCACATAAACTGCACACAAGTTAACCCTTGCTCACATGAATTCTAGTTTTTTGTATGTCCCCTATTCATATAGCACATCCACAGCTCTCTGTAGATGGATCATCTGCACTGTATACAGCAGTGATTCTCTACCTTTTTTGACTCAAGGCACTCAAGGCATTAGACTCAGGACACCCCTTGGTTTTCTTAGTTTTCTTTTGTTGTTCTGATTACAGCAAAATAACAGAGCAACTTTTCTTTTGCAAAGTACTCAGAAAGACCATGATAGGTCAAAATGTTTTTAACACTGTGGATTCCTATTTGAAATCTCAGGGTTTATGTTTACACACTTAACAGCACTAACAGTATGTGACACCCTGTGGTACCCTTCAAAAGGATCTCCCTTGTGGGGAGATCTGTGGCAGCCTGATTAAGAATCACTGGCATACAGGAACTCAAATGCTCAAACAGAGACACTACACACTTATTTACTTCCACACACATACCTATAAGTCCCATACAGTGTCATCAGGTATCTCCACACAGCTACCTATTGTACACTCCATCCAGATGCACTTTCATTCTAGTGGTTCCTATTCAGATTTATGAAGTTAAGTCTTTGAATGTTGGAGACAGAAAAGAGCAGAGGAGGTGACCAGTCAGTGATCAATGGGGCCTCACAATCAGCCCACTTAGTGACAAAAGATACAGTACCATCCGGGCCTCCCTCAGGACTCTGGAAAGCCAGGTAATGCTGAGCAGTTCTTCTGAGGACAGCTAGCTCTCTGTACTGCAAACAGAGGAACCCCAGGCACAATGGATATTTATACACGTATCTTTGTCTGCTCTGACACACCCAGAAATCCACCGTGTTGGAGTCTGCGGAGACCACGAGCTGAAGTGCCGGGTGCTGCGTCACATGCATTTGTATAAACACTGAAATGCGCGTCAGTGTGTAGAAAATGACGGCAGTGCACTTTTGAACTAAAACACCTTTGATGTGATTTAGTTCACAAGTGCACCGCTGCCATTTTCTCAGCACTGATGCACATTTTGCCATTTATACAAATGCATGTGCTGCAATGCATTCATATGTACTAATGCCCAGTATGACTTTATTACATACAACTGAAATGTGAAATAATGTGCTTGTTTGATTTATAGTTAAAATATTTTCCCCTCCTTTGTTATTGTGAAATGGAACAGCCTTTGTGTTTCAGGGGAACCAGCTACAGTTGTTCCTCAACACAGGCTGCCTGATACCAGTGTATAGTGCTTTGTGTGAATAGAGCCCATGTTATCCCAAGCTCTCAAAGCACCCTTCCAAGGTCTGTCCTGAAGCACAGGTCTCCAGTTAGCTGCCATCTTTGTGCACCAGGCCTTGATTACACTGGAGGTCTGTTGTGCCCTGGAAGGTGTTCACTGTGTGGCACAGAGATCAAAGGCAAGGGTGAAAGTGCAATGAAATGACACACAGATGTAAATAGGAACACCTCCATGAGCTTGAGGAGGGCAGCAAACCAAGTTCCTTTTTCCCTCAATCTCCCTGCTTTTCCTGAAAGAATTCAAGGAGCTAGGGGTACCTGCTAGGGAACGAATGAGCTGTTCAAGGAGCAGTTGTT